>NW_026734288.1:6453507-7094173 GCF_949786415.1 Peromyscus eremicus
CAAGTTTACTACAAAAATGTTTCTTGTTGGACGGTGGTGGCGCACACCTTTAATCTCAGCACCTGGGAGGCAGAGCCAGGTGGATCTCTGTGAGTTTGAGGCCAGCCTGGGCTACAGAGTGAGTTCCAGGAAAGATGCAAAGCTACATAGAGAAACCCTGTCTCAAAAAACCAAAAAAAAAAAAAAAAAAAAAAGAAGAAAAACGAATTGCGTTTGGGGATATATCTCAGTGGTAGAGCCTATCGAGTGCCAGGCCCTGGGTTCGGTACTCAGCCCTGAAATAAAAACAAAAGTTTCTTCTTTTGTTTTCTGGTTTTTTTTTTTTTCAAGACAGGATTTCACTGTGCAACTTTGCGCCTTTCCTGGAACTCGCTTTGGAGACCAGGCTGGCCTCGAACTCACTGAGATCCACCTGCCTCAGCCTCCCAAGTGCTGGGATTAAAGGCATGCACCACCATGGCCTGGCTTTTTATTTTTTTTTGGCACAGGGGTTTTCTGTGTCATTTAGATGCCTGCCCTGAATCTCCCTCTGTAGACCAGTCTGGCCTTGAACTCACAGAGATCTGCCTGACTCTGCCTCCCCAGTGCAGGGATTAAAGGCGTGGGCCATCGTCATGCAGCACAAAAATATTTGTACAGCACAAAAATATTTTAAACACAGTTCCCTGCACCTAATTCTGTGAACAGATCAGCCCAAACGGCAAAGTTATTCAGAGGCCTGCCCCTGGGTCCAGGGAGTTTCAAATACCACATGGGACTTCACAGGACTGGAATTCTGGAGGCAGATTCCCAGGAAGATCCAAGAAGGACCCACCACACTGGATCCTAATCTTCATCATCTACTCCACCCTGTCTGGAGACAGCAGCCCCTCACTCACCATGTCATGGTTTCCCAGCTTGGCCATGTTCTCTGCTCAGCTCCCTGCACCAGGACTCACAGCACACCACATAATACTGCTGGTGCCAGATTTTCTTCAAAGCCAAATCTGAATTGAGTGGCTAGAAGGACCCTGTACAAATTCTGAATGGCAGGTTACCTGGAGATCCTGAGTGACAAGAGCAATCCCCATAGGATTACTCTGGGCTTAAAGATACAGCACAATATTCCTGACCCTGCCTTTCACCCTAGACAAAGTTTTTTTCTAAATGAGCAGAGATATGCATAATAATAGCATTTGCACCTGGCTCCAGTATCTGACCCTGCTATCTTCCTGCACTCCATGGGAACTTCCCCTTCTTTCTCCAGGACACAATATGGCTATCTAGCTTGCACAGACCACTAAACTATATGGGGTGGAGTGATTCCTTGTCACACAGGTAAAAGGGATCCCAGAATATTAACAACTAAGGAGAGATTTAAAGGCACACAAAGAGAGTGTTTCTTATGTCACTTAATACTGACATCAGGTGAACTGAAGATACTTTTTACCTGGTTGTCACAGGAACTTCAGACAACCAGCAAAAAAAAGGAGGAACTTTTTCACAACCAAGAAAATATGTCCATTGCAGGAATTCAGATCATACTGTTGGCAAATGATTAATAATACAGAGTAGTCTTCATGGATAGTTTAATATTTAGAGAATAACTGAGCCATGACAAATGTGTTTATGAACACTATTGTTAGTCAGCACATCTACCTCAGTGGGCAGGTGAAGGAAAAAACAACAGCATTATTCAATGTTCTCTACCTGAAAAGGACTGGTAGAATGAATCTCCCTATGTAGGAAGAAAATGGATTTATTAGAATGTCTCACAAACTGTGGTTTAGATAGTCCATCAATGGCTGGTACCAATGGAAATTTGGAGAATTCAGTAGTTGTTCAATTCATGAGGCTGTGTATCACAGCTGGTCTTTAGTATACACCACAATTCTAAGGAAGTAGACTCTAATGCTGGTAAAAGAATGAACTTGGAGCTGGGTGGTGGTGGCACTTTTCTTTCATCCCAGCACTTAGGAAGCAGAGGCAGGCTGATCTCTGTGAGTTCAAGGCCAGCCAGGGCTACAGAGAAAGTTCTAGGAAAGGTGCAAAGCTATACAGAGAAACCCTGTCTCGAAAAACCGAAAAAAAAAAAGAAAAGAAAAGAAAAGAAAGAAAAAGAATGAACTTGGTAGCCAGAGCTAGGGCAAGCAGGAGCTTACTCCTTCTGTGTTCTTTGTGTATGTTGGCTGCCACCAGAAGTCATGATCAAGATTAAAGGTGGATCTTATAATTTGTTTGATTTTTTTTTTGGTGTTTCTGAGGCAGGATTTATCTGTGTAGCCTTGGAACTCATTCTGTAGACCAGGCGGGCCTCAACCTCAGAAATCCCAACTGATTCTGCCTCCTCAGTGCCGTGCTTAAATGTGTGCACAGACACCAAAGAGCTGAAGGTGGATATCACCTCAAATGATCTAGATTAAAGATGTGTCTTTAATTTCAAATTCTTTCAAAAATGCCTCACAGGTGTACCCAACTCTTATGGTTTTAGTTAATTGGAGAGTTAGTTAGTTTGACTCCCAAGAATAGCCATCACAATATCCAAGATGGAAGAAGGGAGAAAAATTTCTTGCCTGCAGGAGGATAGTAGAGTATGGAATGCTTTTCCAAAGCTTTATGTAAACAAAGGAAGCATGTGGATTTTACATAGGGAATCTGGACATGTTTGTGTAAAGTTCTCCATATTCCTAAGCAGGCTAGGTTAATCAATCCATTTATGAACACGATCACAATGTAAAAGTAGACACATTTAGGGTAATCCTTACATAAAAATCATGTGGAGCCATATATAAATTTTAAAATGATGGAAAAAAATGCCTCTGGGATACTCATCTTGTACCACAAAGTCTTAGCTGAAATTCAAATAAGTGAATGTAGATTGCTCTTGAGCATATGAGACCTGTCAATCTTGATGTTCAGTCTAAAAGATAATTATACCAACACCACAATTCTCTCCAAGATAGAGAACAGAAATGCAGAAATCATTATTAAAAAGTCACTTAACAGCAGTATTTAATCTGCTGTTAGATGAATGGTTATGATGAGCTTTATTAACCTCAGAATTAAACCAGTTTTTGCCTCTGAGCAGGCTGGCTTGGCACAAAGCCACAGCTGCTTCCATGCAAGACAATAAAGTGTTCATTTTAACTATCCCTGGCTACTGTCTGCCTGAGGGCTGTGACCTCACTGTAACAAATTGCATTCTTTACTTTTTCTAACTTTAAAATTATCATTTATATGATATTTTGTTTGTTCACAGAACCTATGGAAGCCAGAAGAAGGCAGGAATTGCCTGGAACCAGAATTATAGCAAATCTTTTCCTACCTTGTGGGTTCTATAAATGGAACCTACATGGAATCTATAAATAGGTCCTCTGTAACAGCAGCCAGTGCATTTATTGCTGAGCCATCTACCTAGCCCCCTTTTTTTAAAAAATACTTTCCCATAAATTATTAATTAAAATATATTACTTCCCTTTCCCCTTTTATTTCTTTATTCACTACCTTTCCAAATACCTTCTAAACTCTTCCTTGTTAAATGTGGGTGAATCAGTATGCTGAAATATATGAATATAATCTGCTGCATCCATTGCTGCTGATGATACATATATGGATAACTGGCTGATCATATTATATTGGACAAATCATTAGGGAGCTATTTCCTGCCTCATTCTCTCAAATGGAGAAGAATTCTGCTTTTTTTTTTTTTTGGTTTTTCGAGACAGGGTTTCTCTGTGTAGCTTTGCGCCTTTCTTGGAACTCACTTGGTAGTCCAGGCTGGCCTCGAACTCACAGAGATCCGCCTGGCTCTGCCTCCCAAGTGCTGGGATTAAAGGCGTGCGCCACCACCGCCAGGCCGAATTCTACTTTTTAATCATCACCAGTTGTCTGACCCCAACTACGCTACCATGGACAGGAAACATAATTGAGAATAGAAAACTTATGGTAGAACATGCCTTACCAGTTAAGAGCAATGAAGATTCTTTCAGAGCATCCAGCTTCCATTCCCAGTACATATAGAAGCTCACTAATATATATGAATCCAGTATCAGGGATTCTGACACAATCTCCTGGTCTCCCTGGCCACCATAAGAAGAGGAGACTTAGACCATAAAGATTATATTTCAAGCTGTGTGTGGTAGTGCATTCTTTTAGTACCAGCAATTTGGACACAGAGTCAGGAAGATCACAGTAAGTTGTGAAGCCTATGCTACATAGCCTACACACACACACACACAGACACACACACACACACATACACATACACACACACACACACACACCACACACACACACACACACACACACACACAAGACACATATACTTTTTCTGGAAATGAAAAAATCTGAGTAACATAAATGAATAGGAGCATTGGAGATTTGGGACAATACAATACTGTTTAAAGTCACTTCAAGTGTCTGCCACTGGTCCCCATGGAACCATGTTCAAAAAAAGTATGGCCAACAAGCAAGCACATGCCATTAATCCCAGCCACTGGGAGAAACTGAACATTTGACAGTGAGTCAAAACCTCACCATGCAAACTGAACTTCCCATCACAATCTGAGTGTTATCAGACCCATAAAAAAGGACATGCACAGCAGCAATCTATTCTCGAGTGAAAGAAGTATGTAGCAGATCAGGTCCAAGCAGGTTCTGAAGGCACAAGCAAGCTACATGAAGAATTTCCCCAAATGCCTATGGCTTCTACTTCTGTTACAATGCTTTCTGCTGCCAAGCATGCACCTATAGCCTCATGGGGTATTCCTTTTGATTGGCTGACTGAGGAGAAGAAGACTAGTGTGGGGTTTAATGATGTTTCTGTACATCATGCAGGCACCACCCAGAAATGGGCAGCTGTAGCATTTCAACCTGATTTTGGGACAAGCCTTAAAGACACTGGTGAAGGGAAATCTACACAGTGGGAAGTAGGTCAGGCAGTACCCAGGGTCATATAGTTTGTTTGAAAGGAGAAATGTCCAAAAGTGCAACTACTCACTGAATGGTAGGCTGTAGCCAAAGATTGACTAAATATTCAGCAACTTGGAAAGAGCATGATTAAAAAATTGGTGAGAAAGACATCTGGGGAGAAGTACATTGATAGAACTCTTCAAATGGCCAAAGGGTGTGAAGACATCTATATCCCATGTACATGTTTAGCCAATGGTGACAAGCTGAGGAGTTCAATAATCAGATAGTAAGGATGACTCTTTGTGGACAGTCAGCTTTTTTTCCAGCCAATCATGTCATTGCCCAATGGGCCCAAGACCAAAGTGACCATGGAGGCAGAGATGGGATATATGCAAAAGCTCAACATGAAATTCCACTCACCACAGCTGATCTGGCTACTGTTGCTGCTGAGTGTCAGATCAGCCAACAACAGAGACCAACACTAAGCTCCAGATACAGCCTGACAGAAGTTGGAATTGACTTTGATCTTTTTTTTTTAAAGATTTACTGATTTATTACGTATACAGCATGTATGCCTGCAGGCCAGAAGAGGGCACCAGATCTCACTTACAGATGGTTGTGAGCCACAATGTGGTTGCTGGGAATTGAACTCAGGACCTCTGGAAGAGCAGCCAGTGCTCTTAATCTCTGAGCCATCTCTCCAGCCCCGACTTTGATCTTTTGAAGACAAGGTTACGGCACCAATTAGGTGGCAATACCTGGAGGGCTATGGAAAGGTTCTCCAGAAGGCAGTATATGCTCTGAATCAGCATCCAATATATGATAAGTTTCTCCTATAGCCAGCATCCATGGATCGGGGAAGCAGAAAATGGGAAAGTGAATACTTCTACTCTCTATCACTGCTAGTGACCAACTAGAAAAATTTGTGCTTCCTGTTTCTGCAACACTAAGTATTGCTGGTCTAGAAGTTCTTGTTCAGAGGCCATTGTGCTCCTGCCAGGAGGCCCAACAAACTTTCCAATTAATTGGAAAATCAGATTGACCCCTGGTCTTTATGGGCTTCAACTGCCCTTAAAACAGCAGACTAAGAAAAGAATAACATCATCAGGATGGGTGATATATCCAGATTACCATAGGGAAATTAGACTGTCTCTCCACAATGGAGGTAAGAAGGATTATGTCTGAAATGTAGGAGATCCTTTAGGACATCTCTTGGTGTACTGTGCCCTGTGAGTAAAGTCATTGGGAAACTACATCAGTCTAATCCAAGAAAGATGACAAAGGGCACAGATAAATCAGGAATGAAGGTATGGGTCACTTTCCAGGAAAAGCACCACGACCCTCTAATGTGCTTTTAGAGGGTAAAAGAAATACAGAATGCAGAGTAGAGAAATGTAGTTCTAAATACAATCTAAGGCCATGTAACCAGTATCAGAAATGAGGATTATAACTGACATGAGTGCTTCTGTTGTTTTTTTGTTAATAATGCATTTGTACAGATATTTATGTGTTCTTTCAGTTTCCTTATAGTACGTTGCAACATCAATTAAGAGAATATCACTTGTTATCAGATATAAGTTTGAGTTACTAGAAAGATGACCCTCAAGGGACATTGCTACTATTCCTAATATATAATGGGTCTGCAATTTTATGTGGGATAGTTATGCTATCTTTAGACATAACTATGACCTGGTTATAGTTTTTCACTTGGAAATTATTCTTGATATGATTATGTGTCTAGCTGACAAGGTGATGAATATTCTTGGTTGTAAAGTTTACTATATCTGGAATGAACTATAATTCAGAAATGGATGGTACAGTTGTGATCTGGACCTTGAGGTAAAAAGACAACATGACTTTGATCCAGATCATCTACACCTTTAATCCAGAATTTGAGGCTGAAAGAAACACCTTCAATCTGGGTCACACCTTCTGCTGGAAGGACAATGGAAGGAGGAAGGTGGTGTTTTTTGTCTGCTTTCCTTCAACTTGTTAGCACATCCATTCCATCACTGGCTTTGAAGCCTACTTTTGTTGTGTAAGATTTATTTATTTATTTGTTTGTTTGCTTATTTATTTATTTATTATGTATATAGTATTCTGCCTGCATGTATGCCTGCATGCCAGAAGACAGAACTAGATCTCATTATAGGTGGTTAGAAGCCACCATGTGATGCTGGAAATTGAACTCAGGACCTCTGGAAGAGCAGCCAATGCTCTTAATCTTTGAGCCTTCTCTTCAGCCCCAAAGCCTACATTTTTTGTAATTCTGGCATATACAAAGAAAATACCTGAGACACCCAGACTTGTGAGACTGATCAGCTACTAGATTCTTGGACTTTCAATTCACAGCTAGCTGTTGTTGGACTGCAGTCTATAAAGCCTTCCAATATATTTATTTATATCCCATATATCTGTTCAGCAAAAGGTGACAAGCTGAGGAGTTCAGTAATCAGAGAGTAAGGATGACTCTTTCTGTGGACAGTCAGCCTTTTTTCCCAGCCATTCATGTCATTGCCTAATGGTCCCAAGAACAAAGTGGCAATGGTGGCAGAGACAGGATCAATGCAAAAGCTCAACATGCAATTCTACTCACTACAGCTGATCTGACTGCTGTTGCTGCTGTGAGCCAGATCATCAACAACAGAGACCAACACTGAGCCCCAGATATGGCCTGATATAAGGTGGAATTGACTTTGATCTTTTGAAGACAAGGTTACGGCACCAATTAGGTGGCAACACATGGAGGGCTGGGGAAAGGGTCCTTAGAAGGCAGTATGTGCTCTGAATCGTGTGTGTGTGTGTGTGTGTGTGTGTGTGCACATTGATAGATAGACACATAGATAAGGAGAGAGAAAGAGAGAGAAAGATTTATTCCATAAGTTCTGTGACTCTGGAGAACCCTGACAAAAAAACTGGGATTACTAATCAATTTCTATACTTTCAACTTCTAATTTTTGATTTATACTCTAAGTCCACATCTGAAATACTCTTAGCAAATACTTCAGTACTAGTTTGTATACATTTGCAGAAAATACTTTTCCTATTGTATAAAGCTAAAAAACATGGAAAACAGTGAAGCATATAGTTGTGTGTTATTTCTAATGAAAACTTTATAATATAGTATGAGCTTTTAGATACATGGCAAGATTAGGTTAATTGTATTGATAAGTTGATACGTACTTGTTACTTAGTGGAAAGCTACTTTATTACTGATTTAATCAAGTAGGCACTCATTCTTTAATCTAATAAAGTTTAAATATTAAGCTAATTGATGCTTAAAAGTGAAACACCAACATCAAAGCTCCAGTCACCAAGGAAGGAGAAAGTAAATTCTGTCTCCAGTTCTAAATGCATTATTTAAAAATGTAGTTAACTGAGTGAATGATGTCACTGGGGAGATACCTCCATGGTTAAGAGCACTGACTGCTCTTCCAGAAGATCTGGATTCAATTCTCAACACCCACATGGTGGGTCACAACTGTCTTTAGCTCCAGTTCTAGGGGATTTGACACCATCACACAGACATCTGGTGATCTTGATCTTATCTATTCTTATGTAATCTTTGGAATGTTTGGAATGTCAGGTACTTTCCATTAGTTGCTGGCCTATCCTTGGGTGGATTTCTGAGTGGTGTCAGTTTATGGATGCAGGTATTGCCTACCAGTAAGCCTGTCATGGCAGCTTTGTGGTCAAGCTGTTTTGGGTCCCCTACACCCTTCACCAATATCTTTCAGGCTTGTTCCAAAACGAGGTTGAAGTGCTGCAGCTGTCCATTTGTGGGTGATTCCTGCATGATGTTCAGAACCACCAACTGATGCTAGTCTTTGGTTACTGGGTCAATTGAATGTAGGAAATACACAGCAAATAAATTTCCAAAATTCTTTCTTTCTTTCTTTTTTTTTTTTTTTTTGTTTTTTCGAGACAGGGTTTCTCTGTGTAGCTTTGGAGCCTGTCTTGGAACTCATTCTGTAGCCCAGGCTGGCCTTGAACTAACAGAGATCAGCCTGGCTCTGCCTCCGAAGTGCTGGGATTAAAGGTGTGCACCACCACCACCCAGTGACCATACTTATTTTTGAAAATGTTTCTTTGGGAAGCAGTGGCAGACACTTGAAATGACTTTAATAGGTATTATATTCCAATTCTACAATGCTCCTATTTTTGTATTTTATTATGTTTTGTTCTTTTACTGTGTGTGTCTGTGTGTGTGGGTGTTTTTGTGTGTGTTTGTGTGTGTGTGTCTGTGTGTGTGTGTGTGTGTGTGTGTGTGTGCATACATTATGTAGCACAGGCTTCACAACTTACTGTGATCTTCCTGCCTCTGTGTTCAGATTGCTGGTACTAAATGAATGCACTACCACACACAGCTTGAAATATAATCTTTAGGGTCTAAGTCTCCTCTTCTTATGGTGGTCAGGGAGACCAGCAGATTGTGTCAGAATCACTGATACTGGATATATATATATATATATATATATATATATATATATATATATATATTAGTGAGCTTCTGTATGTACTGGGAATGGAAGCTGGATGCTTTGAAAGAATCTTCAGTGTTCTTAACTGGTAAGGCATTTTCTACCCTAAGTTTTCTATTCTTGATTATGTTTCCTGTCCAGGCAGTCTAGTCAGGGTCAGACACATGATACTTATTAAAAAGTAGAATTTTCCTCCACTTGTGAGAATAAGGCAGGGATGACCTCCTTAATTATCTTTCCGGTACAACATGGTCAGCCAAATATCCATATATGTATAACCAACAACAATGAATGTAGCAGGCTGTTTTCATGTATTTCATCATACTTATTCACCCACACTTACCAAGGAAGACTTTAGAAGGAATTTGTGTAGGGAATAAATGAAGAGCTAAAAGGAGAAAGTAATGTAATATGTTTTAATTAACAATTGATGGAAATTATTTGTACATATTGTAAATATTTGAAACTAATGTACAACCACTATGGAAATTCATATGGTGGTTTCTCAGAAAATTGGAAATTGATCTACCTCAAGACACAACAATGCAACACTTGGGCATATGACCAAGGAATGCTCAATTATACCACAAAGATACCTGCTTAACTATGTTCATAGCAGCATTATTTGTAATCATCAGGACCTAGAAACATCCTAGATGTCCGTCAATTGAAGAATGGATAAGGAAAATGTGCTACATATACACAATGGAATACTACTCAGCAGAGAAAAACAGTGACAGCATGAAATTGCAGGCAAATGGATGGAACTAGGAAATATCATCCTGAGTAAGGTAACCCAGACTCAGGAAAAACGTGCTATGTACTTACTCACAAGTGGATTCTAGATATAAAGCAAAGGACAATTAGACTGCAACCCACAGATACAGGGAGGCTACCTAGCATGGGGTACCCTAGGATGACTGTGGCTTATAATAAGTTTAGGTTTACCCATTCACTGGGCAAGCTATAGTGAAACATTTCATTATTAGGATAAGAATTTGTACTGTACCAAGCTGAAAAAGAAAAGAAAAAAGAAAAATTAAATAAAATAAAAAACAAACAAACAAACAAACAAACACACAAACACACAAAAAACAAGGAAGAGTTTAGAAGTATTTCAAAAAGGCTTAAGACCTTGTGGTATAAGATGAACATCCCAGAGGGATTTCTTTCCATCATTTTAATAATTTATATATGGCTCCACATGATTTTTATGTATAAATTCCTCTGTGTCTCCACTGTTACATTGTGATCATGTTCAGATGTGGATTGATTAACCTAGCCTGCTTAGGAATATGGAGAACTCTACATGACCATGTCCAGATTCCCTATGTAAAATCTATATACTTCCTTTGCTTAGAAAAAGCTTTGGAAAAGCATTCCATACTCTACCATCCTCCTGCAGGTAGGAAAATTTTCTTCTTTCTTTCATCTTGGATATTGTGATGACTATTCTTGGTAGTCAAACAGACTACCTCTGCAATTAACTAAAACCAAAATAGTTGGGTACACCTGTGAGGGATTTATAAAAGGTTTTGAAATTAAAGTCCATTTAATCTAGATCATTTGAGGTGATATCCACCTTCAGCTATTTGGTGTCTGTGCACAATTTTAAGTCCAGCACTGAGCAGGCAGAATCACTTGGGGTTTCTGACTTTGAGCCCAGCCTGTTCTACAGAAGGGCTACATAGATAAATCAAGTCTCAAAAACATAAAAAAAATCAAACAAAGGATAAGCTCCACCTTTAATCTTGATCATAACTTTTGGTGGCAGCCTACATACATAAAGTACACTGAAGGAGAAAGCTTTCTGTTTGCCTCCTTGCCCTGGCTCTGTCTACCAAGTTCATTCCTTCACCAGCATTAGAGCCCACTTCCTTAGACGTGTGGTGTATACTGAAGACCAGTGGAGATATACAGCCTCATGAACTAAAGAGCTACTGAATTCATCTGCCTTGTATCCACTTAAATAGTTCAAGCCAAACAAGTCTCTTGCCTATGCAGATGTCCTAGTCCAGTCCTATGGATGATCCACAGCTATTGATCCACAGTTCATGAGTTGCAACTAGTTTGGTTTGGTTGTTTCTCTACATGTCCCCATCATTATCTTGATGCCCCATGCTCATAGAATCTCTCTTTTCTCTCTCATTGATGGGAATCCTGAAGCTTAGCTGTGGATTTCTGCATCTGCTTTCATTAATTACTGGATAAAGGCTCTATGATGACAGTTAGGTTATTTCACAATCTGATTCCTGGAGTAGGCCAATTCAGGCACCCTCTCCACTATTGCTACTACTCTAAGGTTGGGTCGTCTTTGGGGATTCCTGGGAACTTACCTAGGACCCTGTCTTCCTCTATCATGGTATCTCTTTCTTTTCTCTCCCACTCTGTACCTCTTCCAGCTTGATGATCCTGTTTTCTTGTGTTTTCATCCCCCATCTCCTACCCCATCCATCATCCTCATCCCTACCTCATCTCCCTTCCCTCTAGAGATATAGTAATATAAATAGCTTGGTGGTATTGGCATTAAAACTGACTTGTGGACCAAAGGAGTCTAATTGAAGTTCCTGATATTAATCTGCACACCTATGAATACCTGATTTTTGACAAAGAAGTCAAAACTGTAAAATGGAAAAAAGAAAGTATCTTCAACAAATGGTGCTAGCATAACTGGATGTCAATGTGTGGGAGAAATCAAATAGATCCATATATGTCACCATTCTCAAAATTCAGGTCCAAGTGGATAAAGGACCACAACATCAATCCAGTTACACTGAATTTTATAGATGAGAAAGTAGGAAGTAATCTTGAAAGCAGGGGCAGAGGAAATCACTTCCTAAATATAAAAAACAGTAGCATAGACAGTGAGAGCAACAATTAATAAATGGGACTTCCTGAAACTGAGAAACATTTTGTATGGCCAAGATACCATCAATAAGACAAAATAACAGCCTAAAGAATGGGAAAAGATCATTACCATCCTCACATCTGACAGAGGGCTGATCACTAAAATATATAAAGTATTCAAGAAACTATACATCAAAATATTGAACAATCCAGTTAAAAAATGGGCAACAGAAATAAACAGTGAATTCCCAACAGAAGAATGTCAAATGACACAAAAAAACTTTTAAAGAATTGCCCAACATCCTTAGTCCTCAGGGAAATGTAAATCAAAATGACACTGAGACACCATCTTGCACCTGCTAGAATGGCTATGATTAAAAACTCTAATAACAGCTTATGTTGGAGAGAATGCAGAGCAAGTAGAACAATCTTCCACTGTTGGTGGGCCTTCTCTTTAATAGTGTTAAACATCTTGAAATTTCCTGCCTCTGCTTCACCATCCAACTGCCATTTGATACTATCTCATGCTGTTTTTCTCTATGTGTTGGATTAGAGAATACAGTTTTTTAAAAAAGAAAAAAAGGATGTGAACACAGTTTTTATTTGTTTCTGAACCACTTGTTTCTTTCCACTGTAAACTAGATTCAGTCATCAGTAATAAACACCCAACAGAATCAATACTTTGTCCAAAAAATCAACCAATTACTTTTTAATTCTGCCTTACTCGATTACTCAGAGAATGAAGAAAATAGGAAGGATTTGGGAACATAGTATTGTACAAATAATCTCTAGCTAAATTTTTCATGTAATCTATTTTCCACTTAAATCCTATAACCTCAAGCTCCACTGTCTGCAATACTTTAAAAACTTCCATATCCCCACTATAAAAATATAGCCAATTAAACTCTACGTGCAGCTTTCTATGGCTTTGCCATCTAAAGTCCTACTATCTTCCACATTCCTCCAAAAGACCACATTACCACATTCTACTCAGCAACAAAATTATTTTTGGTGTATCAGATTTTGATTCAACTTACTTGTTTCTTGCTGTGGTTAAATTCTCTAATCAAAAGCATCTCAGGTAATGAACAGGTTTATTTGACTGCTATTGCCAGATCTAATCAACAATTGTAGAAGCTTAGGAGAGAAGCTAAGAAATGAAGGCAAAACCACGGGGAAATTGTATTTACTGGAATTCTCTCTTGCTTGGTCACTGTCATGTCCTAAGCTAGATCTCTCAAGCATCTCAGGACCACTTACTTAGGACATAGAAACCTTAGAGCTTTCCCACACCAATGAACACAATTTCTCACAAAAATAGTAACTATCAATTCTGATCTGGACAGAGCCTTGATTGATATTTCCTCAGATGATCTGAGGAGATATAACATTGACAGTTGAAGCCAATTAAGACAGAGACAATAACATTAGAAGGTTTTAAAAACACAAAACCCAGCCAGGCAGTGGTGGTGCACGCCTTTAATCCCAGCACTTAGGAGGCAGAGCGAGGCAGATCTCTGTGAGTTTGAGGCCAGCCTGGGCTACCAAGTGAGTTCCAGGAAAGGTGCAAAGCTACATAGAGAAACCATGTCTCAAAAAACAAAAACAAAAACAAACAAAAAAAAACTACACAAACCCCAAATATTAACCATGTCAATTACTTAAGCAACAGAAACCCAAACATGAAGGTGGCAACAACTGGAAAATACAGGTTTGTCAAGAAATGAAAAGTGAGATTCTAAGATCAACAAAAGAAAACTAAAACTGTCTCTACACAGAAACTTTTGAAGTAACAAAAACTCAAAACACCCATAACATCATATAACAAATTTTCTGCAAAAATATTGGTGAAGATCCATCAATTTCCAGAGAAACAATACATCTAGATGACAATTAATAAAATCAACACCATAGATGGCACCACCGATCAAACTTGACATAAAAACTTATCTACAAATACATGTCACTGTCCCTTAAACAAGAACAGATTCTTATCAAAATTAAGCCACAATGCACTCTAGTTTTGTCTTTGGAAATAATAGAAAATAAGTTGAGAGAAGAGCTATTTTCTATCAAAGTTGGAGAGATTTCAATGAAGCTTTCTGATGTTTTAACTTTTTAGAAAATAGTTCTGATTACTAAAAGGATCTCATTATCTTATAATAAAAGCAAGATAAATTTTAGGATAACTTAGGCACCATTTTGTTTCCTATGACTGATGACTGTGAGTCTCCATCAGAGTGAGGAAATGAAAACTTTTCCAAACCAATTGCAAGATAACAGATTTTTAAAGAAACAGTGTATGATTTGCATTGTACACCTAAAGCAACTTGTTTTGCTCTGAATGCTTTATGAGTCACAAGAACTTTTGAAAATTTTATCTCCATATTTTGTGTATGTTTGTATGAGGAAGGATGTCTTCTAAGTATATACAGGTGACATATAAGAAAAGAGTGTGTCCCATCCACTGTTTCTAGAGTAGCAGGTGGTTATGAGCATCCCAACTTAGATATTGGGCTATGAACTCAGGTTATCCCCAAGAAGAATACATGCTTATCACATTCCCAGCCCTGTATTACTTTTTATCCAATAAAATAAAAGACTTCTACAGATTAACAACAATAAAACCTAAATTAATGCTGCAAGCCACAAGTATATATTATAGACCTCCAGCTGTATATAATAAAGCTATACCTAGAAAGTTCAAAGAATTTTTTTCCAGAGGGATGCCATTTATCAGTGATTATTTGGTGTTATTCAGCTTTTAGTATATCAGCTGTCTTCTACTATGAATTTCTTGTGTGCTCATGTACTACTAGGCCATATGGCAAACAATACAATCTTATACCTACTGCTGATCTTCTAGGTAGCACCCCTATAGAGCCTAGGAGATAGGCAGACTGTAGATCCATAGCTTTGTTTCTTGCACGTATGAGGCTCAGACCATTGCTTTCCTTCAGGCCCAGTGGCATGGCAAAGCTATTGGCTGAAGACAAAAGAGAATTTTTGCATACCCAGGTGAAGTAAAGACTAGCAGAATTTCTGATCAAGGCAGAGTCATGTGGCCAGGAAGAGGAGAACAAGGCAGAGTTTCTGTAGATGGTTAGGAAGACTAGGTCAGGGTGAGGGTAAGGAGCAAGGAAAAGTTCTGAAGACTGTAGATGCATCTGAATCAGATCAGGAGAGGGGAAGATGAATGTAAGATGGAGGACAGAGGAATGGAAGATAAAATTGAGGTTCAGAGTATATGTGCTTATCTATTACTATGGCTAGGAGAGGACAGAAAAGGAAGTGATAGAGAAGAACTGAGAGTCAGAACAGAACTGAAGCAATGTAGTTAGAAGTTGGTTACAGCTGGGCAGTGGTAGCACATACATTTAGTGTCAATACTTGGGAGGCAGAGGCAGGCAGATCTCTGTGAGTTTGAGGCCAGCCTGGTCTACAGAGAGAGATCCAAGACAGGGACCAAAACTACACTGGAAAAACCTGTCTCAAAAAAATAGGTTTGTTATAGAGAAATAAAGTAAACAGATATAATAAATTGGTGTACATAGATTCCTTGACCTCAGATAACCCCACACCAGACATAGCATCTTCCCCTAGACTCTTGGAAGGATTTGCTCATGGCAGGACCCAGGGAAATTTCTGATAACGTGGAAGTAAACAAATGATCCATGGGAACATAATGCATCAATATTAAGAGGTTTTTGTATGGTAAATTTGCATCACGAATTGAATATAATACAAAGAAATGCCTCAACAATTTATGACAGGATTCCTGGTTCCAATTTTCTATGCAAAGTGGAAACACTCAGAATGCTCAACGGTATCATGAAAAAGTAATATATATATATTATATATAAATATATATATATTATCATATACATATGATAGATAGATATAGATAGATATAGATATAGATACTATGTGACTTTTTTATTTACTACAAAGCTACAACAATCAAGAATATGAACAATATTTGTGAAAGAATAAAGGAGGTAGAGAGACAAGAACAAAAGCAGGAAAATATAGTCAACTTATAATTAATTGAAAGACCAAAGGAAACTCATTCAGGAAAAGTGTGATCTTGACCAGTGTTACAGCTACCTATAATTCTATGTGTATAGAAATTAACACAGACTTGACAGATTCCACAAAATCATCTCAAACTTACCTTTAAAGCTTCTGACTTTCCAGCTACTACTGACATTTCTTTTAAACAGAGAGACTTCAAACTCTAGGTTCTCTTGGCAAATGGAGGTAATCTCCTGCTATGGCTCTGCAAAGTCTCATGTACCCTTGTGGTTCCAGGTAAACCCAGCCAAACTGATGCCCAATGACAAAAAAAAGGTAGAATAATTTAATGACTATTTCCTACCACATGGGTAGAATAGTTTAATGACTATTTCCTGCCACATGATCTGGAATCAGCTCTATCCACCTGCCTAACAACATGCAAATATATTACAGATACCACACTCTCCCACCGACAGGACAGCAGAGCCTCCCCTCTTCACAGAATCCACACTCAGGTGTCTCAGAGAAGAAGGGCCATTTCCCAGATCACCACAGGGACCAACAGCACCAGTCTGGCTCATGGTCCCTCAAAGTCATAGAAGCACTGACAGCTCAGCAGAACTGCTCCTCTTGATGTGGGTTTAGTGGTCCCCACACTCACCATAGCTTGGCTTGTGTTCTCCCTCACAGTTCCCTATAACAGACCCAGAGGAACATCCAAAAAAGAACCTGCCAGCTATGTCCCATTGGTACACCAAAATCCTAAGCCTTCCCAGGGCCTCACATTAGCTAAAGCTACTGAGCCAGGACTCAGGAAAGTAGCAGCTCCCCTACTGAGTGATCAGAGCTCACATGACATAAAAAGCAGAGGCCTTCTCAGCTCTGCCCTTCCATACTAAGGGGAGACAGGGCCCTAATTTGGGAAATTTGTATTGTAGTAGAAAAACTCCTTGTCTCCCAAAGCAATTTCTGTTCCTCTTCCAAGATACATAGTCCTTTTTGTACAAATACATGCTGACTGTCCAGTACAGGCAACTCTTTACTTCATAGCTGGGAAGTCCTCCAGCCAATCACAGGTCACATTCAAACAGTAATTGTTGTTACTGAGTAACTGTTAAAGAAAAATAGACCGTGAATTAGAAAACAATTAGTGGTCAGTTGTAAGGCTTGTGGGTAGGAAAGAGACCATTGACATGACATAGTCATAATCTCAAATAAATATTTTGAAAAATTGGAATAGAATACTTGAGCACATGTTTCAGATACTAGAGGTTTTTGTGAGACCAAACCAAGGATTACTCACATGCATTTCTTTTCCTGAGGCTACACATCATAAACAAGGAAAATAGCAGTCCTGTTAGGCAAGGCCACACCATTTTACCCAGATCTTCTATATTGGTTGAACAAGTTTAACAACAGTAATTTCATTGCACTACAAGGTAAGTCCTTTATCCAGATTACTGAATGATCTGGTCTATGGACCCAAAGAAATGGGCAGTCAGGACATATATGGAGAATCTAAAATTGATTACATGACTCCACATTGCTAATCTCAACCACTGTTGAAGCAGGTAAGCTCTCACCCTCCTTCCTGCCCCCACCTTTCTGCATAGTCACTATATCAGATGAATCAATTTTAGGACATGTCTCTGTTGATTTGTTTGTCACCCAAAAAAAACCAGAGAGACTGGTGGACACTAATTAACTGGTCCATTTTCCCTTCTCACTATACCCAGCTTGGAAGGGTATGCAGAACTCTCTTCACATCACTGGGCATGAGATAGGATTAGGTATTTAAAGCAATTCTCCATTACATAGCATGAGGCAAGCCTGGGCTACAGGAGATGCTGCTCCACACAGAAATCAATAATCAACAGCTCTTGAGAGACAGAAATGAAACAATTATTAACCTAAAAACATTAGAGAACAGAAACAGATAAGGACAATAATGCACTTTAAAAAATGTTAAAAATAGTAACAGTAAGTCAAACTTTGAAATGATAAAGTAATGTATTTTTTAAAGATAAAACACTTAGGTATATTGACTTGCAAGAAGAGTGGGACCTTCTCTAGTAGAGGGAATGTCATTAATAAGCACCTCTTGACTGCTGAGATCTGTAACCTCATACACAGAGTTACAGTCAATGGCCTTTTTCTCAAACCTCTGAGCAGACATAACTGTGCCAAGCAGGACTGAAACTATCTGCACAGGAGCGTTGCATAATGAAAAATTCAATATCCTTTGGTGAAAGTTGATCATGCCAAATTGTACACCAGTCAATCTGGTCTGTCTTCATTCACAAGACATCAATTAGTACATACTGGGAAATTACAAAATCACTCCCCCTGCTGCAATTAGATCCTTTTAAACAATGGTGACTCCAGAAGCTAATTGCCTACCCTGCTTCCCCCAGCAGTATACACAACAAACTATTTCTTCTATTCTGGTCTGAAGGTAGAAACCATGCTCCACATGGAAATACTTTTTCTTTTACTTCATGCAAATGCATGACTCAAAAGGATAAGTTTGAAAGTCTGAGGTGATACAATCATTGAATTTAAGATTTTTAATGTGTAATATTGAGGAGAGGAAAAGTCACTGCCATAAAGAGCAACAGACTGACACCAGGACCATTTGTGTCAACATAAGAGAGCTTGTTTCAGAAACATATTTCTAGCAGGACCAAAATACGTGTTCTAGAATTAACATACCTTCCCAAGGAGAAATCACTTCATATACTTCAGAGATTAATAAAGAAAAAATCTCTTTAATGATTGCCTGTATCCATCTCCAGCTAATGCTAAAAGAGGAGCCAGACTAGAAGTGATTTTGGATTCCACATATTCTATCAACCTTGGGACATTTAGATTCAGGTTGCAGGTTATACACTGAACAATTTAATTAGGGACAGAAGACTGCAAGTCTACCTTCTTAGACAGATGGGAGACTTACACAGCAAAAATATTTCCAAAATTGTTTCTTAAGTACCCCAGTGATGTGAAACAGCAGAATCTTCTTCAGTGACATGGTTCTGCAGAGATTATCACAAGGGATGAAAAAGGAAAAGTATAATGTAGAAAAGATAAAAGCTGGTATGGGGAGGTCTTGCACAAGCTATATCTCATGTCAACTAAGCTTCTTACAAAGAATAGCACCTTTATACTACTTCCAGGGGAGACATGGAAGGAAACAGTAAAATTCTAGGAAGTCAGCAGAAAGTATCATACAATGGGACAGACTCAGAGATGAGGCTAATTAAACCATGCTGCATAAGGGGAAACAGGGTATCTCAAGAATATTACTGACTAAGCCCACAGCAATCTGTGGAAGGAAAACCATAGCCCCACATAGTAGAAAGAGTTGGTTTCTCAAGATTTGAAGTAACCACACCACCAACACCCTGGTTCCAGACCATTGCCAGTTCTCCAAAGTCAATTCCCAGTTTTAGGGAAGGAGCTCTGTTTAATCATCAATACATTAAGGAGAGCTCCAAAGTCCTAGGCCCCAGGCTGTTACTAGATCTCCCAAGAATTTTCCTAATCCCTGCCTGAGGGCCCAAAGGAAAACCTTGCTTGATCAGGGCAGTCTTTTACACAACAGTGTTTTATTTTTCTGTTTGCTTTATGCATTTTTGTTGTTGTTTATTGAGACATATTTTCACTGTATAACTTTGGAGTCTGTCCTAGACATACTTCTGTGGATCAAGCTGACCTCAAATGCACAGAGATCAACCTGACTCTACTTCCTGAGTGAGTGCTGGGATTAAAGGTGTGTACCCCGACTGCCCAGCTAATGTTTTATTTTTCAAATATCTGTCACCTGGTATCATACTGCCCATCTGGCAGAACTATGCTGCTCTCAAGAAGAAGACTGGAATTTTATGGCATACCAGGATTTAAGGTTAGTTATGACTCTGTAAGGCCTCAATGAGCAGCTTGTTAGAGTTCCCTTCTATGATATGGCATCTAGGCTGGTTATGCCTCTTGGCTGATTGTACATCAGTGATGGCTCCTTTGTAATGGTTTGAAGCCAAATGTCTGGACAATGCTGGTGAACAAATGTGTACACTACTGTCCTAATCTCCAACAGGGCTGGCTACTATACTCTTCTCTTTGAGGCTTTTATTTAATTAATTAATTTGTTTGTTTGTTTGTTTGTTTTTGAGGCAGGGTTTCTCTGTGTAGTTTTAGTGCCTGTCCTGGATCTTGCTCTCTAGACAAGGCTGGCCTCAAACTCACAGAGATCTGACTGGCTCTGCCTTCTGAGTGCTGGGATTAAAGATATGTGCCACCACCATCTGGGTGTTTGTTTGTTTGTTTGTTGTAGTCCTTCCTCAGCTAAATTCTATTTTGTGAGACTTACTATATCCTAAGAATTAGTAAATCCTTTATAGAGTTCAACTCTTCTCTCTTCTCTCTCACACCTTAGGGGTGGAGTGCTATCCAACAAATGAGATGCCATTTACAACCTCCACAAAATTAACTATAAATGAATCTTACACATGAAAGTTAAATACACAGTGCTGAAGCACTAGAAGGTATTGGAGAAACTAGGCCGATCCAAGTTTGGCAATCTGCTTTCCATGGGTACAGTAAAAGCATGTTTAAGCTGACTACAAAGATGTTTCTACACACATCTCCCTGCTCCCAATTCTGTGAACAGATGCAGCCCACACAGAAAAGATATCCAGAGGCCTGCCCTGTAAATAGGAAGTTTCAAGGACCACACGGGACCTCACAAGATAGGGATTCTAGCTGAAGGATCCCACCCGGGTCTGAGAAGGACCCACCACACTAGCTCCTGCATCTCACTCACCATGTTGTGGTTTCCCACCTTGGCCATGTTCTCTGCTCAGCTCCCTGCAGCAAGTCTCACAGCACTGCACACAAAACTGCTGGCAGCAGTTCCTCTTCAAAGCCAAGCTTAAAGCTGGCAGCCGGAAGGACCCTGCACAACTTCTGACTGGCAGGTCTCCTGGAGGGCCTGATTGGCTACTGAGGTCTGAGTGACAAGAGCACCTCCCATAGGGTTACATTGTGCTTAAAGTCACAGCACAATGGTTCCTAATCCTGCCTTCCACCACAGACCCAGACCTTTTCTGAAACTGCAGAGATTTGCATTTCCATAGCACTTGCCCCTGGCTCCAATAGCAGACCCTGCTATCTTTCTGCTCTCAGTAGGCTCTTCCCCTTCTTCCTCCTGGACACTGTGTGGCTAGCTTGTACAGCCCACTCTACTATGTTGGATAGAGTGATTCCCTGTCCCTCAGGTGGAAGGGTGCCCAGAATATTAACAACTAAAGTGAAATATAAAGACATAAAATATTTTTGTTTTGTGATTTCACATTGATGTCAGGTGAACTGAAGGTACATATTACCTAGCTGTCACAGGGACTTCAGACAAGCAGGAAAGAAAAGCAGGAAGTAGATCACAAACAAGATAATAGATCTTCCTCCCATCAGAAAGTGGGATGATGGCTCCATTTCTTTAGGAGTTTTATTCCTGAAATTCAGAGCAAACTGTTGGCAAATTAAAAAATAATAAAGAGTAAGCTTCAGGGAAACATGAATATGTAAAACATAATAGAGTAATTAAGAATGTGTTCACAAGCACTATTATTAGTCAGTACATCTTTCTCCTAGGACAGTGGGAAAAAAACACTGCATTATTCAAGCTTCTGTACTTGAACAGTGTTATGAATTTATAAAGAAGGCTCTGGCAGGTAGAGAGCCAAGGTGCCCCAATGCAGGGGACAGACAAAGATGACATGCAGACAAACTCAGTGAGGAGGTTTATTTGGTGGGGGAAGAAAGAAAGGGGAAGAGAAAGAGGGAAAGAGAGAGGGGGAGATAGATTGAGAAGTCTGAGGTTGTGCACACTTCCTGGGAGGAAAGCAGGAGAGAGCGGCGGGAAATGGGTGGAATTTTCCCTTAAGAATAAGCTTCTATGTCAGGACATAGCATGGTGCAAAGGGGCAGGGTTAGAACATTAACAAACAGAACTGGGAGGATGAATCTCTCTATGCATGTAGAAAGTGGAATTATTACAATGTCTCACATGCTGTGGTTGAGCTAGTCCAACAACGGCTGTCTACCAATGGAAATTTGAAAAGTCCAGTAGTTCCTCAGTCCATGTCTCACCTGGTTTTCAGGATACACCAAAATTCTAAGGAAGTAGGCTCCAATGCTAGTAAAGGAGTAAACTTGGTAGCCAGAGCAAGCAGAAGCAGACAGAGAGATTCCTCCTTCAACATCTTTTATATATGTAGGCTGCCCTCAAGTGTTGCTATGCAGATTAAAGGTGGACCTTATTCAGTTTTTTTTTTTGACAGGGTTGCTCCCTGTAGTTTAAGTGCCTATCTGAATTTCATTCTGTAGATAATTGGCGTCGAACTCACAGAGATCCACCTGGCTCTGTATCACAAATGCTGGGAATAAAGACGTGTACCACCAACACCTGGCTCCTTACCTTGTTTATTGGTTCTTTTGAGTTTTCTGAAAGGTTTTATATGTCTATCTCTTGAACTCATTCTGTACATCGACCTGGCTTCAAACTCAGAAATCCAACTGGTTCAGCTTCCTGAGTGCTGGGGTGAAAGGTGTGCACTGCCACCAAGCAGCTAAATGTGGATTGATTACCTCAAATTATCTGGATTAAAGATAGGTCTTTAACTTCAAAACCTTTAAAGACAATCCCTCATACATATATCCAAATCTTGGGGTTTTAATTAGTTACAGAGGTAGTCAGTTTGACTATTGAGGATATCCATTACCAGAGACAAGACAAATGAAATGAGAAGGATTTCTTATCTGCAAGAGGCAAGACAGCATGAAAGTTATTTCCAAAACAATAGTTTTCATAAAAAAAAGAAAGCATGTAGATTTTTCTGAGGGAGTCTGGACATGTTCATGTGTAGTTCTCCCTCTTCCTAGTTATGCTCAATTAACAAATCCATTTCTTTGTTTTTTTTTTTTGGGGGGGGGGTTTCGAGACAGGGTTTCTCTGTGTAGCTTTGCACCTTTCCTGGAACTCACTTGGTAGCCCAGGCTGGCCTCGAACTCACAGAGATCTTCCTGGCTCTGCCTCCTGAGTGCTGGGATTAAAGGCGTGCGCTACCACCGCCTGGCTAACAAATACATTTCTAAACATGATCACAATGTAAAAGCAGAGACATTAAGCAACATTCTTGTCTGAAAGTCATGCAGAAACATATAATTATTTAAAATGATGGTGAGACATGCCTCTGGCATGTTCATATTGCACCACAAGATCTTACCTGAAAGTCAAGAAAATGCCACTCTGCATGTAGATTCCTTTGGAGACTATGCTACCTGTCAATCTTGATGTTTGTTCTAAAAGATAACTGTACCGATGTGTCAATTCTCACAGACACATAAGATGGAGAATACAAATACAGAAAACATCAAGGAAAAGTCACCTAAGATCACTGTATACTCTACTCCTAAATGAATGGTTATGATGAGATTTATTATACTCAGAAGAAAGCTGCTTTTGCCTCTCTGCAGGCTGGCTCTCTTCAAGGCCACCACTGCTTCCAAGCAAGACTAGAAGATTTCATTTTAATTAACCCTGGCTTCTGTTAGTCTCATGGCTGTGGTATCACTGTAAAGAATTCCATTCTTTCATTTTTCTACTTCTTTTAAAAAAATATTTATACAGGTGTTTTGCCTGTATATGTCTGTGGAAAATACTTACAGAGGCCATAAGAAGTCTGGAGATGTCTCTCTAGAGGTATAGCAGAGGTTAACTACCACATTGATTCTGGGAATGGAACATGGGTCCTCTGTAAAAAACCCAGTACTCGTAATTGCTGAGCACTCTATCAAGTCCCTCTTTTTATTTAAAATTTATTTCTATAAATTGTTAATTAAAATATTACATCACATTACCATCTTATCTCATCATTTCATGCCTTCCCAAATCCCTTCCAACTTCTTCTTGTTAAGTATGGGTAAATAAGTTTGCTGAATATATGAATACCACCTGCTGCATCCATTTTTTCTGGTTGTATATATATTGATAATGGGCTGACCACATTGTATGGGATAAGCAGTCAGGGAACTCATCCCTGCCTGAGGTTAATTCTCTCAAATGGAGGAAAATTCCATTTTAAATCATCATCAGACGGACTATGATGCCTTGGACAGAAAACCTAATCAAGAACATAAAACTTAGTGTGGAAAAATACCTTAGCAGCTAAGGGCACTGAAAATTCTTTCAGAGCAACCAAGTTCCAATTCCAGTTCACATAAAAGCACACTACTATCTGTAATTCCAGCATCAGGGCTTCTGACACCATCTCCTAGCCTCCCTAGCCAGGATAAGAGGAGACTAGACCATGAAAATCATTTTTAAAGCTGTGTGTGGTAGTGCATTATTTTAGTACCAGCACTTCAGACACAGAGGCAGGAAGATCACTGTGAGTCATAAATGCTGGGCTACATAGTCTACACACACACACACACACACACACACACACACACACACACACAAACACACATACATACACAGAGGAAAAGAACAAAACTGAATAACATACAAGAATAGGAACATTGAAGAATTGGGGCAATACAGTATCTATTAAAGTCATTTCAGGTCTCTGCCACTGGGGCCCATAGAATCATTTTCAAAAATAAATATGGCCAAGCATATGCGAACAAGCCAATAATACCACCAACTGGGAAAAAGTGAATATTTCATAGTAGGCCACCACCTTACCATGAAACCTGAACTGTCCTTCATGACCTGGGTGTTATTGCACCCACCTAGTCATAAAAAAAGACATGCTGCCCAAATGTTTTTTGTTGCAATGCCTTCTGCTCCCAAGCATGCACCTCCAGCCTCATGGGGTTTGTTCCCTACGATTGATTGACTGAGGAAGAGAAGACTAGGGCTTGGTTTACTGATAGTTCTGTACATCATGCAGGCACCACCCAGAAGTGGACAGCTATAGCATTTCAACTCCATTCTGGGACAAGCCTGAAAGATACTGGTGATGGGGAAATCTTCACTGTAGGTAGAAGTTCAGGCAGTACACAGGGTCATACAGTTTGTTTAAAAGGAGACATGGCCTAATGTGTAACTATTCATTGACTGATGGGCCATAGTCAATGGACTGGCTGGGTGATCAGGGACTTGGAAAGAGCAAGGTTGAAAAAAGAAAGACATGTGAGAAAGAAGTATGTGCATAGATCTCTACACACGGCAAAGGATGTGAAGATACTTGTGTCCCATGTAAATGTTCACCAAAAGGTGACTTCAGCTGAGAAGGAGTTTAATAAATAAATAGGATGACTTTCTGTGGACAGTCAGTCTCTCTCCTCAGCCATTCCTGTCAATGCCCAATGGGCCCATGACCAAAGTGGCCATGATGGCACAAATGGGAACTATGCATGGGCTCAACAACATGGTCTTCCACTCACCGAGGCTGTCCTGGGTACACCTTCTGCTGAGTGCCAGATTATCCAACAGCAGTACATCAAAGATCAACACTGAGCCCCAGATATTGCACCATTCCCTGGGGTGACCAGTCAGCAACCTTGTGGCAGGTTGAGTACATAGGACCACTTCCTCTGTAGAAAGGACAACTCTTTGTCCTTACTGGAGTAGAAACTTATTCTGATTATGGATTTGCCTTTCCTACATGTAATGCTTCACAAAATACCATCAATGGATTTACAGAATGTCTTAACCACCGACATGTTATTCCAGAGTCCTGTTTCAGACCAAGGAACTCACTACACTCCCAAAGAAGCACTACAGTGGGCCCATACTCATGGAATCCACTGGTTTTTACCTTATTCCCCAGCATCCTGAAGAAGCTGGCCAGATAGAAAGATGGAGGGGACTTTGGTTTGTTGAAGATACTGTTACAGCACCAATTAGGTGGCAGCATCTTGAGGGCTGGGGCAAGGTTCTCCAGGAGGCAGTGTATGCTCTGAATCAGCATCCAATATATGGTACATTTTCTCCTATAGCCAGGATCCTTGTGTCCAGTAATCAAGGGTTGGTAAAGGAGATAGTTCCACACACTATTGCCGCTAGTGACTGACTAGAACAGTTTTGCTGCCTGTTTCTGTAACACCAAATATTACTGCCCTAGAAGTTTTTGTTCAGAAGGCATTGTGATCCTGCCAGGAGGCCCAACAAACTTTCCATTGAGCTGGAAACTCAGACTGACCCCTGGTTATTTTGAGATTCAAATGCCCTTAAAACAACAGAATGAGAATGGAATAACATCTTCAGTATGGGTGATATATCCAGATTACGATAGAGAAATTGGACTGTCTCTCTCTACAATGAAGAAAAGAAGGATTATGTCTGTAGTGCAAGAGATCCTTTGGGGCATCTCTTGGTGCTACTGTGCCCTGTGATTAAAGGCATTGGGAAACTACAACAATCTAATCCAGGAAGGATGACAAAGGGCACAGATCCATCAGGAATGAAGATAGGGGTCACTCATCCAGAGAAAGAACCAGAAGTGCTGAAGTGCTTGCAGAGGGTGGAAGAAATACAGAATGGGTGCTAGAGGAAGATAGTTCTAAATACCATCTATGTTCATGTGACCAGCTGCAGAAATTAGGATTATAACTAAATGAGTGTTTGTGTTGTATTTTGTTAATAATGCCTTCGTACAGAAAATTGTATGTTCTTTTAACATACTTATAATATGTTGCAACATCAATTAAGAGAATATCATGGCCAGGTGGTGGTGGTACATGCCTTTGATCCCAGTACTTGGGAGGCAGAGTCAGGTAGAGCTCAATGAGTTTGAGGCTCTACAGAGTGAGATCCAGGACAGGCACAAAAACTATACAGAGACAAACCCTGTCTCAAAAAACCACAAAAGAACAAACCAACCAACCAAACAAACAAACAAACAAACAAACAAAGACCAGGAAGGAGCCAGTTTCTGATACAAACACATAAGGGTCCTTGTATTATTAGGGCTGAATCTGGTGATTTCACACTCCTTCTGAAGGGAGATGTGGCAGCAGCAGCGAGCCCAGAGGTTTCCTAGGGGAAAATCAAAATCTGGGAATTACATGCTTTGGCAACTTGGGATTGGGTAGAAGGGATAGGGGTAAAGGTAATTTTTTGAAACTATTGGTCCAGATTTTGAGCATGAAAACACATTTGAAACCATTGGGTTGGACTTTTTGGTGGGGAAACACAACTTGCTGAGCAGGATTATCTGGGCTACTTAGTAGGATTTTCTAGATAGCTTCAAGGGCCAAAAATCACAGACAGAATGTCTACAGAAGCAAATTGCCCTGTATCTGCTCAAATTGTCGTGGCACATTCCTGAGATCCTTCCTGGAACTGAGTACAGCAGGTAGTCTTAGGTGGTGGCCTTTTCCTAAGATGGAGTCTGTATTGCCTTCACAGTTATCAGATGTAAGTTTGAGATACTAGAGAATTGTCCACAAGGGTCATTGCTACTATGCTAAATATATAATGCGTTTCTGACTTTATGTGGGACAGTTGTGTTATGTTTAGGCATAATTATGACCTGGTTATTGTTTTTCATTTGGAAACTAATCATGACATAAGGAGATATGATTGTGTCAAGTTGATAAGTTGTGGAATGTGATAACTATTCTTTTTTTTTTTTAAAGATTTATTCATTTATTATGTATACAGTGTTCTGCATGCATGTATGTCTGCAGGCCAGAAGGGGGCACCAGATCTCATTGCGGATGGTTGTGAGCCACCATGTGGTTGCTGGGAGTCGAACTCAGGACCTCTGGAAGAGCAGTCAGTGCTCTCAACCTCTGAGCCATCTCTCCAGCCCAGGAATGTGATAACTATTCTTGGTTGTCAACTCAATTGACTATATCTGCAATGAACTATGATTCAGAAATACAGGGCACAATTGTGATCTGGACCTTGAGGCAAGAAGACAACAGTGTGTTTGACCCAGATCCTGAGGCTAGATGACACACACATTTAGTCCCAAATTTGAGGCTGGAAGACACATCTTTAATCTGGATCACACCTTTTGCTGGACAGACAAAAAAAGAAAGATATGTGTTAATTATTTGTCTGTTTTACCTCACCTTGACAGCACATCCATTCTTTAACTGGCATTGAAGCCTACTTCCTTAGGAGTCTAGCAAAAAAAAAAAATACTGAGATATCTAGACTCATGTGATTGAACAGCTACTAGATTTATCAACTTTCCATTCATACCTTGCAATTTTTGAGCTCTAGCTTGTAAGGTATTCCAATTAATCCCCATATGAATATCTACGTGAGCATGTATGTACATATATATGTATACATATATATGCCCACAGAGATATTGATAGAATGATACATGGATAAATAGGCAGGTAGAGAGAAAGAGATACAGAGAGAGAGATAGAGAGACAGAGAGATTCATTCCATAAGTTCTGTTACTCTGGAGAACACTGACTAATATACTGTGGTTCCAAGTCAATTCAATTTCTAAACTTTTATGTTCTAATTTTCAATTTATATTCCACACATCTGAAATACTCTTAGCAAATACTTCAGTACCAGGTCATATACATTTGCAGAAAATACCTTTAATATTGTATACAGCTAAAGAACATGGAAACAGTGAAACATCAGGTTGGATGTTATTTCTGATGAAAAATTTATGAAATAATAATAGCCCTTAGGTACATGGCAAGATTAGGTTATTTGTTTGGATCAAGTTGATAGGTACTTGTTACTTAGTGGAATGCTACCTATTAATTCAATCTAGTATTCTTTTATCTATTAAATTCAAATATTAAATAAATTGATGATTAACAGGGGAATACAAATATCAATGTTTCAATCACCAAGGAAGGAGAAAGTAAACTCAAGTTCTAAAGCCACCATTTAGAATTGTAGTTAATGGACTGAATGATAGTGCTGGGAAGATGGCTCAGTGGTTAAAGAATACTGACTACTCTTCTAGAATATCTGGATTTAATTCTTAGCACCCTCATGGTAGATCACAACTGTCAGTAGCTCCAGGTCTAGGGCTTCAGACACCCTCACACAGACATCTGGCAATACTGTTCTATTCTTATGTAATGTTTGGAATGTCAGGTATTCTCCATGAGTTGCAGGTCTGTCTTTGGGTGGATCCTTGAATGGTGTCAGTTTATGGATCCAGTTGTTGTCTACCAGTGCCTGGTTCCTTAATCCTTTCATGGCAGCAGTGTAGTCAAGCTCTTTTAGGCCCCCTACACCCTTCACTAATATCTTTTAGGATTTCCAAAAATGGGGTAGAAATGCTGCTACTGTCTACTTCTGGGTTGTACCTGCGTAATGTACCAGACCATCAACTGACCCAGGTCTTCTCTTCCTCTATCACCCAATCACAGTGAATACCCCATGAGCCTATAGGTGCATGCTTGACAGCAGCATTATAACAGGAATAGAGACCATAGGCATTTGGGCAAATTCTTCATGTAGCTTTCTTGTGCCTTCAAGACCTGCTTGGGCGCAAACATCTCCTTTTGTGGGCTTAAATCTCTCTTTAGTTGTAAATGTTCTGGGTGTCCTTCCATATGAATGGCAGGAAATCACTCCACCCCACACAGAATAGTGGGCTGCACAAGCTAGCTAGCCCCATTGTGTCCAGGAGAATGAAGAGGAAGTGCCTATGGAGAGCAGGAAGATCACATAGTTGGCTATTGGAGCCAGGGGCAAATGCTATTGAAATGCAAATCTTTGCTGGTTCAGAAAAAGTCTGGGCTTAGGGTGGAAAGCAGGATAAGGAATGTTTGTGCTGTGTCTTTAATCATAGTGTAACCATATGGGGGATGCTCTAGTCAGTCAGTCCCCACTAGACAATTAGGCTCTCCAGGCTACCTGCCAGTCAGAAGTTTTGCAGGGTCCTTCCAGCTACCAGCCTCAGTATTGGCTTTGAAGAGAATCTGTCTCCATTAGTTTTGTTTGCTGTGCAGCTCAAGTGTTGCTGCAGGGAACTGAGCAGAGAGCATGGCCAAGCTGGAAAATCACAACATGGTGAGTGAGGGGCTGCCATCCCCAGACTCAAAAGAGTGCTCATTTGAGTCATGGGAGTCAGTGTGTTGGGTCCTCTTCTTGCTGGTTAAGTAATGTGATCCCACGATGTAGATGCACATTAATAGCATTTTGACTTTGCAGAGCTTTGGCAGTATTACTCGACAGTTCATTTAGTGCTTGTGCTGTCGGGATAGATGTGGCCAACCCTGCAGCAGTAGCTGATAATGCAACGGCTGTTACTATTGCTGCTGTAATGCCAAAGTCTCTTTTCTGCCTACTTAAGACCACTGGTAATTGTGCATCATCGACACGAACAGGCACAGGAATATAGGTGGGTACACGCATCACAATAGCGGAATCATGCTCAGAGGCATTCCAGCATTGTGCAAGAAAACAATTTTGAGATGAACAATTCAACATTCCACCCAAATAAATAAACAGCAGGAACAAGAAAGGGGGCCACACACAAACCGGGGCAGGACTAAAACGAACTGACTTGAAATGGGTACAATTCAGGGTGACATCTGATTCAAACGTCATCCCCATATGTGCTGAATAACTACAATTCTTAAAAGCACCCCCTTTTACAAACCCCAAAGCATTAAGCTGGGTACGGCACTGTGGGAATTACACAATACCCATGAATCAAAGGGATTAGAAAATGCTGCCTGCAAAGGATTATTATAAGAAAAATTAAACCCACTAAAGGAATTATTATACAGACTTACTTTCAATGATAAAGAAAAGGTCCTATTAAGATTAACAAAATTGGGTTGTAGGGTGCTTTGGCATCCTGTTCATGCCGGAGGCCAGGTGACAGAGCTCATACATCTAGGTAATAGGCATGGTTGTCGAGGAGGACTAGCACCTCCTTTACTTATGGCTCTGGGTGTAACTCCTTGCAGAAGTATTGCAGTACCACAACCAACAGAGGTGGTGGACCTATTGACTAAATGATGAAAAACACCTAAAACATGATGATGCAACACCAAGCATGGATTTTGACTAATATTTTTTTGTGACATAGAAAAGCATAAGGTATTATACAAAGAAACCCAAGTAAAATTATCTATGGCTTTGACATCATCAAATGGCAAAGAGGGCCATTCTAAGGTATCTTTAGTAGTAAATATGAAAGGCAATATCCCTGAATCAGATGTCAAAGGAAGAGGATAGGGCCATGTTTTTAGGATGGCCCATAATTTAGTTTCCCTCTGTATTGTTCCTGGGAACATCAGCATCACCGTAGTCATAATTGCCAGTAACCTTTTTATGGTCATTTTCTTCCCTTTCCCGGTCCAGTTGTATCTTTCTCATGAGTCACTCTGGAATCCAGATCGGATCTTGTTGACCCTGTGGGAAAACACAAACAGAACCTCGTGCCCATGCAAGCATGGGATCAGGTCCATGCCAGATACCCGTCAAGGCATCTTTCCATTTTACCATCCCTTTAGAGGGACTGTGCTGACATTGATGTCTATCTGCAGCTGAACAGTTTGATGCATCCAAATTTAAAAAATTCAAGGTAAATAATGCAAGAGAGAGTCTATCCTTAGGGGTACGGCTATGGCCTATTCCCCCTTTTTGTTTTTCAAGCAGTTCCTTCAAGGAGCGGTGTGCGCTCTCCACAATGCCTTGACCCTGAGGATTATAGGGCAGGCCATGTACAAGTTGAATATCCATTTGATGGCAGAAGGAGGTAAACTTGTGGCCCGTGTAAGCAGGACCGTTGTCTGTTTTTATTTGTTGTGGTTTGCCCCACACTGTCCATGCCTCTAGGCAATGGGTGTTCACGTGAAATGCCTTCTCACCTGCCATTGGGGTGGCATGGATGACTCCAGAACAAGTGTCAACAGAAACATGGACATATTTGTCCTGTCCAAATTCAGAGATATGTGTAACATCCATTTGCCATATTTTCAGAGGGAGCAAACCACGAGGGTTGACTCCTAATGCAGGAGGGTGCTGAAAAATGACACATTGAGGACAATCTAGAACTACCTTACGTGCATCAGCACGTGAGAGAGAAAACCTTTGTTGTAATGTTTTAGCATTAACATGATATTCCTTGTGGAATTCTTGTGCTCGTTGCACTGCTGAGGCCACAAACATCCACTCTTACCTGGTACAGAGGTCTACAACATTGTTGCCCTCAGCTAATGGGCCTGGTAGACCAGTATGAGCATGAATATGTTGTGCAAAGAATGGATTTTTCCGCTGCCAAATCAGTTGTTGCAATTGGCAAAAAACCGACTGTACGGGACTAGAGGATTTAAGAGTCCCTGCACATTCAAGAATTTTTAAGGCATTAACAACATAGCAGGAATCTGATACCAAATTAAATGGAAATGGACAAACCTTAAAAACTTCTAGAGCAATTAAAAGTTCCACCTGCTGAGGTGCGCTTGGTAAATATTGGTGCTTCACAGGCTCCCCTGAACCCACCATATAGGCCCCGCAACCTAGTAAAAACAACGGTGGCTCCGGGAATTGGCTGGGAAGCAGTTATTTTAGGAAAGACTACAGGATGTTCCTTAAAAAAATTCAATAATGGATGTTTTGGATAATGGCAATCTATATGCCCCGCATAGCTACAGCGCAATATGTCCCAATCATCAACAGTAGCACATAAAACTTTCACCTGATTGACATCATATGGTACAATCAGCATTTGCGGGGAAGTTCCAAAATATTGCAAGCACTGCTGAATACCTTGCTGGGCAAGTAGTGCCACAGTTTTGGGATAATACTCAATGGATTTTGCAGGGGAAATTCTAGTGTAAACCCACAATAAAGGTCCATCCTGCCATAAAATACTGGTGGGCTGCAAAAAGGTGGGCAGAATGCATAATACAATTGTGTTGGCATCTCAAACTCTCTGAAGAAAGGCTTCCTGTAATCTATCCTCAACTTTGCATAGTGTTTCACGTGCTTCCATGGTTAACTGTCTAGGGGAATCCAAAGCTGTGTCACCTGCTAATGTATCATAAAGTGGCTTTAGCTCATAATTTGCCATTTTTAAACTGTCTCTTATCCAATTTATGTCCCCTAATAATTTTTGAAAATCATTTAATGTACATAAATGATCTTTTCTCAATTCTACCTTTTGAGGCCTAATCTGTTGACTGGTAATCTTAGAGCCTAAATAAGTAACCACCAGATCTTGTTGTACCTTCTCAGAAGCAATGTACAACCCTTTAGTTCTTAACACTGTCCCTAAAAAGTGATATGCAGCTTGTAAAACGTCCTTTTCTTTTGCTGGGAGGAGGATGTCGTCCATATAATGGACACATCTAACAGTAGGGAAGCGGGCCCTTAATGGCTCTAGAGCTTGTGCTACAAACAACTGACACATAGTAGAGCTGTTAGCCATTCCTTGTGGTAAGACAATCCACTGATATCTCTTATCTGGCTCTTCATGATTAGTAGATGGCACTGTAAATGCAAATCTTTCACTATCCTTGTCATGCAAGGGGATGGAGAAAAAACAATCTTTAATATCAATCACAATAATGGGCCAATTCTCTGGTAAGGCTGATAATAATGGAAGACCTCTCTGTACAGGCCCCATAATATTCATCTGTTCATTTATTGCTCTAAGGTCATGCAACAATCTCCATTTCCCTGATTTTTTCTTTATAACAAAAATGGGTGTATTCCAAGGAGAAAGGGAAGGTTTGATATGCCCCTCTCTCAACTGCTCTTCCACTAGCTGCCTTGCTGCTAGCAGTTTCTCAGAGGAAAGTGGCCATTGAGGAACCCACACTGGTTCCTCCGTTTTCCAGGATATGGGAATTCCTTCCTCAATGGCCCCTAAGAAAAACCCAGCCCTTGCCTGGGCTTTCTAGGTGTTGCCTGTATTGGCTCCTTTCTTCCTTGTAAGAACTTTCCTAATCCAAAATTGGGATGGCATCCCATCTTTTTCATAATATCTTGAGATTCTTTGGAATACTCATTGCTTAATTTTAAACCCATAGACTTCATGAGGTCCCTCCCCCAAAGGGAAACTGGAAGCTCAAGGACATAGGGTTGCACAACGCCGGAATGTCCTTCTTCATCATGCCAATTTAGCAAACTTGCACTAATATTAGGAGTGCTAGCATAACCCAGTCCTTGTAATGTCTGGGAAGAAACTTGTATTGGCCAATCCCGAGGCCAATCTTTGCTAGCAATAATACTGCGGTCCGCTCCAGTATCCAAAATTCCCATAAGTTTAACACCGTTAACAGTTAGTTGTAATGTAGGTCTCTGATCTAAATCCAGTGATAAGAATGTGAGATCTGTCCCTGATGACCGAAATCCTTTGTCTCCTCTTTCTTTGTCATAAGCCGGGTGGGCACCATGCAGAGTGGGGAGTAAAATAAGTTGTGCAATTCTATCCCCTGGGGATATGGCAGTAATTCCTTTTGGTGACTCTACCATAATCTTTACTACTCCTGTGTAGTCAGAGTCAATCTCCCCTGGATGAATACGCAATCCTTTCAATAAGGTAGATGATCTCCCTATTAACAGCCCTACTGTTCCTGGGTCAAGGGGGCCTTGAAAATCAGACTCTATTACTTGTACCCCCATTTGTGGAGTTAGTACGAGTCTGGCGGTGGCACGGAGGTCCAGTCCTGTTGAGCCCGCAGTAGCTCTCCACGGTGCTTGGGATGGCGAAGGGAGGGCCACTGCTCCGGAGGAGTGTCCTGTCTCGGGGTCTCCATTGCCCCATATATTTGAGGGCCCTGGGAGCGTGGGCCTCACTGGCCGTTTTTTGGAAAGCTGTCTACCGCAATGGGTTGCCTGTTTATATTTTTAACGGACTGGCATTCATTAGCCCAGTGCCTCCCCTTTCTGCACTTTGGGCAGAGCCCCGGCTGAACGTGGCGCTGGCTACTTCCTTGTTCCTGTCTACTACCCCCTCCTAGTGGGTAGTTGCGTCTTATATGTCCTCTTTTCCCACACTTAAAACAAGCATCTTGAGTATTGCCTTCTTTTCTCTGGGTAAGCTGAAGGACTGCAGCTGCCAGACCTGCATTGGTCAGAGGTCCTCCTAATTCCTTGCAAGCCTTCATCCAGGCTTCCAACCCCCTGGTCTTATATGGGGTGATGGCGGCCCGGCACTCCGTTGTACACTGCTCATATTATTAGCTGCTTTATTAGGGGCATTGCAGCATCTGTGTCCCCAAAAATTCTACCAGAAGCCTCTATCAAGTGAGCCACAAAATCTGAAAAGGGCTCCATGGGACCTTGGAGTATCTTGGTCAAATTGCCACTCACTTCACCTTTGTTAGGCAAAGATTTCCAGGCTCTGATGGCTATTTGATTAATTTGAGTATATACATTAGGAGAGTAAGTAGTTTGTTGATTGACATATCTGCCCAGACCAAGCAACATATCAGCATCCCATTGCAGGCCTGTGTTGTGGTTGGCCGCCGCCTGCTCATTAGCAAATTCGATAAAGAAGGCCTTCCAGTCTAAATACTGACCTGGGCTAAGGCAGGCACGGGCAAGATTCATCCAATCTGAGGCAGTCATGCATTGTCTTTGCAGAGTCTCAATCTGAATAAGTGTAAATGCAGCTGTGACCCCATAACTTTTTACAGACTCTGCTATAGACTTGACAAGTTTAAAATCCAAAGGTTCATGATATCTTTGATTCTGATTATCTACAAAAACAGGACAAGCTACCTGCATTTCTCTCCTAACTTCCCTCCACAGTTGTGGGTGAAGGCTGCTGCTAACCAGCAATGCTCCGAGAGCTGCCGTAGCCTCAGGGTAAGGGGGAGGAGCGGGCGGGGGGGGGGATTATGGGCCCATAATCCTGTTTTCTTTTGTTTTACTTTCTCACCTTGTTTTTAATCCTTACCTTTTGTAATGATCTAACTAGAGACTCTACCTCCTCCGAACCAAGAGAAGAGTCAGTAGACTCGGGGTCTTCAAGGTCCGATAGGGAAGGATAGAGTCGTGTCTCCTTTCCTATTGTCTTTTTACTGCGCTTGCATTCTACAGACTCTGCCTTCTCAGATCTCTCCTCTTGCAATTGTTCTAAAGCTGTTTGCCCATTTTCCAAAGCATTGCTGCATCGTTGATTCTCTAAACATCCACATACTAATTTCCAAACTGGTCTCACCCCCGGTTTCAGGGTCCCCTGTTCTGCTGCAAAGTCCAAGTCCCATCCCAATTTTTCCCAGGAGGACACTGTGAGACTCCCAGACACAGTGAACCATGGGGCCACGACATTGCATTCCTCTAAGAATCTTTGTAAAGTTCCCTTCTTTATATTTAAGTCTTTTGTTAGAAGCAGCTCGTTGAGAGCCAAAAAAATTGGGTGCGAGGAGGAAGTGCCCATCCTTGTACAACCCCGTCATTTTAACCTAAGAGGTTTCTCGGAGCCTTTGCCAAACAGCCCCAGTTTTATCACTTTTTTTTTTTAAACTTTTGCTCCGCGTCCGCGGGGAAGTGACAGTCAAACTAGTTTTGTTTCCCGTCTGCCTCTTGTCGGCAGCTCTGTGAATAGCCGTTCCCCAATTAACCCGGGAACTTACCAGGTATACCTACCCTGACAGCAAGAAGTTCTGAGCTCCCTTTTTTCAAAGAGATTTCCCCGTAGGGGGCCGCCAATTGTTGCGCCTAACTCGACCAGCAAGAAAGACGCAACGCCCGAGCTCTTCTTCAAGCTGCTTTATTCAGGTCTTTTAATCTGTTTTCCTTTGTTCTTCTACCCCTGGGGAGAGCCCGCCCCAGCCTTATATAGGTCTCAGTCCACCAGCCCCCATGCGCCACATGGGATTCCTGGATAGGTACACATATGCCTTAGCAAGCCAAAATCTGAAACCAAGCCAAATAAGGTATTGTTTAAAACAAAGAGCACTCGCCACCAGGAGGGCAGGGGGCGGGAGCCAGCTCCATCTTAAGAGTGCAGTTTCCCGCAGCTCTCTACACTATCTAATGTTTAGCAAAAGAAAAGTTTCAAACTGGTGTTAATAGGTTCATAGACCAGTGCATATATGTTGCTTTAGATAAAATAATATTAATCACTAAAATCTCCCCAATCATGAAATTCACCTAAGATGGTTCTGTAGTAAACCTGAGGTATTTCTTGTTTGTTCAAAAAACAATCACACAAGACAGTATATTTGCACTGATTTTAGGTGCCAGCAATTATTATAAAGTTTATTTACATGTATTAGTGAGATGTTGAGATGACTCATAAGTCAAAGCACATTGCTGTACGAGTGCAATAAACTCATTCCTGGGAACTCATAATAGAGAGAACCAAGTCCTCAACGTTGTTCATGGGCCACTGTATATGAGTTCTAGCATGCATGTGCACTACACATCAAACAGATACCCACATTACACACACCCCTCTCTTTCACACACATATACACACATACATAAATACATGTACAACATACATATAAACATGCACACCACACAAAAATAAACACACTGCTCTCAAACATAAACTATACATACAAACACAAACACACACACACACACACAAATACGTGCACAAACATAAGGACTCACAAATATAAACAGAGACAAAGATCACATAAACCACACATACCACACAAACCCATGCACACAAACACATGCACAAATATGCACACTTCACATGAAGAGATATGCACAGACACATATACACACATACACCCACAAAGAAACTTTTAAAAACAGTTTGTATTTAAAAAACTCTTCAGACATGTGTTGAATAAATTTACACAGAACTGGATGTTTTTCTTTGGTTTGTTATTTTTTATTTGTATGACATAACAGCATGTTCTGACAAGGTCTTACCTTACCATAGTACTCATTCCTGGTAGCCATAACATAAATATTTGCCAAGTGTGGTACTTGGAATACTTTGGCTACTATGAGAAGAAGTTGCATAAAATATTTTTGCATTTAAAATTAGTGGTTTAGAAGAATGATTTTGATTCTTTATCAGTACCACATGAGGCTATGACTGTAAATGATGGAAACAGATGCAGAGATTCATAGCTAAGCAATGGACTGAGCTCCTGGAGTCCAGTCAAAGAGAGGGAGGAGGGATTACATGAGAATATCATGATGGAGAAACCCACAGATACAGCTAACCTGAGCTAGTGGGAGCTCAAGGACTCTGGACTGGCAGCTGGAAGACCTCAATAAGACCAAATTTTAGATCCTCAGAATGTGGCTGACTGTTCTGAGTCTTCTGTAGTGTGTGGCACCTCTGAAGGTGGGACCAAGATTTATCCCTATTGGATGAACAGGCATTTTGGAGCACTTTGCCTACAGAGGGATACCTTGCTTAGGCTTGATGCAGAGGGGTTGGGGGCTTGGTCCTGACTCACATTGATATTCCAGACTTTGTCAAATCTGCATTGGAGACCTTGCCCTCTCTGAGGAGTAGATGGGATGGGGTGGGTGAAGGTGGGGTGAGCAGGTTGAGCAGAGGAACAGGGAACTGTGGTTGGTATGTAAGATGGAAAAATACTTTTCAATGTTAAAAATAAATCAATCCTAAAAAAAAATGGCTGTTACTCTTGGAGACACTGAAATTTTAAAGACTCATGAAGCTTAAGTAATAAAGGGTTTTGTATTTTGATCTAATAAAAGTACACTTTGTTTGGATTTGGTTTCATTTTTGACACATTCTGTTTCAGTAGCACTGGCTGTCTTGGAACTTTCATAAAGATCTGGCTGACCTTGAACTTACACAAAGATCCTCCTGCCTCTGACTCACAAGTGCTGGGAATAAAAGCTTACACCAGCATGCCTGGCCTTCCTTTAGGTTCTTTGAAACAGTCTCAGTATATATCCTTGATGGATCTGGCATTGCTGAGTAGAGCAGGCTGGCTTAATGCTCAGAGATCTGCTTGCCTTGAACTCCAGAGTTCTGGGAATAAAGTCTATGCTGCCACATCTGGCTGAGATATTCTTTATATGACTACTAAATGTCAATGTAGGTTGTACTTTGAAAAAGCAGAGTAATACCAGGGGGCTAACAATTTTGGGCCAGACTTACTTATTTTGTGACCTGGTCTTTAGTAGGCTGAGGTAGCTTTTAATTCCATATTCATGAGGGGATGGCCTTTTCTTGTAGATCTTAGCCCCACACAAGTCACTGCCCAGGTTATGATTTAAACATGTAAATTGTGAAAATGTTGCTCCTTTTTTGATACTGCACAGGTTTTGGTTCAGAGTAGAAGAAATCTTTGTTTTTCATTCACATCTGCTTGATTTTTGTTTGCTGTTTGACCTTTGTGACCCATGTGTTCAAAAATTAGTTCTAAATCATCATTATCACTCAGCTTTTCTTTTAAAAAGCTTATTTGTTCTTAGAAATATGATTTTTTTATATCTAAGATTTATTGTTGTAGAAAATTTCATCTTGTAGTGAAACCCAGGCAGGGCTCTTGCTAGGCAGTACCTCTTCCACTGAGCTGCTTTCTTCCTTAGAAATACTTGTGTAATGTTTGAACATTTTTTTGGTATGATCTCAGTAAATAGATAAAGCTCTTTGCTTAGTAAATCTTTTGTATGAGATTTTACTTCCTCTACGTTTCTTATAGTAGAAAATTTTGCTATTAGATGACTTCATTTCTTAGTTGTTAAGGCTTTTTGTTTCATAAATCTTGTCTTTGAACAAAGACTCATGTTTTTCTTGTGGATAATATTGAGACTGTGTAAGGAATTGTCTTTCATTTTGTCACAAAGTCTAAAAAAATTTGTAGCTAAATTATAGTTAGCTTGTTTTTAAAATTATAAATAATGAATTAATCAATATATCTGAGCTTGTTTTGTTGGGTAACTTTCCTGGAATTCATCAATACAGATCATGCTAGTCTCTTTCTTGGATTAATCCTACTACCTTCCAAGAGCTGGGATTACAGTTGTGTGACCAATAAACTATCATTTATTTTCCAGTTATTTTCTCCCTTCATAAATGTCTTCTTAAATAATTGTGTATTGCAGCAAATGTCAAATCAGCTAACAAATGCAGCTCTTTCTTACAAGTAAATAATCACTGGGCTAGGTTTTTTTTATTCATCAATCAGAAGTTAGTTAGGATTTTTGAGTTCAGATTACTTAAATTTAGGACACATTTTCAGTCCTATAGTAGTATGGAGGCATTATGTATATTTAAGTGATGGTATTATTACTTTTCTATAACAGAAACAGTGTCCCAGAATGGTCCAGACAAATACAAATTAAGGAATAAAGTTTTCCTATACTCCCAGAGTATGTTCTTCTAGGCCACTGAGAACAGGTTATGTTCCTTGTAGGAGAACTCAGTGCCTTGCTTTATCACAGTGATAAACCTGTTTATCCAGTGTGGCTTTTAGGATCAGTTTGGTGTTTTCTGTGAATGTAGGGACCCTGGGATAAGAAGGAGGTGAACAGAAAATCATGCACAGCCAGAATCCAAGAGTACTACTTCTCTGTACTCCAGCCTACTAAAATTGTGTATGCAATCCTGGTTCTTGTTTTTACATTATTGCCTTTTTATGTTTATAATCCAGACAATATGTAGCCACTCCTGACCCACTTTTTTTCTTAGCACATTTCTTACTAGAAGATAATAGCTTTAATATAAGGTTTCCTGTGTTTGTAGTTTGCCTACATGTATGTCTGTGTACCACTTGTATTTCAGGTACCTATCAAAGCCAGAAGTGGATGTCAGATTCCCTGCAACTGGAATTAAAGATGACTATGATCTTTCATGTCAATGCTAGAAATCAACCCCAGGTCCCCAATAAAGTAATCACTGCTGTTACTTGCTAAGCCTTTGCTACATCCCCTTAGTTTTTGCCTCCATTATAGGAAATCTGGTTGATCTTGTCTCTGTTAGACTTTCTTGCTATTGTGTATTTAGTAGAGTATTTTTTTTGCAACAGGCTCTCAGGTAGCCCATAGTGACCTTGACCTCATTTGAATCATTGAAATTCTGTTCCTTCTATGTTTCAAGAAGTGCTGGGATTACAAGTGTGCACCACGACCACAGCTGTTTTGGGTCGCAGCATCTCCTCTGACTCTGCCTTTCTTCTTGCTGTATCTCTCTTGGATTACTCACTTCATTCTATTCTGCCTTGTCATAGGCCATAGTAGCTCCTTTATTAACCAATGGAAGCAGCACACATTCACAGAATACAGAAAGACAATCTCACAGTAGCTGTGCATGTCTGACTTTATGACTTGGTGGGTTGGATAACACCCAGCTGACAATGGGCAGGTAAGGTCACATGGTAAGGTGGTGGCCACTGTCAAATATTCAGTTTCTACCAGTGACTGGAATTAATGGAATGTGCTCTCATGCTTGGCCATATTAATTTTTGAAAATAATTTTATGGGCACCAGTGCCAGACACTTCAAATGAATTTAAGAGGTATTGTGTTCTAATTCTCCAATGCTCCTTTTCTTTTATGTAATTCAGTTCTCTCTCTGTCTCTCTGTCTCTCTCTCTCTCTCTCTGTGTGTGTGTGTGTGTGTGTGTGTGTGTGTGTGTGTGTGTGTGTTTGTGTAGACTGTGGCACAGGTTTTAAAACTCACAATGATCTTCCTGCCTCTGTGCCCAGTTTTCTGGCAGTGCAAAAATGTACTCCCGTTCGCAGCTTGAAAAATAATTTTTATGGTCAAAGACTCCTCTTCTTATAGTGGACAGGGAAGTGAGGAGATGGTGTCAGGACTCCTGACACTGGAGTTAGAGAAATCAGTGAGTCTCTGTATGTACTGGTAATGGAAGCTGGATGCTCTGAAAGAATCTTCAGTGCTCTTAACTGGTAAGGTATTTTCCAACCTAAGTTTTCTATTCTTGATTATGTTTCCTGTCCTAAGGTAGCCCAGGCAGGGTCAGGTACCAGATGCTGACTAAAAAGTAGAATTCTCCTGAGAGAATTACCCTCAGTCAAAGATGAGCTCCCTAATTCTTTAGCCAATACAACATGGTCAGCCCATTATCCATATATAGAAAACCAATAAATATGGATGCAGCAGATTGTATTAATGTATTTCAGGCATACTTATTCATCCACACTTAAAAAGGGAGAATTTAGAAAGGATTTGGGAAGGGATGGAAGGAAGTGATAAAAAGGAAAAGTGATGTAATATATTTTATTTAAAAATTATGAAAATAAATTTTAAATAAAAAAGGAGCTAGATTGACAGCTCAGCAATTAAGAGCACTGGGTTTTTTAGTAGAGGACTCAGGTTCCAGTCCCAGAACCCACATGGTAGCAAACCATTTGTTGTAACTCTAGTCCCAGGCATCTCCTGCTTTCTTCTGCCCTTGGTAGGCACAGCACACAGACACATACAAGCAAAGCGCTGTATAAATAATTTTTTAAAGAAGTTATGAAAAGGAAAGAATGGAATTATTTACAGTGATGTCACAGCCCTGAGCCAGAAAAAAATCCAGGGCTCCTTCCAATGAACTCCTGCTGGTCTTGCACAGAAACAGCTGTGACCTTTTGCTAAACCAGCCTGATCACAGGGAATAGCAGTTTTGTTCCAGGGTTAACATTTAATATTTCTCTATTCTGTTGGTGAACCTTGCCTCTGTAATTCCTCTTTGTAATCCTAAATTTTTCATTTCTGGAATTCCCTCAGTTTCTGTTTTCTTTATTGTTTTTATTTCCATTTTCAGTTGTTAAACAGTTGTATTTGTATCCTTTAATGATTTGTTTGCTTTATCTTGTCTTTAAGAGGTTTATTGTTTTACTCCAATTGTTTGCATTTTCCTAGCTTTCTTGGAGGAATTTATTGATTTCTTCCCATTGTTCATTTGTTTGTGATTTCATGAATTTATGTAAAATATTTATTCATCTTTTAAGGGGCGCTATTATCACTATATATTTGGTTTTAAGTTTTTTGTCCTTGTATTTCAATTATTTTTGTTTATTTAGGGCCTGCTGTGGTAGGACACCTGGTTTCTGGTGGTGACATAGTGCCCTGGCTTTTATTAATTATGTTCCTCTGCTAGGCATCTGGGTTTAGGGTGATAATAGGTCTAGGTGCTGGTTTATAACATTATCTTTGTTGGATGGGAGTTTTGTTCCTGGGTTTGTGTTTGTTCTCTGGAGTGTAAGAGTGTGTGTTGAACAATTGTTGCCATTTTCCTGGCCTTCTTGGCTGGTGTGTTCAAGGGAGAATGCTTGGTTATGTTGGGAACTAGGAGAAGAGGAATGCAGGGGAGATGATCTTCAGATGCACTGGAAGCATGGAGAGGGAAGAGAGTAAGCTGCCTCTGATATTCTATTCCACTGATAGGAGCAACTTTTAAATTCAGGTGTGGGGAAAGAGACAATGTGGTAGACATGTCTGCAGACATCCTAACTGGTCTTCTGGAAGATGTGGTGAGTAAATGACCAGAGGGTGTCCACCCCAGTTGTGTGATGGGACACAGATATGAGGTGAGTAGTGCAAGGTAGGTGGGAATGGTCTTTGGAATCCACAGGAGACATGGAAAGGGAGAGGAGAAGCTGCAGCTGGAGTTCTGTTTCAGCCCTCAGGGTAACTCTGAGTATTGGATCTCTGAGAGTGGGGAAGGTCTGTGGATAGTCTTCCTGGTCCCATTAACAACATCTTAATACTGATTCATTAGTTTCCCAGGGATTATTTATTTACTTATTTAGGCTTCTGTTGTGGCTAATCTATGAAAGACATTTAGTTTATTGGGGAAAAAAGTAGTATTTGGGCTGCAAATGTCACTCAGCAAGTATTCTTGGGGGAATTCAGATGTGAGCACCCAAATTTAGAGATTTACAATCACCTGCTTTTCCAGATCCAGGGGATCTTACATACTCTTTGCTCCATCACCTATACACACTTAGAAAATATTCTTTCTCATACATAAAAATATACACATACAATGGGCTTAGACTTGTTTTCAAAAGCTCTTATGACTTATAAAGCAATTAGAGAAATCAAGTTGCTTTAAGTATAAAATAAAATCAAACAATATTTTTAATTTAAACTATTGTCTTTCATTTATTTTAAAAAAACATTTCCTCAATCTGATACAGGTTTACATCTAACCTTCAATCATAGGAAACAAAATTGTTTCTAAATTTTCTAACAGACATCCTTTTTTTTTATCAAAGGAGAATGAGATAGTATTAGTAGCCAAAACTATTTTCTACAATGTAGACATATCAGGCTTCAAGTGAGTGATTCCAATTTTGGTGGAACAGACTCCTCACCAACCCCATTTTCTATTATTGGTGAAGGACAGAACAGGAGTGCACAGGGTGAGTGGTGGTCAGTGATTTTTCTGATTTTGAATTTCATTAGAAACTTATAATTATTTTTCATGGGACAATGTTCTATTTGTAGGTCTGTCTTTCTGTCTCTTATCAGTGGTACCATCTGTGTTGTGAGGTTTTTTTATTAGTTATAATATGGTTATATTGTTTCTCTGGCAAATGATGGAACTTCACTTATTTTTATTTTATGGAAAATTACTACATTAAGTTAGGGTCTCCTTAGATTTTTCATTTGGAGATTTTCTATGGAGAACCAATTTTAGTTTTCTCTTCTTCATCTCAGAAACTTGTATTTCTTCATTTCTTGGTGTATCTGTTTTGCTACTTTTTATCATCATCATTTTTTTTTTGCTATTTAAGTTCTTGATGTAGTTGATTCATCGGGTTTAGGTTTGTAAAGTCTCATATATTATTGTCTTTGTGTCCTAGTTACTTTCAGATGTCACATTTCAGAGCTCACAGTCACCTTTGGGAACATCTGTGGAGGATGTGCCCCATCAGAAGACCTAGTTGTTAAATCTGTGAGAGATTTTGTTGATTGATGATTTATGGGTGATGGCCCTTCCACTGAGCCTGCAATATCCTTAAGAAAGTTGGCCTGCACTAGATAAGACAGCAAGCTTGGTATAAGACAATGACTATGTTAGAGAGAAAGCCTGGAAAGAAAGATTCCTCATGGGTTTGCCTTCAGTTTCTAGATTGAATTTCTATCCTAAACACCCACAATGATGGATTGTGATGTGGCAGAATGAGCCAAATAAGAATGTCTGTTACCTGAAGTGCTTTTGTGTAGAGTATTGCATCAGAAAATGAAAAAAGCAAGTTATAACAGAATGTGGTAAACCAAAAGTAATTTTGTTGTTCAAAGGTGGTGGGAATGATGACTTTGGGGGAATGTTGAACACATCAAAATTTAGATGGCAATAGACATAGAAAGCTGCATAAAGAGCTTAATTGGTTATTCTTGCAGTACTTTGAATAAAATATTGTTAAAACTATTGCAAATGGTGGAGGTAGAGTCAAAAAATTTCAGTGGGAATTAAAACAGAGGTCATTCATGTAATATTCTGTCTGGCCCCTAACTTTTCTTGTTTTCCCATGCCCTCAAGAAATTGAGTAAGGCAGAATTAAAAAAAAACAATAATGGTGCTTATTTCTTACATGGAACATTGATTCTCTTGGATAGCTATTACTTATGATTCATTCAATACTACATTAAAAAATCAAGAGGTGGATCATAAATAAATGAAAATTCTACAGGTTGTAGAGAAAAAGAGCATTATGAATTTGGAGAAAGTAGTCAAATGCTGAACAGCCAGGAGTGTTCAGGAAGATAATCACCATTAAAAAGAAAGCCCTTACTCTACACTGGAAGCCTAGCAAGGTGCCCTGAAGGAAAGAATTATCCTTATATGCCCTCAGTTAATGGAGGGATTAGACAAAGTGATTGTCAGTCCCAGAAAGCAACTTTATTCAAGTCCTGCTGCAACTCTGGTCTAAACATGGCAGAGGCCATCAAAACGTAGAAACCAAATTTTGGGGAATCAATGATGTTGACCTGGTTCTGGAGTCCAGAATGATATAAAATTTAAGATTATACATTTTTAGTCTGCATTTTCAGGTCATCTCTATTATAGGCATATGTGTTTGGTATGGTAAGAGCTCCAGTGAAAAGACTGTCTGAGTTCATCCCATGATACTATGAAGATGAAACCTGAGTTGTAGTTTGAGAGCATAAGATGTTGAGATACTTAAGCTATGAGACATCTTACATAGAGAGCTAGCTGCATACATGTAGAGGAAGTAACAAAAGAGAGAGATGTATGGGAAGTTGTAGAGAGAGAGAGAGAGCAATCTAAGTCCTTTGAAAATAAAGCCTCATGTCTCTGACACAGAGCTACCAGATTCAATGGTTGCTCTGCTGGGTTTCAGTCTTCCCTTGGTCCCATCTTTCCTCACTGTGTCTTAGTTCCTCTCCTTTGGGATGGTAATGGCTTTTCTGTGCCATTCACATGTTGGGAATATTTAAATTGTTTTCTGATTTTATAAGATGCCACAGTCAAGAATTTGTCTTGAGTGTAAAAAGAGACTTTGGACATTTCAACAGTGTAGTTGCAGACTATGAGAATTATTGAAGTGACTAAATGCATTTTCTTCATGGATGACCCTTGAGCCTATAGTGACCTGGGTGAGGATTAAGTTAATTGAGTAAAAGATAGGATGAGATATTTGAACATGTGTCTCTCCTTGATGACTTTCTTTGAGGTACTTGTGGAACCTCTCTGGATAAAATATCTCATTGGAGCTGGTGATATGTGCTTCTCTATCCACAACCCATTTCCTTTTCTATGTTTCTACTATGTTGTGGTTGAAATGAATGAGCCAGCTTGCTTCTTGTGCTGCCATGACTTTATCAGCAGTATAGATAGTATCATCAAATCACATAAAATACACTTGATGGAATTGGTATTCAATGCTAAGCCACTTTGCTAGCCCAAATTTTTTAAAATTTTGTTGTTCCTATTTTTGTTTCTGAAGAAAAGCTTTGACTGAGTAGCCCTGACTCTCCTAAAAGTAACTGTGTAAACCAAGTTGGCCTCCAACTCAGAGATTCACCTGACTCTTGCTCCCACATATTGAGATTAAAGGTTGTTCAACATTCCATGGTTTTTTTTAATATATATTATTGGGTGATGGTCCTAGAGTATATGTTTTTGTACATGTCAAGCATATGTTGTTTTGCTGAGCTTTATCCCCCAGTTTCAATTTTAAAATTTAGCAGAATATACTATTCTCTTACTAGATGTAGTGTCTGGGCCTTCTGAGTCATTAGATTACAATTTTGTGACATTCTTCTTGCTTTTTGTGTTTGTTTTTTTTTAATGAATATGATTCTTTTGTCTATATACATGGATGTGCACCACATGTAAACCTGTCCTCACAGTAGTGCAAAGAGAGACTTAGAACCCGCAATCTTGGAATAATGAACAGTTGTGTGATTCCCCCATATAAGTTCTGACAATTGAGCCCATCTATATGCAAGACCAGTAAGAACTCTTTAACTTCTGAGCCATCTCTCCTTCCCTATGTTTATTATTTATGATCATCATTGATATTGCTAATGTTATCTTCTTTCTATTTGTAACTCTTTAAATGCACAGTTCCTTTAAGTAAGATTTATTAATGTACAGTTTAAACTGGAGCAATTCAGGTTTCTGGAAAATGAATAGAGAACTGGAGTAAATGCCAAACTCTTTGTAGGATCTTCAGTAAAAAAAAAAAAAAATCTCTGAGTTCATCTTATCTTTTTTGTTTGTTTGAATGGAAGATTCAGTGCAGATGCAGTTAGCATAGACTAGGCTAACTTTCACCTCAAAAAAACATATACCTGCTTCTACCTTCTAAGTTCTGAGATTAAAGGTGTGAGCCGATATACTCAGCTTACAAATCTTCTTTGTAGTTTATAATTGTTCACACAATTTCTCTGATGGGTGCTCAGCACCAAAGTGTTTGCTTATCACTCTATCTCTGTTAATAGGCATTTCTCTTGCAAAGTGATATCCTGTTCAGAGCATTCAGAAATAATAGAGGCCAACCTCCTATTCAGTTTATTTATGAAGTAATTGGATTTCATTGTAATGTCTGAGTTATAGAATTCATGTAGCTCTAACCAGAATTTGTGGCTATATTCTCAAAGAAGCACACATTTACAATGTTGTATCATGCTTTTTGTTTTATACATATGGTTGACATATTTATGTATGGCATATTTTAGAGTGCAGTGACCTATAATGATGTGCATGTCGACATCACTCAGGAAGAGTGGGCATTGATGGATCCTTCACAGAGGAATCTCTACAAAGGTGTGATGCTGGAGACTTATATGAACCTCACTGCTATAGGTAATACTATAAATTTTCCTTCACATTTTAAATAAAGGGACAACTGTTTCTTAGTTATTGATGCTCTTCTACAATTCTAATTGAGAATGAGGAAAAATGATGTGAATAAATCAGATTTGGTTCTAAGGATCACTGAAGATAGTAATGTAAAATTTTCAGTATCCTGTATTATTTCATACATTTTCTTGTCCTATATTTTAGGCTACAACTGGGAAAATCTTGAAGTTGAAGAACATTGTCAAAGTTCTCAAAAACATGGAAGGTAATTTTCTTGTAAAAGCTGATAGAAAGGGGCCTCTGGATATATATAATTTATGTGGATGTTTTAATTAAATGAAACAGTGTAAATAATTACAGCTTAAAATGCATTGATGATCATTAAATGCTCATAAAGACACATGGCAGGTAAGTGAATTGTGTTTGGAAGTGATTCTTTTAAGAAGGAAGACAAAAAAATGCCTATGACAAATCACCATTTGAATAATAGCATCATCAAAGCTAGGCTGTACAAATGGCAATCCATTTAGTTTCATAGTATTTCATATTACAAAAGATATACTCATTGAATATGTGATAAGAATATATACACAACCTTGTAATAAGCAAATAATCCATAGTATAGTTACTCATATAGTTGTTCTGTCTTTGCTAATTTCAGTTAAATATTTAGTTAGAGTCAAGAGTAAAGTGGTGGTTGTTGTAGAGAAACATTATTCCCTATACCACATATTGATGAGGAACAGAAAGTCCAACTGTAAATGAAATGTGGAAATATTCTTGTTGTTATTCTTTATTTAACAGTTATATCATATGTCACTTTGGATACTAGCCATAAAAGCATAAGGACATGGAAGAAGCAATGTACATCTCTCAATCTCAGAACACCTACAAGACATGTAGTAGTCCTATGTTGAGTAAACTTGTTGAATGTGATTCAAGTTTACAAACAATTGGTTTTCCAGCTTCATTGAGAATATATCAACAAAAATACCCTAGAAAGGCCCTATGCATTCTAGGACTGTGTAAATGCTTCTGTTTGTCCTGGTTCACTTTGAAAATGTAGCATGACTCACAATATAGGTAGCTTTATCAATGGAACAAGGGGCATAAATGTCCAAATTCTCCCAATTCTCTTCAAACATGTTAAAAACCACAGAGAACAATGATGCCACAAATATTAGCCAAGTAATAAAGGCCCTTACCATAAAGGCATATTCAAATATGCAAAGTCATCCTTAATGCAGGGAAACAACATGAGTGTAAACAACATGTTAAAACCTTAAGATCTCAGTTCTCTTTATACTTAGATCAAATTGTGAAATTAATTCATGAAGATATAAATACTTAACAATGTAATGAATGTAGTAAAGCTTTTAAATGTTTCAATTATTCTTGCAGGCATGAAAGAAGTCATACTACAGAGAAATCATATGAATATATTGAGTGTGGTAAATCCTTTGAATATCATAGTCATCCTCAAAGGCATGAAAAAACACATACTGGAGAGAAACCCTATGAATATAATCATTATGGTAAAGCCTTTGCACACCCCACTCATCTTCAAGTACATAAAAGAACACATACCAGAGAGAAACCCTATGAATGTAATCAATGTGGTAAAGCCTTTACACAGCCATATAATCTTCAAATACACAAAAGAACACATACAGGAGAGAAACCCTATAAATGTAATCGGTGTGGTAAAGCCTTTGTTCAACACAGTGCTCTTTATCTGCATGCAAGAACACATACTGGAGAGAAACCCTATGAATGTAAACAGTGTGGTAAAGCCTTTGCTCATAACAGTTCTCTGCAAAGGCATAAAAGAACACATACTGGAGAGAAACCCCATGAATGTAATCAGTGTGGTAAAGCCTTTGCTCAACACAGTGCTCTTCAAAGTCATGAAAGAACACATACTGGAGAGAAACCCTATGAATGTAAACAATGTGGTAAAGCTTTTGTACATTTCAGTTATCTTCAAGTACATAAAAGAACACATACTGGAGAGAAACCCTATGAATGTGCTCAATGTGGTAAAGCTTTTGTACAATCCAGTCATCTTCAAGTACATAAAAGAACACATACTGGAGAGAAACCCTATGAATGTAATCAATGTGGTAAAGCCTTTACACAGCCATGTAATCTTCAAGTACACAAAAGAACACATACAGGAGAGAAACCCTATAAATGTTATCAATGTGGTAAGGCCTTTGCTCAACATAGTGCTCTTCAATTGAATCAAACAACACATACTGGAGAGAAACTGTATAAATGTAATCAGTGTGGTAAAGCCTTTGCTCGACAGAGTGATCTTCAAAGGCATGAAAGAACACATACTGGAGAGAAACCCCATGAATGTAATCAGTGTGGTAAAGCCTTTGCTCAACACAGTGATCTTCAAAGGCATGAAAGAACACATACTGGAGAGAAACCCTATGAATGCAATCAATGTGGTAAAGCCTTTACACAGTCATATAATCTTCAAGTACACAAAAGAACATATACAGGAGAGAAACCCTATAAATGTAATCAGTGTGGTAAAGCCTTTGCTTGTCACTATCACCTTCAAAGGCATGAAAGAATACATACTGGAGAGAAACACTATGAATGTAAACAATGCGGTAAAACCTTTGCACAGCCTAGTTATCTTCAAGTACATAAAAGAACACATACTAGAGTGTAACCCTATGAATGTATCAGTGTGGTAAAACCTTTGGTTGTCACAATGCTCTTTAATTGCATGAAAGTACACATGGGAGAAAAACCCTATGAATGTAAACAATGTGTTAAAGCCCTTGTATGTAATAGTGATCTTCAAAGGCATTCAAAAACACATACTGGAGGGAAACTCTATGAATGTAATCAGTGGGAAAAAGCCTTTGCACAACACTGTCATCTTCAAAGGCATGCAATTACACCTATTGGAAAGAAACCCTATGAATGTAATCAGTGTTCTACAAGCCTTTGCTCATCACTCTCATCTTCAAAGTTATATTATAACACGTACTGGAGTGAAGCATACAATTGATATCACTATGGTAAAGCCTTTGTTCATCATAGTCCTCTTCAATTTAATGAAAGAACACATAATTGAGAGAAACCATATGAATGTAAACAGTGTGGTAAAGCCTTAGCACAGCCCAGTCATCTTCAAGTATATTTAATAACACATACTGGAGAAAAACCCTAAGAATGTAATCAATGTGGTAATGCCTACTCACAACACAGAGCAACGCTATAACTGTAAAACTTTTAGTGTGTAGTTGGTCTCTTAAAGTCTTTGAATATAACGTTAGACTTTGAGGATCTGAAAAAAACTCATACCAAAGGCAATCTGAATATTTATGAATTATTGTGATTTCACCCACATACTTACATTCAATTACACAAAATTAATTATTTTGGAAAAAAATCTAAACTGTATCAACAATCTGTTAAAGCATTATTATGTCTCTTTTTTTAAAAAAATTATTTATTTATTATGTATACAGAAGAGGGCACCAGATCTCATTACAAATGGTTGTGAGCCACCATGTGGTTGCTGGGAATTGAACTCAGGACCTCTGGAAGAGCAGTCAGTGCTCTTAACCTCTGAGCCATCTCTCCAGCCCTTATTTCTCTTCTTATTTTGTTTACACATGTCAACTAATATGTACAAAAGGCCTATAAATTTAAATGATAAGGTAATTGAGACAGGGTCTTTACATATCCCTGGCTGTCCTGGAATGCACTTTGTAGAGCAGGCTGGCCTCAAACTGATAGAAATCCACTTGACTCTGACTCCTGAGTACTGGCATTAAAGGCGTGCACTACCATGCCCATCACTTTCCATCTTTTTGAGTTTCTGCTTTTGAAGGCTAACTGACCTACACACTTCTAGAAGACACTTCTCTTCAAATACATGAAATAATAAATTCTGTTGTAAAATTTCATAGATGTGTATCATTGCTTTTCTGTTGCTTTGGTAATGGATCATATCTAAGTGAACTGAGAAAAGGGTTTAATTTGGCCCTTGGTTCCAGAGCAATACACGAACCAAGAATTCACATTCTTGTCCTGCAGCAGAAAGCAAAAAGTGTAAATTGGAAATGGTGTGCAGATATAAATACTCAGGCCAACACTCAAAACTGATTTCTTCTAGCAGGGTACCATTTTCTAAATCTTTTCAAATCTTTTCACAGACTGAAAATGATAGAGTACTCTGACTTCAAGCCTACATGCTTGCTTTCTGTTACATGGACTAATTCATGATGGATAAAAACTCTGTAATCATTTAGATGCCTCAAAACCCATGTTACCAAAATTATAATAGAAAAACATTCATGATTAATAATTAGTTTAAAGATTTGCTTTTATTTTAATTATGCTGCATATGGTGATATTTTATTTGTATTAAAATGTTATTTGTATGTTAACAAATAAAGTTGCCCGGGGGTCAGAGCCATTGGCAAGCCATAGGAAAGCAGGGCAATGGTGGTGTATACTTGTAATCCCAGCACTTGGTATGCAGAGCTGGGTAAGTCTCTGTGTGTTCAGTGATACAGTCATTATTGGACACACATGCCTTTAATCTCATTACCAAGCAAGGAAAACCTGGAGGCCTATACAGACAGGCCGTGACGAGGCAGTCATGTGGTTGGGTTTACAACCAATGAGAAGGCAGAACAGGAACACTATATAAAGACATTAACACAGGGGTAGTGAGTTCTGAGAGGTAGGACCACTGCAGGAGGAAGGGTAAGGTTTTAGCTCTTAGCTCTGACCTCTTGGCTTTCTTCTTTGCATTGGTTCTGTGTTTCTTATTTAATAAGAAGGTTGGTTATATCTACATTTGGTGCCCAACGTGACAAGAATCCATTAAAAACCACTTGGCTTGGCTTGGCGGCAGGTCCGGTTTCCGGCCTGGGCGGCCCAGCTGCCTAGCTCGGGCCCAGGCCTGACTGACCAGCAGCTGGAGCTACTTGCAACTGCTACAAACAACTCAGGCCTGCCCTGCCGAATAGGGCCCATACCCATAAAGCCAAGGCTTGACTCGGCTCAAGCCGCTACTCTTTCTCTCTCTCTCTCTCTCTCTCTCTCTCTCTCTCTCTCTCTCTCTCTGCATTCACACCTCGAACACCAGGAAGCTGTTTTGAAATTCCCTGGGATTCTACTGTTCTACCCAGACTTGGTAAGTCAATTAACATATCTATTTAAAAGAGAATTTTTTTTCTACATTAAAAAAAATGGGCTTTATGTGTGCATTGGAAGAAAATTGGACTTTGTTTGAAATTTTAGGCACTCTGACAATGGAAAAACTGTATGAAAAGGTTAATATTGATCGAATTATTCAGTTTATTACTTTTCTTATCCTCATTTTACTATTTAAAAAGATAGTCAATTTAAGTACCAGGATAACGGTCTTAGAAAAACCTATTAAACTAGTAAAAATGAATTATAGAGAAATTCAAACTCAGACAGAAGAAATAAACAGTGAAGTTGTTTCAAAATTGGATCATAAGGTTACAGAAAGAAAGCCAGTTTTCACAAATCACCCTTAATTTATCCGGTAGCTGTACAGCAGCTACCTGATAAAGAGAATGAACAAAATACTTGGGCTCCAATTAAAATGTTAGACTTACGAAGATTTAAGGAGGCAATTGCATCTTATGGCATGCACTCCCCATATGTAAAGCAAATGTTAAACAACTGGTCAACTAGTAATAGGATTATACCAAAGGACTGGCGGGAATTGGCACAGGCTGTTCTTGAACCTGGACAACATCTCCAGTGGAAAATGTGGTTCAATAATGAGGCTAAAAATATAGAAAAACAATGGAGGGATAGCGGAATACAAGTCTGTCAGGATCAGCTTATTGGAGAAGGCCAATATGCTTCAGTAGAAACACAAAGTTTATATGATGTCCAAACCCTAGTTCTATGTCAAACGGCAGCATTGAATGCATGGGACAAAGGTGAAGAACCAGGAAAAAAAACTGAGTCATTTACAAAGGTTATACAGGGCCCAAAAGAATCTTTCACAGATTTCTTACAAAGATTGACTTCAGCAGTACAGAAAATGGTCCCGAATTCAGAGGCTAGTCAGATAATAATTGAATCTTTGGCCTTTGAGAATGCAAATGCAGCATGCAAAAGGATAATCAGGCTGTTAAAGGCAAGATCTGCACCTTTGGAAGATTGGATTAGAGATACAGTTAATGTTGAGGCTTATGACCATGATGATATGTGGGTAGGAAAAGCAATTTCAAAAGTTTTGAGCAATGTTAGATGTTTTGGATGTGGAAAGCAAGGACATTTGAAAAGGGATTGTAAACAGGTCATTCCTAAAAATAATGTTTCTTCAAGGAACACTGGCAACAGAATGCCCCTTCCTTCTGGAGTATGCAGAAGGTGTGGTAAGGGAAAACACTGGACCAACGAATATAGATCAACAAGGGACAGACAGGGTAATCCTCTGCCTCGAGCCTCGGGAAACTCCCAGAGGGGCCTCAGGCAGGCCCCCACAGTAAATCCAGTTCAAACCTTTCCTGCAGTTGTAGAGGAAACCCCTACTCAAAGCAACTAAATAACCAAATGTCTATAGGAATAAATCATGTTAGTTGAGATGATGAAACAGAGAAAATAGGGAATTCAGGAAAAAACATAAAGAAAATTTTTTGGCAAACTTCTATTAATGAACAAAGACCAAAACTAACAATAAAAATAAATGGTGTTTTGTTGTCTGGTCTGGTAGACACAGGTGCTGACATTACCATAATTGCACCAGAATTTTGGCATCCAACTTGGCCTCTTCAGGAGGTAAACGTTCAACTGTTAGGAATTGGGACATTATCTCGAGTGAAACAAAGTGCAAGATGGCTTGAATGTATAGGTCCAGAAGGACAGAAAGGAAAATTAAAACCATATATGGCTAACATAGCTATGAACCTGTGGGGTTGAGATTTGTTACAACAATGGAATACTCAGATTAATATCCCTCCAATCTCAGAAACAAATCATAAATTAGTACATGTTTCTGAGAGAAATATTAAAAGATATTATTCTAATGAGTGCTCACCAGCCATCCATGTCATACAAGAACAGGGCACAACTGATAATTTTCCAAAAACACCAACAGCTCTACCTTTAAAATGGTCAACAGATAAACCTGTATGGGTTCAGCAATGGCCTTTAACAACAGAGAAACTGCAGGCTTTACAAGAGCTGGTGGAAGAACAGTTAAATGCTCATCATATTGAAGAATCAACCAGCCCTAGGAATTCTCCTGTATTTGTTGTTAAAAAGAAATCTGGTAAATGGAGAATGGTAACAGACCTTAGAGCAATTAACAAAGTAATTCAGCCAATGGGCTCTTTACAATCTGGAATTCCTTTGCCTACTCTGTTACCAAAAGGATGGCCTCTCATAGTTATTGATTTAAAAGACTGTTTCTTTTCAATACCGTTACAAGAAAAAGACAGAGAAAGATTTACTTTCACAGTGCCTACTTATAATAATTCTCAACCGGTTAAAAGATTTCAATGGAGGGTTCTCCCACAGGGAATGTTGAATAGCCCAACTTTGTGCCAATATTTTGTAAAACAGCCATTAGAAGTGATACGTAAAAAATTTCCTAAATCTATAATTTATCATTATATGGATGATATTTTATTAGCTGACTCAAATGCAGATACTTTAGAAAGAATGTTTGAAGAAGTAAAGAAAATTTTGCCTTGCTGGGGTTTACAAATTGCCCCCAAAAAGATACAAAGAGGAGATTCTATTAATTATTTAGGATATAAAATAGAACTTCAAAAAATTAGACCTCAAAAGGTGCAAATTAGGAGAGATAGACTACAGACTCTTAATGAATTTCAAAGATTATTTGGAGACATTTCTCATCTAAGAACTATTGTTGAGGTAAAAAATGATGAACTGAATAATTTGTTTAAAACCTTAGAAGATGATAAGGACTTGAACAGTCCAAGAGAATTATCACCTGAAGCTGAAAAAGAATTGGCCTTGGTAGAAAAGAAAGTACATGAAGGGCACGTAGATCGTATTGATCCAAAGCTGGATTGCATTTTGGTTATTTTACCTTCTAGGCATTCTCCAACAGGAATATTAATGCAAAGGGAAGATATTATATTAGAATGGATATTTTTACCAAATAAACCAAATAAAAAATTAAAAACTTATGTAGAAAAAATCTCTGACTTGATTTGGAAAGGAAAATTAAGACTTCGTCAGTTAGCAGGAATAGACCCAGCAGAAATTGTTGTACCTTTAACTAAGGAGGATATTGAAAAATTATGGATAGAAAATGAAGCTTGGCAAAAAGCTTGTAGTAATTTTTTGGGAGAAATTAACAGCAAATATCCCAAAAGCAATAGAATTGATCTTATAAAGAGAGCTGATTGGATCTTGCCTCGAATTGTGAGGAAAAAACCCATATCTGGAGTTTGTACATTTTATACAGATGCCAACAAACAAGGAAAGGCAGGTTACAAATCTGAAAATTTAAATAAAGTGGTTCAAAGTCCTTATAATTCAGTTCAAAAATCAGAATTGTATGCTATTCTGTTGGTATTAATGGATTTTTCAGAACCTCTCAATGTAGTAACTGACTCTCAGTATGCTGAAAGAGTAGTATTACATATTGAGACTGCAGAATTTATCCACGATACTTCAGAATTAACTACATTATTTATTCAATTACAAGATACAATCAGAAAAAGGAGTCATCCTTTATATATAACTCACATCCGATCCCATACTGGTCTGCCAGGCCCTCTAGCACAAGGCAATGATGAGATTGATAAATTATTGATTGGAAATGTGTTGGAGGCCTAAGAATTTCATAAAAAACATCATGTAAATAGTAAAGGTTTAAAAAAGGATTTTTCCATAACCTGGCAACAAGCCAAAGAAATAGTAAAGAAATGTCCTACCTGTTCCTTCTACAATCAAACGCCATTACCAGCAGGATATAACCCAAAGGGTACTCAGAGGAATGAAATCTGGCAGATGGACGTGTTTCACTTTGCAGAATTTGGAAAATTGAAATATGTACACCACACCATTGATACAGGATTTCAATGGGCAACTGCTTTGAGTTCTGAAAAAGCTGATTCTGTAATCACTCATTTGCTAGAAGTTATGGCCATTATGGGTATACCTGCACAAATCAAAACTGATAATGCTCCATCATATGTCTCTGTTAAAATGAAACAGTTTTTTGCTTATTATAAGATAAACCATATTACAGGTATACCACATAATCCTACAGGTCAAGCAGTTATAGAAAGATCAAACAGAACTCTAAAGGATATGCTAAATAAACAGAAAGGAGTAACAAAAACCCCCAGAAATAGACTACATAATGCTCTATTAACTTTGAATTTTCTCAATGCCAATGAGAAAGGAACAACAGCTGCAGAGAGACATTGGATAATAGAAAAAACTACAGAATTAAATCAACCTATATACTTTAAGGATGTGCTGACCTCAGAATGGAAACCAGGATATGTATTACATTGGGGATGAGGTTTTGCTTTTATTTCTACAGGAGAAGATAAGCTGTGGGTACCATCAAAATTGATAAAGGTTCGATTTGAACAAGAGAGACCTCTTAATTAGAGGAGGTGATAGTTCATCAACTATCATGAACATCCAATTTAAACTAATTTACACCAGTAACATATATCTTTTCATTTAATCAGATAGTAACTTGCCAAAAAGGAACATTCCCAAAAAAAACCTTGGGGAAAGGTTTTTGCTTTTGTCTTTTAGGAGAATGAAGGTTAAGGAATTTGAAGAACACTGGACAAATGAGACAACTGAAGAAAAGGGACAAATCGTCTATCCTAAGAAACAGAGTGAAATGGCGTATGGGTATGTTATCTAAAAAATTTTATGTCTTCCTAAATGTTTGTTTCTGCTTTTCTTTAAAGATTTAACACTATTTAACTTCTAATAGTCCCAGTTCAATTAAAATTTAAAGCTGACTTTGGAGTTGGAGAATGGCTTGCTCCTTCTTTAAACTCAAGCATGTTGTTAAAAGGAAAATACAGACTCTTTGTATCATGCCAGAGGAAAAGAGCCATCTTCTGCTATGGGACAGGAGAAAAGCCAAATTAATTAAGGGACTATTCTATTACTAATCTCAACTCTTTGATTCTATTCTGATTCTTTAAACTTTTCTTAAAGTATGAAATTTATATCAAAATTTACAAGATTAATATATATATAGATATATATATATATATACATTTTAAACTTTGTTAAGATATAAATGGTCATATAGAGTACTAACTAATTCTAAAAAGCCGCATATATAGTCTTTGTGTTCGAGTCTCTTTTCAGTTTTTTGCAGGAAATCACGGTCAGGCCTAACATCAACTGAAGTCTCCAGGAAGAAGATGGGGCCCCACAACAACAACAACAATTCCACATGGACAATAATAACATCACTAAGCTGACAAACATCATCTCCAGATCAGCTTTGAACTACAAAGTGCTCAGAGCAATTTTGAGAGCGCTAGCTGAGATGATCCAGTCTCAAAGACTACTTGAATAAGGATTTGTGATAAATCCTGAACTTTGGCATTATACACAGACTGGATAACGAAGGATATAGTTACCTTTCCTAGAATTTGACAATTAACCTAAAATTTTTCTTTCAGGATAAAGATAACTTCGCCCATACCCAGCAGGAAGCAATTTCAAGAATACGACGCCCACATTCCTAAAGAGGTGGTGTGGGGTGGTTGGTTTTTTTGGTCTTTTAGGTCTTTTAATGGGTTTTGGGTCTGGGATAATTTTCATTGATTAGGGGGGTTGGTTATAAGTTGTTGTAAAGGGTGAGGAAAGATTTAAGGTTCTTATTTAAAAAAAAAGAGAGAGAAAGAAAGAAAGAAAAAATGTAAATACTTTACATTGGATTGGATTGTTTTATATTGTATATAAATTATATATATTGAAATTGATATTGTTAGAAAATGCTATATGTATATTTCTAATTGTACCATTCATTTAACAATGTAATGCAATTTTCTAATCCTTGAATGTTGTTATTACCAACTATTAGGATATAAAGAAATGAAAGTTAGTAGTTAGACATTATAATAGAACTTGTAGTTATATTAGGTATGTTTTCAAGATTGAGTAGATATATTTTAGATAGACAGGTTATCTTCAAACCCTTTAGAGATCTACAGAATATGGCATTTAAAATGTTTTAATAACTTAGAAAAATTTTCTTTTTTGTTATGACTATGAGACATGTCGGCTCCTGACAGTACCAATCTACTTCAGAGAAAATATGGGCATTGAAAAAACTGTAATTGGAGTTAACTTTCATTGTAGCAAAAGTTAGCCACTGGACAACAAAGTATCCTCGAATCAACTGCTGACGAACAGGACAGACAAGACAGGAAACAAAGGACTACTGATTCTTGTCAAAACAAGTGTGGTTATGGCTTTATTAAAAGGCATCTTCTGAGGCCAGGACAATATGGCACCATCCCTGAAGTGGCCTTCGTAATCCGGGAAAGGTACAGTGCCCTTTTCTTCGAAGGCAGCTGAACAGGCAGTGGGCCGATGGCTTCTGATGTGTAATGGGGAGGTAGCTGAAACAGTTATTCTTGAAGAGTAATTAAGCTCACACCTCTCAACGGAAGAATGGCATTTAATGGAGGGATGTGGAGAAGAACGGGATGCTGAAATGAAGCCACATACACACATAGCCAAGAAGAATGGACAGCTGAATTCAAAAAACATCAACAATTTCCAGAATTTAAAATCCTGAATCATGACATGAAACTAGTGGAATTCAGGTATTTCTGGTATATAGACTACTCTCACCCAATGTGAGGTTGAAATGTTGACCTTGTGTACATTCTACTTCACAAATGAGTCTGTCAGATACGCTAAGCCTATAGGCTGAAGATGATGTCCCAACACTGCGGAGAAACCTCAGGTGACTGTCCAGGCAGCTGGCTGTTTCTGTCAACTCACAAGTTTTTGGAAGTTGATTGCATATACTTCCTGTTTTTATTTTTTGTTAGCTAATACTATTTCCTTCTTGGGTCTCTGAGGGAGTTGAAGATTAGTTAGTTATAGTTGACGATTAATTAGGATAGAAAGTGAATTAGATACAATAGAATAGATAATGGAATTATTTTCTCTGAATTTGTCAAATACAAATGAACTAGACATTGTTTAGGTATTTATTACTTGTATATATTGTATATAGTTATTGTACTTTTGTATATAGTTTTTCTTATGTTAGTTATAAGCTTTTTCTTTTTTCCTTTTTATTAAAATAGAAAAGGGGAAATATGGTGATATTTTATTTGTATTAAAATGTTATTTGTATGTTAATAAATAAAGTTGCCCGGGGGTCAGAGCTATTAGCAAGCCATAGGAAAGCAGGGCAGTGGTGGCGTATACTTGTAATCCCAGCACTTGGTATGCAGAGCTGGGTAAGTCTCTGTGTGTTCAGGGATACAGCCATTATTGGACACACATGCCTTTAATCTCAATACCAAGCAAGGAAAACCTGGAGGCCTATACAGACAGGCCGTGATGAGGCAGTCATGTGGTTGGGTTTACAACCAATGAGAAGGCAGAACAGGAACATTATATAAAGTCATTAACACAGGGGTAGTGAGTTCTGAGAGGTAGGACCACTGCAGGAGGAAGGGTAAGGTTTTAGCTCTTAGCTTTGACCTCTTGGCTTTCTTCTTTGCATTGGTTCTGTGTTTCTTATTTAATAAGAAGGTTAGTTATATCTACAGCTGCATGTGTGTGTGTTTGTGTGTGTGTGTGTCTGTCTGTCTATCTTCCTCTGGGTATATGAATGTGCATTCTGGTTCCCAAGAAGGTTAGACCCTTGGAGCTTCTTGCAAGAATTACTGGAAGTCATCCAAAACCTGATATTGGTCCAGATAATGAACTTGTGTTAAAGGCTTGATTATGTCTCTATCCCTGTCAATATTTTAAAGCTTTTTATATTCTCTTAATATAAGAAAATAGATAGGTACTCATATAAAAGAAAACTATTTATGTAAACAATTTGGTTAAGAGTTTAAATAACACAGTTGTTTTCAGTTTCAAGGGAAAAAAAAACCTTGTTTAAATCTTTTGTTGTAGATTTGAAATAAGTAAATTATTAACCAAGTTAACTTAAGACTGATATGAAGATCCCATTGCAGCTTCTATTTGGCAACATTTGAGTAAGTTACTGAAGTGTGGGATATAAGGCAAATTCAATTAGTAAAGTTTATTTTGTGGTACTTATATTCATTCTGTGGCTTTTGTTCACCTTCTTTGGCACTTTCACTTATTTAGAGGTATTTATCTCCTGCCTTGTATGGAATGGGATGGCTATCATCTAAGTGGTTCATTTTTATTTAACTCTCAGGCAGTATGTGATCACACTTTTCAAGTAAGAGTGTTCGTGAAAGGGTGGTGGATTTTTGTTCATGTTTTTATTTTTAATATTTTTTCATAAATTCCCTTGAAATGTTGTTTGTTATCTGCTTGGTTTGAATGTCATTAATTAGTCATGGATACATTAGAATTCATGATGCTTGTGTGTCAGTCTCCTAAGAACAAGTCTAAGGGTAGATGATGTACTTTCAATGATTGATGTTTTGTAAAAAGTGTAGGGAAAGGGGGCTGGGTAAAGGAACCCACAATGACCCTGGAGCCCATAATTAGGGAAAGATGACACAGATAAGGCCGGTTTAAAAAAAAAAACAGTTTGGCTCAAATTAGTGCCATCCCTGCCCCTGGCCAACTAACTTGTGAAACTAACCAATCACAGAACAGGATAGTAGAATCCTGTCCCTAGGGCCCAGAACCAGGGAAAGAAACACAACTTATGTTTTAGACCTGAGCCAGAGAAATGAACTAAGGAAACATGCCCTGACTCTGAAACTGGTGCCAAAATAACACTCTTGGTCCCTAGAATCAGAGTCAGTGAAATAAATATGCCCTTCCTTTAAAGGTATTGTCAAAAAGGCAAGAAAGGCCAGTGAAAGAAAAACAATTTGTCCCTGTAATCAGGACCATCTTTGTCCTAGCCCACAAAACTGGCCAAACACTGGGCAGAAAAAAAAAAAAACCTAATTGGTTGACTCCATCCCAAAACATCCTATATAAACTGCCCTGCCTGGTCAATTGAGAGTTGTACTCTCCACCCTCGTAGAAGCAACTACTCTCCTGGACTCCTCCTTCCCAAATAAAAATCTCAAAAGTGTTTTGGGTGTGAAGACCTTCATTCACTGGTGCACAGAAGAACCTTATTGGGATGTCCCAAGTTGTTTTGAGCAAGGGAGAGCTGAATAGAAGAACCTTACTGAGATATACCATAGTGGATTCAACAAGGAGGAGCTGAAAAAAAGTACCTTACTGAGATGTTTCAAGTGGATTGAGCAAGAGGGAGCTGAACAGAAGATCCTTGCTGAGTAGACAGAGCAAAAGAGCTGAAAAGTAACAATTTTGTCCTGAGCCAGAGGAGATTGCTACATTTTTTGTAATTTCTTTGGCCAAACAAGCAGGGCTTTGCTAGGAAGCCCCCTTAAGAGGTCGCTGAGCAAAGCTCCACTGTAGTGGGTCTTCAGGAGAGGAGCAGGATTGCTATATCCTGCAGGGAGACCATCACCCATCACACTAGGTATAGCCTGACTTTTCCGAAGAGTCATGATACTCTTTGCTGCTGAAGCACTTCCAAGCCTGACTTTGCTGAGAAGTCAGAAAATCTTCCCTGCAGGGTTGGGCTAAAAAGCTCCAAGTGTCCAAGACACCTTCAGGGCAGAGTTGTTGTTTTGAGCAGCTTGAGGTGTCTGGGATACCTTGCCCTCTATGACTGATCTGTCTTTTTGCAGTTTCAGCTATCAGAGCTGTGCTAAGCAGCTCAAAGTGTTTTCTGACTCTCAAGTAGTCAGGACACCTCTCTTCAGATTTGCAAAACTCACGTTTTGGTGCCAAAATCTGGGACCAAACTCAGAGTTGTTGCAACCTATTTACTTACAAATGCATTTTAATGAGATTAATTTTAAAATAACTAAGATAGAATAGATCATTGAATACTTCATGTATGTATCCAAAGAAACATTCTCATCTATCCGGAAGAGATGTAATAATTTAAGGGAGTCAGTAATCAACAGTATATTTCACAATAAAATTAATGTGCTATGAATATATATACATTATTTAAAGTCCCATGCATCTTCATGTCCTCATCTGTTATGCATTTGGCACTTCACCCCAAAGTATTGTCTTCTACAGGAATTATTCAGAGATGTCAGATAATATAATAGCAGTGAGATTTATTTTGTGGGGTCTACTTTTGTCAAACTTCATATGTTGATCAACATAACATTGCAGACTTGCACAAGAAAGACATTTCCACCACAGCTGTCTCCTTGATGCTCAAATAAAATTAGTTGTAATATTAAATCAATAAAATACCATCTTTTCAGATTGTAAACATATTTTCCTTGAAAGATAATTCAAAGTAGGAGAAATTGAGTGATAAATCCTATTTGCAAATGAAAATGATATATTGCTATCTCTTTTTTTCCTTTTATTGCATGTGAATTTATTTAGTTTATTCTGAGGTGTAGCTAGAGTTTTCCTCCTGGCCCACAGTCAGGACAAATCTTTCTCACCTGCCAGTCCCACAGCCTCTCAGACCCGACCAAGTAAACACAGAGACTTATATTGGTTACAAACTGTATGGCCGTGGCAGGCTTCTTGCTAACTGTTCTTACAGCTTAAATTAATCCATTTCCATTCATCTATACCTTGCCACATGGCTCGTGGCTTACCGGCATCTTCTTATGCTGTTTGTCATGGTGGCGGCTGGCAGTGTCTCTCTGACTCAGCCTTCCACTTCCCAGAATTCTCTTCTCTGCTTGTCCCGCCTATCCTTCCTGCCTGGCTACTGGCCAATCAGTGTTTTATTTACTAACCAATCAGAGCAACACATTTGACATACAGAACATCCCACAGCACTGAGGACCAAACATTTGTTCATAGCAGTTTCTCAGATCAACAAATGAATGTGAGAGAATATCTTGAATGTCAGTTATTAGTCATGAATATATATGAATTCATGATCTTTATGTGTCAGTCTCCTGAGTACAAGTCAAAGGGTAGATGATTTACTTCCAATAATTGTTATTTTCTCAAAATATTTTAACAATGTTAATGTTAAAATAGTTAATAGAGTACATAAAAACATTAAATACTTATGTGTGTATCCAAAGAAACATTTTCATTTATCTGGAAGAGAGTTAATAATTTAAGTTAATTAGTAATCAACTGAATATTTTAAAATAGAACTTGATGTACTGTGTATATGTATATATATTATTTAAGGTTTCATGCATCTTCATGTCCTCAACAGTTACCCATTTGGCATAATATCTTGAAGTATTGCCTTCAAAGAGAATTATAGAGGTGACAGATAATGTAATAGAAGTGACATTTACTTTAAAAAAATCTGGTGTGTGTGTGTATGCGTGTGTGTGTGTGTGTGTGTATGTGTGTGTGTATGTGTGTGTGTGTGTGCGTGTGTGTGTGTGTGTGTGTGTGTGTGTGTATCTGTGAGATGTGACTATGTGTTTTTAGGCCATGACAGAAATGTGAAGAATAGAAGACAACTTTGTGGGGTCTACTTTTGTCTATCTTCATATGGTGATCAAAATGAGGTCACAGCCTTGTACAACACTGACATTTCTAACAGAGCTGTCTCATTGATGCTGAAATAAGTTTAGTTGAAATATTAAAACAGTAAAATATTGTTTTTTTTCCTGATTGAAAACATTTTCTTTTAAAGATAATGGAAAATAGGAGACATTGACTAATAAATACTATTTGTGAACAAAAACTATATACTGATATCTCTTTTTGTCTTTTCTTGTATGTAGAATGAGCTAGTTTATTCTTAGGACCAGACATTTTTTTTCATAACACTTTCTACAAACAACAAATGAACTTCAGAGAGGAGTCTCTGTGAGTAAAGGTGGTTGTTGCTAGGCCTGGTGTCCTGAATTCATACTCCAGGAACCCACATCACTCCTTCAAATCTTTCTCTTATTTCTACATTTCTGGTGTGGCATATGGACACTCACATGCCGGCACATATATAAATAATTTCAAAACACAAATAAGTGCCATTGAGGTAACTGGCAACCAAGTGATTTCCCGGCTTTCATCTCTGGAACTCACATAGGATGAATAGATAGCCACTTCATTTCCCAGGATGCCTTTCTCTACAGCATCACAACATTCTGTACTTCATTTTCAGGATACCTTTTTGTATAGTGTCATTATATATGGACTTCATATCCCAGGATGCCTTTCTCAACAGCACCATGACATTTTGTACTTCATTTTCCAGGATGTCTTTCTGTACAGCATCACTACTTTCGGACTTCATTTTTCAGGATGACTTTCCCTAGAGCATCACTATATATGGACTTCATTTCCCAGAATGCTGTTCTCTATAGCATCACTAAATTCTGGACTTCATTTCCCAGGATGCCTTTCTCCAAAGCATCACTACATTCTAGACTTCATTTCCCAGGATGCCTTTCTCTCCACCATCACTAAATTTGTGACTCCATTCCCTAGGATTCCTTTCTCTATAGGATGTGTCAATTCTGGACTTCATTTCCCAGGATGCCTTCTTTATAGCATCAGTTCATTTCCTAGGATGACTATCTCTACAGCATCACTACTGGTGGGACTTTATTTCCCAGGATCCCTTTCTCTACAGGATTATTACATTCTGGGCTTCATTTCTCAAGATGCCTGTCTCTAGAGAATCACTACATTTCAGACTTCATTTCTGAGGATGATTTTCTCTAGAGCATTATTACATTCTGGACTCCATTTCCCAGGATGACTTTCTCTATAGCATCAATACATTCAGGACTTTATTTTTCAAGATGCCTTACTCTACAGCATCATGACATTCAGGATGCCTTTCTCTACAGCATCACTATATGTGGGACTTCATTTCCCAGTATGACTTTCTCTACAGCATGAGCATATTCTGGAGTGCATTTCCTGGGATACCTTCCACTACAGCATCAGTACATTCTGAACTTGATATCCCAGGATGCCATTCTTGAGAGCATCACAACATTCTGGTCTTCATTTCCCAGGATGCCTTAGTGTACAACATCTGTTCATTCTGGACTTTGTTTCCTAAGATGCCTTTCTCTACATCATCAGTACATTCTGAACTCCATTTCCCAGGATGATGTTTTCTACAGGATCAATATATGTTGGACTTTACTTCCCAGGATGCCTTTCTTTATAGCACCATGACATTTTTGTAATTCATTTCTCAGGATGTCTTTCTGATTTTCATTTGCACTTCATATTTCAGGATATCTTTTTCCTAGAGCATCACTGTATGTTCATCTCCCAGAATGCCTTAGTTTACTGCATCACTCAATTCTGGATTTCATTTCCCAGGATGCCTTTCTCTAGAGCATCACTACATTCTGCACTTCATTTTACAGGATGCCTTTCTCCACAGCACCAGTACTTTTTGAACTTCATTTCCCAAGATGCCTTTCTCTATAGCATCAGTACATTAAGACTTCATTCCCAGGATCCCTTTCTCTGTGGATTCACTACATTCTGAACTTCATTTCCCAGTATTCCTTTCTGTATAGCATCAGTACATTTGGACCTCATTTCCTAGAATGACTATCTCTACAGCATCACTACTGGTCGGACTTCATTTCGCAGGAATACTTTCTCTACAGGATCATTACAAGTGGACGCCTTTTCCCAGGATGACTTTTTCTATAGCATCAATAAATTCAGGATTTCATTTTTCAAGATGCCTTCCTCTACAGCATCACTACATATCAACTTCTATTCCCAAGATGCCTTCCTCTACATCATCAGTACATTCTAGACTTCATTTTCCAGGATGCCTTTTTTCAGCATTAGTTCATTTGCATTTTATTTCACGTGATGTCTTTCTCTACTGCATCATTATATTCTGGACTTCATTTCCCAGGATGCCTATCTCTAGAGCATATCACTATATTCTGAACTTTATTTCCCAGGATGCCTTTCTCTATAGCACCACTACATATTGACTTCATTTTCCAGGATGCTTTTCTCTGGAACATCACTACATTCTGGAATTCATTTCCCAGGATGTCTATCTCTACAGCACCACTACATTTGTACTTCATTTCCCAGAATTCCTTTCACTACAGAACCACTACATGTAGGATTTCGTTTCTCTGGGTGCCTTTCTCTACAGCATCAGTACAATCTGGTCCCCATTTTCTAGGATGCCTTTCTCTATAGCATGAGTCCATTCTGGACTTGATTTCTCAAGATGTTTTTCTCTGTAGCATTAGTACATTTGGACTTTATTTCCCAGGATGCCTTTCTCTACAGCATCACTACATGTGGAACTTCATTTACCAGGATGATATTCTCTAGAGCATCATTGCATTCTGGATTTCATTTCCCAGGATGACTTTCTCTATAGCATCAGGACATTTCAGCTTTATTTCGCAGGATACCTTTCTTTAGTTCACCATTACATTTTGGATTTATTTCCCAGTATTTTTTTTTTTAGGGTATCACTATTTTATTTTCCAGGATGTCTTTCTCTACAACATCACTACATTCTGGACTAAATTTCCCTGGAGTCCTTTCTCTATAGCATCACTACATAAAAACTTCATTTCCTGGGATGCCTTTCTCTACAGCATCACTACCTATGGACTTCATTTTCCAGGATGCCTTTCTCTATTGCATCACTAAGTTTGGACTTCATTTCCCTGCATGTCTTTCTCCACAGCACCATGACACTGTGGACATCATTTCCCAGGTGTCTTGTGTTCTTGGGAGTTTACTGATTTCTTTAGCAGGTGTCCAGTGCCCTCAGCATGTGATGCTGACTTTCTGAAGGTTTGTTGGGCTCTCAGCAGTGCGAGGGTGGGTGTCAGAGTCAGGGGGTTAGGTTCATGATTTAGGGTCACATTAGGGTTAGGGTCAGGCATTAAGGTTACATTAGGGATAAAGTTAGCTTAGGGTCAGAGTTGGGGTTATGTGTCTCTACTTTTTGGACTTCATTTCCCAGGTTGCCTTTCTGTGTTTTGGTCATGTACTAGAAAATATGTTTCCTATCATACCCCTTCAATGATTTCCTAAGTTGCTTTTCCTTATAGCATCACTCTGTGTTGGACTCCATTTCCCAGGATGTGTTTCTCTGTATAGTCCTTCTGTTCCAAACTACATTTCCCATCATGCCTTTTGGGTTAGAAGGAAACTTACTGTTTCTTTATACTGTCAGTGTGCTTTAAACTCCATTTCCCAGGATGCCTTTCTCTGTAGCACCATAAAATTTTGGACTTCATTTCCCAGGATCCCTTTCTTTACAACATCACTATATGTGGGACTTTATTTCCCAGGATGTATTTCTCAACAGCATCAGTACATTCTGGACTTTTTTTCCCCAGGATCCCTTTCTCAATAGTATAATTATGATGGACTTCTTTTCCAAAGATTCCTCTCTGTATATTGGACGTCTACTAGAAATTACATTTCCCATCATTCTTTTGGATGATTTCCTTATATCATTACTGTTTTGGACTCCATTTCCTGAGATTCTTTTACCTGTATTGTTTTCTATTCCAAACTACTTTTCCCATCATGCTGTTTGTGTCAGAAAAAAAAAACTTACTGTTTCAACTTTATAACATTAGCATGCTTTCAACTCCATTTCCCAGGATGCCTTTCTCCATAGCACCACAACCTTTTTTACTTTATTTCCCAAGATACCTCACTCTACAGCATTACTCTGTTATCAACTTCATTTTCTAAAATGCCTTTTTGTATTGCATCCTTACATATAGATATCTTTTCCCAGGATGCCTTTGTCTAAAGCATCACTACATGTGGAAATTCATTTCCCAGGCTGCTGTTCTCTACAGCATCACTACAATCTGAACTTCATTTCTCAGGATGCCTTTCTCTAGAGCATCACTTCAATCTGGACTTCATTTACCAAGATACCTTTTTCAGTAGCATTACTACATTATAGATTTTATTTCCCAGGATGCCTTTCTCTACAGCATCATTATGTATGGAATTTACTTCCTATGATGCCTTTCCGTAGAGCATCACTACATTATAGACTTAATTTCCCAGCTTGCCTTTCTTTATAACTATCATTTCACATGGGCTTCATTTCCCAGGATGCCTTTCTCCACAGCACTATGACACCATGGACTCTGTTTCCCAGGTGCCCTGTATTCTCAGGAGTTTTCCCTTTTCTTCAGCATGTGTCCAGGGCCTCAGCAGGTGTAGGGCCTCATCAGGTTAATGTGACCTTCTGCAGGGTTGATGAGCCTCAGCAGTGTGAGGGTGGGGGTCAGGGTCAAGGTGTCAGTGTTAGGGGTTAGGGTTATATCAATAATATAATAATAATCAATAATACAATATACCTTATTCATTAAAATAAATTAAACTTTCATCAATTTTAAAAAGAGATTAAAAAGTCACATGTACATGATGAAATCGTGAGATCAGACACTGAAGAAAGAATTTCTGGGTTACATGAGTCATTTTTCCAATTTTGAAAATTACTTTCAGCCAGGCAGTGGTGGTGCATGCTTTTAATTTCAGCACTTGAGAGACAGAGGCAGGTGGATCTGTTAAAATAAAGGAAAGAATGGGTTTCTATCCATTAATGTCAGAGCCCTGAGACACACAACAGCCAGGGCTAGTTAAAATGAACTCTTTTTGTCTTTCACGGAAGCAGTTGTGGCCTTCTCCCTCGCCTTTGTTCTAAGGTTAATAGAGCTCATCATAACTGTTCATGTAGCAGCAGAGCAAACAGTGCTGTTAGGTGACTTCTCCTTGATGCTTTCTGTATTTGTGTTCTCTATCTTTCATGTATGGGAGAATTGTGGCATTGGTATGTTACCTTTTAGATTAAATATCAAGATTGACAGTCACATAGGCTCCAAAACCATCAGTTTTCACTATGTCTTTTGCTTGACTTTCAGGTAAGACCTTGTGGTGCAAGATGAACATGTCAGAGACTTTTCTTTTGATCATTTTTATAATTTATGTTTCTGCATGACTTTGAAATAACAGTGTCTTTACTTGTACATTGTGATAATGTTCAGAAGTGTATTTGTTAACTGAGCATGCTTAGAAAGAGGGAGAACCCTACATGAACAAGTCCAGATTACCTAATTAAAGTCCCCACAATTCTCTGTTTAGAAAAACATTGTTTTAGAAATAACTCCCATTCTCACCTTGCCTCCTGCAGGTAAGAAATCTTTTTCAATTTATCTGTCCCATCTGCTGTGATGGCTGTTCTTGGTAATCAAACAGATTAAGTCTGGAATAACTAAAACCCAAAGAGTTTGGTGCACGTGTAAGGAGATTTTATTAAAGGTTTAAAGTTAAAGACGCTTTAATCACAGCACTCAGAAGGCAGAGGCAGGCAGATCTCTGTAAGTTCTAGGCCAACCTGGTCTACAGAGTGATTTCCAGAATAGATTCCAAAAGCTACACATTGAAATCCTGTCTTGAAAACAAAAACAACAACAAAGACCCATTTTTAATCTGAATCATTTCAGGTGATACCCACCTTCAGCTGCTTGGTGGTCATGCACATCTCTAATGACAGTACTCAGTAAGCAGAGGCAGTTTGATTTTCTGAGATTGAGGCCAGCCTGGTCTACAGACTGAGTTCTAGGACTACACAGATAAACCCTGTCTTGAAAACACCAAAAATCCAATCAACAGTTGTGGCTGCATTGTGATACCCCAGCAAGACCACCATAAAGCCAATATCTTATGCAAAACAAACACGAACTTATTGATAACAAGGAAGCCCAAGCTTGGTCCATGTCCAACACACAGGCTAACCAGGTGAAGGAGCATGGGGAGGGAGGGGCTTTTTATTGGAAAAACCACAATCATGGTGGTACAAGCCTTAACATCATATGATTGGATGAGAGTGTGTAATCTTTGAATTTACTGGTTGGGAGATACAGTAATCATCTTTGGGCAGGCTTGAACAAGTTCCAGGCTCTCTCCTTGAGCTTCCATGGGGGCTCTCTGGCCTTGTACATACTTACTGTGGGGGCTGACTCAGTGGCCCAGGCTCTGTCCTTGAGCTGCCATGGAGGCTGGCTGGCCTTGCACATTCACATTGACCCATGCACAAAGCTCTAAGTTGGTGAGGGGTCCCACACATTAAACAGTTGATTGAACCTTGAGCAGTTAGAGTATGTGCAGAAAGGGATAAGTCATAGCCCTCCCAGGAACTGCTTGCTTAATTCTCAAGAAACTGAAATTGAGATCTGATCTCTGAGAGAAGACAGAGAAGCTTGTTATGATGTCTGCTTGGTCCTTTCACAACAAAGGATAAGATGCACCTTTAATCTGGATAGCAACTCTTGGTGTCAGCCTACATATATAAAGGGTATTAAAGAAGGAAGTTCTTTCTTTGCCTGCTTGTCCTAGGTCTGGATAACAACTTCACTTTTTACTAACATTGGAGGCTACTTCCTTAGAATTTTGGTTTATACTGAAGACCAGGTTAGATCTCTGGCCTCATGGAATGAACAACTACTGAACTCTTCATATTTCTATGGTAGGCAACCGTTGTTTGACTATCTCTACCATAGCTTGTGAGACTTTCTAATAAATCCACTTTCTACATACATGGAAGGTTCATTCTGTTCATGCAGAGAACCTTGAATAATGCAGTGCTTTGTTTTGTTTTCAACTGCCCATGAAAGAAGATGTCCTGGCTAATAATAGTGCTTGCAAACACATTCCTTCCTAGCTTAACTATGCTTAAAACATTCAATTTTCCATGAAGACTAATCTTTATTATTATTCATTTGCTAAGAGTTTGTTCTGAATTTTAGGAATAAATCTCCTAAAACAATGGAGCCATCACCTAGGTTTCTGCTGGGAGAAAGACCTATTTTCTTGTTTGTGATCTGGTTCCTGCTTTCTTTCCTGGTTGTCTGAATTCCCTGTGACCACCAGACAAAAAGTACATTCAGTTCACCTGAACTCAATGTGAAGTCACAGAACAAACATCTATGAAATTATTTTATTTGTTCTCTAGCAAATAAGACTTATCTGGGGATCAGAAGACAGAGCCATTTACTAGTTAGACATAGAGGCCAGACAGTTTTGGGACACACAAATGCTATCACTCAGCAAACAACATTTCATTTGGATTTTTGTGAGTTCAAGGCCACACTGCAAACAGAGGCAGGCATGATAGCACACACCTTTAATCCTGACACCTATGGTCTCATGTCTTTGCCTGGGGAGGGCACACACCTTTAATCCCAGGAAGCAATGGGAGGAAGCAGAGAGTTTTATAAGGCATGAGGACAAGGAACTAGATGCTTTTAAGCAGTTCAACTGAGCCCCTCGGGAGGGAGGATTCACAGGCTTTCAGTGTGAGGATTTGTGGAAACAGGATCGTGTGAGGTGTTGACGAGGTAAGGTTGGCTGTGACTTGTTCTGCTTTGATGATGTTTAAGTTTTCTCCCCAATATCTGGCTCTGGAATTTTTATTAATATGACAATTTAGCAATTTGTTTTACAAACATCTTTTTATCTTTAAATCTTTTTTTAATTGTTAATATTCTGGAAAACCTTCCACCTGTGTGACAGGGAATCACCCCACACCACACAGTACAGTGAGCTGCGCACACTAGCTAGTGACATTGTGTCCAGGGGGAAGAAGGGAAAGTGCCTATGGAGTGCAATAAGATAGCAGGGTTTGTATTGGAGCCAGGGGCAAGTGCTATTGAAATGCTGATATCTGCTGATTTAGAAAATATCTTTGTGTGGGGGGAAAGGCAGGCTTAGGAATTATTGTACTGTGTTTTTAAGCATAATTTAACCCTATGGGAGGTGCTCTTTTCACTCAGGCCTCACTAGCCAATCAGGCCCTCCAGGCAATCTACCAGTAAGAAGCGGTTCAATGTCCTTCTAGCAGCCAGCTTCAGGCTTGACTTCGAAGGGGAGAAGGTGCCATTGATTTTGTGTGCTGTGCTGTGAGTGCTGCTGCAGGGAGCTGAGCAGAGAGCATGGACCAGCTGGGAACCCACAACATGGTGAGTGAGGGGCTGCTGTCCCCAGATGGGGTGGGGCAGATCTTGAGGTGCAAGAGAGAGTGGGGTGGGCTCTCCCCAGATATGGGTGGGAACCTCCAGCCAGAATCCCTGTCATGTGAGGTCCCATGTGGTCTTTGAATCTTCCTAGTCCCAGGGAAGGCCTCTGAATAACTTTGCTCTGTGGGCTGATTCTGCTCACAGAATGGGGAGCAGGGAGCTGAGTGTAGAAAAATATTTGTAATCAAATTAAACATTCTTTTTGTTTGAAAGAGTTATGCCCAGATTGTGGGGATCACCAAAAACCCACTATGGAGGCTGTATCCCATAAGTGAAATTAAAAAGCTTTTATTTTCAAGCTCCGGGGCTTTGTCTGTCCCACACAGCAGGGAGAGCAGAGAACCCTGAGCTCAGGTGGGATTGGGTTTTTATAATAGCAGTGGTTGGGGTGAGGAAATTTCTAGAATTCAGGACCCTGATTGGCTGACAATTATCTAGTGGTATCTCAAAAACAAAAATAGTTGTGTGCTAGATTCAAGGATATTTGGCCACCTTATCTAATTCTTGGAATGTTTGGGATGTTAGGTGCTTCCTCATCCCTGGGTGGATCCCTGGGTGGTGTATGCTTATTTCTCTTCCTGACTCCAGGTGTTGCTTGCTACTAAGCCTGTCACAGAAGATATGTCTGGGCCTCTAAGCCTGTCATGCAGCTGTGTAGTCACGTTGTTTGGGGACACTTACACAAAAGCATGTTTTTAAACTAGATGAGGCCTAGTTTCTCCAGTACCTTCTAGAGATTCAGCACTTTGAATTTACCTTTCATGTTTAAGATCCTTTTTTGTTAATTTTGTGGAGGTTGTAAAAGGCATCTAATGTGTTAGGTAGTACTCCACTACTAAGGTATAATATATAAGAGTAGAATTAGTGATATAAAAGATTCACTAATTCTCTGGAGATAGTAAGTCTCACAAAATAGAATTTAGCTGAGAGAGGACTACTTAAAAAAACACAAAATAAGTATATTCTCCAGGGCTGTTACAGATTAGGACAGTAGGATACACATTTGTTCACCAGTATTGTTCAGACACTTGGCTCCAAAGCATTACAAAGGAGACACTGCCCATTTACCACAAGCCACTATGCCTAATCCTATATCAAAGAATATCTAACAAGCTGCTCATTGAGGCATTGCAGGTTCACATCCAACTTTAAGTCCTGGCATGCCATAAAGTTCCAATTTCTTCTTTAGAAAGGCATAGTTCTGGGTGGTGGTGGCACACGCCTTTAATCCCAGCACTTGGGAGACAGAGGCAGATGGATCTCTGTGAGTTTGAGGCCAGCCAGGGCTACAGAGTGAGTTCCAGGAAAGGTGCAAAGCTACACTGAGAAACCCTGTCTTGAAAAAAAAAATTCCTCTAGAAAGGCACAGTTCTGCCAGATGAGCATTATGACCAAGTGACAAATGTTTGAAAAGTAAAACACAAGGTTTGTGGTGGTGGTGGTACACGCCTTTAATCCCAGCACTCACTTGAGAGGCAGAGGAAAGTAGATCTCTGTGTGTTTGAAGACAGCCTGATCTACAGAGTGAGTTTCACAAGAGGCTCCAAAGCAACACATTGGGACCCTCTCTTGAAAAACCAAAAAAAAAAAAAAGAAAAAAAAAGAAAAATAAAGAAAGAGAAAAAAGAAATGTAGAGCTGGGTGGTGGTGGTGCACACCTTTAGTCACGGCACCCAAGAGGCAGAGCCTGCGGATCTCTGATTTCAAGGCCACCCTGGACTACAGATGGAGATCCAGGACAGGCACAAAAAACTGCATGGAGAAACTCTGTCTCACAAAACCAAAATAAATAAATAAATAAATAAATAAATAAATAAATAAATAAATAATAAATAAATAAATAAATAAAAATAAAGAAATGGAAAACACCATTGTGTTACAGAGTTGCCTGATGAAGCAAGGCTTTCCTTTATGCCCTCAGGCAGGAAGGAGGAGAATTCTTGAAAAGGTAGTTAAAACCTAGGGCCTAGGCCTTGAGAGCTTTGCCTAAGGGTCTGATGTGTTGGCAATAGAACAGCTCCTTCCCTAAAGACAGAAATATGCTTTGGAGATCTGGTAATGGTCTAGGGCTAGGGCCTTTGTGGTGGGGTTTTTTCAGATCATGAATTTATCCCATTGTGTGATAGTTCTGCTGACTTCATAAAAGTCATCCATTTTCTTCAGTTTCCCCCCCTGGAAGTAGTATACAAGTTGCTATTCTTTTTTTTTTTCCGAGACAGGGTTTCTCTGTGTAGCTTTGCGCCTTTCCTGGAACTCACTTGGTAGCCCAGGCTGGCCTCAAACTCACAGAGATCCGCCTGGCTCTGCCTCCCAAGTGCTGGGATTAAAGGCGTGCGCCACCACCGCCCAGCTATTCTTCTTAAGAAGCTTAGTTGAGGCTGGAGAATTGGCTTAGAGGTTAAGGGCATTGGCTACTCCTCTTCCAGAGGTCCTGATTTCAATTTCCAGCAACTACATAGTGGCTCACAACTATCTATAATGAGACCTGGTGCTCTCTTCTGGCCTGCATGCATACATGCAGGCAGGATACTGTATGATGCATAATAAATAAATAAATAAATAAATAAATAAATAAATAAATAAATCCTTTTTTTAAAAAGGTGCTTAGTTGATATGAAACATAGGTTGTACAAGACCTCATTTACATGCAGGCAGGATACTGTATGATGCATAATAAATAAATAAATAAATCCTTTTAAAAAAAAGGTGCTTAGTTGACATGAGACATAGGTTGTACAAGACCTCATTTATTTTCTTTCTTTCTCATCTCCTTCACCTCAGAACCCTGTTACTGAAGAAGATCCTACTGTTTCATATCACTGGGTTACTTAAGAAATAATTTTGGAAATGTCTTTGCTGTGTAAGTCTCCCATCTGTCTAAGTGGGTGGAGTTGCAGTATTTGGTCCCAATTTGAATTACTCAAAGTGTAATCTGAAGCCTGAATCCAAATGTCACAAGGATGATGGAATATGGGGAACGCAAGATCTCTTCTAGGCTGGTTCCTCTTTGAGCATTAGCCAGAGATGAATGCATGCTTTCATTAAAGAGATTTTTTTCCGTATTAATCTCTTAATTGTGTAGAGTGATTTGTCCCTTGGAAGGCATATTGATTCTAGGACACTTGCATTTTAATCATTTTAGAAAGATGTTTCTGACACAAGCTCTCTTATGTTGACACAAATGGCCATGGTCCCAGTGTGTTGCTCTCCAGGTCAGTGATCTTGCTGTCCTCCATATTACAGCTGCAAAATCTTAAATTGAATGATTGTATCACCTCTAGGTTTAAAAACTACCCATTTGATTCATCCAATTTAATATCCATTGTTGTAAAAGGAAAGGACTTGCATTTGGAGCATGGTTTCTACCTTCAGACAAGAATAGAGGGAATAGTATATTGTGCACACTACTGCAGAAAAGAGGGTAGATAATAAGCTGCTGAAGTCACCATTATTAAAAAAAAAAAAAAACAGAACCTGATTATAGTAGGAGGAGTGATTTTGTAATTTCTAAGCATTTACTAATTGAAGTGTTGGGAATTAAGACAGACGAGACTAATTGGAATGAAGGGACTGTGAAAATTTTATGTGCTGGTGGCCTGGAACCCTTGATCCAGCATACATTATAGGCAGGTCAAGTTTCAGTTGAATGTTCTGTGGCTGTCTTGGTGTCCCAGTTCCATCACTGGAGCCTTATGTAGTTACAGAAAATTACTAGTTCAGCATCCATATTCTTAATTGTTTGGAATCCTAACTAGGGTCACCCTTATAGGTTCCAAGATGGTTTTTTTTTTTAGATTTATTTATTATTTATACAGTATTCTGCCTACATGTGTCCCTGAAGGCCAGAGGAGGGCACCAGATCTCATTACAAGTGGTTGTGAGCCACCATGTAGTTGGCAGAAATTGAACTCAGGACCTCTGGAAGAGCAGTTGATGCCCTTAAACACCGAGCCATCTCCCAGCCCAGGTTCCAGGTTGTTTACATTGCACTATTTTCATAACCCCTGCTAAAAGCTCCCCTATTCCAGTTATCTCTCCCTACCTTCTCCTCATTTGTCTCTTCCTTACTCACCTGATCCTTCCTGTTCCCATCCCAACTTGCCATCAGTGCACCCAAAATATCTATTCTATTCCCTCTTCCAAGGGAGAGATGCAAATCTCTCCTAGGGCCATTGTTTCTTCTTTAGCCCCGCAGCATCTATGAATTTTACTGTGATTAACTGTGATTACTGTGATTGCACTTTACTGAACTACTTATATCTACTTTTTTTTTTTTTTGGTTTTTCGAGACAGGGTTTCTCTGTGTAGCTTTGCACATTTCCTGGAACTCACTTGGTAGCCCAGGCTGGCCTCAAACTCACAGAGATCCGCCTGGCTCTGCCTCCTGAGTGCTGGGATTAAAAGCGTGTGCCACCACCGCCCCGGCTTGACCGTATATCTACTTATAGGTGAGTACATACCATGTTTGTCATACCATGTTTGACTGACTCAGGATAATAAAGAACTAAAGAATCTTGACAACATCAAACTAAATAATCCCTTTATAACGGGATATACCTCTAAACAGAATTCTCAGTAGATGAATCTAAAGTTGCTGAAAAACACTTGAAGAAATGTTCAAAATTCTTAGCCATCAGGGAAATGCATATTAAAACTTCTTTGAGATTTCATTTTATATCTGCCAGAATGAGAAGATCAATAATACAAATGATAGCTAATGCTGGCAAGGACATGGAGCCAGGGGAGTCACTGCTTTGACAAGTGCAAACTTGTACAGCCACTGTGGGAAATAAATACACAATCCTCTGAAAATGAGTAGCCAATCTACATGAAGACCCAGCTTGGGCATATACCCAAATGATGGTCCTCCACCCTACCACAAGGACAATTGCTCAACTAGATTCATAGAGGCTTTATTTATAATAGCCAGAAACTGTTATGTCTGTGAGAGATTTTGCTGATTGATGATTGAAATGAGAAGGCTCCTCCACCTAGGGTAGCAGGAATGGCTATTCCATCTAGGGTGACTATAGCAAGAACATACCCAAGTTGCAGGGGAGGAATAATCACTCTTGATTCAAACATGGTATAACATTCATTTATTCACACATTAAGATTACAAGTAATATTTATCCTGTCTTCCAAATGGAAATGGAGTACCTCTCCAGGTGTACAGGTCCAGACTCGCCACATCTGTTCCTTTGGATCTTGGGTCAGCCTTCCTCCGGTTAGCCTTGTCTTCACTGGGGACAGGATCTCACATCTCATGCAAGGGTCTGACGAGATCTGTTGATCAGGTCTGAGGCTTCATTTTATATCTCTTTCTGGCAAGGTTTCTAGTCTTATCCCAACTTCCACACATAAATTATAGCTCATTCCTACTCCATTTGTGGTTTACTTAAGTCATTCTATTGCTTATCACTCCAGTTCACCCTAGGTCTTACATGTTCCTTACAGTGACAAAAACCCTAATAAAGTGGGCCTGGGCTAGAAAAGGGAGCTAACTGAGCATGAGACAGTTACTGCCAAGAGAGAACACTGGAAAGCAATCTTTGCCTGTGGGTTTGGCCTTCAATTTTTAGCATGGGTTTTTATCCTCATCTCTCAAGGTGATAGAGTGTGATCTGACACAATCAGCCAAATAAACCCATTCATTGCCTGATATGTCTTTGGTTAGAGGCTTTAATCGCAGTAAGATAAAAGAAAGTTAGAACAAAATATGTAACACCAACAGTGATTTTGTTGCTAGGTAGAACCTGAGAATGTTGTCTTTTGGAAGAATGTGGAAGATATCAGGACCTTAGTTGGCAAAAATCATAGAAAGTTGCACACAGAACATTATTGGTCCATTGTGTATGACTAGGAATATGGGAATGTTAAGAGTAATAGCTGAAAATGGAGATTGAGGCTATAGAATTTCAGTCAAAATGACTCAGTAAAAATTAGGCTAAGAGTCACTTGTGTCATATTTTGGCTCCAAATCATTTCTTATTCTGTCAATGCCCAGGATATTTATTAATGCAGAATTAAAAAATAATGTACTAGTTTCTTAAATGGAATATTGAATGTGTTGGAGTGTTTTTATAGACTCATTCAGGTGAACAGTGGAAGAAAACAAGAGAGGGAGAAACAATTGAAAATGAGAAGGTAGTTTCAGAGGGCAGTGAAGTGCTGAAAAAGGCAAGGGTTTTCAAAGACTTGATCACCATTATAAAGAAAATGGAAGCACGAAGGGTAACGGAAGGTCTCCTAAGGTTAATGCTCTATTTACCTAGTGCTTGAAGTTATGAAATGAGTAAGCACAGTGATTTCTAGTCCCATGAAGCAACTTCATACAAAACCTGCTTCACCTGTGGTCCAAGCATGTTAGTGTCCATCCCAATCAAGAAGTCAAACTTTGCTGGATCCCCCATCATTTGCTGGTCCTGGAAACAAGAGAGAATCAAAATTTAAGGTCATCGATTCTTAGCCTCTGGTTACAGTTCAGCATTTTTGCAGGCATCTATGATTGGCAGAGACAGAAATCAAGTGAGGAGATTGGGAGGGTTCACTGCATGAAGTAGTAAGGATGAGGCTTGGTGCTTTTTAATTCTTTTTTAACTCTTTACTCTTTTGGTGTCTGGCTACCCAGTTCTAAAATTAATTGCACACATAGAGGCTTAGTCTTTTTTATAATTGTCTGGCCTTAACTTGGCTTTTTTCTAGCCAGCTTTTCTCACCTTAAATTATCACATCCACCTTTTGGATTTTCACTTCCTCTATTCTGTATACCTTTCTTTACTTCTTACTCCATTGCTTGCTGTGTAGGTGAGGGGATGGCCCCTGGTGTCTTCTCTCTATCTCTTTTCTTTCTTTCTTGCTGCTTCTTCCTTTTTTCTATGCAGATTTTTTCTCCCATTTATTATCTCTGACAGCCAGCCTTGCCTATCATTTCCTGCTGAGCTATTGTCCATTCAGCTTTTTATTAGACCAATCAAGTATTTTAGACAGACAATGTATCACAGCTTCACAGAGTTAAACAAATGCAACATAAAAAATTGCAACACATCTTTGCATCATTAAAAAAATGTTCCACGGCATACACAAATATAACACATCTTAAAATAATATTCCACACACCTGGGTTGCATTTTGTGACCACAAGATGTTGAGATACCTAAGCTATGAGACATCTTCTATTTAGACTTAGCTGCATATAGAGAGTAGAAGTAACAATAGAGATAAATGTTTGGGAAATTGCAGGGAAAGGGCCATCTAAGCCCTTTTGAACTGAAGCCCCTTGCATCTGAGACAGAGATACAGGATTTGTTGTTTTTCTTGCTGTGCTTCAGTCTTTTCTTGGTTCAACCTTCCCTCACTGTGTCCCCATTTCACTGTTTTGGAATGTGAATGGGACTGTGTGCCATTGTATGTTCAAAATATGTAACTCTACTAATTTTACAAGATATCACTGTCAAGAGATCATCTTGAGGGTCAGAAGATACTTTGGACATTTGAACAGTGTAAGGGCTGTTGCAGACTATGAGGATCATTGAAGTAACTAAATGCATTTTCCTCATGAATGACCATGAGCCTTAATGACTTGGGTCAAAATGTAATTGATTTAAAAACCTCCCAGATAAGACACTGTATTTGGACACATGTTTCTCCTTGGATATTTCTTTCTATTGTTTTGAAACCTTTACTAGGAGGAGTCTTAATGGATAAAATTCCTCACTAGGAGTGTAATATGCATTTATATAGTCTCAGCACATTACCTGTTTGTTCTGTATACTGTGTTGTGTTGAAATTAATCAGCCAGCTTCCTGTTCTGTCATGCCTTCATCAACATTATAGACTCTATCTCAAAATCACATAAGATAGAGTAGAAGCATTTGTAATTCAGTGATAAGACAGTTTGGTAGCCTGCTCTTTTAATGTTTTCTTGCTGTTGTTTTTGAAGACAAGGTTTATCTGTGTAGCACTGGCTCTCCTGAAAGGAGCTCTCTACACCAGCTAGCCTCAAACTCAGATATCCTGCTGATTCTGGCCCCACATCCTGGGATGAAAGGAGGGCCAACATTCCTAGCTTTTTTGTTTTTATATTATTGGGTGATAGGCTTGAGATATAGGTTTTTATACATGTCAAACATATGCTGTTTTACAGATTTTCACCTGTATCTTGTACTTTAATATTTGGCAGAGAGCATCCTTCTGTTTCTCAGGATGGCATGTACTCATGACACTAATACTGCCTGCACCTTTTGAGACATTGTATAGCAGGTGCATGAACTTCTTCCTGCCTGTTGTGTTTTGTTTGAATTTGTAAGTGAATATGAATATTTTACCTGTATGCATGGATATACACCACATGGGAATCTGGTCATCACAGTAATCAAATGATGGTCTTAGAAACCCTGAGGTTAAAATAATGAATAGCTGTGATCTTCCATGTAAGCAAGAGCAATTGAGTCCACCTCCATGCAAAACAAACAAGAGCTCTTTGCTGCTATACCATCTCTCCTGTCCTGTGTTCATTATATTTGATCAACATTTATATTTCTAAAGTTTTCATCTGTCCATTTATAACTGTTACAATGTGCAGTGCCTTTTATCAAAATCTTATTGTTGTTACAGTTTGAATTGGGCACTTCATGTTCTTGAAGATGAAAACAGAACTGTAATGAATCCAACACTCTTTTAAGGAACTTCAGTAAAAACCTCTGAGTTTCCTCTGTAGCTAGAGTTTTCCTGCCTTGCCCACAGTCAGGAAAAATCCTTGTCACCTGCCAGTTCCACAGACGCTCAGACCCAACCAAGTAAACACAAAGACTTATATTACTTACAAACTGTATGGCCATGACAGGCTTCTAGCTATCTAGTTTTTACACCTTAAATTAATCCATTTCCATAAATCTATACCTTGCCACGTGGCTTACTGGCATCTTCACATGCTGCTTGTCTTGGCAGAGGGTGGCAGTGACTCCTTCCGCCTTCCTGTTCTTTCTTTTCTCCTCTCTGTTAGTCCCACCTATACTTCCTGCCTAGCCCCTGCCAATCAGTGTTTTATTTATTTATCAATCAGAGCAATTTTACATACAGACCATCCCACAGCATTCCTCTATCTTTTTTGTCGATTTTTGCATGGAAGATAAGGTCTTAATGTATAGTTCTGGCTTTTCTGGACCTGATTTCATAGACTAGACTTCTATTCAACTCAGAGGCAGATATACCTGCCTCTGCTTTCTGAGTGCTTGGGTTAAAGGTATGAACATTACACCTAGTCTACCTAACCTACTTTTCTTTTCTGTAGTTCGTAATTATTCATACAATTTCACTCATGTGTACTCTGTACTGTTGATCTGTTTACTTGTTTCTCTATGTTAATAGGCATTTCTCTTGCAAAGTAATATCTCATTCAAGGGGTATATAATTGACAGAGGTAAACCTCCTATTCAGTTTTTATCTAAAGTGACTTGGTGATTATATTGCAATGTCTATGTTTTGAAATATTGTGGGAGGATCAGAATTATATGACTACACTGTCAAAGAAGTATACGTTTACAATGCTTTCTGTTGTACACATGTATGGGATGTTTTAGAATGTAGTGACCTATGATGATGTGCATGTTGGCTTCACTTGGGAAGAATGGACTTTGCTGGATCCTTTCCAGAAGAATCTCTACAAAGATGTGATGCTGGACACCTACTGGAACCTCACTTCTATAGGTAAGACTGAATACTCCTTCATGTTTTAAAATAAGGGGACAATATTTCCTTGGTTATTGATTCTCTTCAGTAATTTGCTTGAGAAAGGAGAATGGGGTGAATAATTCAGTCATGCTTCAAAGAGTCACTGAAGATAGTAACTTAAATTTTGCACAGTTTCCAATAAAATATCATACATTTTCTGATACTATATTTTAGGGTACAGTTGGAGAGACAATACTACTGATGAACATTTTCAAAGTTCCAGAAGACATGGAAGGTAATTGTCTTGTGCAAGTTGATAAAAATGCACCTGTGAAGAAATTGTAATGTGTTCTGGAAGAATTAAACAATTGCAGCAGTGTAAATAAGCACTGTTTGAAGTGTGCTGGTGATTATTAAATTCTTAGAAAGCACATACCTCAATTTTAAGTAGGTGAATTGCATTTGCAAGGCATTCTTTTAAGAAAGAAGACAAGGGAAAAATGCCTCAACAGCTATCAACTTTTGAATCATTGCACCATGAGAGCTATGCTGTAGGACTATAAACCCATTTATTTTATCTTAATCAAATTACAAAATTAATAATCAGTGAAGAGGTGAGATGTGTATCTTCAAAAAATTCTAGTAAGCAGAGTCCATAGTAAAGATAGTATTGCTCATATATTTATTGTGACTGTGCTGTTTAGTGAGAAGGGCAGAGTCAATAGTCAATGGGCATTGTTATGGAGAAATATTAATTCCTATAATAAGTCTATGAGGACAGGAAGTCAAACTGAATTCATTATGGAAATCTTTTATTTGTCATTCTTCCTTTACTAGGTATATCATTTGTCACTCTGGATACAAGACAGATGAGCATAGAGATATGGAAAGACATATCATACCTCTCTCTCAGACCAATTAGAAGATATGTAGCAGTCCCCACATTGAATATATTTCTTGAATTTGATGCAATTATTCAAGTAATTCTTTTTCTAGCTTCATTCAAACACCAACAAACTCACATTACAGAAAAGCCCTATGAGTACTAGGACTGTGTAACTACAACATGAGTGTAAACATAGTGATAAAACCTAAAGATCTGTTTCCTTTTATAATATGACCAAATTGTAAAAATCATTTATACATATATAAGGAGTCAACAGTGTATTGAATGTGTAATGCTTTTACATGTGCCAATTATTCTTGCAGGTATGAAAGAAACCAAACTGGAGAGAAACCTGTATATTTTCAATGTGGTAAAGCCTTTGCATATGAGAGTCATCTTCACAGGCATGAAAGAACACATAGTGGGGAGAAAATCTTTGAATGTAATCAGTGTGGTAAAGCCTATAGTCATCAGAGTAGTCTTCAGATGCATAAAAAAACTCATACTGGAGAAAAACCCTATGAATGTAACCAATGTGGTAAAGCCTTTGTTCATCACAATATTCTTCAAAGGCATGAAAGAATACATACTGGAGAGAAACCCTATGAATGCAATCAATGTGGTAAAGCCTTTGTTCATAACAATGGTCTTAAAGTACATAAAAGAAGACATACTGGAGAGAAACCCTATGAATGTAAGCAATGTGGCAAAGCCTTTGCACAATATGGTCATCTTCAAAGGCATGAAAGATCTCATACTGGAGAGAAACCCTATGAATGTATTCAGTGTGGTAAAGCATTTGTGCGTCAAAGTCATCTTGAAATGCATAAAAGAACACATACTGGAGAGAAACCCTATGAATGTATTCAATGTGGTAAAGCCTTTGCACAACAGAGTAATTTTCAAGTGCATGAAAGAACACATACTGGAGAGAAGCCCTATGAATGTATTCAATGTGGTAAAGGCTTTGCAAAGCGTGGCAGTCTTCAAATGCATGAAAGAACACACAGTGGAGAGAAACCCTATGAATGTATTCAATGTGGTAAAGCCTTTGCACAGCGTGGTAATCTTCAAATGCATGAAAGAACACACAGTGGGGAGAAACCCTATGAATGTAAACAGTGTGGCAAAGACTTTGCACAAAAGAGCCATCTTCAAATGCATGAAAGAACACATACTGGAGAAAGAATCTGATTAATGTGGTAAAGCATTTGTATCACAGTCATCTTCATATTCATGAAACAATACATACTAAAGAGAAACCCTATGAATGTATTCATTATGATAAACCCTTTGCCTATCACAGTCATCTTCAATTGTATATAAAAAACATACTAAAGAGAAACCTTATGAATGTAATTAGTGCTATAAATCCTTTGTATGTATCAGTAATATTTGAAATCATGAGAAAAAGTCATATTGCAGAGAAACCCTAAAAATATAGTCTGTGTGGTAAGGTTTTGCATTTTATACAGGAGTAAAACTTTTGTGTGCATCTGATCTCTTAAAGCCTTTTCTTATCACAATAGACATTGAGTACCTGAAAATGATACTGAGGGCTATTTATTATAATGTATTAGTAAGATCTTTAACCAATACACTTACAGCCAATTACACAACATTATTTATTTTGTAGAAAAAAAAAGTTGACAGTTTCAACAAACTGTTCAAGCATTATGACTTCCATTTTTATATAGTTTGGCCCAGCTATCTCATGGGGGAAAAAAATCAAATTTATGAAGCACTGTGTGTAGAGTAAAAGGGCCAGCTAAAGAAACGCACTTTGTCCCTGAATCCAGAGCCAGTGAGAGATACACTGTGGTCCCGAAACTAGAGACATAATTTTAAGAGGGACCAAGTGAAAGAAACACTTTTTCCCTGAAAGCACAGCCAATGAAACACACTCTAGCTTTGACAAACTGAGCACAAAACCAACCAATCAATGAGCACAAAATGTAGCCTAACTCTGAGATTGTTCAAACACAGGGATTGAAATCCAAATAATTCCCACTCCAGAAATCTCCCTGGAAAAACTCAGCCCTAAGAAGCCCCATATAAGCCCTGTGCATGTTTAGTTGGTTGCTGACCTTTTCCATACTGGAAAAGGAATCCAGACTCTCTCCTTGATTCCTCCCTTGTAATACACGACTTGAATTACTTTTGAGTGAAGACATCCTTTTTCCCAAGTGGATCAGAATATCTCTAGTGACTTGGAGCAAAGATGCAATGGACACTTCCTCTGGGAAACTCCCTTAGGGGAGTGGAACAGAGCAACAACAGACATCTCTGGTGGGAAAATTCTCTTAGCAGAGTAGAGCAGAGCCCAGCTCTAAGAGCTCTCTCTCAGAGAGAAGCAGAATTTCTCCTTCATGTGTGGAGATCATCTCTCATGGGAACACAGCTCCAGGCATAGCCTAACTTCCTGTCAGGATACCTTTCTCCTCACCGCTGTAATTATATAGGATACCTTCCAATCACACCTGTAGGTGTAGTCTAACTTCCTAAAGACAAGATACATTCTTTCATTAAACAATAACATAACCCTTTTTAGATTTTATACTTGTCTTAAATTGCATGAAATAACTAATTCAAGTGTAAAACTTCATGGATTTGTATTAATTCCTTTTCTGTTGTGATATAATGTCTAGGTCTACCTATAAAAGTGTTTAATTTGGCCCTTAATCCTAGAAGGATACATGATCACCATGAAAGTGGCATGGAAACAACTGTCAGATGTGGCAGCAGAAGCAGAAGACTAAGAACTCACATCCTTAACTGTACATGAAGCAGAGTGTGGCACCTGTAAATGATGTGTGGACTTAAATTCGCTACCTGGTAGTTCCCGTAACATACTTCCTGCAGCAGGCAGAATTTCCTAAATCTTTCCAAATGAAACCACCAATTACAAGTATACATTTCTGGAACTCATGCTTTTGGTTACATGAAACAATTCATGGTGAAGAAACACTGTAATAAGCCATTAGACCAGCTAAACACTGGCTATAATATTGAATACTTACAAGAGAAAAACTTTCATCAATAAAAAATTTGCTAAAATTTGCTTTAATTATAATTATGTGATGTCACTGTTGGTCTTTTGGAGTGTGTGAATGTGCATTTGTTCCTGAGAACATTAAACACTTGGATCTTCTTGTAGCAGGAATTACAGGAAATTGTAAAAATCAGACCTTGGTCATGGGAATGAACATTTCTTAACTGCTCAGCTATGCCTCTTGTGTTGTAAATATTTTACAAACTATTTCTATCATTTTGAAGTCAGAAAATGGGGACAAACTCATACAAGAGAAGAACCCTATTTGTGTAAATAATTTGGTAAAGACTTTTGACACCACAGTTGTCTTCAGCTTCGAAAAAAAATTTATTTCATTTATTTTTCATTGTAGCCTTGGAGGAAGTAATTTACTTACCATGTTCACTCAAGACATATGGTTGAGATCACTGCATTGTGGTTTCTATTTTGAAACATTTGAGGTAGATACTCAAGTGCGCTCTATGTATGGCAAATCCATTTAGTGAAGTTTATTTTTTGATCTTTATATCCCTTCTGTGGCTTTTGTTCATCTACTATTGTGCTTTTACTTAGTGACAGGTATTTTTTTCTGCTGTAATGGATAGAATGAAATCCTATTCATCTCTGTGGTCTATTGTTTATTTAAATATCAGTCAGTGTGTGATCATACTTTTCAAGTAAGGTTGTCTATGAAAGGTGGTGGGTTGTTGTTGCTGGTTTTGTTTTTTATATTTTTATATATACCCTTGAGATTTTGTTGTTTGTTACTCATCATGACTTGAATGTCAGGAATGATTCAGGGATACATTTCAACTCAAAATCCTCATGTGTCTCTTTCCAGAATACAAGTCTATTGGTAGATGATGTACTCCTAATTTGTGCTGTATTGTCAACAAAATTTAACAATGTTAATGTTAAAAAGCTTAATAGAAGAGAATATCATAAACATTAAATGCCTCACTAATGGAAACTATTAGGGGTCTAATCTCCAATAGTCTCCTTCCCAGGGTCTGCAGAAGAGTTTCTACCATCAGCGAGAATAATCTGAGGAAAACAACTCCAAGCATACTAAGCTCTTTGCTCTACCCACTTTATTCTTCTGTGACAAAATTCTGCCAGTCCTGTCACAGAACCAGTCTACAACCTCAGCAGCAGCCACTCTTTTACAATATAATGCAAAAGCTTTCTAGGTCCCCATAAGAACATTAAGAGTCAGCTTCATTTGCACCCAAAAGGGGAATGAATAAAGGAAGTGGGGTCACATATGGCCTGGAATAAGTCAGAAAGTGAATTTAGGTGCTCAAAATATATCTTCATTTGTGGTTAGGTGACAACTTACAACTTTATCATAAATGAGCTCAAACTACAATCTAACAAGTTGTTAAGTAAGAGAGTCTATGAGTCACTAAAATAGAACTGTCTTTATTTTCTTATGTACTCATTTCTGGCAGGGCAGGAGAGTACTTGAAGCAAGTATGAAGAAAAACCATTTGTTTTAAGTTAGTTGCCCAAAGATGCCACTTGGGTTGTTAGAGAAAGGAAGGTCTGAGCTTAATTTGCACAATATGTGTAATGAAGGAGAGATGGAAGAGTTGGAGACACTTGCTCCCATGCACTCAAATATTTTCATTAATTCCAAACAGCAGAACATATTAGCCTCGATGAAGTAAGACCATATACTAAACCCAGGGTGGTGATTTTGTTTGATTTTTAGTAGATTTACAGAGTGAATTATACTGTTTCTCATTTTTAAGATACCCCCATACCCAAAACAGTGATTTGTTCTTCTTTTTCCTCTTAAAAATTTGTAAATGATTTATTTTATTTTCATTTTTTATTTATTGTACATACTGAACACAGTTTCTTTTCTCTCCTTTCCTCACACTTTCTCTCCTGCCTGCCCATCTACCCCACCTCCCTCCTCACTCTTGCTCCATCTCCATTCAGAAAGAGACAAGCCTCTCATAGGCTTGATCAAAGCCTGGCACATAAAGTTAAGTCTGATTTTAGTTCCTCTCCCTGCATCAAGGCTGGGCATGGGGAACAGGTTCCCAAATGCCAGCTAAGCACCAGGGACAGGTAAAGATCCCACTGCTAGGTGTCTTACAAACAGACCAAATTATACAACTGTCACACACAAGCAGAAGGTATATGATGGTTCCATGTAGGCTCCCTAACCATTTGTTCAGAGTATCTGAGTTCCCGCAAGCTCAGTTTAGCTGTCTCTGTGGGTTCCCCATCATGAACTTGACCCTCCAGCTTGTACAATCCTCCTCCCCTTCTTCAGCTTTTTAATTACCAATACTTGATGAATTACTTTTCATTTTTATGTTTCATTTTTCTTTGTTCTGAAGGAGTTGGTTGGAAAATATTTGTACTTTAACAGGACATATTTTTTTTTAGGAATTCCATAACATATATTTAGACTACACTTCACTCTTCCATCACCAAAAATGTTACATGAAGTTTCTTTAAGCTCCTAGATGGAAGAAAATCTTCCTGTTATTCATAAATTTCTCCACAGAAAATGATTAAAAATGTGATGTGAGCAATGAAATTCACTCACCATTGATGAAAATTTAAACCATGGAAGTTGTAGGGGAATCATCACAATTGAAAATAATTTTCTTAAAAAGCATGACTGTTTTTCCAAAAACGGAATAACTTTTGACTATGCCATATGTATGTTTTACTCTCACTTATATATGCATGTGGATAAGGTTGAAGATATTTAGTATACTTACTGAAATTAGAAAATATTCTGTCAAATGGAAAGAAGAATTCTCAAAGGAAGTGATTGGAAAGAGAATGGAAAAGGAACACAAAAAATACTAAGGATCTAGGAGGAATTCCAAAGTTTTACAGGCTCCTGAACAAAAAGAAGAGGGAGCCATTAAAAGGAGGATAATCAATAATATGCACAATGTAAGAAAATGTCATTAATAAAACTTTGGCAATGAATGCTTGTTATAAGCAAAGTGTAGAGAATGAATTAAAAATAGAGGTTACCAGAGAAGACTCATGTACATCAAACATAGGGAATGTTTTAAAACTAAAAAAGAGGAAACAGCCGGGCAGTGGTGGTGCATGCCTTTAATCCGAGCACTCAGGAGGCAGAGGCAGGTGGATCTCTGTGAGTTTGAGGCCAGCATGGTCTACAGAGTGAGTTCCAGGAAAGATGCAAAGCTACACAGAGAAACCGTGTCTCGGAAAACACAAACAACAAAAAGAAGAGGAAACAATGTCAGGTGTCTCAGCAAAATTAAATCAAGACATTCTCATCAAGGAGTGAAACAACAATTAACAATTAAGGGGTGTCTGACTTCATTAAAATTAGAATAATGAAAATAGTAAATAAAATATTCAGACAGAAATGGGGAAGTTGATAAATTTTGTAGTGTTAGAAGCAACAGTGTTAATGTGTATCAAGCCTGGGAAAAATTGGAAAGGCAACAAGTGAATAGACTCTTATAAGTGGAATGGGAAATGGAATGGATGAAATTACAATGTAGCAGAGTACAGATCACCATAACCCAAATAAATGACAGGTGTGGTGGCCAGCCTGTAATTCAGATCTTACAGGCAGAGACATGGATATTGGTGAGATTATTAAGGCCACTCCACGTAGTTAAAAGGGAGGTTTATTAAGTGGTATAACTTACAAATGAAGGGATAGGTAGGTTGCAGGGTCTAGGAAAGGTGTGGCACAGTCCGGCGGTGTTCTCTGGTAAACTCTGCTCAGTCTACCTCCAGCATCAAGGGTCAAGAAACCAAGAGAGACAGCGCATCAGGATCTCCAGTCTTCAAGGTCCTCTTTTGGCCCTGCCTTGTAGGTGTGACAGTTAGCAAAGGCTCAATGGGGGTTGGAACTTCCAGATCAAGGTTAAAATGGCTACCCACTACACATGGATACCCACAGAGAACGTTGAAAGACAGAAAGACTAGCTATCTTGATCAGCTGTGTGTTTATCTTGGCCCAGTTAATAAAATGAACAATCAAGAATGTTTTCTACAAAGCATATGTACATATCCATGCACATGTGTTCACAAGCAAACAACCTCATACATGTTTGAAATAGAATACTGGAACTAGAAAATGAGACCCATACAAAGAAGTCAAATTATGCAGAAAAGGGTATTTATTAATTGAAGCACTCTAGTCTCATTATAGCTCAGCAACCTGGAAGTAACTCAAAATCCAGAGTTTCTACACAAATTTTATTTAGGAGAAATGTTATTTTAATATACTCATCTCATATAAAAATAATTAAAATACTGAGTGCACAAGATTCCATTATTTGATCCCTATGTCAATCCAATGTGCATTTGTGAAACAAGGTATCAAGCCTTCCTCAAAGAGAAGCAGAAGTTTGGAGTAGGTAGCTCAGATCAGTCTATAAAGCAAGACTCTGAATTCTGAATTGTGAATTCTCTGTAGGTGTCATCAGAGACTCAATGAGCATACAAGAAGCTCTAATGATGCAGAGTATTTTCATTGCTAAGATTTTTGTGTGTTCCCTACTCACTGGAGTATTTTTCTTATTTGTTTGATTAGAGACAGGACCTTTGCGTATAGCCCTACAGTCTTGCAATGTGCTATGTAGGTCAGTCTGACCTCAAATTGACAGATACCCTTTATCCATTGCCTCTTGTTGGGAGGATTAATGCCATAAGTCATCACACCCTGCCTTAGTTCTGACTATTTATTATAGCCAATGGGAAGCACAGATACTATATAATCAATAAATCTGTTGAAAAGGAGATAGAATATTTTGTTTATTAGGAAACTGTGGTGAACATATCCATGGAATCACCTGTAAAAAAAAGATGGCTCTTCATGCTTAAGAAACAGAAAATCCCCATGTACTTGTGGTGGAAATGTAAGCTTTACAGAACATTCTCCAGGGTCCTCAATGTGACATGTTCCACAGAGTTCTTAGTCACAGAATGTTTTCTGTCTCAGAAAAGGCTGCATTACAGCCACATAATTTTAAAGAAATAGTACATTCTAGCTTCCTTGATATGAAAGACTGCTGTATGGAAGATTTCCTTTAGTAAGAACTATACCAAGCCAGGCCGTGGTGGCGCACGCCTTTAAGAAGAAAATTTTGTACACAATGATTTAGAAATTATTTTTTTTAAATGGTTCAAATTCATGTGAAAATTGACCAAAGCAAAATGATTTAAAATATAAGGACTTAAAGCCAGGTAGTACTATTTATAAACATCAATAAGCTAGGATATTAGTGTTTGTGTTATATTCTACATTAAGATTATTTTGTACATAGCATTTGCAATTTTAACTAAGTGTATATTATAAAAAGTTTTAACATTAAATTATTCCCTTGACTAAATGCCCAATAAATGCATTAATACCTTGTGTTTAATACCTGCTGCCTTGGCATGATAAGTAATCATTTTGTGGTAAACTATGTAATTAATATCATCTGCTCCATTGATCTTTATACAAAGTAAAATGTGTTTATTTCTTAGTACATTGTTTGACATAAAGTCTAACATAGAAATCAATAAATGTGTTTCTGGGGAGCAAAAGAACTTTGGAATTTGTGGAGGAATGAATGAGTTTCTTTTGTGTAGAGGAAAACATCCATGTCAGAGACCACACACTCAGGCCCATGAGAAATTTGTAAAACAAACCACTTCAGGCTCAGCAGAATTAGAAAGCCTCCTGTGCTCCATGTGGATATTGATAGTGTTCAGAAAATATTCACCCCAGCCTTCTCCAACAGTAGTTTAAGCCTCAGAAGTGCTCCCCTACAGAGACTGTCCCTCCTGATATGATCCAAACCTACCCCCTTATTCAGTTGGATAGAATGACCCCTCTTCCTGTAGGTATTATCCCTGAAACATTGTTCAACTTTTTGTAGTGAATAGGCAAAGATTCCTGTTCATGTTGTTTCTCCATCAGAAGGAAAGATCCACCAAATTCCAGCCATTTTGTGTGTCCATTTTTCTGTTCATATATTTTTCTTATTACATCATCAGCCACTTCACACATTTAATCCCACCATTAGAGAGGCAGAGACAAGCCATTCTCTGTGAGTTTTACATCCACTATGTTGTGTACAGTGAGTTCCAGGACAGCCAAGTTGATGATACAGAAAATCCCTGTCTTCAAAAACTAAAATAAAAAATGTTAATTATATTACAAAAGTAATTATAATAAACAAGGAGACAATGAGAAAAAACACCAAAGACCTTATAGAGGCATGGATTGCCCTCATGCTTCTTGGCCACAAACACCTAGGTTTTTCTGTCTGTTGAAATACTTTCATTTGCATGTACTCCACAGATTTTGTCATTTGCAATAGGAGCATTCTTGTTATTTTAATCAGCCATTAGAGAGAAAGACATTGTGAGGGTCCTTGGGAGATCCTTAAGGCTTATGAATAACACCTGTGCTGAGCCTCCATTTGAAATGGCTAGCTGGCTCTGCTGGGTGCATCAGGTTAATTCAATCTCATTCCCACCTCTGTACTGAAGCCCTTGAAGATGCTGGTCTGAATGTACTAAAGGAGAACCTTCAGTTTGGTCTGCCTCTGAGAGCCGGTAGAACTCTGTATCTTGGCTCTGCTTTAGAACAGGGAATGAGGAATGTGATTCTTGCCTTCCAGTTCCTGTTTGTGGTAGCAAGCATAGGGTGTTGTTGGTGTTTGAAATCTGAAATATTATCAGGAAGTTGAAATTTTAAAACATAGTTTCCTGAGAGGATCCACATGGAAGGGAAAAGAGAAATGGCATATTCTCAGGTAAGTATGTAAATGTAGATGAGATATGTTGACTGATGTTACAGAAATGCTTCATTTGCAGTAGCCTCTAATGTTTAATTTACCCCCTAGTTTTGACTTGGCTTTCTTTTTCTTTTTCTCAAGTGGTTTTGAAAGTAAATAGTTTAAATGCATTTGAAAGATGTGTGTTTACCCACTTTTCACAGCTCTCCCACTATTTCAGTTTTTTTCTGGATAAATTTTGTCAATTAATGCATGATGTAGACTTTTTTGATATTACACAAAAACATGTACACTCACTTCCTACTTAGAATGTAATTGAGTCATATTACTCAGTGAGAAAAGACTTATGTTCCATGATCCTTCCTCACAGGGATCAAATGTCCATTACATAAAAGTCAAAGAAAGAGGCACAAAAGAAACAGGATGGAATGTCTGTATTGCCAGAAATAATATTTAAAATAGAATTTCTATAAAAGATATACTGTGTCATATACTACAATGAAGTATTTAAATGTGATAAAACTTCCAAATGCAATTCATCAGGCATAATGCAGTATGAAACTATACTAATAGGAGTGTTTTCTTCTTCTGGGTTTTTTGTTGTTGTTGTTTTGTTTTGTTTTTCTGTTTTTGATTTTTTTTTTACCAGATTTAAAGAGTCTAGTCAATTGTTTCTCTTTGTCAGCTACAAACTTCCTAGTGAACCTGCAATGCCCTTCAGTTGTGCTGACACCTGCTACCAATCTCTTCCATGGGGGCTGAAGCTGATTTTCTTGCCCTGGCTGAGGAGTGTCACACTTGCCTTCATCACTTAGAGTTCACAGTGTTCTCTTTAGCAGTGGTAACAGCTTTGAGGAAATTTACAGAAGAATATGCAAATTTAATCTGGATTAATGTGGAAACTGGAGTTTCTCTTCAGGTATTATCTTTATTCCCTTGTGACCTAGGAGAAAAGGTCCAATATTCTGTATCTGCACTCTAGCTGTTAAAGGCAGAGATGCTTAAGCAGGCTTAAGTTCTATGCCTTTACATTTGTATAGCTTACTTATGCTTGAAATGTGCCTTTGATCAAAGCCCATCTATGATGAGAAACATCCTTTATGAAGGAACAACTTCTAATCTTTGCTAAAGAGATCCACCTCCTAAGAGAAGAACATTAAAATAAATGAGTTAATGGGGGTCATTCAGTGGGAACACAACCCACTCAAAAGAAAATAAGCCATGCCTTTAACTGGCCCTTTCTTTTGATACATTGTGAAAGTCTATCCACAAAGACAAGGCAGTGCCACTCATGTAGGTCATGTCCACTCCAACTGGGTTTTATTCAAATACATGCATATAGTTAAGATTATTTCTAGGATTGGGAGAGGGAGGCTGGAGAGACAGGAAGAGGGACGAGTTGGATCTTTGATATGTAAAATGAAAAAAAAATCTTAATAAAAAACAATACATCTATTCTGCTAGATTTATATTTGTATCTAGAGTCATTATCCTTCCACATAGTTTCTGAACTCTCTTACTCTCCAATCACTCATAAGCAATGTAAGAATTACAAATCTTAAAATATATTGTGCTATAACTAATTATTTGTTGATGAGAGGGTTAGTTTCAATATCCTTATCTATCTGTGAAGTACCATGCTCCAAATTGCTTCTGGTCAAGAATCAGTTGACAATAACAATTCACATCAGAAAATCCAGATTTTTTTCCATTATAAAACCAGTATGTAGTCTCCTACAGGGTTTAGTAATATTAGATGTTCATTCAATTTTTGATATGACTGTGGAGCATAAATAATTCCTTTTAGCTCCAATGCACTGATTCACTGATACATTCATAAGAAGATCTAGTTTTAGAAATAATTAGCTTCAGGCTTACATGTCACACTTCAGCTTCTCCATCAGCTCTGATGGTATCATATGCCTATGTCCTGTGTGTGTTCTGCATTAGACCTTGCCTCGGGATAGCAGCAATTCCAAACATTTTTTTTTTTGCTATTGTAATTAATTAATTTTCCCAGCCTAACTAGAGCTTCCCCTCCATTGCTCCTCTCCTTCCAGTCCCTTCCTACAACCATCCCTCTGCCTATCACCATTACTTCTTCTCCTTTTGATTCAGAAAATTGGAGGCACCACTTGTATTTTAGCCAAGCATGACATACCAAGATGCTGTAAGACTAGGAACCTCATCTCCTAATAAGGCTGAACAAAGCAACCCAGTATTAGAAAATAATATGAAAAGCAGGAAACAGATTCAGAGACAACTTCTGCTCCCACTGTTAAGAGTCCCACAAGAAAAAAAGTTACAAAACTGTTACATATGTGTAGAGAGCCTAGGTCAGTCCCATGTAAGTTTTCTGTTGCTTCAGTCTCTGTGAGCCCCTATGAGTCCAGTTTCCTTGATTTTGAATTTGAACTATATCATTTTTATACTTCAACTTGAAAGGAAAAGGAAGATAGGGATCCCTTTCTTGTTATGATATCACTAGAGAAATGTACATATAGGAATTCTGGAATGTCTTAGAAATCAAGTTCCTGTTCTTGCTGTGAAATCTACTGTTCTTCAATATTTCTTTTCAGACAATAGATAAAGGCCTCTTCATACTTGTATATTTGGTGCATGTTCGTGTCTTTCTCGGCCAGAGTTGTAGGGATGAAAATTGCCTTCATTTAGCTTCATGCTGGTCTTGCCTAAGAATCAACAAGCTAAAATTACAGTGCATTCCATTCGGGATTTCTCCTTTAATGCTGATTTATACCTCTCTACCCATCATGTCACAAGCACTTATTTCACACCACCCTCCCTCTCACAACCAATCTATTCAAATAATATGTATCAATTACTGACAAAAGAATGTTTTATATTTAACTAATTTTTCTCTGTGCCCCTAACGCATTACATAAATGGACATAAGTTAGAACAGTATTGTTTTCTGAACCTCTTGATTGTCAAGGATGTGGCCATAGACTTCACCATAGAGGAATTGGGTTGCCTGGAGACTGCTGAGAGGCCTTTGCCTGGCAAAGACGAGTTGAAGAACTACACCAACCTGGTCTCTACAGGTAAGATTATATATTTTTTATTTGATAAGTAGTTTATCCCTAAGATTTCTATCAAGTGTTATTAGAAGACACACATATTTTGTGTTAATGAGTCTTACATGTCTTTTTTCAAATGGTTGAATTTTGGTATATAACACCCATGTATGTAACTCATTCTTGTTTGTATATCCATTCTCTTGCACATGATATAATTTTTACAATCCTGTATTATACATTGCTGCAAGCAATGTATAGCCATCTTAACATGATGTTCCCTGCTTGTATTTCTGTTTTGTTGTAATTAAAATAAATATACAGAGAGAGAAAACTGAAAAATCACTCAATATTTTAAAGTATTTTTATTAAGGCATTTACAATGAGGAAGTCAAATATGGATCTTCCATTATTTTCCTCTTACTCTGAGTTTAATGCTGTGTTAGGATTCCAACTGTATTGGATCATGTAAAGACAATGTTATATGTCTCTTCTAATGCACAGGACATTCTGTGTCAACACAAGAGCTCTTCACCAAACTTGACCAAAGCAAACATTCCTGGAATGAGGCTATAGAGCAGACAGGATTTGAAAAACCTGGTAAGTTGGAATGAAGCATTGACATGGGCCATGGGTTCACAGCAAGGCAAATGCAGTCCTGCAGTGGTTGAGGCCAGCTAGTTAGTAAAAAGTGTTCCTGAAAAATCTCAGGTTAAATAACATCCTCAATGTGTTTCCCAAGATGTGTGTTAGATGATCTTAGCCTGTTCACATATGAATAGTGTTCATTTGAAAATTAGAAATTCGATATAAGTTTGGAAATGAATAAGAGGGCCTATTTATGCCCATCTGCATTTCTGTATTTGTCAGCAATGGAAATGGTATTAAATTATTATGGTTGCTGTATTTAAATAAATCTGGAAATGAAGTAATATAGACCAAGGAGGATTTTTTTTTCTATTTAGAAAATTCCTGACTTCTTCATGATTTCATAAATTTCCACAGTACATCCAAAGTAACTTTATCCAGTTCTACAAGCAACCATCAGTAACTACATGGTCTGAAATTGATCAGAGTCCAAAACAGTATTAGTGTTGTGCTATAATCCTAAGAAATAGGGAATGTTAATTTTAATTGCTTTGAGGCCAAATAGGTTACAAAGAGACATTTCATGTTCTTCTAATTCACTGAGATTTTTCTTGTGTTCCAAGATCTTGTGTTATAATGTCTATTTTAGAAGGTCTACCATGGGTTGAGCAGTAGAATTCATATTCTTTGATATTTGTATGAGATATTATATGGATAACCCTTCTGGCTACTTGATGTATAATTTCTTTTAATTTTTATATTTACCTACTTACTTTTTTGTCCCTATCACCTGTATGTATAACAGAGTGCTGTGCTGAAATCATGTAATATTACTGTTTTTGATTAATCTCAGTGTATATTTTAATTATTATGTATTTTTAGAAACAGTCTGTATATTAATTTACTGTATATGCACTTGGGGTAGTAATATCATCTTGATTGATTATTGAATTAATTGAGATGTTAATTCCTTCTTTACATTTTTCCTATAATTTTCTTTTAAAGTCCATTTCATCAGATAATAGGGTAACAACACCTACTTGTTTCCTATTTATTAGAAAAAATGTTTCCTCCTTTCATTTTATGACAGTTCCTATCTTTGGAGCTGAGTTTTTTGGAAGTAATAAAAAGATTGGTTTCATTTTTTTAATCCTTCCATGTAACATGGGTCATTTGATTGGTGAATTGATACCATTATTATTTAAAGTTATTCTAGAAATGTATTTGTAGTATAAACTTTTTAAATGTATTTTACACTTTATTTTGTTGCATTTGATTTTATTTGCGTTCTTACTTGTACTCTGTGTTTTAGTAGTTACAGATGATTTTATTTACTTTCTCTACTCTCTGAGTAATGCTTATTTCTCTTTTTTGTCTCATTTTTAAAACAGTTTTAAATTATATTTTGATCACATACTTCCTCTTTTCCACTTCTTCCTACAAACTCTCCCTCTTCCAACCAACTGGACTTTAAGTTGCTTTCTGAATAAAATGAACAAAAACCCAATTCAACAATAATGGCTCCCAAACCAAGGAAACAAAATAAAACCTACATAGACAAACAAAGAAAAACACTATCATTTAAGCAAGTTACAGAACACACAAAAACACATGGGAGGTCAATTATGTGTTGGGTCAAATACTTGTGAACATGAGAGCAGTTGTGGAGTGTTTGATAGACTGAGTGTCACTCTATTGGAGAAAAGTTATGCGGTGTCCCAGATGGTTAAGTGTCAGTTCACTTGTTCACATTTAAAATAATGGTTTGGTTTAATTCAATCTTTAATTTTCGAAATGTAATAAAATAAATTGTAGTAAGATAAAAACAAAACCTAACATATTGAAGTTTTACAAACTAAAACAACAGAACAAACAGAGCCAAAGGATAGGTATAATAATCAGAAATCAATTAATTGTCATGCTCAGGAATCCCATAAACCCATTAAACTGGAAGCCACAATTTATACACAGAAAACTTGGTACAAACTTGTGTATTCCCTGTGCTTGTTGCTTCATTCTCTCTGAGTTCATATGAAATTCACCCATGTTAATTTAGAGGGCCCTGTTTTTTTGATATTTTTCTCCCTGTGTCTGTTGCACTATCTCTCCTGCTCTTCTGCATGGATGACTGAGCTATGGAGGCACAGAATTGGGTAGAAGGATCTCATTTAGAGCTGAGTATTCAAGACCTTTGACTCACTGTGGAATATCTGGCAGTATATTTATATATTTTTGTATATTCTTTAGGAGAAACCTTCCATGATGATATGTGAATAACACACTGATTTATGAGTATTGCAGAATATCACAAGGAGTCATTTGATTACTACATTTTTTCTTTCTTTACATAAGTAGTATGTTGTTTTAATCTAATTCTATTGGCTTTCTAGTTTCAAGTTTGTTGTCATCTAAGAAATGTCAGTTATGGTATACATCTGGAAAAATGACCTTAAGTCAAATCAATTATTGGTTGCTTGCTCCATCAAGCTTTGATCTACCTTTGTCCTACCTTATCTTGCTGGCAGAAAACCATTGAAGATGAATGTTTCTTTTTTTTTTTTTTGGCTGAGTTGGCATATATGTTTCTGTTTAAAATGCAGAGATTATTTTTCTAGCAAAGAAAATAGGGGTTTAATGTTCTCTGTAGGCACTAGGATGTTGTCTTCATTTTCAATAATTTGTATAATTATCATCTTCAGCAACTAAACTTTGTTTTCAGTCCACAGAGAGGAAAATGTAGAACTGGCAATAGCCTGGCATGCTTAGGTATATACCTTGGTGCAATTGGCTAACATTCAATTGTATGGAACACAATTTTCATACTGAAATCTGTGTTAGATTGTAAGAGAGAGATATTTGGGACTCCAATTCCTCAATTATTTGGCAATATTTTTTTAGATATCTTTCATATATATTTCTGGAAGTTCCTACTGAATTTGGTTTCAATACTCCCCTTCAAATGCCCATTAATTTAATCAGTCTCTCCTATATTCATGGCTGTAACCCAAACCTCTACACACACTTGTTCCTCCCAGTCCAGTCTCACATCTACCTACACTTTTTTTTTATTCTATTTCCCTTCCTAAGAAGATATATCTGTTTTATTCCCCCTGTGATTCTACAGATTGCAGCTTTGCTTTCATTGTCTTCATGGCTCTTATCCACATATAATTTGACCATAAGTGAGGACAGTCAACAGCAAAATGTCTGATAAAGTTCTGAGGATGAGATTGGGAGATAGGTCGTGGGAGCATGGAGGGAGAAGTGACGATGTGTAACTAGTGTCCTTCATTCTCTGGACAGGATGTCCTCTGTGTTTAAAAAGAATGACCACTGGAGTTTCAAGTAGGAACAAAGCAATGAGTTATGAGACAAAAATTTGGATGGGGAAATCTGTGTGATCCATTTTAGATTGGTGCAGGAGGAAAGGAATGGCTTTAAAAGTTGTCTTTTCTTCCAGATCTAGGGATGAGTCTTGGGGTAATACATTTAGTAGAGCAGAGAAAAAAGGTGAAGATCAGCATTTCACTTCCCTGATTCCCTTCCCAGATTGGTTGTTGGGTGTTTGTTTCTGCTGGATTTGGAGTGTGGGACAATGCAAGCAGTCATAGAAGGAAGGTTCAAGGGTAGGCTGTGGAACCCCTCACAGATAAGGAAGGCTGAGGCTGCTACAATTCTGCTCCAGAGCTGGGGCTGAAACTATTGTATTGGACTTAAAGAGCCATGGTGAGAGGTGAAGTTCTGGAGTTAACCTAACTTCATCCCTGGCAGGAGTGGCCTATAAGCTTCCAAGGAGTTCGTGCCAGAGTTGAGTGCTGAGACCAAGAAAGGTTGTGAGAATGATGTTAAAATTGGAAGATGTATTTGAATCAATGGAGATGAAGTCATAAACAGCAGGGAACATGCAGCAGGCCATTTTATCAGAGCTGAAGATGGGACTGTGGGATTGGATTAAGAGAAGAAAAAGTTGACGTGAATGTCTGCAGTTAGCATATCTACTGTACTGGCTGGAGTTGCCTATGTCCATTCATCAGTCTTTTTGTTTGCTTGTTTGTTTGTTTTTTGTTTTATGTTTTTAGAGACAGGTTTTCTTTGTGTAGATTTGCGCCTTTTCTAGAACTCGCTTTGTAGACCAGGGTAGCCTCAAACTCACAGAGATCTGCCTGCCTCTGCCTCCCGAGTGCTAGGATTAAAGATGTGCACCACCACTACCCGGTTTATTCATCAGTCTTAAATACTGTTTCCTGTCTCTTGTTTTCTGTTAGCCTGCATGTTATGAATCATTTCATACCTTCTAATTCATAAAATAATCTTTCCCCTTTGATTATAGCAGATAGTTTTGCTTAGTATAGTAGTCAGTATAGACCCTTATTCTCTTTAGGATAGCACTGTTCCTGGCTCTTTTTGTTAGTACCTTCTCCTGTTTAATCAGCTCTTATTCTAATGGACTTTCCTTTACATGAGACATTTAGTTCCCTTCTTCAAATTTTAAAGCTCTTGTTTTGTTCTGTATATTAACTAGGGCTTGCTGAGTGGTATTTCCTTTTATATTTTGGCCAATTAGGTGTTGTGAATGTTTCCAGTATCTGCAATGTTATGACTTTCTTGAGTTTGGCAAATTTGTCTTTCATGATCTTGGGGAAGATTTTATTTATGCCATAGAGGGAAGATTCTTATCTTACATAAATACATTTATTTAAATTTCTTCACATTCCTATGGTGTAAAGCATTACCTGTGTAATTCATTTTATGATATATATATATATATATATATATACATATATATGTATATATATTACATATATATGTATGTGTGTGTGTGTGCTTCTGATTTGCAGTTAACTTACTCTTCTTGTTTTATTGAATTTTGATATTCTATTTGCTATTTTTCCGTCTTACTTATAAAGTTTTATCTTGACTTGGCTAATTAGTTTCCTGTCATAACTTCACTTCAGACTGAGTTCTCATCAATAAATCTATAGCTTTTTTGAATTTTTTTTAAGACTGTACTGTCTTCATTTATGTCTCTGTGGTCTTTCACATCACTAAGGTTTTTAAGTTTCTCCTCACTAATTTTATTGGGCTGTTACTTTGTGTCCAATTTAAGCACTTTGACTACTTTAATAATGTTTATGATAGTTTTTCCATGTTCTGTATCATGGCAATTATTAACTGAAGAATACTTCTATGAGTCTGATAGACTTTGAGGGGGTAAAATGTTGTCTTTATTTTTTTTATATTCCATGAGTGATTTTCTGTTTTTGTGATGAACACCACTACCAGGAAAATATGTAAAACAAAGAGTTTCATTGGTCTTACAGTTCCATGAGAATAAGACTCCACTATGCCAAACAATGAAGTCAAGAGCCAGCAGACTTAGCAGAAAGAACAGATAACATTCAAATATCAAATTTCAAGCAAGTTACTGGGCAGTGGTTATGCATGCCTTTAATCCCAGCACTCAGGAGGCAGAGCCAGGATGATCTTTGTGAGTTGGAGGCCAGCCTGGACTACGAAGTGAGTTCCAGGAAAGACGAAAAGCTACACAGAGAAACCATGTCTCTAAAAACCAAAAAAAAAAAAAAAAATTCAAGCAAGCACCAGAACTAAAAGATAGTTTGTAGTTCTTACACTTCAAGGTCCTAACACAGTTCTACATTTTATTCATTAAGGCCCTATTTTGAGTCAAATAATGTGGCTATTGAAAACAAATTTGTCAAGTATCTGACCTTTAGGAAATATTGTTGTTTGAAGTAGGATACATAATGATCATGTTCTTGTCATCAAAATTGGTCTTATTAACTATTTAGTCATTTCTATGTCATTGTAAAAAACAGATTAAACAGACAATAATAAATGCAAGGGAAATTTACATGTGAAAACTATATATAGCATGTGTGGCAGGGTGTCTCAGGTACAGGGGCTGGGCATATTTACAAGATATGCATCTCAATGTAAGAGTGAATGTAGGAGTATTCTGGACAGAGATTAGTCTAGATATGGACACATAGGGTAGAATACATGGTAGAACCTGGGATTGGTGAGGAAATGTGGATGAGTGGATATTGTTGATTCATCAATCTGAGATAAGGTGTAAAAGGTGTGTTACCAGAGTGGCATTAAAAGTGTTGATGATTTGCAGAAAGTAGAACTGGGACATATTCTGTGCTCCTTTGCTAGGGATAGAAGAAAGCCAGGGCCTTTCGTTGTGTTTGTAAGATTTAGCAGCATAGGTTGTAGTTCCTATTTTGATTGTCGGTGTAGTAAATGATCCAGACTCAGGTGATCATATGTTACTTTTACAGCTGGTGTGGAAGAGAGGATATGCTGGCACGAACCTAGTGACTCACTCTTATGGGAGTCACTAATTATGTAGAGGGGATGGCAGACATAATTGTGCAAGATCTAGTGTGTTCCTAGAGAAGGGATGAAGGGCCTGCTGTCTTTGTGGGAGGGAATCAGTTGGGGTGCAATACCAGTTACCCTGTTAAGGAAAAAGGAAAGAAGAGGCTGTTCACAAGGAGGAGTGGAGTAAAAAAAAAAAACCCTGTGATTTCTTAGACTATGATTTGTAAGCAGAAAAAATTATCGCAGGGAATTCAATAGGCATGTTCCCAATGCACATGGCAACTGGGAGAGAGCATCAGTGTTTTTGAAAATTGTTGTCTAAGTTTGCCTATTACGTGACATTATGAAGGATTAACATTCTATGAGTTACACTCATTTTTCATAAGCACATTTAGTTCCTACAGCAAAACTTTGAAAATGTCCTATTATAAAGTCTTGACATGTTCCCTGGGCTGCTATCATTCTATGCATAATATTCTTAGAATGTTTTAATTTTGTTTAACAAATAAAGAGTTTGTTTTCTTTTCTCCCAGCTTTGTCATATTACCTGACCCAGGATGTTTTCCAACAGAAGAACAAACAAGATTCTTTACAAGGAGGAAGAGCAGGCATATTTGAAACTAGTGGTCTTGATATGCTACATACATGGAAGTACTGGGAATATCATGATGACAACAGACAATATGAATTATGTTATAATGAGAGTGATTTTTATGAAAAAGGTACCAAAGGCATTACTTATGAAAAACATCAGGGACCTCTACTATCTCAAAAGACACCATACTGTGTGTCAGTTACAAGTTCAGAACCAATTGATTATATGGAAAAATATTCACACCAAGCATGGACACCTGGCTATACTCTATATGGATATATGAAAACTTCACAAGGGGACACACAGTGTAACATTTCAAAGTATTTTCAACACTTTTCAAGTGCTGTGAAATTAAATGATACTCCAATAGTCCCTGAAGAAAGGAGTGCTTTAAGCACAGAAAAATATTTGAATCATCAGCAGTATGGTATTTCCTCTACTCAAAATTCAGTAGAGGTTCCTGAAAAATTACTTCCACTCTATGACAACCTCCACAATTTAGATCAACATAAATATTTTGGGAATGAAATGTGGCATAATATGTATCATAAGGAAAGAAGTTGTGAAAATTCCAATATATTTAATGATGTCGATAATGACCTTGCTAAGTTTTCTTTGGTAAATAATTATCAGAATAGTCACTGTGAAATACCTTTTAATGACAAGGACTCATGGACTTACTCTACTAATGATGCAATTCCTAGTAATTCTCCCATAAACACTAGCTCAATAGTTAATCATTTTGAAAACCATGAACATCAGAATGTTTTTTATAATTACTCTAACACTACTTTGCACAAACATGAACATAGCCAAGAGAAGCATAGGACAAGCAAACACCACGACCAAATTTTTAATGAATTCTCAAACTGTATTCAGTATAATGAAACTAGTACTCAAGAAATTTATGAGAGACTCAGAGGTGATGCATGTACGAAGGTCACAATTGAATCCTCAAATCTAAAGATGGATAATGTAAAGCATATAGGAATAAAACTTTGCCAGATTAAAGAATGTGATAAATTCTTGGATTTCAATTCAAATATCATTCAGAATGATTCAAGTCAAGCTGCAGAAAAGAAATCCCACAAATGTAGTGATTGTAGCAAGTCCTATAGCAAACTTTCATACTTTCATATTCATCACAGAATGAATATGAGAGAGAACCCTTATAAATGTGAAGAATGTGGAAAATCCTTTAGGAAAAGTTCATCCCTTCAAGTTCACCAGAGAATCCATATAGGAAAGAAACCTCATAAATGTGATGAATGTGGAAAGCACTTTACTAAGGGCTCATCTCTTCATGTTCATCAGAGAATACATACTGGAGAGAAACCTTATAAATGTGATGACTGTGGAAAGTACTTTGTTAAGTCCTCCAACCTTCAATGTCATAGGAGAGTCCATACTGGAGAGAAACCTTATAAATGTGAAGACTGTGGAAAGTCTTTTGTTAATTCCTCCAATCTTCAATGTCATAGGAGAATCCATACTGGAGAGAAACCTTACAAATGTGATGAATGTGGAAAGTCCTTTGTCCAGTCCTCCAATCTTCAATGTCATAAGAAAATCCATACTGGAGAAAAACCTTATAAATGTGATGACTGTGGAAACTCCTTTGTCAAGTCGTCCCATCTTCAATATCATAGGAAAATCCATACTGGAAAGAAACCTTATAAATGTGATGGCTGTGGAAAGTACTTCAGGGATGGATCATCTCTTCATGTTCATCAGAGAATCCATACTGGAGAAAAACCTTATAAATGTGATGAATGTGGAAAGTCCTTTGTCAAGTCCTCCCATCTTCAATATCATAGGAGAACCCATACTGGAGAGAAACCTTATAAATGTGATGGCTGTGGAAAGTACTTTAGGGATGGATCATCTCTTCATGTTCATCGGAGAATCCATACTGGAGAAAAACCTTATAAATGTGACGAATGTGGAAAGTCCTTTGTCCAGTCCTCTCATCTTCAGTGTCATAGGAGAACGCATACTGGAGAGAAACCCTATAAATGTGATGGCTGTGGAAAGTGTTTTAGTGATGTCTCATCTCTTCATGTTCATCATAGAATCCATACTGGAGAAAAAACTTATAAATGTTATGACTGTGGAAAATGCTTTAGGCATGGCTCATCTCTTCATGTTCATCAGAGAATCCATACTAAAGACAAACCATAGAAATATTAAAAATGTATTGTCTTTTACCCATTGCTTTCTGTTAATGTTCATCAGAGAACTCACACTTGAGCCAAGCCTTATAAATGTAAAGAAGGTGAAAATTTCTTAACCAACTCCTCAACACTTCATCTTCCCTGAATGCATTCTCAAGAAAATATTTACAAATATGAAGAATGTGGAAAAATACTTCTCATGAGCTCTCACCTTAGAAGATATCAGAAAAATCATAAGAATCTTAAAAATTTCTCCAATAATTATTAAATTTATTTCAGTATCATTTTATTTATGCAATGAAATTTCTTTCAAAATGTGTGAAATATGCAAAATCTTTGATCAATATCCACTCTTTATTCAATATCACAAACATCACTTTAGGAAGCCCTAGCGTTGACATGAATTTGGAAGTGTTAATTCAGGAGTAGATCTTATAATTACTAAATGCTTATTGAAAAATTTGCTATGCATATTGTTTTATTAAACTATCAACTCATTAGTTACAAGGAGTTCTTGTTTGAAAATACTAAAGCAACAGTGATGTGAAACAGAAGAATTTTTGCTAATAGATGGTTATTGACAACAATAGAAAGTCCAAATAGCTACATAATATTTTTTTGTGATTTCTTGAAGATGATATTGTCTTTTGTGTGATATTATTATATTCTATATATTCTATATCACTATTATATTCCCAGTATTTTAGCTATTGTAGAGTGTATATTAAAGATTGTTTTTAACTTCATATTTATTCCCTGTTTTTACAAGTACAAATAAATGAAGTATACCTTTTGTTTATTTTTATTTGCCTTGATGAGATGAATCTTCATTTAGTGTGAGGATGGCATAATGAAGATTAACTATTCCAGATATAACAGTGCTAATAAAAACGTACCATTAAAAATAGGTTCTATAGAAAACTGTAACAGTGGAAATAAGCATATGCAAGTAGCAATATTATGAAGTCCAAAAGGATGGAGATAATAAGATTATTTTAAGTAAATTATGTCTCTATTTTCACATTGAGATAAGATAGTGCTTCATCCTCCCTGGTTCCCACAATTATTTTTCTCTCTATTCTTGCTCATAGGAACACACAAGTCTTAACCAGCAAGCAGGGAGCCTTCATGGGACCAAAATCCACCCTCTACACATATGTAATATATTTGTAGTTTGTCTCTTTTTGGAACTCATTACAATAGGGACAGAGTCTATCCCTAATTCTTTGGTTGGCTCTTTAGAGCCTATTCCTCTTACTGGATTGCCTTTCTCAGTTAACTACAAGGGGAGGTTCTTAGTCTTATAGCAACTTTATATGCCATGCTTTGCTGATATACATTGGTGGCTGGCATCTTTTTTTTTCATTTTATTTTTTTTAATATATATTTTTATTTTGCAATACAGATTAGTTCTACATATCAGCCACAGATACCCTTGTTCTCCCCCCATAGCCCCCCTCACCTTCCCCCCAGCCCACACCCCATTCCCACCTCCTCCAGGGCAAAGCCTCCCCAGCGGACTGAGATCCATCTGGTAGACTCAGTCCAGGTAGGTCCAGTTCCCTGTTCCCAGGCCGAGCCAAGCGATCCTGCATAGGCCCCAGGTTTCAAACAGCCAACCCATGCAATGAGCACAGGACCTGGTCCCACTGCCTGGATGCCTCCCAAACAGATCAAGCCAATCAACTGTCTCACCCATTCAGAGGGCCTGATGGATCGCCAAATGATGGAGAAATGGAAGAGATCTACATAAACAGCCTGAACATGAGGGGGGGTAATGAAGGGTGAGGGTCGAGGGAAAGAGAGCTTGGGGGAGCAGGAGAACCGAGCTGGATCAACAACAGAGAGGGAGAACAAGGAATAGGAGACCATGCTAAATGAAGACCACATGAGAATAGGAAGAAGCAAAGTGCTAGAGAGGCCCACAGAAATCCACAAAGATACCCCCACAACAGACTGCTGGCAATGGTCGAGATACAGCCCGAACTGACCTAATCTGGTGATGGGATGGCCAAACACCCTAATTGTCATGCTAGAAACCCCATCCAACTACTGAGGTATCTGGATGCAGACATCCATAGGTAGGCTCCGAGTGGATCTCTGGGAGTCCAATTAGCGAGAATGAGGAGGGTTTATATGAGCAAGAATTGTTGAGACCAAGGTTGGATAAAGCACAGGCAAAAATAGCCAAACAAATGGAAACACATGAACTATGAACCAATGGCTGAGGGGTCACCAACTGGACCAGGCTGGCACCTTTCTTATCAGAGACAGAGGGGGAGTGGAATACAGTGTGGAGGGAAACTAGGAAGGTAATTGGAGGAGAGAAGGGAGGGGAAAGTGTGATCAGGATGTAAAATAATAAATTATTAAATTTTTAGAAGAATAAAGACTACAACCACACAAACAAAAACAAAGATAAGATGTTGTTTGTATATTGACTACTGATGAGTCTCAGTGTAGCACAGCCATTTTTAACATTCCTAATACTGTGACATTTTAATACAGGTCTTCATTTTTTGTCACTTTAAACTATAAAAGTATTTTTGTTGCTATTTCATAAGTATAATTTTGTTTCTGTTATGAATTTTCATGTAAATATCTGATATTTCTAATGGTCTGTGATGACCCTTGGTAAAGGGTCTTTGGAACCCCCAAATGAATATGATCCACAGGTTGAGAACTGTGGCTGTATGGTTTCTATAAATTGACTATGTAGAGAGGTATACATATAAGCAACAATAAGAAAGATGTAACTTATTCTTTAAATACTGTTAAGTGATTTCAAGCTAGATGCCAGATAGCCTAGTATTTTTGAACACATCTCCAAAATTGACAAAAGGAGACTCCTCAAGTAACCTACAAATACTTTGCAAGAGCTAAAATGAGTGTTCTATCCAAGTAAATTGAAATGTTGGATCCCTGTGGCAGCTGAATTTGATTTCATAAACTGTTTTGATTTAATAATATAAAGTAAAACCATCTATATGTCCCAGAAAAATCATCCAAACCTTTAAACTTTCACAAGTTATTCATTTCATAGAGAAAGTAATACAAATGCCCCAGTATGATCCAATATAACTATGACATGCAGGATCTTTTCTTAAAGAACTTAATCCTGAAATATATCATATATCCTCACCCACAATTATTTTTATTGAAGATTATTGTCACTCTTTAATCATTTAAAAGAATGTTGTTGAGTATAAGTTGAATGAATATTTATACTTGATATTAAGGATATGGTATCCTTAATATCATAAAACTTCACTGAATATTTCCTTAATCTTACTCCATATCTCATATTGTAGAATACACCATGCTGATTTTTAGCAATCAGTCAATGTCATATTGGTGTAGCTAGAGTTTTACTGCCTTGCCCACAGTCAGGACAAATCTTTGTCACCTGCCAGTCCCACAGCCACTCAGACCCAACCAAGTAAACACAGAGACTTTTATTGGTTACAAACTGTATGACCATGGCAGGCTTCTTGCTAACTGTTCATAGAGCTTAAATTAATCCATTTCCACAAATCTATACCTTGCCACATGGCTTGTGGCTTACCGGCATCTTCACATGCTGCTTGTCATGGTGGCGGCTGGCAGTGTCTCCTTCCACCTTCCTGTTCTTTATTTTCTCCTCTCTGTTAGTCCCGCCTATACTTCCTGCCTAGCCACTGGCCAATAAGTGTTTTATTTATTGACCAATCAGAGTACTTTGAAATACAGACCATCCCACATCACTTCTCCTTTTCTTTTCTTTCTTTTTTTTTCTTTACAATTTTTTTAATTTTCATTTTTATTTTGCAATACAATTCAGTTCTACATATCAGCCACGGATTCCCTTGTTCTCCCCTCTCCTGCCCCCCTCACCTTCTCCCCATCCCACCTCTCATTCCCACCTCCTCCAGGGCAAAGCCTCCCCCACGGACTAAGATCACCCTGGTAGACTCAGTCCAGGTAAGTCCAGTCCCCTCTTCCCAGGCCGAGCCAAGCGATCCTGCATAGGCCCCAGCTTTCAAACAGCCAACTCATGCAATGCGCACAGGACCTGGTCCCACTGCCTGGATGCCTCCCAAACAGATCAAACCAATCAACTGTCTCACCCATTCAGAGGGCCTGATCCAGTTGGTGACCCCTGAGCCATCGGTTTATAGTTCATGTGTTTCCATTTGTTTGGCTATTTGTCTGTGCTTTATCCAATCTTGGTCTCAACAATTCTCACTCATATAAACCCTCCTCATTCTCGCTAATTGGACTTTTTTTTTTAAGAGGAAGGTTTTAACTTTTACACATCTCCAAAGCCTGCTTGGTGTATTTTGGAATTTGGGCATAGCTTCCCTTACTACTTCCTGCTGGAGGGGGGTGCTGTATCTTACAGGGACACAAAGAAAATTTTAGGATTATGGAGTAGTCCAAGAGGCTGTATTGTCTGAGCCAGTTGTCTTCAAACCACTTTGGATGTTGGATATCTGGGACATAGTGTCATTAGAGACCTTTCAGGGGGTCTTGGGGTCCAACCTGATGTATCTTAATCTGGAACAAATCCATAGCCTCTGGCTTTCTGTGGAAACAAAAGCAGAGCCTTCTTTCCAAAACATATCCTTACATCCAAATTTTGAAGTCAAGGTACCTTTAAAATATACATTATGGCATAACTCAACAGCTTTGCAATCAAATGTTTTTCTTCAGTTATGAATATCAAAGAGAACATAATCCAGATTCTCTGTATGGTAGCCATCTTTACGTGGCTTATTTTTTATATTACCTTGAGCCTATTGTTTTAAACTGCAGCATTCTAAGACTGAAACGGCACTGGCGCTGTGACTGCTGGCTCCACCCACTTAAGCATCCCAACATGGCTGTGGTATGTTTTCTGTAAGCTCTGGGAGCCATCAACTCTCAGAAATAGTGGGTCTATGCTTCTATCAAAGCATCGTGTAGCCCAGAAACCTCTTTTTGTTTTGTACTAGCAGAGGATAAATCCACCACGCAGCTTAATGTGCCACCTGCAGAGGCCTCATTCCCACCATACTGCAGGTCAAGTGCACACGCCAGGAACCCGCCATAGTAGCTCAAACATGTAGGCTGCTGCTATCTTGAAAGACACAACTAGGAACTGTTTTTAGCTCCGTTTTAGAATCTTTTTACTCAGGTTCTAAGTGGAAACTCTTGCCAACACATTGGGTGCCATTTGTAGCTAGAGTTTTCTTGCCTTGCCCACAGTCAGGACAAATGTTTGTCACCCGCCAGTCCCACAGCCTCTCAGACCCAACCAAGTAAACACAGAGACTTTTATTGGTTACAAACTGTATGACTGTGGCAGGCTTCTTGCTAACTGTTCATATAGCTTAAATTAATCCATTTCTATAAATCTATACCTTGCCATGTGGTTTGTGGCTTACCAGTGTCTTCACATGTTTCTTGTCATGGCAGGAGCTGGCAGTGACTCCTTCTGCCTTCCTGTTCTTTCTTTTCTCCTCTCTGTTAGTCCCACCTATACTTCCTGCCTAACCACTGGACAATCAGTGTTTTATTTATTGATGAATCAGAGTAATTTGACATACAGACCATCCCACAGTTTATTGGAGCTTTGAGATTCTGAAAATAAGAAAATTTTTATTCATTACTAGAAATCGAACCATTCCAAAACACCAAAAGTTGGAGCTATATTTATAATTCAAGCTGCATTTATTCTGTACTGAAAGTTCTATTTGTTAAATAAGAAGTACATCTAATTTGTTCATTTCTTTACCTTTGTTCCCTTACTTTGAAGCAAAGGTTTGATTGTTGTCAATATATAAGTGAATTCTTATAGTAAAAATAAAACTTCCACAAATGAAAACATTAACAGAAAACTCAGTAAGTAAAAAAAAAAGTACTGAGTTCTGTTACACAGAAAGGCGATTCCAACAGAAAACCTCAGGAAAATAAGTGCATGCGGTATGTTCATGTGGGTATAGATAGGTGTGTGTATACCTATACTATCATATAAAATCACGTAAGATCATGAGCACTTAAGGAAATCCTTTCAAATAAAGAGCAGCTTATTTGAACCCTTGCCTGTGTTATTTCATTCCAAGGATACTTGGCTCAATTTCTATTGAGTAAATGGATACCTGGGAAAATGATTAAGGAACATGGCTTCTTTCTCATTCCTGTGAAATGTCTCAGCACCATACTCATTAGGACATATGTATGCATGTTCTTTTTGTCTACCAAAAGGTTATATTATGCATTAACTCAGAGAATTTATGCTAAAAAAATAAAATGGTGAGAAAACAGTGGAAAGCAGCATACATGGGGCATGCATTCAAAAGATTTTAACTTGACAACCACTTCAGAAAAAGAAGAATAAAGGTTTGTAAAAACTTAGAGGTAATTAAAGGTTTGAGATCACAGCATAAGAAGCATTTCTAGGAGAACAGTCAATATGTCTCACATCCACTCCATTCATACATTTACCTGAGAAAAAGCCATCTCTCTTTCCCCTTCTGTGCAGATCCTCTCAAGAAACTTTATCTCAAAATTTTACCTTCCTGATAATATTTTGATTTCAAAGCAGGAAAAGCCCCATATACTTTCTACCACACTAAGACACTGGAAGGCAGGATCAAAAAGCTCCCTCTGTGTACTATAACAGAGCAGAGATGTAGAACAACATGAGCTCCCAGTGGCAGAGAAAATGGTAGCTTCTACTTTTATGCATTAGGTAGGTAGGCTGTTTAGCCAGCATGAAAGACTTTAGTACAGACTTGGCAGCATGATTAAATTGACTTGGTAGAGCTACCAGAGCCAGGTTGGTATTTCAAGTTAAGGTTAAGCACAGCCGACATGGAGAATCATTAAGGATCCTCACATTCTCTTTCTCTGGGGTGGTTGAATAAAGCAAAATGAGGCTTCCATGGAGGATAACAAACAGTATCTGTGATGTAGTCCCACATGAAAGTAATTATTCAACTGGGTAAAATTCTAGTTGTTTATGTCCAAGCAGCATGAAGGCAATGCATTTCCCTCTAAAGTCTCCACTGACTTTTCCCATTGGTTGCCATGATACAATTTATAATATTAAGGTTCTGCAACTTTGCAGTGAGAGCCATTATTAAATTTTTTCACAAATTTATTTTCACAAGGACATTACTTCACCCAGGAACACTGTTAAGTAATTATGGGTGAAAATGAGGAGATGGGCGCTGGTGGTACATGCCTTTAATCCCAGCATGTGGGAGGCAGAGCCTGGTGAATCCCTTTGTGTTTGAGGCCAGTCTGGTCTACAAGACATAAGAATAGAAATTCTATGTGGTCAATGTCACTTCCAGGGAGTGCTCCATGAATTCCTCTTATTGTAACAATCGATATCTGATAAATTACCAACAAAAGCAATGAAGATAAAGGATGGGATTCAGTGTTTTTACTAATATCTTAAGGTATTAGAGTGTTCTTTGGAGCTCACATATTGTAAAGAATTCTACCCAGTTCTTCTCATTTTTCTTTCTTTTTCCCCTAAATCTGCACACATACTCAGTTTATCTTTGTTTTCTACATGAATTGCATTGTAATTCCTCATACTCTCTATTAATATTTGGAGTTAACTAGACAAAATTTTATTTATTTTGTCTTTTTCTGGCACTAAGGTAAGGTATTTCTTAGAATCCGGGCTGTATAACATGCATGTCTTTGTGCAGAAATGAAGAATGCACAGGAACTCCATGGTGTTGCTTAAATCTCCATATTCATTTTTCACTTCCTACAGACTGTGCATATTTTTTCAATGGGATTCTAATGAACACTAATTCCTCTCATTAAAAGGAAAGCAAATTTTCAAAAGCTCTAAACAGGCTTAAAGAGAAAGTACTCCTAAACTGAAGAAGATGCAATGACCTTGTGTTGTAATGACACCTGCTAACAATCACTCCCCTGGGAGTAGATGCAACATTACATCCCATGGTTATATAGTACATTTTTTTGAACAAATTAACAAATGGAGACCTTGTAGGTACTTATATTTGTGTGGATTTCACAAACAATCAAAAAGTCTCAAAAAGATAAATTTAGGTGATTGGAGTTGAAGTGTCTTTATTAACAACCAAAAGTACTAAATTGAGTGCAGGGATGGCATTATTTAGATACAACATTTGGAAGTGAATTCAAAAGAAGCTTTTCCACTGTTTATAATAAACTTAAGAGAGAATCTAATGATTTGCCTCACAGAAATACTGTAAAATTATGGAATTTTAGAAAGAAACATGGAAAGTAAAGGGAATGCCTCATGGGAGACACTGTTGAGGTATCAATTTCTTACTCTGCCTTGGTTGCAAGCAAGTATATTACTTACCCAGGGTGAGAAATACTTTCAGTTGAGGCTATCCCTCAGATTTATCCACTATTACCAAATACAGGTGGCAGTTATGTTTTAATTAATGATCTCAGGAAAATGGAATGTGAGGAAAGGGTCTGTACAACTTTGTACAGCTGTGTTCAGACTCAATTTAAAGCAGGGTACTGACACCAAATACCCATGTGGTATAGATTTTCATGATCTGAAGAAGTAAAGGACCCTCTTAAGGGAGGAAAGACAAAGCTAAGTTTCGGTCTGCCTGTAAAAGTTCATGGTTTCTGCATCTCTACTGTGGCACAAGTCTCCAATTGCAATTTTTTTAACCTGCTTTCTAATCTCTGAGTGTGGAATGCAGGAGATGCAGCTTTTCATACAGAATAGTATCAGAAAGGTGAAACTTTAAGATAAATTTCCTGACAGGATGCATTAAGAAGGGGAGGGACAGATGACATGTTCTCAGGTAAATTCATGTACAAGGATGGGATGGCTTGACATTCCACACATAAATGCTTCATTTGCAGAGCTCTCAACCTTCACTGTAATTCCTCACTCGAGGAAAACTATGTTTTTGTGTTTTGTTATATTTCTAATATAAATTCTTTATTATCACTGTCATCTCTGTTCTACATTTTGCTTTCCACTCTTTCGTGCCTCTTGTATTTTTCAGTATGACCTAACTACATCAATTAATGACCTGAAATATTTACAAATTTTCTGATATTAGAGATGACAATTGAAAAATAATTTCTACCGAGTACAATTTCAGACATTATTTATCAGTGAGAAAAGGTGCATATTTCATGAAATATTTGGATGTTGAGTACTTTGATTTCATGAAAAAGTTACAGTGTCCTCCCTCTTAATATATAACTTTTGAGCCGGGCGGTGGTGGCGCACGTCTTTAATCCCAGCACTTGGGAGGCAGAGCCAGGTGGATCTCTGTGAGTTTGAGGCCAGCCTGGGCTACCAAGTGAGTTCCAGGAAAGGCACAAAGCTACACAGAGAAACTCTGTCTCAAAAAACCAATATATATATATATATATATATATATATATATATATATATATATATATATATATATATATATAACTTTTGAAAATGCAGATTACTAATAACACAGAGAATTTTTTAGTTAAATGCTCTTTCCTGGGGCAAATAAGGACTCAAACCATCATAACAAAAAAAAATTGAATTTTCACTTCAGAGTCCATTGACATTCAAAAATGTGAATATCAATTTCTCCAAGGAGGAATGGGAATGCCTGGACACATCTCAGAGGAAATTATACAGAAGAGGTCATGTTGGAGAACTACAGCAACCTGGTTTCTGTAGGTGAGAATAAATTATTTCATAATTGCTGCTTAGCCCTATGAATGCCTACTAACTTGTATTAGTGCTTGAATTGCTTTCTATCAATAAATCTGAGCCCAATTATTACTAGATATTGTTGAGTGTAATATTTATTGAAAATTTTGTTAATCTAAATGCTCTTTTAATTTAGCAAATACTCCCTTAAATTCCATTTTTTTTGTAGTCACTCAGTAGCAATAATGTGTGAATACAGTCAGATTCCCACAGTTTTATTTTTGTAATGGCATAATGTATACAAAGTTGAATGTATACACAATTGAAATTAAGGATTTCTTTAAACTCTACAACCACTGTCAAGTATGGACTAATAAAACTTCACTTATGAGTCTTTCTTTATGTAACTTGATATCCACTGAGTACAAGCCTGTGTTAGAACCCAAATCTTTTCCCCATCATATAAATAAATTATCATATCCCTTCTAATTCACAGGCCTTTCTCTATCAAAACCAGAGCTAGTCACCTCTCTTGAACAGAACAAAGAACCCTGGATCTTGAACATAGAGGAAGCAGAAGGTAGAGAACCAGGTAAGGTGGAAGGAAACAATGGTTTATGTATAAAGTACAAAACAAAAAACAAACCATAACTGGAGTGGGATTAGCCCAGCTCCTCACTCAAAGCAATGTCTGAGAATTTCATTTGGAATTGTGTACTAGGATCTAGAACACAGAAAATTTTACCTGATTTTCTCTCATTTCATCAGAAGAGTGATTAGATGAAATTTAACATACCAATAGGAATTTCACAATGTATGTGGGGCTTTATTTTGTATTCCAATAAATGTCTGAATTTGTGTCCTGATTGTCAGTGATTCTAAGTTTTTATTGAATTTTTTAAACATTTTTATATTATATCTGGATCAATAGAGTTTTCTTTCTTTTACCTCCTTGCGTACCATCCCTGTATCACACTAACCCGATATCATGATTCCTGCACCATGTCTCATTCTCTCTATCAAAGAAAGAACAGAAAATACATAAAAAAATTCAAGGAATGTTTGGGTTGGCCAACTGTTTCTGAACACAAGATTTTGAATATGATTGATATACCCTGGTGTTATTCATTAAAAAACCGATTTTGTTACTCCTGGAAGCTAAGGGCTGCACATATGTGCTTGTCACAAAATTGTGACTTTTTGCCTACTTTCCACTTTAGAAGCTGAGATTTTTTCTGACTTGGGCTTCTGTGGAGTTTGGCCTTGTTGTCACAGACTTGGTGATTTATGGTCCATTGTTCCTATAATATTTGTAAATTTCTTCCCTAAATTCATTTACCATTTCTAGCCTCTCAGCATATATTTATTCATAGGTACCTAAACCTTTATGTAAGGGTTAAGATGAAAGAATCCCAGATAGGGCTTAGTTCTCCAAAATCTCCTAATTAAGCTTCTCCAGTGAAGGATGAGTGATGCACAAATATATGTGTATAACATTATAGCATTAGTTTAATGCCATGTTCATTAAGCAGAAAAATAATCATTTTTTATCTTGAGCCCATGATCAATTTGGTCTGTTTCTTGTCTGCAATAATAGTGTCAGGTACAGGTTCAAACAATGGAGTGGGATTTAAGAAAATCAAATGCTGGTTAATGATTGCCAACACAATTGTTCCAATTTTGTGCATTTCTTTCATGCCAATGAGAATATGCAGTCACATGGTACATAATGATGAAACACTGATGAGTACTTTTCTTCTCATGTAGCATATATGACACTATGAACATATTTGAGTTGGGTTGAAGTGTTCTGTTGAACACGTGTTTGATATCCTCTCACTCCGTTTTTTAAATATATGAGCCTTTTTATTGAGTTTTTCATGATTATTACAAAAGTGATACCTGCTATGTTTGGGTATAACACCAGAAAACAATGCAATCCATTACTTGTACAGGACGCTTTATTTGTTGGTACATGATTTCAGGTTTGGGTATTGGCTACACCATCATGCAGTAAAGACATTTAAAATGTTTTTTGATATTCACTTGTTTTAACAAGCTTCTACAGAAGTACAGTTGTCTGTTTCTTTAAAAGAAGATTTCTTTGTGAGCCAGAGACATAAAAATGATTCCCTGCAAATCTGATTACCAGAGGGCTATTACCAGGACACAGACAGTGGAAAGAGGTTTCTGAAAACTACCATCTAATCATATGCATGCCACATATATAGTCAATAAATATATAAATATGTTTTTAAGATTATCAAGAAAAGGACTGTAATCATAGTTATTCCTCTTTGTATTTGCTCTTCTACAGTACTCTAACATCACTTTCATGACTTAATACTGTTTTAATTTCTCATTCTTTTAATAGTGCTGTTTTTAATTACCCCTTTTGTGGAAAAAATCCTACATCCCCATTGGCTCCATGCTAGTTACCTAAACTCTATAGAAAATATAGAGAACAAAATCTTAAAAGCTAGCATCTACAAATTTGAGAAAATATGCAGTATTTGTCTTTCTGGATTAAGTCACTTATAATAATTTTTTTTCAGTTTTACTCATTTACCTACAATATGTATAATATAAAAAAAAGAGTTTCTTAGCATATAACCTACCAAAGATAAATCAAATGAATAAAGAATTTATCATGTCACATGTTAATTAATAATTAAAAAAACAAACTCAACTTAAGAAAACTAGATGGATTCAGGACAGAATCCCACCAGAACATTAGAGAAAAACTAACACCAATCCAATTACAATTATATGACAAAAAGGAATCTTTCCATTTCAAGAATATCTCAAAAGAATTATCAACTAGGATCAAGGTGACATCATCCAAAAGGTGTTAATAGGAAACAACATAAGTAAATGAAGACACATAATGTATTAGGAGAACAAACCGTATGAAACAGACCAAATGGTCTCTTCAATAAATGCAGAAAATACTTTCACCAAAATAAAATATCCCTTCATTATAAAACTTCTACAGTAGGAGGAACACATCCACAAGTAATAGAATATGTTTACTGCAAGTAATTATCAACATAATCACTAAATGGAGAAAACGCAAAACATTTATTTTATAATTGGGAAAATAAAGGAAACTCACTCTCTCCATACCTGTTATATGTTCTGCTTGAAGTCTTAAATGTCAGTCTAAGATAATATGAAGTTCAAGGGCATATAAAAAGGAAAGAAAAAAGTCATAGTATCCTTATTACACATATTTATTTTATACCAGAACATTTAAATCAAGATTCTATTGAGTGGTGCTAAGGTTATTGCTCATTTCTGCATCACTTTTTGTACTGACTTTCCTTCCATCATAACTGAAGAACCCTTCTGAGTTTCTGTTTCCCAGTTCATAGTGTCCCTCTATCTCAAATGTCTAATCAAAGAATTATAGACACCTAATGAATACTGTGACAAGGAGACTTACCATCTGCCATGTGTTATACTTATTATTGCTTGTCTAGTGCAAAGTGGTGAGACCTGAAATAATATAATCACTAACAATAAAGCTGCACTAACATTCTGAAGTTATATATATTTCATATATATATTGGAAAATTATGTGCATAAATACATCAGAGTAACAATGATCAAATGGAGGTTATATTATTGATTTGGGGATATGGGAATAGTTGGAGGGAATGTAGCTGGAATAACCTGGAAAGGAAATGATATAATTATATTTAAATTAAATTTACATTTAAAAAAGAATTTTTTAATTTAACATGTAAACTCTGAGTCGTGATATTTTACTTTGAAATAGAATTCTGTATTTTAGTCTACTTTGAAAATATAAATTTTATTCACTAGGCTTTTTTCACTTTGTTCAGTTTTTATTGGGGTAGTACAATGTTACTCTATGTAACTGCCCTGGCTGTCCTGGAACTTTCTCTATAGTCCAGGGTGGCTTGAACTCACAGACATTAGCCTGCCTCTGCCTACTGAGTTCTGGCATTAAAGGCTCTGTTTGCTGAGTGCTGGGACTTTAGGCAAGTGCCACCACTGCCCAGCTTACATTTTGTGTTTTTGTATCCAAACATATTAGAGATCTAAGACTCTTTAGGAAAAAGAGATTGTAATTAACTCTGCCTACCATTCATATTCTGCATTCAAGTCAGTGAAGGACACTTTAAGAAAAAGCCAGACTGTGATTCACATTTATGGGCCATCTTGGATGATTCTATCAGTTAGTTATGCTAGGACAGGAGATATTGAGGCCAAGGTCAAGGTTTGCCTTGCTGAGAATTGGTTTTACAATGGAGAAACCCATTCACCTTAATATTGCCCAGGGGCACTTTGCCTAATTGACTCTATTTGTATTTTCTTGTCTGAACATATAATTTACTTTTCTCACCCCTCCCCTTTTTTCGAGACTGGATCTCTATCCATGTAGCTAAAATAGGCATGAAATTGAATATGTAGATCAGATTGGCTTCATACCCATAGAGATTCACCTACCTCTGCCTTCCAAATGCTGAGATAAAAGAGCTCCTTTGTAAATTTTAGACATTCTTAGGTATCTGAAAAAATGAAAGTCCTATAGAATTATCAATGTGATTGTGGAGATTTTGAAACATTCTCTCCTTGGGTCCATAAAGGTCAATGGACCTGATAGGTATATTTGTTTTTCATGATCATTTTATTGTTTTCTTTTTAGTAATGACTCACTTTGAATAACTACACATTAACATGTATTAATAATCATTAATAATAGAAAATCAATACATGATATTTTACCATTTAAATATTAGGTAAAGATATTTTTTCCTAAACTGATAATGCAATTTTCAAGTGAACAGAATATTTTTAATAATGGTTAATACTTTCATTTTATATTATAACAATTATGTTTACAGTTATTTGTTATGTGACACTTTTAAAGAGAACCCTGTCAAATTATACATATTATATCTTACAATTTTATGAAATGACCTTCTTATGTTCACCATGTTTGAACATTTGTTTCTTTATAGAATAAGTCCTGAATATTTGTGTTTTATCTTTTTGCTATAGTCCTATATTGGTGTCATTTTATGTATAAGTGTCTATGTTATTTTTGGCTAATTCTACACACTTAGATAATAATTGCCTTTCATTTCCTCCAGCTTTGTTTTGTTATCCCATTCAAGAATTGTTTCTAAAAGAGCATACAGAGGATACTGGCCAAACAGAACTATCACGACAGTTTGTAAGTGGTAGCCCTGGTGAATTATACATTTGAAAGTTCTGGGCATGTAGATCTGTCAATGATGAGCCAGAATCATATGCTGATGGAAATGATCTTCATGAAGCACACATCACTGACATTTCTGACAGAATAGATGAAGTCCCCCCCCCAAAAAAAAAAAACCTCACTCTTCATCACCAGGACTCAATGTAGGTTGTGACTCTGTAATGGCCTCTTGAGCATCACGTTAGAGGCCTTTCTGGGACACCAGTAAAAGAATTCCTTTCCTGTCTACAATTGAGAGTTTAGTCGTGACAAATGGCCCTCTGGAAGGGTATCCCAATACTTTCACCTGATAAATTAAATTCAGTTGGAAGAAAACACATCAGCCACTGCACCATCCCATAATGGCAGTTACACGTAAACCTTCAGAGGGAGGTCTCATAAGAACTGGAGGTGAAAATCAACTGGACAATTTAAGATAAAAAGAAACCCCAAAGAAAAGTAAGATGTTGCTTTCTTAACCAATAGCCAGAAGTGTCACTGGGATTCTGAGGATTTCATCCTTTACAGAGGCCAAGATGTCAAAAGCATTTTGGGAGCTCTGATCTCTAATGCTAAGTGATTCTACATGCCTTAGGAAGGAGAAAAGTTAAAAGTAGTAATGAAAGCCTGTTAAAAGGGCCCTGTTCAGGAGAACTGGATCTTTGTCCTGGGTACAGAACTAACATTTCAGTGGGGATATGTCAATCTCCTGGACAAGGGACCTAGTTAGTGGAGTCCAAGAAATGATCACTCAGGACATTTATCTATCACTGATAATCGATTAATTAATTGCATATTGGCAACCTAAACTACAGTGAAAACTGGAAAATTTTATGGCTCTTTTCCATCCCTCCCTTTCTGTAATGGTTGTAATATGTGGACAGTGAATTCCTATTCTTACCCAAGCACCTCTGCAATGCTCCTTCTCATAAAAAAAACTCTGGAATGAATGAACACATTAATTTCCTTGTTCCTTTTGCCTTCTCACTGAGCAGGAAAGTCCCAGCCTAGAATGCCTGACACATTTGTGCTTAGAGGCAGGGAATATATGGTAAAGATGATGAAATAATAATCCCCAAAGTTATGTTAAGAAATTGAAACAGACCTTATGGCCATGAGCTCCAGATACTAGAGATTGGCATTAGAGCACAAGGACTACTCATAGCTATTCTCTCAGGCTAAACATCTTAAATCTGGAAAATAACAGTCTTGTTAGTCAGGATCACACGATTATATTCAGATCTTCTTTTTTTGTTTAACTAGAGTTGACTACTGTAATTTCATTTTATGTTCTTTAACTAGATTCTTGATTGCTTGGTCTTGGGCAGTCAGGACAGTTATTGATCATTTAACATTGATTACTTCAGAATCCATAACTAATGTCATCTATTGTCAGAGCAGAAAAGATTTCACCAACTTTCTTGCTCATCTTTATAGTTACTGTGTCTAATCCTGATTAAAGTTGGTCTGTAAACTCAATAATTGCACAGGTTCCTCTTCACTTGTAAGCTCCCAAAAATGCCAGATAGTTTGGAGGATACTCATTCACTGGTCTATTTTTCTTTCTTACTGACCAGCCAAGACACAAAATAGAAGAAGTGGCAGGACTGTCTTCTCAGCCCTCAATAGCACAGTCAGGATTAAATGATCAAAGCAATTCTCCATTACATTGTGTGAGAAAAGTCTGAGTTACAAAAAAATGTGCTCTAAAAAAAATTAACCAATATCTAGAAAAATGCAACAAAATTCTTAATGACTGAGAAATATGTAAAATAAAACAAACAAGAGATTAGAGGAATGATACAATCAAAGAAAATCAAATTTAAATAGTGAAACTAATAATTGACATTTAAAAAATATAAATATAATTGAAAAAAACACATAGCAATCCTGACTTTGATTAGGAGCAGGCCATTCCCTGGTAGAGAACTGGCATTAAAACCAACTGTTTGACTTTGCACTATGTATTATGCTAGCTGCTGAGTTTGTCACCTGCTACACACATCTACAGTCAATGACCTGTGTCTCAACTGTGTGAGCTGACTTAACAGTGAAAAACAGGATTAAAAATATATCTGCCAAGGAGAGCCCACTAGTTAGAAATTCAATATTCATTGGCTCAAAAGAACCTTTCCAAATTTTATACCCACTAATCTGGCCTGCCTTCATTAACATGATATGAAATAATACATGGTGAGAAATTACAAATCAGTAGCCCTACCACAATCAGGTCCTATTTCATAATGGTAACTCCAGCAGTTAATTGCCTATCTTCTTTCCCCCTGCAGTGTACACATAAATTATTCTTCCTATTCTGTTCTGAAGGCAGAAACCATGCTTCACATGTAAATCTTTTACCAGTTACTGCAATAGACAGTTGAATACATGACTCAAATGGGTAATTCTAAAACTCACTGTTGGTAGAGCCTTTTAAGAATTTAGTTTATTTAATCAAGAGGACAGTAAGGTCATTTCCCTGAGAAGCAACTGACTGGGATCATGGTCACCATAATTAACAAAAGGAGAGCTTGACTCAGAATCGTTTTCTTAATGACTGTGTGTACAGCTGTTTTACAATTAATGTCTTCCTAGAAACGAATCACTCCATATACTTAATTATTAATCAGCAAAACTCTATTTAGTAACATTGTGCATCCATCTCTGGCTAATGCTACAAGAGGAGCACGTCTAGAACAGATTTTGCATTATATATGCGATATCTTCCTTATATCTCTCTTAGGACCAGACCACAACCCATACTTTGAACAATCTAAATATGGCAAGTGTAGCTATTAGGCAGATGAAGATATATAGAAAAATATCTGTGTTTTAGATCAAATTATAATCTACAATTAAAATATGTATCAATACATTAAAAAGATGTGTCATTGTCTCTAATTCTCACACATACAAAAGGCAGAGAACACAAATACAAAAACACCAAAGAAAGTCAAATATTAGTATGGTGGATGATGTTTTAGATGAACTGTCCTACTGAGCTATGCATAACTCAGAATAGGGCTGCACTTTGCTCTAAGCATGCTGCCTCAAAGGAAGCACACAGTTGTTTCCATGAAAGATGGGAAGAAGTTCATTTTAAATAGCCTTGCCTGCTGTCTGTCTCAGGGCTTTGACATCATTGTAGAGAATTACGTATATATGTATATTACATATATATATATATATATATTATTTTTTCAAGACAGGGTTTCTCTCTGTAGCTTTCTGCCTTTACTGGAACTCACTCTGTAGCCCACAAAGGCCTCAAACTCATAGAGATCTGCCTGCCTCTGCCTCCCAAGTGCTGGGATTAAAGGTGTGCACCACCAACGTCCAGCCAGAATTATTTATTTTTAAACTTTATTTTCATTTTATGAATATGGCTGTTTGCCTGCAAATGTCTGTGTGCAGTACAAGCAATGGCCAAAAAAGGGCATCAGACCCTGTAAAATTAGTGTTAAAAAAGTTAGTTAGCTACCAGTTGGTTTTTGGGAATGGAACCTCTGTCCTCTGTAAAAGCACCCAGTGCTCTTAATTTCTAAGCCATCTCTCTTGCTGCTTTTTTATTTAAAATTTATTTTCATACGTACATTAACTAAAATGTATTGTATTGCTTTCCCCTTTTTTGTCCTCTCTCCATTCTTTTCCTCAAATTCTTCCCTAGTTTCTTCCTTGTTAAGCATTCACAAATTAAGTATGGACAAATATATGAATAAAACCTAATGAGTCCATTTCTGTTGGTTGTGTATTGGTTACAGTACTGAACACACAGGATTAGATAAGCATTTAGGGAGTTTATCCTTACCCAAGGCTAATTCTGTCACCTACAGGAGTATTCTACTTTTTAATGAGCATCAGGAATCTACCTCCAAAGTGATCTAGGCTGCAGTAGTCAGGAAACATTACCAGGAATAGAAAACCTGGGTTATCAAAACTTCAGCAGACACTCACTGTAGCTATGGTTTTGTAGCTCTAGAAATGCAGAGAAGACTAAAGACTTCAACCAGTCACAGTTCTCTTGGTTCCATGTGCTTCACACCATACTCAATTGACCATGTTCACCTTGGATGACTTTGAAATCTTTAAATTTCTGCCTCAAATTCTAAATACCATGATTACTGGTCGGAGCCATTGTATCTGACCCAGGAGGCTTCAACTGTATTTAGTGAGGCATTAGAATAACAGCATAAGTGAGATGAGCAGAAACACTTAACCATATACAAAATCAAATATTTTTGAACATGGGTTTCATCATCTGGAGAATATAGACAGAACCCACTTTTACTCCCTTGATGAGTTATAACAGAATCAATCATAAAGTAAGACAATAGTGGTCATAGTTGGAAGACAGTAGACTTGAAAGCAGGAGGGATCAATCTTATGGGAGCCATCTTGTGTTACTGAAGTAAGGGCCAGAGCTTGTACCCTTGACTCCAGCCTCAGACATTCATCTGAGTAAAATGATATAAAACAAGTTATCCACTTATGATGTGCCCACTTATAATGCATTCACTCTGGAAGCAAGGTGGGCAGATCTCTCTGGTGTCCTAGAACAGTTTAGTCTATACCTTGAGTCACACAAGGATATTTACTAATATTATACTTTAAAACAAAAAGGAGAAAGAAAAAAAAGAAGAAAAGAATCAAAAAGCAAAAAAAGCACATTACTAATGAACAATGAAAACATGATATTTATTCAGTTATACTAATTTGGTTATAGATATATAAGGTACCCAATCCATTCTTGAGTTCTTAAAAGGTTTAGAAGGCAAAAGATAAACATAAATGAGTAATCTAATGAAGTCATACAATGAATTTTCCCATCTCTAAAACCTTCCCCCATTTTCAGGTCCTGTCTCTCTAGCCATGTGGTCAGATAAGTAGTAAATGTTTCTAGAAACATTTTCATCCTGAGGACTCAGTCTTTTCACACAATGGGATTCCCAGGGAAATCACAAGTTCATGGGTTCCACTGTCTCACTAGTTGTGAGTCAAAAAAAGTGATATAAATGACTTCAGAACCTGCTTACTTCTGCCATGCAGGCCAATTGCAGAGATGTCAGGGTGGAGAGTGAGGCACATTAAGGTCTAAGGAGAGATGCAAAGTGGAGAGAGCAGATTATCATCACTGACAGGTACAGGTAGTTGCCAAAAAAAAAAAGGAAAAAGCAGAAGACCTGGGTATGGCTAACCCATCACAGGTGATTAGATAAACAGGCACAGTTTGAATCAGCTTGTCCTCAGGTACACACTAAGCATTTTTCTCTGATGATTTGATATTTTGGCTTTTACACCCAAAGTTCCCTCCCTAACAATACCTCCATACTTTATAGCTCTTTGTAAATGCCTGAGTGTCCAACTCTTAGAGTGACTTCTGTTTAACTCTCAGGATCTCCTGACAACCTGGATGTCATCTGAAGTCACAACAAAAAAAAAAGGTTCCTAACTGAAGGGTTTTTTGGGAATCAGGAAAGCAGCATATGAACTCCTTCAGACAGATCAGTTTTTGTACCTGCAAGTACTTTTTGTCTCTGTATAGGAGGTATAAATTCCAGCAAGAGTACACATGACATATACTCTTGTCTGCTTGCATGGCTGCTCATTTATGACCCTGGTGATAAACTCAATCTTGTGGCTTTGATCAAGCTGTCAGCTACTTTTAAGACTTGGATTGTGAATTCCACTCCTCATCATTTTGTACTCTTCTTTTATTTTGTGCATATTTAGGTATGGAAACTTATTTAAGCATGCAATCTAAATGAGTTAATGATAATATCAGCTTGTATCTCTTCTGGATCATCAGGGCTGAAGTAAAGATGAATTCAGGATTATCCAGTCACGTTTTACTGCTTTAATGAAATGTTCATGTGGCTAAATAGTTTGCTCAACACTTATGAGTACTGACTGCTCATCCACAGGGGCCTGACTTTGATTCCCAAACACGAAGAGACTGCTCACAACTGTCTGTAACTACAGGCACTGAGAAACAGACACTGTTGTGACCTCTACTGGTATCTGGCATACAACTGATATATACACTGGCTAAACTTATATGCCTGAATTAAATGTAATCCTTTTTGAACATAACATATATATAAAGAAAACATTTTTGAAAATATGGACACACATAAATATCTGTCTTTTCACCTTTTGCATATCTGGTGCTCTAGGAGGCCAGAAGAATGCATCACATCTCTTTGATCTGCATATAAGGGTAGTTCTGAGCCATTTGAGGTAGATGCTATGAACCAAACTGGGGTACCTAAGAAAGTAATATTGAGCAAACTCTCCAGCTTCCAAATACATCATTAAAATACCAAAGATGAAAATGCCCCATTGCTCCTTTTGTCTTTTCTCATTTAAATGTGATGAAAATCCCCAGAGGATTTTCAAAGAATTCAATGGCTTTCTATACTTCTGTAAAAGGACTCTCCACATAGTGTCTTATTTTCATTGTTAACAAAGTTCCCTTAAGGTGAGTAAAGATAACAAAACTTTTGGTTGAAACAAGTCAGAGTCCAGTCAGATTATATTAGGATAACTTCCATAATTTGATATTTCTATTAATTTTTGGAAGTTTGTGGAGATAGGGTATCTCTACATATCCCTGGGTGTACTGGAACTCACTATATGGACCAAGCTGACCTCAAACTAAGAGAAAGTGGCATGCTACCCTCTTCCAAATGCTAAAGTTACAGCCATGCAAATCTAAGCCCAAATGAAATCATGAATTCATAAGTATCAATGACTACTTACTTACATTCAAGCTATTCTCTCACATTTACTTGTTGGTCTGAGAAAGTGCTATGAACAAATCTTTGGTCCTCAGAATAAACTAAATAATTTAACAAGCAATAAAAAGAAAAACAAAAGAGATGCCAATATATCATTTTCATTTGCAAATAGGATTTATCATTCAATTTCCCCTACTTTGCATAATCTTTCAATGAAAATATGTTTACAATCTGAAAAGATGCTATTTTATTGATTTAATATTACAACTAATTCTATTTGAGCATCAGTGAGACCTCTGTGTTGGAAATGTATTTCTTGTGCAAGTCTGTAATGTTATGTTGATCACCATGTGAAGTTGGACAAAATTAGACCCCACAAAATATATCTCACTGCTATTACATTATCTGGCATCTCTGGATAATCATCTTAGAAGACAATACTTTGGGATGAAGTACCAAATGCCTAACAGATGAGGACATGAAGATACATGGAACTTTAAATAATGTATACATATTCAGAGCACATTAATTTTATTGTGAAATATACAGTTGATTACTGACTCACTTAAATTATTACATCTCTTCCAGATAGATGAAAATATTTCTTTGGATACATACATGAAGTATTTAATGATTTTCATATTCTCTATTGAGTATTTTAAAATTAACATCATTAAAATGTATTTGTAAGTAAATTGGTTGCAACAACTCTGGGGTTGGTCCCAGATTATGTTACCAAAACGTGAGTTTTGCAACTCTGAGGAAAGGTGTACTGACTCCTTGAGAGTCAGAAAACACCTTGAGCTGCTTATGACAACTGTGACAGCTGGAACTAAAAGGAGACAGTTCAGCACTGGAGGGAAAGGTATCCTGAACACTTTAAGCTGCTCAGAACACTAGGTCTGCCCTGAAGGTGTCCTAGACACCTGGAGCTGTTTAGCACAGCTCTGATGGTTGGGACTGCAAGGAGATAGTTCAGCCCTGGAGGGATGTTTTTTCTCATTTCTCAGAAAAGGCAGGGCTGGAACTACTTCAGCAGCAAAATTTATCCTGACTGTTCAGGAAAGTCAGGCTATACCTGGTATGATGGGAGATGGTCTCCCTGCAGGATAAGCAATCCTGTTAACTCTCGTGGAGAGCCACAACAGTAGAGTTTCCACTCAGCCCCCACTTAAGAGGGCTTCCTAGCAAAGTTCTGCTTCTTCTGCCTAAGAAATTGCAAAATTGTAGCCATCTCCTCCAGCGCAGGATAAAAATGTTACTTTTAAGCTCTCTCTTGCTCTGTCAACTGACAGACATCTCAGCAAGGATCTTCTGTTCAGCTCCCTCTTGCTCAATCTACTATGGGATATCTCAGTAAGGTTCTTCTGTGCACCAGTGAATGAAGGTCTTCACACCCAAAACTCTTTTGAGAACATGATTTATTTGGGAAGGATGAATACAGAAAGTAGCTGCCTCTACCAGGGTGGAGAGAACAGCTCACAACTGACAAGGCAGGATGGTTACAAAGGATGTCCTAGGGGCAGAGTCAACCCATGATGGGTTAGTTGTTTCTTTGTTTGTTTGTTTTTTCTGCACAGGGATTAGCCAGTTTTGTGGGTGAGGTACAAAGATGGTCCCAATTTCAGGGCCAAAGTGTGTTTATTTCACTATCCTTTCTTGGCTTTTTGATACTACCTCTAAGACCAGGGCTCATTTCTTTCACTGACTCTGATTCTAGGAACCAAGAGTGTTATTTTGGCACTAGATTCAGAGTCAGGACATATATTCTCAGTTCTGGGTTTGGAGATGAAGGGTTAATTTCTCTGGCTGAGATCTCAAACATAGGCTGTAATTCTTTTCCTGGTAATGAGCCCTAGGGCCAGGATTCTACTGTCCTACTCTGTGATTGGTTTGTTTCACAAATCAGTTCACCAGGGTCAGAGATGGCTCTGATTTGATCCAAATTGTGTTTCTTTCACAAGCTTTATCAGAGCCATCTTTTCCTTGTTCTGGGCTCCAGGGTCAAGGTGGGTTTCTTTAGCTAGTTTTATCGCCTACATTCCCCCCCTTTTTTGTTTAGAAATAAGCCACTGGGGGTTGCAAAGGGTAATAAGCAGCTGGGATTTGGAAATAGTAATAAGGAATTAGGAGGTGGAAAGTGTAAATAAGCAGCTCAGGGCTGGAAAAGAGGGATTATCATTATACTGTTTCCTACTGATTTGGGGCATCGAGGTTCTTGGAACAATCTTGATCTTCCTTCTCAGGTTGTAAACAGGTTCAGCAGATCTGGCTTTGTCAATAGGGACCAGTAATCCTGTAATATTAAGTGACTCAGAGTTCAGTTAGAAATATTTTGGATCTGTTGTTGAAGAAAACTAACCAAGATGTTTATGAGCACTGTGCAATTAGTATGGCTAGGCAAAAGAAGAAAAGAGGGAATAAGAAAGGCAGAATCCATTTCCATATCTGACTATTAGTGCTCCACTGTCTGGGGGCATCAAGCTGTTTTTTGTTTGAAGATTCATCTGGTGTTGTTGGTTCTTATCTTTCACTATCCCTGATTGATTGTCATATAAGCAACACTCTTCCCCAAGAAAGAGACAAAGACCACCTCATTCTGCTGTTAATAAATCTAATCCTCTCTGATTTTGTAATACTACAGTGGCCAGTGAGTTTATTAGTTCCTGAAGAGTAAGGATGGTCTGAGCTACTCATTGGAAATCCTGGATGAATTATGAGGAAAGCTGATGGTAAATATCAAGGGGAATAGTCAGTCTTGCTATTCCAGTGGCTGTACCAGCACTTATGCCCAGGGCTGCTAGAAAGAGTATTATTTGGATGGCTCATTTGTCATGCCTTGCTGCTATGAACTTGCTGTTGGGAATTGGCAAGGGCTCTTCACCAGGTACCATTCCCAATTTACAGAACAGTAATACCAGGTTACAAGTCCCAGAATACCTAGCAGGTAAACAGTGATAAACATGAGTACCACAGGGAATAGAGGCCTTGTGAATGTTTGGACATATGGGCTGGGTGTTAGTACCAAGGGTAATAGTATTATTGCAGTCTACAGAATCCAGAGTACACACAAAGTATATTCCTGAGGACTTAGAGTAGTCTGTAATGCAAAAGAGAGGAATGTGAGAGATAAGTGGTAGTAGAGATATTTGGCTTGAAGCAATTAACAAATGGTAAGGTGAGAGAATCTAATAGGACAATGGGTGAGGCCACAAATTGTGAATGAGCATTTGACCCTGGAGGGACATATAGCCAGCATTCTCCAAAGCTGTCAGGCTGAGCATCATTGCACAAATGATATATGGTAGTTAGGGTCTGAAAAAAGAGATGGTGTGACAAGGAGGTTTGAATAGACATCCTCAAATAAGGGTGACATATATGATGTGGGAGGCTTTCAGATGCTTTGGAATACAGAAGTAGTCTACTCTATCTATTCCTAGGGGTTGAGAGAGTGGGATGTATTTTGAGTGTTACCAATGGTTTCCACTATGGGATGTCTCAGCAAGGATCTGCTGTTACATACCCCTCCCCTTGCTCAATCCACTATGTGACATCCCAGCATGGCTTTTCTGTACACCAGTGAATGAAGATCTTCACATCCAAAATTCTTTTGAGAAAGAGATTTATTTGGAAAGAATGTGTCCTAGAGAGTGTCTGCCTCTACCAGGAAGGAGAGAACAGCTCGAAACTGTTTATATAGGAAATCCTGGGGGCAGAGTCAACCCGTGATTGTTTTTGTTTTTTTGTTTTTTCTGCCTAGGGATTGCCCAATTATGTGGGCTAGGGACAGAGATGGCCCTGATTTCAGGGCCGAACTCTATTTTTTTCCACTGGCCTTTCTTGGCTTTTTGACACTACCTCTAAGATCAGGGCTCATTTCTTTCACTGACTCTGATTCTAGGGACCAAGAGTGTTATTTTGGCACTAGATTCAGAGTCAGGGCCTATTTCTTTGGTTCATTTTTCTGGCCCAGGTTCTAAACATAGGCTGTGTTTCTTTCCCTGGTCCTGAGCCCCAGTGCAAAAATTCTACTGTCCTGCTCTGTGATTGGTTGGTTTCAAAAGTCAGTTCACCAGGGGCAGAGATGTCTCCGATTTGAACCAAACAGTGTTTTTATCACTGGCCATATCTGAGCCATCTTTTCGTAGTTCTGGGCTCCAGGGTCAAGGTGGGTTTCTTTAGCCAACCCCTTTCCCATACAGTTATGACAAAACAACAGTCAATGATAGTACATCATCTACCCTTAGAATTGTACTCAAGAGACTGACACACAAGGATCATGAATTCTAATGTATCCCTGGCTAATTACTGACATTCAAGCCAGGCTAGATAACAAACATTTCAAGCACATTTGTGAATATTAATTATTAAAAATACAACCATGAATATTAAATAATAAAAAAAAATGAACAAAAATCCATCACCCTTTCACAGACACCCTTATTTGAAAGTGTGATCACATACTGCCTGAGAGTTAAATAAAAATGAACCACTTAGATGATAGCCATCACATTCTATACAAGGCAGCAGATAAAAACCTCTGAATAAGTGAAAGTGCAAAAGAAGATGAACAAATGCCATAGAAGGAATACAAGGACCACAAAATAAACTTTGCTAATTGAATTTGCCACACATATTCCACACTTCAATATCTTTCTCACATGTTGCAAAATAGAAGCCACACCTCTAAATAAGTGAAAGTGCAAAAGAAGATAAAAAAACACCACAAAAGGAATATAAGGACCACAAAATAAACTTTACTAATTAAATGTGCCAGACATATCCCACACTTCAATATCTTTCTCACATGTTGCAAAATAGAAGCCACAATGGGATCTTCACATCAGTCTTTGGTGAACCTGGTTAATAATTTACTTACTTCAAATCTATAATGAAAAAGACTTAAAACAAGGTTTTTTTCCTTGAAATTAAAAACAACTGTGATGTCTAAAGTCTTAACCAAATTGTTTACATAAGTGAGGTTTTTTTCAAGTGAGTACCTATTTGTTTCTTGACATTAAGATAATATAAAAAGGGCTGGAGAGATGGCTCAGAGGTTAAGAGCACTGAGTGTTCTTCCAGAGGTCCTGAGTTCAATTCCCAGCAACCACATGGTGGCTCACAACCATCTGTAATGAGACCTGGTGCCCACTTCTGGCTTGCAGGAACACATGCAGGCAGAACACTGTAAACATAAAAAAAAATAAAAGACATTAAGATAATATAAAAAGCTTTAAAATATTGACAGGGATAGAGACATGGCCAAGACTTTAACACAAGTTCATTCCCTGGACCAAGATCTGGTTTTGGATGACTTCCAGTAATTCTTGCAACAAGGAGCTCCAACAGTCTAACCTTCTTGGGAACCAGAATGCACATGCATATACCCAGAGGAAGACACTCAAATATAGCATAATTAAAATAAAAACAAATATTTAAACTAATTTTCAAACATGAATGTTTTTCTATTCTAATTCTGGTAACATGGGTTTTGAAGCATCTAAATAATTACAGAAATTTTCTCCATAATGACTTGGTCCATTTAACCAAAAACAAGCATGCAGTCTTGAAGTTGGAGTAATCTATCATTTTCAGTCAGTGACATCATTTGAGAAGATTTAGAAAATTGTACCCTGCTGGAAGAATTCAGTCCTGAGGATTGGCCTTAGCGTTTGTCTCTGCACCCCATTTCTAATTACGCTTTCTGCTTTATACTGTAGGACAAAAATGAGAATTCTTAGCTGCCTGCTTTAGCTGCCATGTCTGACACTTGTTTCCATGCCCCTTTTAGGGGTACTTGTACTGCTCTGGAACCTAGGGCCAAATTAAAACCTTTTCTAAGTTCACTTAGTTATGTTCTATTATCAAAGCAACAGAAAAGCAATGATACACATCTAAGAAAATTTACACCAGAATTCATTATTTCATGTATTTGAAGAGAAGTATGAAATCTAAATGGGTTACATTATCATTTAGTTTATAGGTCTTTTGTCCATATTTTTTTTTAGAGCTGAGGATCGAACCCAGGGACTTGTGCCTGCTAGGCAAGCACTATAGCACTGAGCTGAATCCCCAATCCCTCTTTTGTCCATATTGTTTGACAGGTGTAAACAAAATAAAAAGAGATATTATAATGCTTGAACATATTATTGACACATTTTAATTTTTTTTCAAAATAATTAATCTTGTGTAATTGAATGTAAGTTTGTTGGATGAAGATCATACCAATTCATATATATTCAGATTTCCTTTGATATGAGTTCTTTTCAGATCCTCAAAGTCTAATGTTATATTCAAAATCTTTAAGAGACCAATTACACACTAAATGTTTTACAGTTACAGGGTTGCTCTGTGTTGTGACTAGGCATTACCACATTGATTATATTCATAGGATTTCTCTCCAATATGTGTTCTTTAATACACTTGAAGATGACTGGGCTGTACAAAGGCATTACCACACTGTTTATATTCACATTGTTTCCCTCAGTTATGAATTATTTCATGCAATTGAAGGGCACTATGAGGAACAAAGGCTTTCCCACACTGATTACATTCATAGGGTTTCTCTCCAGTATGTATTCTTTCATGCCTTTGAAGAACACTGTTTTGAGCAAAGGCTTTACCACACTGATGACATTCATAGGGTTTCTCTCCAGTATGTATTCTTTCATGCCTTTGAAGAACACTGTTTTGAGCAAAGGCTTTACCACACTGATGACATTCATAGGGCATCTCTCCTGTATGTGTTCTTCTATGTACTTGAAGATTATGGGGCTGAGCAAAAGGCTCTATCACATTGATTAAATTCATAGAGTTTCTCTCCAGTAGGTGTTCTTTTATGCCTTTGAAGATCACTATAACATGCAAAAGCTTTACCACACTGTTTTCATTCATAGGGCTTTTGTCCCATAGTTTTCATTCATGCAATTGAAGAGCATTGTGACAAGCATAGGCTTTACCACACTGATTACATTAATAGGGTTTCTCTCCAGTATGTGTTCTTTTATGTACTTGAAGATGACTGGACTGTGCAAAGGTTTTACCACATTGTTTACATTCATAGGGTTTCTCTCCAGTATGTGTTCTTTCATGCCTTTGAAGAGTATTGTTTTGAGCAAAGGTTTTACCACACTGATTACATTCATACGGTTTCTCTCCAGTATGTGTTCTTTCATGCAATCGAAGAACACTATGACAAGCAAAGGCCTTCCCACACTGATGACATTCATAGGGTTTCTCTCCAGTGTGTGTTCTTTTATGTACTTGAAGATTGTGGGGCTGTGTAAAGGCTTTACCACATTGATTACATTCATAGGGTTTCTCTCCAGTATGTGTTCTTTTATGTACTTGAAGATGACTGGACTGTACAAAAGCTTTACCACATTGTTTACATTCATAGGGTTTTTCTCCTGTATGTGTTCTTTCATGCAATTGAAGAGCACTGTGTCGTGCAAAGGCTTTACCACACTGATGACATTCATAGTGTTTCTCTCCAGTATGTGTTCTTTTATGTACTTTAAGATGGCTGGGCTCTGTAAAAGTTTTATCACATTGATTACATTCATAGGGTTTCTCTCCCAGATGTGTTATTCTATGCAATTGAAGAACTTTCCAGTGAGCAAAGTCTTTTGCACATTGATTATATCCATAAGGTTTTTTAACAGTATGTGTAGTTTCATGCCTTTGAAGATGACTGTGTTGTGTAAATGTTTTACCACGTTGATTATATTCATAGGATTTCTCTCCAGTATGTGTTTTTTCATGCCTTTGTGGAAGACTACATGCAAAGGTTTTACCACTCACAGTATATTCATGTGATTTCTCTCTAGTATGACTTCTTTCATGCCTGCAAGAATAATTGAAAATTTAAAAGCTTTACCACATTCATTACATTGTTGAGTCTTTATATCTGCATGAATTAATTTTACAATTGTTCTAAATATATAGAGAACTGAGATCTTATCGTTTTAGCATGTTGTTTATACTCATGTTGTTCCCCTGCATTAAGGATGGCTTTGCATATTTGAACATGCCTGTCATGGTAAGAGCCTTTATTACCTGGCTCATATTTATGGCATCATTTTTCTCACAAATATGTGAGGTTTTTCACATATTTGAAGAGAACTGGGAGAATTTGGACATTCACTTATTCCATTGATAAATTTTCCTATACTGTGAGTCATGCTACATGTTCACAGTTAACCAGGACAAACAGAAGCATGTACACAGACAGTCCTAGTTCCCATAGGCCTTTTCTGTGGTGTATTTGTTGATCTATTCTGAATGAACTGGAAAACCAATTGTTTGTAAACTTGAATCACATTCAACAAGTTTACTCAGCATGGGACTACTACATATATTCTATGTTCTGAAATTGAGAGATGGACATTATTTCTTCCCATACCCTTATGTTCATAGAACTGGTATCCAGAGTGACATATGATATAACTACTAAAGAAAGAATAAAAACAATAACATTTACATTTCATTTACAGTTGGACTTTCTGTTCTTCATCAATATATGGTATAGGGAATAATGTTTCTCTACAACAACTCCCCCCTCCCTTTAACTCTTGACTCTATCTACCCATCTAACTAAAATTAGAAAGGCAAAACACCTATATGAGTAAATATTCTATGGACTATTTGCTTATTACAAGGTTGTGTATATATTCTTATCACATATTCAATGAGTATGTCTTTTGTAATATGAAAACTATGAAACTAAATGGATTGTCAGTTGTACAGCATCGCTTTGATGAAGCCATTACTGAAATGGTGATTTCTGCTAAGGCATTGTTTTTTTTCTTCCTTCTTAAAAGCATGACTTGCAAACATAATTCACTTACCTACCATTGAGGTACATGTGTTTATGAGCATTTAATTATCATTGATGCACTTTAAACTGTGATTATTTACACTGCTTCATTTCACTAAGGCTTCCAGATAAATTATATATATCTACAGGCCCATCTCTATCAGCTTTTACATGAAAATTACCTTTCATGTTTTTGAGAACTTTGACAATGTTCTTCAACTTCAAGATCATCCCAATTGTAGCCTAAAATATAGGACAAGAAAAATGTATAAAATATTACAGGAAGCTGAAAAATTTACATTATTATCTGCAGTGATCCTTAGAACCAAATCTGATTTATTCATTTCATTCTTCCTCATTCTCAATCAGAATTGGAGAAGAGCATCAATAACCAAGAAACAGTTGTCCCGTTATTTAAAATGTGAAGGAAAATTTATAGTATTACCTATAGCTGTGAGGTTCATATAGGTCTCCTCCATCACATCTTTGTAGAGATTCTTCTGTGAAGGATCCATCAATGCCCACTCTTCCTGAGTGATGTTGACATGCACGTCATTATAGGTCACTGTATTCTAAAATATGCCATACATAAATATGTCATCCATATGAATAAAACAAAAGGCATGATACATCAATGTATATGTGTGCTTCTTTGACAAATAGACACATAATTCTGGTGACTGCTACACATATTCTATAACTCAGACATTACAGTGAAATCATCAAGTTACTTCACAAAGAAACTGAATAGGAGATTTACATCTATTATTTCTGAATGCTTTGAATTGAAAATCACCTTGCAAGAAAAATGCTGATTAACAGAAATAGAGTGACAAGCAAATATTTTAACAGTACTGAGCACACAGAGAAATTGTATGAACAATTACTAACTACAAAGAAGATTTGTAAGTTGGGTGTAATGGCTCATGTATTTAATTCCAGAACTTAGAAGGTAGAGGCAGGTATATGTGCTTCAGAGTTGAAAGTTAGCCAGTCTATGTAATCAGTTATAGGACAGGAAGAAATAAATATTAAGAACCCATCTGCTCTGTAAAATACCATCAAACAAACAAAAATTTAAGATGAACTCAGAGATTGTTTTACTGAAATTCCTACAAAGAGTTAAGCATTCACTCTAGTTCTGTATTTATTTTTCAGAAATCTGAATTTTTCCAATTTAAACTATACTTTAATAAACCTTACTAAAAGAAACCATGTATTTAAACAGTTACAATTTGAAAGATGATAACATTAGAAATATCAATGTTGGTCATAAATAATCAACACAGGGAAGAAGAGATGGCTCAAAAGTTAAGAGCTCTTACTGGTCTTGTATATAGAGGGCCTCAATGGCCAGTACTTATATGGGGGAATCACACAACTGTTCATTATTCCAAGCTTGTGGGTTCTAAGACTCTTTTTGGACTACTGTGAGGACCAGGCATACATGTGGTACATATCCATTTATACAAAAAAAAATCATATTAATTAATAAACATCAAAACAAACACAAGAAGCAAGAAGAATACCACACACTTTGTAATCTAATGACTCAAAAGGCCCAGACTCCTATCTGGGAGTTTTTCATTCAGTTGATTAGCTCCTGACGCAGGTCACTATATGCTCAGGGTCATCCATAAAAAAATGCATTTAGTAATTTCAATGATGCTCATAGTCTGCAACAGCTCCTACACTGTTCAAATATCCAAAATCTCTTTTGACACTCAAGACCAATTCTTGACTGTGTCATTTTATAAGATCAAAGAATATGTTAAATCTTTCTAACATACAAATGCTACAGAAAACCCAATTCTCATTCCAAAGAGGAATTGAGACAAAAGTGAAGGAAGACAAAGGGAAGACTGAAACCCAGCATGACAACAATCAAATCTAGTAGTTCTATGGCAGACACATGGGGCTTCATTTTCAAAGGGCTTAGATTTCTCTGTCCCCACAACTTCCCATTCATCTCTCTCTTTGGTTATTTCTACTCCATATATGCAGCAAGTTCTCCATGAATGTTATCTCACAGCTTAATTATCTCAACATCTTATGGTCTCAAAATACAACCCAGATGATAGAGGTCTGTAGCAGGAATCTTAGAAGTTCTTAATAATAAAATCAACCTGAGCCAGGTATTGGGGTGAACTGGAAGATCAGAGAACCAGAACAAGCCACAGCCACCTCCTCACTGGATCTTCAGGTACTCTTGTTTCCTCAGACTGAAGGCTTCTGAGTCCTCATCCAGAATGGGTCTCAGCTGAACTGTGCTGCTCAAAACAGAAAAGCTTAACCAGCCAAATGCTTAACGAGGCCAAATGCTTCTAGTTTCTGGTCCTCACACCTTATGAACCTTTCTGCTTTCTACCACCACTCCCTGGGATCAAAGGCTCACTTTCTGGGATTAAAGGTGTGTGTCACCATGCCTGGCTGTTTCCAATGCGGCCTTGAACTTACAAAGATCCAGAAGGATTTCTGTCTCTGGAATGCTAGGATTAAAGGTGTGAATGCCACCATTTTCTAGCCTTCTGTCTCTGACCCCAGATAAGTTATTAGGGTGCACAATATTTTGGGGAACACAATACCACCACAGAGGTTCTTAGGAAGAAAATGAATAAATCTCTTAAATAAATTTATGAAAGCACAAACAAATAAACTATTGGAGTAAACAAATAAACAACTTAAATAAAGCCAAAATAAAACAAAAAAATAGTTGAAGGAGACAAATAAAACTGTTTAAGACCTCAAATGGAAATAGAAACAATAAAGAAATCAGAAACTGAGAATATTCCACAAATGAAAAATTTAGGACTAAAAACAGGAAGTACAGAGGCAAGTTTCACAAATAAAATAGAGAGATGGAAGAAAGAATCTCAGGCAGTAGGGACAAAATAGAAGAAATGGACATATCAGTCAAACAAAATGTTTAATATAAAAATTTCTTGACACAAAATAACCAGGTAATCTGGGACATCATGTTTCAGAGACTATGTGGATCCAGCTCCTCAACAGGCCTATCCCAAGGTCCAGGAAGAATCTATAACCAATCAGTAATTTATTCTTTCATGACAGGAAATGAATCTACATAAACAAATTTTTTTTATTCCATACATTTTATTCTTCTGAGTCAATTTTTTGCTTCTATTCTGCTCTCTTACCTCGCATCCTTCTTCCCAGATTTATATCTACATTTGTCTTCTGTCACCTCTAAGTCCTATCTTAATTCTCTTACCTTAGTTCTGCCCCATGTAGGTTCTCATCCATCTAGTTCTTTTCCTCATTAGTTCCTCTCCCATCTCCTTCCTTCTCATCTTGTTCTTCCTTATCTGGCATCCTCCATCTTGGTCCTCTTGTACTCTCTTCTAGCCCTTCAATCTTGTTCTTTCCCATTTTAGTACATTCCTCTCCAGTTCTTAACAATCTAGTTCTTCTAGTCCCTCTTTTCTCTTCTGTGCCCATCCAACTCTGAAAATAAAAGTTCCTTTTTATTCCTTTGACCCTTATTTCTCCAAGATATCTCTGCTCCTGTGGTTTCTGGCAAGTGTGCTCAGACATTAGGCAACTTGGCTAGGCAAATTCCATCATGGCTAGATGTATCTTAAGTAGGAATCTTTTAGTTCTGAGTTAATTGTTAAGGGTGAATCTAAAACTAAGGATAAGACTTCAGAAATGAGAAAGGTAAACTTAATCAGAGCATGTATCAGATCTCCTCAAACAGGTATTCTAGATGCTTAAGTCTGTTTCTAGAGGGTACAAAGCTATCTCTGATAAGACACCTTTGTGTCTTATCAGAGATGGTCCTGGCTGCTAAAATAATAATGACAGAAGGGCCTGAAATTAGGGATCCTGGCTAAGTTTGTGCACAGAAAGTTATCTAAATATTCCTTTAGTAGAAGGGAAAATGTGCCCAATGAATGATGGAAAAGCTACAAGAGCACATGAAAAATTCATAGCAGGAAACAGCTAATAATAAAATGACAATATTAACAAGACTCCTTGAGTCTCAACTTGATCTCTGGAAGGCTTTTGGCTTTTTCCAGGTATTAGCTTGTCATAATCAGCTGAAATCCTACTTCATATATTCTATGGCTTTCAGCAATTATGCAAAGATCAAACCTATGAATGACAAAAACAGAGGAAAGGGATAAAACCCAGCTCCAATGTCCACTAAATATTTTTAATAAAATAGTCTGATTTTTTTTTTTAAATTTAAAGGAGGTGTTGATGAAGGTACAAAGAAGCATACAAAACACCAAATAGATTGGGCCAGAAAAGAAAGTCTCCTTGTCACATAATAACCAAATCACTAATCTTACAGAAAAAAGAAAAATATTAAAAGCTACAAAGTATAAAATCAAGTAACCTACAAAGTCAGATGTATGAGAATTACAGCTCACTTCTTAACGGCAATTCTACAAGCCATAAGTGCTTGGACACATGCAATGCAGTCTCTAATTAACCACAGATGCCATCCCAGATTACTATATCCAGAAAATTTTCAATCACCATAAATAGAGAACATAAGATATTTCATAATAAAGTGAAATTTAAACAATATCTAGGTACAAGTCCAACCTTACAGGAGGTTTTCAGAAGAAAATATCTAACCCAAGGAAGCTAACTGCACACACTAAAAGACAGCAAATAAGTAATATCACATCAGCAAAACCAAAAAAAGGGAAATACACAACATTAACCCAAACACAAAACAACATACTCTGATACACATACCATCATCACCATGAACAACAACAACAACAAATTAAAAGATATAAATAATAATTGTTCCTGATATTTCTCAGTATCAAATGTCTCAGTTCCCCAATGAAGACACAGATTAACAGTACAAATTCTAAAATATTACATCCTTCCACTGCATAAATGAAACACTTCAACATCAAGGATAGAGATTACCAAAATATGAAAGCTGGAAAAAAAAAACTTATTTAAAGCAATTGAAACTAAACAGCAGGCTTGTGTAGCTATTTTATTATCTGCCAAAATAGACTTCAAACAAAAATTAATCAAAAGAGATGTGGATGAATACTCCTTAGTCATCAAAGGTAAACTCCACTAATCTGACATTTCAACCATTAATATCTATGCCCCAAACACAAGTCCACCCACATTTGTAAAAGAAATACTTCCACAGATTACATGACACATTAACTCTCACACAGTGTTTGATAGTGGTAGACTAAAATACCACACTCTCACCAATGGACAGGTCATCCAGACAATAACCAAATGGAGAAATATTTGAGCTAATGGATTTTATAAACCACATGAATCTTACATACTGCAGAACATTCCACCCAAAGAAAAAGAATACACCTTCTTCTTGGCACCACATGGAATTTTCTCCATAATTGATGACACATTTGGACATAATTCAAGTCTCAACAGATTAAAATAAAAATAGCTCCTTGCATTCTATCAGACCACCATGGATTATAGCTGGATTAAAAAAAATAAACAGAAATCTTAAAAAACTGATGAAAACTGAACAACATTCTTCTGAAGAAAATGGGTCAAGACAGAAATAAAGGAGGAATTTAAAGTGTTTGTAGAATTCAATGAAAATAATTTCACAAGCTATCCAAAGTCAGAAGACACAATGAAAGTGATAATATGAAGAAACTGTATAGAACTGAGTTTCTCCATAAAAAAAGAAAAAGACTTCACTACTAGCAACTTAACAGCACACATGAAAGTACAAGAACAAAAAGAATAAGTATACCCAAGAGGAGTAGACATGAAGAAAGTATCAAGTGAGGGTTAAAATTAACCAAATAGAAAGAAAAAAAATACAAGGATTTAATGAAACACGGAATTAGTTCTTTGAGGGAATCAATAAGACAGACACTTATCCAAACTACCAAAGAGAAAATTAGTCCTAATTAATAAAATCAAAAATGAAAGGGGGTCCTTAACAATAGACAATGGGGAAAGCCAGGGACTAGTTCAAGGGCTGCAAATGATCAGAACAGGTGACACTCCTTGAAGAACTCTTTCAGCTCCACAGATATTTGAGATAGGCAAGACAAGAGCTCGGATGATGCACAGGGCCTGTGAGCTTGTGAAGCCCCACCTTGTTGCCTCTCTGAGCCAAGCCTGTGGGTCACCTACTAAACACATCCTCTCCCTGAGGATGGAAATTCCTCCAGTCCTCTCCTCACAAGCACAGCAATCTCCAGATGTACCCCCAGACAAGTCCCTTTCAGACACACCCACAGAACATGCTCTAAGACATTCCCCATCTCTGGAATGTCCTTCCAGACATTATTTTTATCCTGATGCAGAGGACCTGGGACTCCTATCTGACTTCAGTTTTAAAGAAAGAGGCAGAAGCCATGTGGTGATGGTACTCACCTTTAATCCCAGCACTCAGGAGGCTGAGGCAAGTGGATCTCTAGGAGTTCAAAGCCTGTCTGGTCTAGAGAGTGAGATCCAGGAAAGACACAAAGCTACACAGAAATCCTGTCTCAGAAAAAAAAAGGCACAATGTAGAGTGTGTGGTAGCTAAACTGGAGAGCTGCTCTAAGATCAAGGCCAGTGGAGACAGAATGCCAGCCCATCCACTGCATCCATAGGCTGTGGTAGAGGAGAACTGGACCTCCAGAACAGGAATAATACAGGAGCTAAGAACCCAAAGCCAAATCTGGCAAGGTAGATCAACCCTGAGTCCTGCAAGATCTCAGGTGAAGGAGAAAACATGGCCAATACACAAACTAACTTAGAAGATTTGGGTGGATCTAATGAGACCCTCTCTCTAGACCAAATACTACAGGAAACTAATGACTGTTAAGGGGAAAATTGTTTTTTCCCAAGGATGATTCTCCTAGTTGGTTATCCAAAAACATTGGTCTGCCATGAAATCATATAAGGAGAAGAAATACCAAATGGACTCAGTAGTTCATATTTATGTGCATAGACATATAAATATATATATGCAATAATAATAGCAAAAGATAAAGAACTAATTTAAGACTGAGTAAATGAGGGCATGTAGCAGTTTTTTTTTTGAGCAACCAATCAGTTCCCAAATTATGGCTGAGAGACTTCTTATTAGTTATGAATGCTTCCTGTCACATGGATTATGGCACAAAATGTGGACTCTATCCTTTATACCCACCCAACACCATGCACACCTGAGAAATCTCTGCAGATCAGCTATTCCCTTTGTCCCCTAGAACCAAACTTCACCATATCACACCATTGTGGCTGGTGGTAGCAGAAAGTTAGAAGCATTGCAATCATGTATTGCTGAAAGATGATCCACATCACCATTTTCAAAACCAGTTTTTAAATTATTTGTAAAATTTATAAGACAAACAAAAAAGTGTAGTGCAATGTTCAGAACTTTTAGAAACTAGTTTTCCAATATGTCTTCCTACTACACACCAAAGTCTTGCCTGTGTGTGCAAATATACAATGATATTTCAAACATCATATTCTTTTTCAGAGTCTCCCCATACCCAGGAAATCCATACACAGGGAGGCTCAGAGGACAAGGACTACTGCTCACTCAGATCACTGCATGGATGAACAGAACCACAGTCTGGCTCATGGTCCATCCAAGTCCCAGCAGAAATGACAGCTCAGCAGACCTGCTCTGAACATGCTACTCTCACCATGGCATGGCTTGTGGACTTCCTTACAGCTCCTTATAGCAGAAGCAGAGGAGAATCCTGGGAAGAACGAGGAAGCTACCTTCTGCTGATGCTCCTGATTGCTAACCCTCCTTGGAGTCCCTCATCTGCTAGGACAACTCAGCTAGGCCACAGGACATTAACAGTTTCCCTACCAGATGAGAAAAGATCAAAGGACTCAGAGAGAAAAATCCTTCCAGGTAGTTCCTTCCACACTATGGTTGGACAGGACACTAACCAGGCAGGGGATTTGGTAGTTTAGTAAATTCTTCCAATCTCCCAGAGCATTTCCTGTTCCTCTTTCCAGGCAAGAGACCATATGTGTGCACATTCCATTACATATTCAATGTCCAGTGCAGACAAACTTTTACTTCATAGCTATGAAGTCCTGCAACCAAACACAGGTCACATTCAAACAGTAACTTGTTAAACAAAAAGAGGCAATGGATTAGAACACAATGAAGGGTCTATGGGAGGGGTTGGAGGCACAGAAGAGATAGTGATAATAATGTAAATATTATCCCAAATAATTCTGTTAAAAAGTTGAAACAGACTTTATGGTCATGTGCTCCAGTGACTAGGGATTTGTATTAGAGCACAACAAGTACTGCTCACACCATTTCTCTTGGTGTATAAATCTTAAACCTGGAAAACACAGGCATGTCAGGCAGGGACACACCATTTTTATCCAGTTCTACTACTTAGGTTCAACTGGTGTAACTACTGTAATTTGATTTCACAAACATTCAGTTCTTTATCCATATCCAGTTGGATTCTAAATCTTCATGTTAAATGTTCAAAGTGTAGAATTTCTGGAAGATAAGGGAAAAACCAGGCCTCTTTGACTTTGGAAATCTGTGTTCCGTAGAAACAATACATGTGTGGTGCCAGCATTTCACATTATGTCAACAAGGACATTTCAAAGCACAGTCCTGCTCCCAATGCTCTTCACAGATGCAGCCAGCAGAGTGAATTTATTCAGAGGCAGCCAGCAAGCCTCAAGAATTGCAAAGACTATACAGAACCATGCAGGAAAACAAATATCTACACTGGAGCATGCAGGATGAGTGGGACCATGCTGGACAATGCATGACGAGGAAAGAATAAGCTGAACTCTACATCTGAACACTTGCTCCCACCCAGCAAGAAAAAGACCCAAAACACTGACTCCCATGACTCAATGAGCACTCCTTTGAGTCTGGGCATGGAAGCCCCTCACTCACCATATTGTGGTTTTCCATCTTGGCCATGCTTTCTGCTCAGCTCCCTGCAGCAACACTCGAGCTGCACAGCAAACAAAACTAATGGAGACAGATTCTCTTCAAAGCCAATACTGAGGCTGGTAGCTGGAAGGACCCTGCAAAACTTCTGACTGGCAGGTAGCCTGGAGAGCCTAATTGTCTAGTGGGGCCTGACTGACTAGAGCATCCCCCATATGGTTACACTATGCTTAAAGAAACAGCACAAACATCCCTTATCCTGCTTTCCACCCTAGGCCCAGACCTTTTCTGAATCAGCAAAGAATTGCATTTCAATAGCATTTGCCCCTGGCTCCAATAGCCAACTATATGATCTTCCTGTTCTCCATAGGCACTTCCTCTTCATTCTCCTGGACACAATGGGGCTAGCTAGCTTTTGCAGCCCACTATTCTGTGTGGGGTGGAGTGATTTCCTGCCATTCATATGGAAGGACACCCAGAACATTTACAACTAAAGAGAGATTTAAGCCCACAAAAGGAGATGTTTGTTAGTTGGCTTGGGCCCAAGCAGGTCTTGAAGGCACAAGAAAGCTACATGAAGAATTTGCCCAAATGCCTCTGGTCTCTATTCCTGTTACAATGCCTTCTGCTGTCAAGCATGCACCTATAGGCTCATGGGGTATTCACTGTGATTGGGTGACAGAGGAAGAGAAGACCTGGGTCAGTTGATGGTCCGGTACATTATGCAGGTACAACCCCAAAGTAGACAGTAGCCGCATTTCTACCCCATTTTTGGAAATCCTAAAAGATATTGGTGAAGGGTGTAGGGGGCCCAAAAGAGCTTGACTACACTGCTGCCATGAAAGGATTAGGGAACCAGGCACTGCTGCTGAAAGGACCATGCAGATGCCATAACAAGCTGCTCAGTCTTCTCTCAGAGATCAGGCTTCAATTTCAGTTTCCTGAGACTTGAGCAAGCAGTTTCTGGGAGGGCTATGAACAAAAGACATAGTCCTTGAAGTAGCTCCCTTTCTTCACGTACTCTGACTGCTCAAAGTTCAGCCAGATGTTTATTCTCTGGGGCCCCTCACCAACTTAGAGTTATGTGCAGTATGTGCTTGACCAGCCAGCCCCCATGGTGGCTCAAGGACAAAGCCTGGGACTTGTGCTGGACTGCCCCCAAAGTAATAAATTGTAACCACCAACCAGTAAATTCAAAGGTTACATACCCTCACCCAATTAAAAGAGAACAGAGATAAAAATAAACCAATCCGAGTTGCACCCGTGCAAAACTTCCCCAACCCCCCTGAACGGCTTGTGGATTTTGCCTTTAAAAAGCTAGCCACACAAAGAAAAAGCAAGTTCCTCCTGGCCTCACGACTACGAGTGAGTGCTTTGGATCGAGCTTCCCTGCCCGCGGCTTGTAAACAAACAGAAATAAACCATGCTGTTGCATTCTGAACCTAAGGTCTGTGGTGAAGTCTTTGGGGTCCCTATATGGGCATAACACTGCCATGACAGGCTTACTGGTAGACAACAACTGGATCCATAAACTGACACCATTCAAGGATCCACCCAAAGATCAGCCAGCAACTAATGGAAAATACCTGACATTCAAAACATTACTTAAGAATAGATCAGTATTGCCAGATGTCTGTGTGAGGGTGTCTGAAGCCCTAGACCTGGAGCTACTGACAGTTGTGATCTACCATGAGGGTGCTAAGAATTAAATCCAGATATTCTAGAAGAGTAGTCAGTGTTCTTTAACTACTGAGCAATCTTCCCAGCACTATCATTCAGTCCATTAACTACAATTCTAAATGGTGGCTTTAGAACTTGAGTTTATTTTCTCCTTCCTTGGTGATTGGATCATTGATATTTGTGTTCCCCTGTTAATCATCAATTTATTTAATATTTGAATTTAATAGATTAAAGAATACTAGATTGAATAAATAGGTAGCATTCCACTAAGTAACAAGCACCTATCAACTTGATCCAAACAAATAACCTAATCTTGCCATGTATCTAAGGGCTATTATTATTTCATACATTTTTCATCAGAAATAACATCTAACCTGATGTTTCACTGTTCCCATGTTCTTTAGCTTTATACAATATTAAAGGTATTTTCTGCAAATGTATATGACCTGGTACTGAAGTATTTGCTAAGAGTATTTCAGATGTGTGGAATATAAATTGAAAATTAGAACTTAAAAGTATAGAAATTGAATTGACTTGGAACCACATTGTATTAGTCAGTGTACTCCAGAGTACAGAACTTATGGAATGAATCTCTCTGTCTCTCTGTCTCTCTCTCTGTATCTCTTTCTCTCTACCTGCCTATCTATCCATGTATCATTCCATCAATATCTCTGTGGGCATATATATGTATACATATATATGTACATACATGCACACATAGATATTCATATGGAGATTAATTGGAATGCCTTACAAGCTACAGCTCAAAAATTGCAAGTTATGAATGGAAAGTTGATAAATCTAGTAGCTGTTCAATCGCATGAGTCTAGGTATCTCAGTATTTTTTTTTGCTAGACTCCTAAGGAAGTAGTTTTCAATGCCAGTTAAAGAATGGATGTGCTGTCAAAGTGAGGTAAAACAGGCAAAGAATTAATACATATCTTTCCTTTTTTTTTTTTTGTCTGTCCAGCAGAAGGTGTGATCCAGATTAAAGATGTGTCTTCCAGCCTCAAATTCTGGACTAAAGGTGTGTGTCATCTAGCCTCCGGATCTGGGTCAAACACACTGTTGTCTTCTTGCCTCAAGGTCCAGATAACAATTGTGCCCTGTATTTCTGAATCATAGTTCATTGCAGATATAGTCAATTGAGTTGACAACCAAAAATAGTTATCACATTCCACAACTTATCAACTTGACACAATCTTATCTCCTTATGTCATGATTAGTTTCCAAATGAAAAACAGTAACCAAGTCATAATTATGCCTAAACATAACACAACTATCCCACATAAAGTCAGAAATGCATTACATATTTAGCATAGTAGCAATGATCCTTGTGGACAACTCTCTAGTATCTCAAACTTACATCTGATAACTGTGAAGGCAATACAGACTCCATCTTAGGAAAAGGCCACCACCTAAGACTTCCTGCTGTACTCAGTTCCAGGAAGGATCTCAGGAATGTACCATAACAATTTGAGCAGATACAGGACAATTTGCTTCTGTAGACATTCTGTCTGTGATTTATGGCCCTTGAAGCTATCTAGAAAATCCTACTAAGTAGCCCAAATAATCCTTCTCAGCTAGTTGTGGTTCCCCACCAAAAAGTCCAACCCAATGGTTTCAAATGTGTTTTCATGGTCAAAATCTAGACCAATAGTTTAAAAAAATCACCTTTCCCCCATCCCTTCTACCCAATCCCAAGTTGCCAAAGCATGTAATTCCAAGATTTTTGTTTTCCCCGAGGAAACCTCTCTAACTCTGGGCTCGCTGCTGCTGCCACATTTCCCTTCAGCAGGAGTGTGAAAGCACCAGATTCAATTCTAATAATACAAGGACCCTTATGTGTTTGTATCAGAAACTGGCTCCTTCCTGGTCTCTGTTTGTTTGTTTGTTTGTTTGTTTGGTTGGTTGGTTGGTTTGTTCTCTTGTGGTTTTTTGAGACAGGGTTTCTCTCTGTATAGTTTTTGTGCCTGTCCTGGATTTTACTCTGTAGAGCCTCAAACTCACTGAGATTCACTTGTCTCTGCTTCCCAAGTACTGGGATCAAAGGCATGCACCATCATAGCCTGGCCATGATATTCTTTTAATTGATGTTGCACCATATTATAAGTATACTAAAGGAACATACAATTTTCTGTACAAAGGCATTATTAACAAAATACAACACAAAAACTCATTTAGTTATAATCCTTATTTCTGCAACTGGTCACATGACCTTAGATGGTATTTAGAACTATCTTCCTCTAGCACCCATTCTGTATTTCTTCCACCTTCTGCAAGCACTTCAGCACATCTGGTTCTTTTCCTGGAAGAGTGACCCATATCTTCATTCCTGATGCATCTGTGTTGGGGACCAATTCCTGACAGCAGTGTCCTTACTTTATCAAACCTTACAAAGGCAGGAAGTTCCTGGCCTAACCCGTGGGCTGTACAACTTCCTGGAGTACGTGCTAATCAGCCAGCTGCAGGGGCCTGGGACCAAAGCGACCTCACCCTCCCTTAGGAATTTTCCATTCTTCTCTCCGTGCTTTCCCTGTTCCCCCACCCTGCCTGAAGCCCTGTTTATAAGCCTCAACACCCAGTCAATAAACGGAGACCTCGACGCAACTCAGACTGACTTTGTCTTCCTTTACGCGCCTGGTCTCCTTTCTCTCTCGCCCCCATTGATCTTTCAGGAGGTGTCTCCTCGGGTCTCATCAAATAACCTGACCCGCGGGGCCGGGCAAGTGGCGCCCGAACGTGGGGCTCGAGGAACGGTGACCTGCTGGACGACGGACAACAGAAGGGGCCCCGGAGAGGATCAGGGTAGAGACGCCCGGACCGCATCACTCGTGCAACGCGGGAGAGTCTTGAGGTAAGTATGTCGTCCCATCAATCATGGGCAAAAATTTATCTAAAGAGGCTGTTTTTCTAAAGGAGATGAAAAGGTAATCTTAGGGAGAGAGGAATAAGAGTTAAGAAAAAGGATTTGATAAAATTCTTCTAATATGCGGAGGAGAAATGTCCCTGGTTAGTGATTAATGGACCAGGAATTCACCCTCTGACTTGGAACAAGGTTGGAAAAGATATTAACAAATTACTCAGAGATGGGGAAAATGTCCCCGGCGCCTTTTTTAGTTTTTATGGTGTGATTAGAGATGTTCTAAAGGAAGCAGAGGGAGATGGGCGTGTTTCACATTTACTAGCCCTTGCAGAGGATTTTCTCTCAAACTCCCCCTGCCTGACACCCAAGGGTCCAGAGGTTTATTGACATCTACCAGTAAGAGCGCTCTCTGTCCTGTCTGTGTCTCTGTCATGTTACTTTTGTTTTGTACCGGTCGATCGATTTGTACTTTGCAGGCTCTCACTGGGGCAGACGTGTCCAGACAGTGAACCTGGCAGCGAAGGGAGACGTCCCAGAGCCCTAAGGCCACCTCAGAGGTGACGATTTGGTTTAGGAGCATCTTTGGGTATCTTCCCCCACGGTGGGAGGAAGTGCCACTTTGTATTTTGTCCTGGGATTTTGTCAGAGCCATTTTGTGGGTTTTTTTGTATGTTTTGTTGTGATCATTGTTACTTTACTCTCTCCTTCTCTTCCAAGAAAAAAATTTTTTTTAACTAAATGAAAAAAGGGGAACTGCTGCAGGCCACAGGAATATATCATAAAAACTCAGCTGGTTATGGCAAAGTCACTACCTGGAGGAATCAGGGATTTCCTCCAGAGGAAGCCAAATCCCAAGGAGTTTTTGGTGTTACTTAGCTTGTTATATATCAGCTGTATTCTGTTATAAAAATCATGTGTGCCTTCATAGTTTTCCCAATTGATTTTTCCCTAAGAAGGGCTAACAATGTGCACTGATCACTCTCTAGACATACACATTCCAGGCATTTGGAGAACAGCCCCAGGAAAGGCTTTCTCTGGAATCAGATATCTCCCCTAGCCATTTTCAAGGACTAAAGGAGACACCACCCAGGTGGTCACCCAACTTCCGAGGACTAACAGTGATAACCACCCACAGGCGAGTCTCCTGACTTAAGGTAAATTCCACAAGGAGACACCGCCCAGGTGGTCACCCAACTTCCGAGGACTAACAGTGATAACCACCCACATACAAGTCTCCTGACTTAAGGTAAATTCCACAAGGAGACACCGCCTAGGAGAGGTGGATGTTAAGTAATAGCTTTACACAGTTTAGCTCGGACCCTCCCTTTTATATACCGGGACTTCCAGGGCACAGAAAAGAAAAGAAAAAAGAGAATGGAAGAACTAGATGGGTAAGAACTTGAGAGGAACAAACTGAGATGGGAAAGAACTAGATCGAAGGGCTAAAAGAGAGGACTAGAGGAACGAGATGGAAGATGAGGAAGAGCCAGATGGGGAAGAACAAGATGAGAAAGAGCCAGATGAGAGAGAAGGAGATGGGAGAGGAGCTGATAGGGGAAAGAACTAGATAGATGAGAACCTAGAAGGGTCAGAACTATATGAAGGAATTAAGATAGAACCTAGAGGTAGATAAATATAGAGAAATCAGTCAAGAAAGGAGCTAGACATGAGAGCAGAATAGAAGCTATGTAGAGAGAGAACTGTCACAGAATAATAAAGTGTATGAACAAAACAAAACAAACAAAAAAAAGGTGCATGTCTGACTGACAGGGATGTGGAAGCCCCTGATGTCTGTTTGATCAAGGACAGAGGTCCTCGAGTCTGGATTGTTTTTGATGTGATTGAGCCTGGAGGGTTAACCCCCACTCAGAGCACATCAGGCTGTCATTGTTCTTGGAGCTTTGTTGGTTTTTTTTTGTTGGGGCAAAGTTTTTTCGTGTGCCCTTGGTCTTGTGTGTAATGTATTAACTGTTCTCTGTTGACTTGACTGTGACGGACGCTATGGGACAGTTCCCTTCGTCTCTACTAGACCTTTGCCTAGCCCACTGGAAGGATGTGTGAGCCGCTATGGGACAGTTCCCTTCTTCTCTACTAGACCTTTGCCTAGCCCACTGGAAGGATGTGTGAGCCGCTATGGGACAGTTCCCTTCTTCTCTACTAGACCTTTGCCTAGCCCACTGGAAGGATGTGTGAGCCACAATAGAGGGAACTGAGTTCCCCACCCCCACTCCCTGATTGAACTGAGATAAACAGGTAGCTCCTGCCAGGTGGGGCTTGCATACTGCAGGAGGGGCTTGTTGGCTGTGAATGAGGCTATCGTCTCAGTGCTAATGTTCCAGTTCTTGGATTGTCTGTGTAAATGTTATTTGTTTCTGTCTGCTAACCTCCCTTATTTTCCTAGAGGAAGAGGAGGAGAGAGAGGCATAGCAAAGGCCACCTCCCTCCCTCCGTAGCTCTCTTGCTATCAGGACTGCAGCCAACTGGCTGCTCTCAGGAGGGTAGGGGTGCGTGCTCTCGGTACAGGCGGGCAAAGATGGGAGCTCTAGACAGGGCAATGGGGACTGCCTGCAACTGACAAAAACTGTGTGAACACTAAAGAGAGAATCTGACCCTCCCTTCCTTTACTGTGATAACTTCAAGGTCTCTTCTGCCGGCCAGCAGCTTCTCTTGTTAACCCTTCTCTGTCCTGATATTGCTTAAAAAGAAATGTTAAATTACCAGTTCAAGATACTGGGAAAATTATGCTTTTGTTTCCACAGGAAAAATAAAAATTTACATGGGTTTTGGTCATTTGAGTTCAGTGGGTTACAAATACTTGCCATCATTTAAGAGACTTGGTTTCAAATTTTTGCTGGTTAAGATAAAATATAATGTTTTTATAAAAAATGACTTGAGATATATATATATATAAAAACATGTTTCAGATTTCTTTGTCTTGCTATTCTGCTGTTACATTGAGACTCCAAAGGGTCATAGTTGTAAAAATGTCTGTCTGCTCTACAGGTATGAATGAAAAATGTGGCCACATGTATGTTTGGTTTTGAATGTCTGAGTTTGCATGTCCTTTGTGTTAAGGAATACAAGTTAATACTAGTCATCTGGCTATTCAGATACTAGTTTAAAGCATAAACTGTTCTATTTAAATAAAAAAAAAACTGAGAGGTATATTTGACTAATATATCTATAGGAGAACAAATTGGCCTGGTTATTGTTACCAAACTTAGAGATATTTTCAAGATTAGGCCTAGATTTGTTTGGCTCAGATACATTTAATAGATAATAGTCCTCAAACCTGTCAAAGACCTGTTAAATATGGCATTTACATTATTTGATTAAAAGCTTACTATAGCAAACAGAGACTCTGAGCTCCCCAGCTCCTAGCAATGACTCCCAAGTTCTCCAAAGAAGATATGGAACAACGACAACAAGATGCCACCTGAATTGTGGACAATGCTGTCCTGACACCTGTTCTGCCAACACTATGAAGACTATAGGAGCCTGGGATGATGACAGTCTGGGTAATGGATAGTCTATGTTATTTTTTAAATAGACTTAAAAGTCTGCACTCAGGTAAAGTTTATCCTTCCCAGATCTTTGATGACATTGATGACTGGGCTAGCTATAGCTTTCTCAGCTTAGTAATTGATTGATCAATGGATTAATTAATTAAAGTTAATAAGTCTCTTTAAAAAAGATAAACAGGTTCTAAATATAGACTTACAGATGTTTTTCATTGGGCCAAGGAAATTTCAGTCCAATCTATACTTGGTTCTCTAGACAGAAAAGACACTATGGATTTCAGGGCAAATTGATAATACTACAATTACTAAGACTATGGGTCTAAAAGTTCCAAATAAGTTAGTAAGTTTTAACTCCTATTCCTAGTTTATATCTATCTCAACAGGTTTCCACTTGGCTGACAGATACATCCAAGCATCATTTGCTGGTGACAACCTACTGCAAATGACTATGAGCCCTGAACTTGCTGAAAGCTGATATGGACCAATTCAGCCGATATGCATGCCATCTCTTCAGCTGGTCAATAAAACGTTCCCTCTTGTCTTTGACTAACATTCTGGCTTTCCAGGGCCTTGATAACAACGTCCCAATGTCAGCAGGAAGTAATTATAGAAGAGAGAAAACATCGCCCCTGTTCCCCCCCCCCTCCAGAATGTTAGCTCAAAAGGGAATTTCTTGTCATAGGGAACCTGAGATAAAGTTCCAAGTTCCTTGAGGATAAGGAACTCTGTCAGCCATCACAAGGCTTTTGGCCTTGTGCTTCTGCTAATTACTGTTGGCTCTTATATCACTGATGTTTTAACTAAATGATGACTCATGTCTGGGTACCACTAAACTGAGGATGCTAGAATTCCAATATCCACCTCTGAACCCATGACACACTTGCAGATGGCAAAAACTAAGGGGAAGCTCGCTTTGCCATTGATAATGGAAAAGCTCTGATGTTCTGGTCCAATTAGTCTCTGATATGGAATTCTTTGAGCAGAGAGGCAGATACACTCGAGAACCTGTGTCTATGACTATTGCCCTCTTGTTAGGTATTGGGGCATCACTGCAGGAATTGGTACAGGAACTACTGCTCTCGTGCAGAGCAACCACCTTATGCAGTTACAAATGGCTATGACTACTGACCTAGAGGCCATAGAAAGATCCATTTCTGCTCTGGAGAAATCTTTAACCTCGCTCTCTGAGGTTGTGTTACAAAACATAAGAGGTCTGGATTTACTATTTTTTAAAGGAGGGGGGATTAAGTGCAGCCTTGAAGGGAGAATGCTGCTTTTATGCCGACCATACTGGTATTGTCAGGGAATCGATGGAAAAATTAAGGGAAAGGCTGGCTCAAAGCAAAAGGGAGTTTGAAAATCAGCACGGGTGGTTTGACCTTTGGTCCCTGGGCCTTTCAGCGGTTGACTCGATTTATCCAAAATCAGATTGATTCGGCCTTACCACAACACGTCTCGATTCATTATCACAGAGTAGATTCCGAGGAGGCCGGCCAGGAGCCCCATCAATGACTTAGATTCAGTGTCCTAAGGCCCTAACGTCCCCACGGTCCTGCTAGAGGGTACTCAATGACGGGAATAGTACAGGGCCCACGCCGGAGACAACAGCATACAGAGGTCGCCCGAGACCAGCTCAACATGGCATGCTGCCGAGCGTGGGAAGCCCCCTGTGTAGCCTAAGACAGGGACTCTCTCGGACCACCCCGATCACATGGACTTGGTCCATTTTTGAGAAAAGAGGGGGAACTGTTGGGGACCAATTCCTGACAGCAGTGTCCTTACTTTATCAAACCTTACAAAGGCAGGAAGTTCCTGGCCTAACCCGTGGGCTGTACAACTTCCTGGAGTACGTGCTAATCAGCCAGCTGCAGGGGCCTGGGACCAAAGCGACCTCACCCTCCCTTAGGAATTTTCCATTCTTCTCTCCGTGCTTTCCCTGTTCCCCCACCCTGCCTGAAGCCCTGTTTATAAGCCTCAACACCCAGTCAATAAACGGAGACCTCGACGCAACTCAGACTGACTTTGTCTTCCTTTACGCGCCTGGTCTCCTTTCTCTCTCGCCCCCATTGATCTTTCAGGAGGTGCCTCCTCGGGTCTCATCAAATAACCTGGCCCGCGGGGCCGGGCACATCTGTGCCCTTTGTCATCCTTCCTGGATTAGATTGTTGTAGTTTCCCAATGCCTTTAATCACAGGGCACAGTAGCACCAAGAGATGCCCCAAAGAATCTCTTGCACTCCAGACATAATCCTTCTTTCCTTCATTGTAGAGAGACAGTCCAGTTTCTCTATGGTAATCTAGATATATTGCCCATCCTGATGATGTTATTCCTTTCTCAGTCTGTTGTTTTAAGGGCATTTGAATCTCAAAATAATCAGGGGTCAGTCTGAGTTCAGCTCAACAGAAAGTTTGTTGGACCTCCTGGCAGGAGCACAATGGCCTCTGAACAAAAACTTTTAGGGCAGCAAAATTTGGTGTTACAGAAACAGGCAGCAAAACTGTTCTAGTCAGTCACTAGGGACAATAGTGAGTGGAACTATCCCCTTTACCAACCCTTGATTACTGGACACATGGATACTGGCTATAGGAGAAAATGTACCATATATTGGATGCTGATTTGGAGCATACACTGCCTCCTGGAGAACCTTGCCCCAGCCCTCAAGATGCTGCCACCTAATTGGTGCTGTAACAGTATCTTCAACAAACCAAAGTCCACTCCATCTTTCTCTCTGGCCAGCTTCTTCAGGATGCTGGGGAATAAGGTAAAAACAGTGGATTCCATGAGTATGGGCCCACTGTAGTGCTTCTCTGGGAGTGTAGTGAGTTCCTTGGTCTGAAACAGGACTCTGGAATAACATATCGATGGGTAAGACATTCTGTAAATCCATTGATGGTATTTTGTGAAGCATTACATGTAGGAAAGGCAAATCCATAATCAGAATAAGTTTCTACTTCATTAAGGACAAAGATTTGTCCTTTCTACAGGAGAAGTGGTTCAATGTACTCAACCTGCCACAAGGTTGCTGACTGGTCACCCCAGGGAATGGTGCCATACCGGGGGCTCAATGTTAATCTTTGATGTACTGTTGTTGGATGATCTGGCACTCATCAGAAGGTGTACCCAGGACACCCTTGGTGAGTGGAAGACCATGTTGTTGAGCCCATGCATAGTTCCCATTTGTGCCATCATGGTCACTTTGGTCATGGGCCCATTTGGCATTGACAGGAATGGCTGAGGAGAGAGACTGACTGTCCACAGAAAGTCATCCAATTTATTTGATTATTAAACTCATTCTCAGCTGAAGTCACCTTTTGGTGAACATTTACATGGGATGCAAGTATCTTCACATCCTTTGCCATTTTTAGAGATCTATGCACATACTTCTTCCTCACATTTCTTTCTCTTTTCAACCTTGCTCTTTCCAAGTCCCCGACCACTCAGCCAGTCCATTGGCTATAGCCCATCAGTCAATAAATAGTTGTACATTAGGCCATGGTTCCTTCCAAACAAACTGTATAACCCTGTGTACTGCCTGAAATTCTGCCTACAGTAAAGATTTCCCCATTACCAGTATCTTCATGCTTGTCCCAGAATGGAGTTGAAATGCTACAGTTGTCCACTTCTGAGTGGTGCCAGCATGATGTACAGAACCATCAGTAAACCAAGCCCTAGTCTTCTCTTCCTCAGTCAACCAATCGCAGGGAACACACCCCATGAGGCTGGAAGTGCATGCTTGGGAGCAGAAGGCATTGCAACCAAAAGCATTTGGGCTGCATGTCTTTTTTATGACTAGATGGGTGCAATAACACCCAGGTCATGAAGGGCAGTTCAGGTTTCATGGTAAGATGGTGGCCTACTATGAAATATTCACTTTTTCCCATTTGGTAGTATTATTGGCCTATTCTCACATGCTTGGCCATATTTATTTTTGAAAATGATTCTATGGGCCCCAGTGGCAGAGACCTGAAATGACTTTAATAGATACTGCATTGCCCCAATTCTTCAATGTTCCTATTCTTGTTCGTTATTCAGGTTTGTTCTTTTCCTCTGTGTGTGTATGTGTGTGTGTGTGCACGTGCGTGCGTGTGTGTGTGTGTGTGTGTGTGTGTGTGTGTGTGTGTGTGTGTGTGTAGACTATGTAGCCCAGCGTTTATGACTCACAGTTATCTTCCTGCCTCTGTGTCTGAAGTGCTGGTACTAAAAGAATGCACTACCACACACAGCTTTAAAAATGATTTTCATGGTCTAGTCTCCTCTTATCCTGGCTAGGGAGGCTAGGAGATGGTGTCAGAAGCCCTGATGCTGGAATTACAGATAGTAGTGTGCTTTTATGTGAAATGGAATTGGAACTTGGATGCTCTGAAAGAATTTTCAGTGCCCTTAGCTGCTAAGGTATTTTTCCACACTAAGTTTTATGTTCTTGATTAGATTTTCTGTCCAAGGCATCATAGTTCGTCTGATGATGATTTAAAATGGAATTTTCCTCCATTTGAGAGAATTATCCTCAGGTAGAGATGAGTTCCCTGACTGTTTATCACATACAATGTGGTCAGCCCATTATCAATATATATACAACCAGAAAAAATGGATGCATCAGGTGGTATTCATGTATTCAGCAAACTTATTTACCCATACTTAACAAGAAGAAGTTGGAAAAGATTTGGGAAGGCATGAAATGATGAGATAAGATGGTAATGTGATGTAATATTTTTAATTAACAATTTATAGAAATAAATTTTAAATAAAAAGAGGGACTTGATAGAGGGCTCAGCAATTACGAGTACTGGGTTTTTTACAGAGGACCCATGTTCCATTCCCAGAATCAATGTGGTAGTTAACCTCTGCTATAACTCTAGAGAGACATCTCCAGACTTCTTATGGCCTCTGTAAGTATTTTCCACAGACATATACAGGCAAAACACCTGTATAAATATTTTTTTAAAAGAAGTAGAAAAATGAAAGAATGGAATTCTCTACAGTGATACCACAGCCATGAGACTAACAGAAGCCAGGGTTAATTAAAATGAAATCTTCTGGTCTTGCTTGGAAGCAGTGGTGGCCTTGAAGAGAGCCAGCCTGCAGAGAGGCAAAAGCAGCTTTCTTCTGAGTACAATAAATCTCATCATAACCATTCATTTTGGAGTAGAGTATACAGTGATCTTAGGTGACTTTTCCTTGATGTTTTCTGTATTTGTATTCTCCATCTTATGTGTCTGTGAGAATTGACACATCGGTACAGTTATCTTTTAAAATAAACATCAAGATTGACAGGTAGCGTAGTCTCCAAAGGAATCTACATGCAGAGTGGCATTTTCTTGACTTTCAGGTAAGATCTTGTGGTGCAATATGAACATGCCAGAGGCATGTCTTGCCATCATTTTAAATAATTATATGTTTCTGCATGACTTTCAGACAAGAATGTTGCTTAATGTCTCTGCTTTTACATTGTGATCATGTTTAGAAATGTATTTGTTAGCCAGGCGGTGGTGGCGCATGCCTTTAATCCCAGCACTCGGGAGGCAGAGCCAGGAGGATCTCTGTGAGTTCGAGGCCAGCCTGGGCTACCAAGTGAGTTCCAGGAAAGGTGCAAAGCTACACAGAGAAACCCTGTCCCGAAACCCCCCCCCAAAAAAAAACAAAGAAATGTATTTGTTAATTGAGCATAACTAGGAAGAGGGAGAACTATACATGAACATATCCAGACTCCCTCAGGAAAATCTACATGCTTTCTTTTTTTAATGAAAACTATTGTTGTGGAAATAACTTTCATGCTGTCTTGCCTCTTGCAGATAAGAAATCCTTCTCATTTCATTTGTCTTGTCTCTGGTAATGGATATCCTCAATAGTCAAACTGACTACCTCTGTAACTAATTAAAACCCCAAGATTTGGATATATGTGTGAGGGATTGTCTTTAAAGGTTTTGAAGTTAAAGACCTATCTTTAATCCAGATAATTTGAGGTAATCAATCCACATTTAGCTGCTTGGTGGCAGTGCACACCTTTCACCCCAGCACTCAGGAAGCTGAACCAGTTGGATTTTTGAGTATGAAGCCAGGTCGATGTACAGAATGAGTTTGAGAGATAGACATATAAAACCTTTCAGAAAACTCAAAAGAACCAATAAACAAGAGTAAGGAGCCAGGTGTTGGTGGTGCACGTCTTTATTCCCAGCATTTGTGAGGCAGAGCCAGGTGGATCTCTGTGAGTTCGACGCCAATCTTATCTACAGAATGAAATTCAGACAGGCACTTAAACTACAGGGAGCAACCCTGTCAAAAAAAAAAACTGAATAAGGTCCACCTTTAATCTGCATAGCAACACTTGAGGGCAGCCTACATATATAAAAGATGTTGAAGGAGGAATCTCTCTGTCTGCTTCTGCTTGCTCTGGCTACCAAGTTTATTCCTTTACTAGCATTGGAGCCTACTTCTTTAGAATTTTGGTGTATCCTGAAAACCAGGTGAGACATGGACTGAGGAACTACTGGACTTTTCAAATTTCCATTGGTAGACGGCCATTGTTGGACTAGCTCAACCACAGCATGTGAGACATTGTAATAATTCCACTTTCTACATGCATAGAGAGATTCATCCTCCCAGTCCTGTTTGTTAATGTTCTAATCCTGCCCCTTTGCACCATGCTATGTCCTGACATAGAAGCTTATTCTTAAGGGAAAATTCCACCCATTTCCCGCCTCTCTCTCCTGCTTTCTTCCCAGGAAGTGTGCACAACCTCAGACTTCTTAATCTTTCTCCCCCTTTCTCTTTCCCTCTTTCTCTTCCCCTTTCTTCCTTCCCCCACCAAATAAACCTCCTCACTGAGTTTGTCTGCATGTCATCTTTGTCTGTCCCCTGCATTGGGGCACCTTGGCTCTCTACCTGCCAGAGCCTTCTTTATAAATTCATAATACTGTTCAAGTACAGAAGCTTGAATAATGCAGTGTTTTTTTTATCCACTGTCCTAGGAGAAAGATGTACTGACTAATAATAGTGCTTGTGAACACATTCTTAATTACTCTATTATGTTTTACACATTCATGTTTCCCTGAAGCTTACTCTTTATTATTTTTTAATTTGCCAACAGTTTGCTCTGAATTTCAGGAATAAAACTCCTAAAGCAATGGAGCCATCATCCCACTTTCTGATGGGAGGAAGACCTATTATCTTGTTTGTGATCTGCTTCCTGCTTTTCTTTCCTGCTTGTCTGAAGTCCCTGTGACAGCTAGGTAATATGTACCTTCAGTTCACCTGACATCAATGTGAAATCCCAAAACAAAAATATTTTATGTCTTTATATTTCACTTTAGTTGTTAATATTCTGGGCATCCTTCCACCTGAGGGACAGGGAATCACTCTCTCCAACATAGTAGAGTGGGCTGTACAAGCTAGCAACACAGTGTCCAGGAGGAAGAAGGGGAAGAGCCTACTGAGAGCAGAAAGAGAGCAGGGTCTGCTATTGGAGCCAGGGGCAAGTGCTATGGAAATGCAAATCTCTGCAGTTTCAGAAAAGGTCTGGGTCTGTGGTGGAAGGCAGGATCAGGAACCATTGTGCTGTGACTTTAAGCACAGTGTAACCTTGAGGGAGGTGCTCTTGTCACTCAGACCTCAGTAGCCAATCAGGCCCTCCAGGCGACCTGCCAGTCAGAAGTTGTGCTGGGTCCTTCTGGCTGCCAGCTTTAAGCTTGTCTTTGAAGAGAAACTGGTGCCAGCAGTTTTGTGAGCAGTGCTGTGAGAGTTGCTGCAGGGAGCAGAGCAGAGAACATGGCCAAGGTGGGAAACCACAACATGGTGAGTGATGTGCAGGAGCCAGTGTGGTGGGTCCTTCTCAGACCTGGGTGGGATCCTTCAGCTAGAATCCCTATCCTGTGAGGTCCCATGTGGTCTTTGAAACTTCTATTTACAGGGCAGGCCTCTGGATATCTTTTCTGTGTGGGCTGCATCTGTTCACAGAATTGGGAGCAGGGAGATGTGTGTAGAAACATCTTTGTAGTCAGCTTAAACATGCTTTTACTGCACCCATGGAAAGCAGATTGCCAAACTTGGATCGGCCTAGTTTCTTTAATACCTTCTAGTGCTTCAGCACTGTGTATTTAACTTTCATGTGTAAGATTCATTTATAGTTAATTTTGTGGAGGTTGTAAATGGCATCTCATTTGTTGGGTAGCACTCCACCCCTAAGGTGTGAGAGAGAAGAGAGAAGAGTTGAACTCATGATATAAGGGATTTACTAATTCTTAGAATGTAGTAAGTCTCACAAAATAGAATTTAGCTGAGGAAGAACTACAAAAAACAAACAAACAAACAAACAAACAAACAAACAAACAGCCAGATGGTGGTGGCACATGTCTTTAATCCCAGCACTCAGAAGGCAGAGACAGTCAGATCTCTGTGAGTTTGAGGCCAGCCTTGTCTGGAGAGCAAGATCCAGGACAGGCACTAGAACTACACAGAGAAACCCTGCCTCACAAACAAACAAACAAACAAACAAATTAATTAATTAAATAAAAGCCTCAAAGAGAAGAGTATAGTAGCCAGCCCTGTTGGAGATTAGGACAGTAGGATACACATTTGTTCACCAGCATTGTCCAGACATTTGGCTTCAAACCATTACAAAGGAGCCATCACTGATTTACAATCAGCCAAGAGGCATAACCGGCCTAGATGCCATATCATAGAAGGGAACTCTAACAAGCTGCTCATTGAGGCTTTACAGAGTCATAACTAACCTTAAATCCTGGTATGCCATAAAATTCCAGTTTTCTTCTTGAGAGCAGCATAGTTCTGCCAGATGGGCAATATGATACCAGGTGACAGATATTTGAAAAGTAAAACATTACCTGGGCAGTCGGGGTACACACCTTTAATCCCAGCACTCACTCAGAAAGTAGAGTCAGGTTGATCTCTGTGCGTTTGAGGTCAGCTTGATCCACAGAGGTATGTCTAGGACAGACTCCAAAGTTATACAGTGAAAATATGTCTCAATAAACAACAACAAAAAATGCATAAAGCAAACAGAAAAATAAAACACTGTTGTGTAAAAGACTGCCCTGATCAAGCAAGGTTTTCCTTTGGGCCCTCAGGCAGGGATTAGGAAAATTCTTGGGAGATCTAGTAACAGCCTGGGGCCTAGGACTTTGGAGCTCTCCTTAATGTATTGATGATTAAACAGAGCTCCTTCCCTAAAACTGGGAATTGACTTTGGAGAACTGGCAATGGTCTGGAACCAGGGTGTTGATGGTGCGGTTGCTTCAGATCCTGAGAAACCAACTCTTTCTACTATGTGGGGCTATGGTTTTCCTTCCACAGATTGCTGTGGGCTTAGTCAGTAATATTCTTGAGATACCCTGTTTCCCCTTATGCAGCATGGTTTAATTAGCCTCATCTCTGAGTCTGTCCCATTGTATGATACTTTCTGCTGACTTCCTAGAATTTTACTGTTTCCTTCCATGTCTCTCCTGGAAGTAGTATAAAGGTGCTATTCTTCATAAGAAGCTTAGTTGACATGAGATATAGCTTGTGCAAGACTTCCCCATACCAGCTTTTATCTTTTCTACATTATACTTATCCTCTTTCATCCCTTGTGATAATCTCTGCAGAACCATGTCACTGAAGAAGATTCTGCTGTTTCACATCACTGGGGTACTTAAGAAACAATTTTGGAAATATATTTGCTGTGTAAGTCTCCCATCTGTCTAAGAAGGTAGACTTGCAGTCTTCTGTCCCTAATTAAATTGTTCAGTGTATAACCTGCAACCTGAATCTAAATGTCCCAAGGTTGATAGAATATGTGGAATCCAAAATTACTTCTAGTCTGGCTCCTCTTTTAGCATTAGCTGGAGATGGATACAGGCAATCATTAAAGAGATTTTTTCTTTATTAATCTCTGAAGTGTATGAAGTGATTTCTCCTTGGGAAGGTATGTTAATTCTAGAACACAAGTATTTTGATCCTGCTAGAAAAATGTTTTTGAAACAAGCTCTGTTATGTTGACACAAATGGTCTTGGTGTCAGTCTGTTGCTCTCTATGGCAGTGACTTTTCCTCTCCTCAATATTACACATTAAAAATCTTAAATTCAATGATTGTATCACCTCAGAGTTTCAAACTTATCCTTTTGAGTCATGCATTTGCATGAAGTAAAAGGAAAAGTATTTCCATGTGGAGCATGGTTTCTACCTTCAGACCAGAATAGAAGAAATAGTTTGTTGTGTACACTGCTGGGGGAAGCAGGGTAGGCAATTAGCTTCTGGAGTCACCATTGTTTAAAAGGATCTAATTGCAGCAGGGGGAGTGATTTTATAATTTCTCAGTATGTACTAATTGATGTTTTGTGAATGAAGACAGACCAGATTGATTGGTGTACAATTTGGAATGATCAACTTTCACCAAAGGATATTGAATTTTTCATTATGCAATGCTCCTGTGCAGATAGTTTCAGTCCTGCTTGGCACAGTTATGTCAGCTCAGAGGTTTGAGAAAAAGGCCATTGACTGTAACTCTGTGTATCAGGTTACAGATCTCAGCAGTCAAGAGGTGCTTATTAATGACATTCCCTTTACTAGAGAAGGTCCCACTCTTCTTGCAAGTCAATACACCTAAGTGTTTTATCTTTAAAAAATACATTACTTTATCATTTCAAAATTTGACTTACTGTTATTATTTTTAACATTTTTTAAAGTGCATTACTGTCCTTATCTGTTTCTGTTCTCTAATGTTTCTAGGTTAATAATTGTTTCATTTCTGTCTCTCAAGAGCTGTTGATTATTGATTTCTGTGTGGAGCAGCGTCTCCTGTAGCCCAGGCTTGCCTCATGCTATGTAATGGAGAATTGCTTTAAATACCTACTCCTATCTCATGCCCAGTGATGTGAAGAGAGTTCTGCATACCCTTCCAAGCTGGGTATAGTGAGAAGGGAAAATGGACCAGTTATTTAGTGTCCACCAGTCTCTCTGGTTTTTGTGGGTGACAAACAAATCAACAAAGACATGTCCTAAAATTGATTCAGCTGATATAGTGACTATGCAGAAAGGTGGGGGCAGGAAGGAGGGTGAGAGCTTACCTGCTTCAACAGTGGTTGAGATTAGCAATGTGGAGTCATGTAATCAATTTTAGATTCTCCATATATGTCCTGACTGCCCATTTCTTGGGGTCAATAGACCAGATCATTCAGTAATCTGGATAAAGGACTTACCTTGTAGTGCAATGAAATTACTGTTGTTAAACTCGTTCAACCAATATAGAAGATCTGGGTAAAATGGTGTGGCCTTGCCTAACAGGACTGCTATTTTCCTTGTTTATGATGTGTAGCCTCAGGAAAAGAAATGCATGTGAGTAATCCTTGGTTTGGTCTCACAAAAACCTCTAGTATCTGAAATATGTGCTCAAGTATTCTATTCCAATTTTTCAAAATATTTATTTGAGATTATGACTATGTCATGTCAATGGTCTCTTTCCTACCCACAAGCCTTACAATTGACCACTAATTGTTTTCTAATTCATGGTCTATTTTTCTTTAACAGTTACTCAGTAACAACAATTACTGTTTGAATGTGACCTGTGATTGGCTGGAGGACTTCCCAGCTATGAAGTAAAGAGTTGCCTGTACTGGACAGTCAGCATGTATTTGTACAAAAAGGACTATGTATCTTGGAAGAGGAACAGAAATTGCTTTGGGAGACAGGGAGTTTTTCTACTAGAATACAAATTTCCCAAATTAGGGCCCTGTCTCCCCTTAGTATGGAAGGGCAGAGCTGAGAAGGCCTCTGCTTTTTATGTCATGTGATCTCTGATCACTCAGTAGGGGAGCTGCTACTTTCCTGAGTCCTGGCTCAATAGCTTTAGCTAATGTGAGGCCCTGGGAAGGCTTAGGATTTGGGTGTACCAATGGGACATAGCTGGCAGGTTCTTTTTTGGATGTTCCTCTGGGTCTGTTATAGGGAACTGTGAAGGAGAACACAAGCCAAGCTATGGTGAGTGTGGGGACCACTAAACCCAGATCAAGAGGAGCAGTTCTGCTGAGCTGTCAGTGCTTCTGTGACTTTGAGGGACCATGAGTCAGACTGGTTCTGTTGGTCCCTGTGGGGATCTGGGAAATGGCCCTTCTTCTCTGAGACACCTGAGTGTGGATTCTGTGAAGAGGGGAGGCTCTGCTGTCCTGGCGGTGAGAGAGTGTGGTATCTGTAATATATTTGCATGTTGTTAGGCAGGTGGATAGAGCTGATTCCAGATCATGTGGCAGGAAATAGTCATTAAATTATTCTACCCATGTGGTAGGAAATAGTCATTAAATTATTCTACCTTTTTTGTGATTGGGCATCAGTTTGGCTGGGTTTACCTGGAACCACAAGGGTACATGAGACTTTGCAGAGCCATAGCAGGAGATTACCTCCATTTGCCAAGAGAACCTAGAGTTTGAAGTCTCTCTGTTTAAAAGAAATGTCAGTAGTAGCTGGAAAGTCAGAAGCTTTAAAGGTAAGTTTGAGATGATTTTGTGGAATCTGTCAAGTCTGTGTTAATTTCTATACACATAGAATTATAGGTAGCTGTAACACTGGTCAAGATCACACTTTTCCTGAATGAGTTTCCTTTGGTCTTTTAATTAATTATAAGTTGACTATATTTTCCTGCTTTTGTTCTTGTCTCTCTATCTCCTTTATTCTTTCACAAATATTGTTCATATTCTTGATTGTTGTAGCTTTGTGGTAAATAAAAAAGTCACATAGTATCTATATCTATATCTATCTATATCTATCTATCATATATATATGTATATTACTTTTTCATGATACTGTTGAGCATTCTGAGTGTTTCCACTTTGCATAGAGAATTGGAACCAGGAATCCTGTCATAAATTGTTGAGGCATTTCTTTGTATTATATTCAATTTGTGATGCAAATTTACCATACAAAAACCTCTTAATATTGATGCATTATGTTCCCATGGATCATTTGTTTACTTTCACGTTATCAGAAATTTCCCTGGGTCCTGCCATGAGCAAATCCTTCCAAGAGTCTAGGGGAAGATGCTATGTCTGGTGTGGGGTTATCTGAGGTCAAGGAATCTATGTACACCAATTTATTATATCTGTTTACTTTATTTCTCTATAACAAACCTATTTTTTTGAGACAGGTTTTTCCAGTGTAGTTTTGGTCCCTGTCTTGGATCTCTTTCTGTAGACCAGGCTGGCCTCAAACTCACAGAGATCTCCCTGTCTCTGCCTCCCAAGTGTTGACACTAAATGTATATGCTACCACTGCCCAGCTGTAACCAACTTCTAACTACATTGCCTCAGTTCTGTTCTGACTCTCAGTTCTTCTCTATCACTTCCTTTTCTGTCCTCTCCTAGCCATAGTAATAGATAAGCACATATACTCTGAACCTCAACTTTATCTTCCATTCCTCTGTCCTCCATCTTACATTCATCTTCCCCTCTCCTGATCTGATTCAGATGCATCTACAGTCTTCAGAACTTTTCCTTGCTCCTTACCCTCACCCTGACCTAGTCTTCCTAACCATCTACAGAAACTCTGCCTTGTTCTCCTCTTCCTGGCCACATGACTCTGCCTTGATCAGAAATTCTGCTAGTCTTTACTTCACCTGGGTATGCAAAAAATCTCTTTTGTCTTCAGCCAATAGCTTTGCCATGCCACTGGGCCTGAAGGAAAGCAATGGTCTGAGCCTCATATGTGCAAGAAACAAAGCTATGGATCTACAGTCTGCCTATCTCCTAGGCACTATAGGGGTGCTACCTAGAAGATCAGCAGTAGGTATAAGATTGTATTGTTTGCCATATGGCCTAGTAGTACATGAGCACACAAGAAATTCATAGTAGAAGACAGCTGATATACTAAAAGCTGAATAACACCAAATAATCACTGATAAATGGCATCCCTCTGGAAAAAATTCTTTGAACTTTCTAGGTATAGCTTTATTATATACAGCTGGAGGTCTATAATATATACTTGTGGCTTGCAGCATTAATTTAGGTTTTATTGTTGTTAATCTGTAGAAGTCTTTTATTTTATTGGATAAAAAGTAATATAGGGCTGGGAATGTGATAAGCATGTATTCTTCTTGGGGATAACCTGAGTTCATAGCCCAATATCTAAGTTGGGATGCTCATAACCAACTGCTACTCTAGAAACAGTGGATGGGACACACTCTTTTCTTATATGTCACCTGTATATACTTAGAAGACATCCTTCCTCATACAAACATGCACAAAATATGGAGATAAAATTTTCAAAAGTTCTTGTGACTCATAAAGCAATCAGAGCAAAACAAGTTGCTTTAGGTGTACAATGCAAATCATACACTGTTTCTTTAAAAATCTGTTATCTTGCATTTGGTTTGGAAAAGTTTTCCTTTCCTCACTCTGATGGAGACTCACAGATAGTCATCAGTCATAGGAAACAAGATGGTGCCTAAGTTATCCTAAAATTTACCTTGCTTTTATTATAAGATAATGAGATCCTTTTAGTAATCAGAACTATTTTCTAAAAAGTTAAAACATCAGAAAGCTTCATTGAAATCTCTCCAACTTTGATAGAAAATAGCTCCTCTCTCAACTCATTTTCTATTATTTCCAAAGACAAAACTAGAGTGCATTGTGGCTTAATTTTGTTAAGAATCTGTTCTTGTTTAAGGGACAGTGACATGTATTTGTAGATAAGTTTTTATGTCAAGTTTGATCGGTGGTGCCATCTATGGTGTTGATTTTATTAATTGTCATCTAGATGTATTGTTTCTCTGGAAATTGATGGATCTTCACCAATATTTTTGCAGAAAATTTGTTATATGATGTTATGGGTGTTTTGATTTTTTGTTACTTCAAAAGTTTCTGTGTAGAGACAGTTTTAGTTTTCTTTTGTTGATCTTAGAAGCTCACTTTTTATTTCTTGACAAACCTGTATTTTCCAGTTGTTGCCACCTTCATGTTTTGGTTTCTGCTGCTTAATTAATTGACATGGTTAATATTTGGGGTTTGTGTAGTTTTTTTTGTTTGTTTTTGTTTTTGTTTTTTGAGACATGGTTTCTCTATGTAGCTTTGCACCTTTCCTGGAACTCACTTGGTAGCCCAGGCTGGCCTCAAACTCACAGAGATTTGCCTCGCTCTGCCTCCCAAGTGCTGGGATTAAAGGCATGCACCACCACCGCCCGGCTGGGTTTTGTGTTTTTAAAACCTTCTAATGTTATTGTCTCTGTCTTAATTGGCTTCAACTGTCAATGTTATATCTCCTCAAATCATCTGAGGAAACATCAATCGAGGCTCTGCCCAGATCCGAATTGATAGTTACTATTTTTGTGAGAAATTGTGTTCATTGGTGTGGGAAAGCTCTTCGACTAAGGTTTCTATGTCCTAAGTAAGTGGTCCTGAGATGCTTGAGAGATCTAGCTTAGGACATGACAGTGATCAAGCAAGAGAGAATTCCAGTAAATACAATTTCCCCGTGGTTTTGCCTTCATTTCTTAGCTTTTCTCCTAAGCTTCTACAATTGTTGATTAGATCTAGCAATAGCAGTCAAATAAACCTGTTCATTACCTGAGATGCTTTTGATTAGAGAATTTAACCACAGCAAGAAACAAGTAAGTTGAATCAAAATCTGATACACCAAAAATAATTTTGTTGCTGAGTAGAATGTGGTAATGTGGTCTTTTGGAGGAATGTGGAAGATAGTAGGACTTTAGATGGCAAAGCCATAGAAAGCTGCACGTAGAGTTTAATTGGCTATATTTAGTTCTGTTGCCCATTTTTTAACTGGATTGTTCAATATTTTGATGTATAGTTTCTTGAATACTTTATATATTTTAGTGATCAGCCCTCTGTCAGATGTGAGGATGGTGATGATCTTTTCCCATTCTTTAGGCTGTTATTTTGTCTTATTGATGGTATCTTGGCCCTACAAAATGTTTCTCAGTTTCAGGAAGTCCCATTTATTAATTGTTGCTCTCACTGTCTATGCTACTGTTTTTTATATTTAGGAAGTGATTTCCTCTGCCCCTGCTTTCAAGATTACTTCCTACTTTCTCAAATGTAAAATTCAGTGTAACTGGATTGATGTTGTGGTCCTTTATCCACTTGGACCTGAATTTTGAGAATGGTGACATATATGGATCTATTTGAAATCTCCCACACATTGACATCCAGTTATGCTAGCACCATTTGTTGAAGATACTTTCTTTTTTCCATTTTACAGTTTTGACTTCTTTGTCAAAAATCAGGTATTCATAGGTGTGCAGATTAATATCAGGAACTTCAATTAGACTCCTTTGGTCCACATGTCAGTTTTTATGCCACTACCACCAAGCTGTTTATATTACTATATCTCTAGAGGGAAGGGAGATGAGATAGGGATGAGGATGATGGATGGGGTAGGAGATGGGGGATGAAAACACAAGAAAACAGGATCATCAAGCTGGAAGAGGTACAGAGTGGGAGAGAAAAGAAAGAGATACCATGATAGAGGAAGACAGGGTCCTAGGTAAGTTCCCAGGAATCCCCAAGGATACCCAACCTTAGAGTAGTAGCAATAGTGGAGAGGGTACCTGAATTGGCCTACTCCAGGAATCAGATTGTGAAATAACCTAACTGTCATCATAGAGCCTTTATCCAGTAATTAATGAAAGCAGATGCAGAAATCTACAGCCAAGCTTCAGGATTCCCATCAAAGAGAGAGAAAAGAGGGATTCTATGAGCATGGGGCATCAAGATAATGATGGGGACATGTAGAGAAACAACCAAACCAAACTAGTTGCAACTCATGAACTGTGGATGAATAGCTGTGGATCATCCATAGGACTGGACTAGGACATCTGCATAGGCAAGAGACTTGTTTGGCTTGAACTATTTAAGTGGATACAAGGCAGTGGGATCAGGATCCATACCTGTTGCATGAGTGGCTATTTAGAGCCCAGTACCTATGGTGGGACACCTTGAACAGCCTTGGTGAAGGGGGAGAGGCTTAGACTTGCCTCAACTGAGTATACTAGGCTCTGCTGACTCCCCATGGGAGGCCTTGCCTTGAACAAGATGTGAATGAGGAGTGGGTTGGGGGAAGAGCTGAAGGGTGAGAAAAAGGAGGACAGGGGGATCAATGGGTGGTATGTCAAATTAATAGAAAATTTCTTAATAATAAAAAAAAGGAAAATAAAGAGAAGCCCTTCTCAGCATTTAAAGCCTAGGAAGGTAACCTAAGTATAAGATTCCATATTTCTAAGTCTTCTACTTATGGAACTTGCTAACTTGATTCCTAATTCAAAGAAGCAACTTCATACAAAATTTGTTGTAACTCTTATCCAAGCATGATAGCATCCATCACAACTTAGAAGCCAAATGTGGGGGGATAATCCATGTTGTACTGGTTCTGTGAACAAGGAAGATGTAGATGCAAAAGATGCAATACTCATAGGTTATGGATTTTTCCTCTGTGATTTCAGTTCAGCACTGTTGCACAATCTGGGTTTGGCAGAGGCAAAAACCAAGTGAGGAGACTGTGAGAGTCCGTTGCATGAAGCTGTGAAGAGGAAGCCATTGTTGGATTTTGAGATGATAGAATATTGAGATACCCAGCCTATGAGAAATCTGTCACAGAGCTGCATACAATGAGTGGAAGTAGCAAAGGACAAACATGTATGAAAGTTTTCAGGGACAGAGTTATTTAAGCTCTTTCAGAATGAAGCCCTACCTGTCTGAGACAAAGATAACAGTAGTTGTTGTTTATCCTGCTGAGTTTTAGTCTTGCTTTGTTCCAAACTTTTCTCACTTTGCCCATATCCTTTACTTTCTTTTTTTAAAAATGTATTCTCTCATGAAATATATCCAAACTGCAGTTTCCTAGAACTGCCCCCAAGGTCCAGCCTTTAAAACAGCACTCAGGAGTCAAAGAGAAATCCACAGCCTGGTGAAACTGTGACTTTTCTATCTGAGGGTTATTATGGAATGTCAGGACACTCATGTGCTTTCTTGATGGTTTCTTTTCTTATTTCTCTCATGTTGTTCTCATCATGCTGTTCTCTCTCATTGCGCTATCCTATCTTTTTTTTTTTTTTTTTTTTTTTTTTTTTTTTTTTACACTTTATATATTCCAACAAACTCTTTCAGGGAATAAAAGTCACAAAAAAAACTTGCATTCATAGATAAAGACATGGCTAAAAACAGAGACATCCTGACAACTCTCATGAAATACATCAAAGTAGCCTCTCATTAGCAAGCAAGGGGTCTGTGTGTAAGCTTCTGATTATTCAAGAATATGTGTAGCCTCTCACAGTTTGGGCTACAATTTACATAAGTCATTTGTTGTCCACTACAGAATCTCTCTGAGCCACCATTGCCCCAGGATATCTTGCAGGCAGGACGAGTGTGGTTCTAAGGTTTTGTGGCTGGCATGTTGTGCCATTTCTAACACTTGGAGCCTTATGTGATTACAGAAGAGGGCTGATTCAGCCTCTATGTTCTTGATTACTAGGAGTCCTCACTGAGACCACCTTTATAGGTTCCAGAAAGTTTGCATTGCACTATTTCCATGATTCCTGCTAAAATCATCCCTATTCCAGCCATCTCCCCTTGCTTTCTCCACCTCTTTCTCTTTCTTACTCACCTTCCCCTTCCTGTTTCCATTCCTACCTGATTTCAGTGGACCCACAAAACTATTCTATTTCCTTTTCTCGTGAAGATCCATGCATCTCTCTCAGAGCCATTTTTGTTATTTAGCCTCTCTGCATCCATGGATTACAATGTGATTAATTGTGTTCACAGTGATTGTACTTTACTTAACTGCTAATTTCCACTTATAAGTGAGTACATACCATGATTGCCAATGTGTTTCTGAGTTGCCTCACTCAGGATAATAAAGAACTCAACAAACAAACTAGACAACAAGAACCCAAATAATGCCATTATGATTAGGTGTACCTCTAAACAGAATTCTCAGTAGAGGAATCTAAAGTGACTGAGAAACACTTGAAGAAATGTTCAAGATCCTTAGTCTTCAGGGAAAAACATATTGAAACTTCTTTGAGATTTCATCTTACACCTGTCAGAATGGTTAAGATCAATAACACAAGTGACAACTAACACTGGCAAAGACATGGAGCAATGAGATTCATTACTATTGCAAGTGCAAACTTGTACAGCCATTGTGGAAATTAACATGCAATCCTCAGAAAATTTGGTATCAATCTACCTCAAGACCCAGCTATAACACTCTTGGGCATATATGTAAATGATAATTTTTCATCCTACCACAAGGATATTTGCTGAACTATGTTCACAGTGGCTTTATTTGTAAAAGTCAGAAGCTGTTATATGTCTGTGAAAGATTGTATTGATTGATGATTGATGTGGGAAGGATCCTCCACCAAGTGGCAATATCCCTAAAAAAGTTGTGCTGGGCTAGAAAAGGGAGCTAACTGATCAAGACATGATAACTAGGCAAGAGAGAAAGCCAGGAAACAATCTTTTCCCATGGGTTTCATCTTAAATGTTACCTTGAGATTCTTTCCTAAGCCCCCAAAATGATGGAGTGTGATCTGACACAATCAGCCAAATAAAAACATTCATTGCCTAAGATGTTTTGGTAAGAAAATTTAATCACAGCTGGCTAAAAAAAAGTTAGAACCACAAAGAAACACAAAAGGTGAATTTTTTGCAAGGTAGAACCTGGGAATGTTGTCTTTTGGAAGAATGTGGAAGACATCAGGACTTTAGGTGGCAAAAATCATAAAAACTTGTACACAGAACTTAACTGACTGTTCTTTTGTAGAACCAGGAAGATGGAAGAGAATATTAAGAGTAATTGCAGAGAATGAAGATTGAGATCATAGGATTTTAGTCAGAAATAGACTGCATAAAATTTAACCTAGAGGCCATTTGTGTGATAATTTCACTCCAAAATCTTATTCTACCTATAACCTGGAAATTTAGTGTTAGGTTTAGGGTTATGGCCAAATTAAAAATCATTGATTGGTTTCTAAAGTGGAATTTTGAATCTGTTGGATGGTTATTACTGATGACTCATTATGGTCTCTAGTGGAAAAAAGGAGGGGCAGAAATAAATGAAAATGAAATGGTAGATTCAGAGGGCACTCAAGTGTTGAAATAGGCAGGAATTTTCTAGGAGTTTAATCACCATTATAGAGGAGGCCCTTGCCATGTAATGGAAGCCTAGCAAAGTGTCCAAAGTATGAAACTCCATCCAGTTAAGCATTCAATATGTGGAAAGAGTAAGCAAAGTGATTCCTAGTCCCAGAAAGCATCTTCATACAAAAACTTCTGCACCTGTCATCCAAGCACGTTAGTGTCCATCCCAATTAAAAAGTCAAACTTGACAGGATTCCCCATCATGTATTGGTCCTGGAAACAAGAAATAATCAAAATTTGTAGTCATAAATTCTTAGTCTGTGGTTGCAGTTTAGTACCGCTGCAGGCATTTATGTTTGGCAGAGGCAGAAATCCTGTGAGGGCACAGTGAGAGTTCACTGCATGATGCTGTGAGGATTGAAGGTGGTGGTAGTGATTTTGGGTTTTTGTTGTTGTTGGTTTACTCTTTATTCTTTTGGTGAGTCAGCCACCAACTCTCAAATACATCACACACACAGGGAGGTTTATTCTTTCTTATAAGTGTGTGGCCTTAGTTGCCTTGTTTATAGTCAGTTTTTCTTAACATAAATTATTCCTTCTATCTTTTGCCTCTGTGCTTTTATCTTTCTCTATTCTGTATATCTTTCTTTACTTCTTTTCCAGGGCATGCTGTGTAGTTGGGTGACTGGCTACTGGTGTCCTCTCATTTTTTTTGCTCCTTCATTTTTTCCTCCCAGATCTCTCCTCCCATTTATTCTCTCTGCCTTTCAGCCCTGTTTATCCTTTTCCGTCAAGCTATTGGCCATTCATCTCTTTATCAGACCAATCAGGTATTTTAGACAGGCACAGTACCACAGAGTTAAACAAATGCAACATCAAATAATGCCACACATATTTGCATTGTTAAAGCAATTGTACCACAACATAGATAAATATAACCCATCTTAAAATAATTTTCAACAGACTGGGTTGCAATTGGTGACCACAAGATGTGAGATAACTAAGCCATGAGACATCTTTGATGGAGAGATAGTTGCACAGAGAGAGTGGAAGTAACCAAAGAGAGAGAGAGAGAGATGACAAGTTGCAGGGATAAGGCCATCTGACCCCTTTGAAACTGATGCCCTATTCATCTAACACAGAGATAAAGGATTTGTTGTTTGTCCTGTTGTGCTTTAGTCTTGACTTAGTCCGGTTTTTTCCCTCAATGTCTCCATTTCTCTGTGTTGGAATGTGATGGTATTATGTGCCATTGTATGTTGGAAAGATGTAACTCATTTTCTGATTTTATAAGATGTCACTGTCAAGAGATCATCTTGAGTGTCAAAAGAGACTTTAGACATTTTAACCATATAGGGGCTGTTGTAGACTATGAGGATCAATAATGTGACTAAATGCATTTTCTTCATTTCTGACCATGAGCCTACCATTACTTTGGTCAAATATAGTTGATTGGATAAAAAAATCTCCTAGATGTGGTGATGTATTTCAATATGTCTCTCTTTTTCATGAATTGTGATTGCTTGTAAAACTTTTTGTAGGAGCAGACTTTCTGGATAAAATTCCTCACTGGGGGTATGATATGCATCTCTATAATCTCAACCCCTTTCCTGTACTTTGTGTCTACTGTGTTTTGGTTGAAAATAATCAGACTTATTTCTTTTTATGTTGTCATGCCTTCATCATCATTATAGACTCTATCTCTATATCACAAGATTACAGTAGAAGCAATTGCTGTTCAGTGCTATGGCAGTTTGGTAGCCTGCTGGTTTATTTTTTTGTTTGTTTGTTTTTGAAGACAAGTATTGTCTGTGTAGTTCTAGCCATCCTGAAAGAACTTCTGCATACTATGCTGGCCTTGAACTCAGAGATTCCCTGACATTGGCTCCCAAGTTTTGGGATTAAAAGTAAACCAACATTCTTGGCTTTTTTTTTTTTTAGTTTTTCGAGACAGGGTTTCTCTGTGTAGCTTTGTGCCTTTCCTGGATCTCACTCTGTAGACCAGGCTGGCCTCGAACTCACAAAGATCCTCCTGCCTCTGCCTCCCGAGTGCTAGGATTAAGGGCATGTGCCACTACAGCCAGGCTGGCTTTTTATTATTATTATTATTATTATTATTATTATTATTATTATTATTATTATTATTACTATTGAGTGATTGGCCTGAGATATATGTTTTTGTATACGTGAAGCATGTGCTATTGTACTAAGCTTCATCCATATCTTGAATTTTAAAATTTGGCAGTGTGCTTCATTCTGTTACTCAGAATAGCATATATTCATGATACTAACACTGTCTGAGCCTTCTGAGCTATTGAGTTACAAGTTCATGACCTTCTTCCTGTCTAGTGTTTTTGTTTTAAAGGAATATAAGTATTTTACCTGTATGCATGAATATGCACCATAAGGGTGCCTGGTCTGTACAGTGATCAATGACAGTCTCACAAACCCTGAACTAGGCAGGCTTCTTGCTAACTGTTCATATAGCTTAAATTAATCCATTTCCACAAATCTATACCTTGCCACATGGCTTGTGGCTTACCGGCATCTTCACATGCTGCTTGTCATGGTGGCGGCTGGCAGTGTCTCCTTCCACCTTCCTGTTCTTTATTTTCTCCTCTCTGTTAGTCCCGCCTATACTTCCTGCCTAGCCACTGGCCAATCAGTGTTTTATTTATTGACCAATCAGAGTACTTTGACATACAGACCTTCCCACAGAACTTCCCCTTTTCTTTTCTTTCTTTTTTTTTTCTTTATAATTTTTTTTTAATTTTCATTTTTATTTTGCAATACAATTCACTTCTACATATCAGCCACGGATTCCCTTGTTCTCCCCTCTCCTGCCCCCCTCACCTTCTCCCCATCCCACCTCTCATTCCCACCTCCTCCAGGGCAAAGATTCCCCCACAGACTAAGATCACCCTGGTAGACTCAATCCAGGTAAGTCCAGTCCCCTCTTCCCAGGCCGAGCCAAGTGATCCTGCATAGGCCCCAGGTTTCAAACAGCCAACTCATGCAATGAGCACAGGACCTAGTCCCACTGCCTGGATGCCTCCCAAACAGATCAAACCAATCAACTGTCTCACCCATTCAGAAGGCCTGATCCAGTTGGTGACCCCTGAGCCATCGGTTCATAGTTCATGTGTTTCCATTTGTTTGGCTATTTGTCTGTGCTTTATCCAATCTTGGTCTCAACAATTCTCACTCATATAAACCCTCCTCATTCTCGCTAATTGGACTTTTTTTTTTAAAGAGGAAGGTTTTAACTTTTACACATCTCCAAAGCCTGCTTGGTGTATTTTGGAATTTGGGCATAGCTTCCCTTACTACTTCCTGCTGGAGGGGGGCGCTGTATCTTACAGGGACACAAAGAAAATTTTAGGATTATGGAGTAGTCGAAGAGGCTGTATTGTCTGAGCCAGTTGTCTTCAAACCACTTTGGATGTTGGATATGTGGGCCATAGTGTCATTAGAGACCTTTCAGGGGGTCTTGGGGTCAAACCTGATGTATCTTAATCTGGAACAAATCCATAGCCTCTGGCTTTCTGTGGAAACAAAAGCAGAGCCTCCTTTCCAAAACATATCCTTACATCCAAATTTTGAAGTCAAGGTACCTTTAAAATATACATTTTGGCATAACTCGACAGCTTTTGCAATCAAATGTTTTTCTTCAGTTATGAATATCAAAGAGAACATAATCCAGATTCCCTGTGTGGTAGCCATCTTTACGTGGCTTATTTTTTATATTACCTTGAGCCTATTGCTTTAAACTGCAGCATTCTAAGACTAAAATGGCACTGGCGCTGTGACTGCTGGCTCCACCCACTTAAGCATCCCAACATGGCTGTGGTATGTTTTCTGTAAGCTCTGGGAGCCATCAACTCTCAGAAATAGTGGGTCTATGCTTCTATCAAAGCATCGTGTAGCCCAGAAACCTCTTTTTGTTTTGTACTAGCAGAGGATAAATCCACCACGCAGCTTAATGTGCCACCTGCAGAGGCCTCATTCCCACCATACTGCAGGTCAAGTGCACACGCCAGGAACCCGCCATAGTAGCTCAAACATGTAGGCTGCTGCTATCTTGAAAGACACAACTAGGAACTGTTTTTAGCTCCATTTTAGAATCTTTTTACTCAGGTTCTAAGTGGAAACTCTTGCCAACACATTGGGTGCCATTTGTAGCTAGAGTTTTCTTGCCTTGCCCACAGTCAGGACAAATGTTTGTCACCCGCCAGTCCCACAGCCTCTCAGACCCAACCAAGTAAACACAGAGACTTTTATTGGTTACAAACTGTATGACTGTGGCAGGCTTCTTGCTAACTGTTCATATAGCTTAAATTAATCCATTTCTATAAATCTATACCTTGCCATGTGGTTTGTGGCTTACCAGTGTCTTCACATGCTTCTTGTCATGGCAGGAACTGGCAGTGACTCCTTCTGCCTTCCTGTTCTTTCTTTTCTCCTCTCTGTTAGTCCCGCCTATACTTCCTGCCTAACCACTGGCCAATCAGTGTTTTATTTATTGACGAATCAGAGTAATTTGACATACAGACCATCCCACAGTTTATTGGAGCTTTGAGATTCTGAAAATAAGAAAATTTTTATTCATTACTAGAAATCGAACCATTCAAACACCAAAAGTTGGAGCTATATTTATAATTCAAGCTGCATTTATTCTGTACTGAAAGTTCTATTTGTTAAATAAGAAGTACATCTAATTTGTTCATTTCTTTACCTTTGTTCCCTTACTTTGAAGCAAAGGTTTGATTGTTGTCAATATATAAGTGAATTCTTATAGTAAAAATAAAACTTCCACAAATGAAAACATTAACATAAAACTCAGTAAGTAAAAAAAAAATTACTGAGTTCTGTTACACAGAAAGGTGATTCCAACAGAAAACCTCAGGAAAATAAGTGCATGCGGTATGTTCATGTGGGTATAGATAGGTGTGTGTATACCTATACTATCATATAAAATAACATAAGATCATGAGCACTTAAGGAAATCCTTTCAAATAAAAAGCAGCTTATTTGAACCCTTGCCTGTGTTATTTCATTCCAAGGATACTTGGCTCAATTTCTATTGAGTAAATGGATACCTGGGCAAAATGATTAAGGAACATGGCTTCTTTCTCATTCCTGTGAAATGTCTCAGCACCATTCTCATTAGGACATATGTATGCATGTTCTTTTTGTCTACCAAAAAATTATATTATGCATTAACGCAGAGAATTTATGCTAAAAAAATAAAATGGTGAGAAAACAGTGGAAAGCAGCATACATGCGGCATGCATTCAAGATTTTAACTTGACAACCACTTCAGAAAAAGAAGAATAAAGGTTTGTAAAAACTTAGAGGTAATTAAAGCTTTGAGATCACAGCATAAGAAGCATTTCTAGGAGAACAGTCAATGTGTCTCACATCCACTCCATTCATACATTTACCTGAGAAAAAGCCATCTCTCTTTCCCCTTCTGTGCAGATCCTCTCAAGAAACTTTATCTCAAAATTTTACCTTTCTGATAATATTTTGATTTCAAAGCAGGAAAAGCCCCATAAACTTTCTACCACACTAAGACACTGGAAGGCAAGATCAAAAAGCTCCCTCTGTGTACTATAACAGAGCAGAGATGTAGAACAACATGAGCTCCCAGTGGCAGAGAAAATGGTAGCTTCTACTTTCACGCATTAGGTAGGTAGGCTGTTTAGCCAGCATGAAAGACTTTAGTACAGACTTGGCAGCATGATTAAATTGACTTGGTAGAGCTACCAGAGCCAGGTTGGTATTTCAAGTTAAGGTTAAGCACAGCCGACATGGAGAATCATTAAGGATCCTTACATTCTCTTTCTCTGGGGTGGTTGAATAAAGCAAAATGAGGCTTCCATGGAGGATAACAAACAGTATCTGTGATGTAGTCCCACATGAAAGTAATTATTCAACTGGGTAAAATTCTACTTGTTTATGTCCAAGCAGCATGAAGGCAATGCATTTCCCTCTAAAGTCTCCACTGACTTTTCCCATTGGTTGCCATGATACAATTTATAATATTAAGGTTCTGCAACTTTGCAGTGAGAGACATTATTAAATTTTTTCACAAATTTATTTTCACAAGGACATTACTTCACCCAGGAACACTGTTAAGTAATTATGGGTGAAAATGAGGAGATGGGCGCTGGTGGTACATGCCTTTAATCCCAGCATGCGGGAGGCAGAGCCTGGTGAATCCCTTTGTGTTTGAGGCCAGTCTGGTCTACAAGACATAAGAATAGAAATTCTATGTGGTCAATGTCACTTCCAGGGAGTGCTCCATGAATTCCTCTTATTGTAACAATCGATATCTGATAAATTACCAACAAAAGCAATGAAGATAAAGGATGGGATTCAGTGTTTTTTACTAATATTTTAAGGTATTAGAGTGTTCTTTGGAGCTCACATATTGTAAAGAATTCTACCCGGTTCTTCTCATTTTTCTTTCTTTTTTCCCTAAATCTGCACACATACTCAGTTTATCTTTGTTTTCTACATGAATTGCATTGTAATTCCTCAGACTCTCTATTAATATTTGGAGTTAACTAGACAAAATTTTATTTATTTTGTCTTTTTCTGGCACTAAGGTAAGGTATTTCTTAGAATTCGGGCTGTATAACATGCATGTCTTTGTGCAGAAATGAAGAATGCACAGGAACTCCATGGTGTTGCTTAAATCTCCATATTCATTTTTCACTTCCTACAGACTGTGTATATTTTTTCAATGGGATTCTAATGAACACTAATTCCTTTCATTAAAAGAAAAGCAAATTTTCAAAAGCTCTAAACAGGCTTAAAGAGAAAGTACTCCTAAACTGAAGAAGATGCAATGACCTTGTGTTGTAATGACACCTGCTAACAATCACTCCCCTGGGAGTAGATGCAACATTACATCCCATAGTTATATAGTACATTTTTTTGAACAAATTAACAAATGGAGACCTTGTAGGTACTTATATTTGTGTGGATTTCACAAACAATCAAAAAGTCTCAAAAAGATAAATTTAGGTGATTGGAGTTGAAGTGTCTTTATTAACAACCAAAAGTACTAAATTGAGTGCAGGGATGGCATTATTTAGATACAACATTTGCAAGTGAATTCAAAAGAAGCTTTTCCACTGTTTATAATAAACTTAAGAGAGAATCTAATGATTTGCCTCACAGAAATACTGTAAAATTATGGAATTTTAGAAAGAAACATGGAAAGTAAAGGGAATGCCTCATGGGAGACACTGTTGAGGTATCAATTTCTTACTCTGCCTTGGTTGCAAGCAAGTATATTACTTACCCAGGGCGAGAAATACTTTCAGGTGAGGCTATCCCTCAGATTTATCCACTATTACCAAATACAGGTGGCAGTTATGTTTTAATTAATGATCTCAGGAAAATGGAATGTGAGGAAGAGGTCTGTACAACTTTGTACAGCTGTGTTCCGACTCAATTTAAAGCAGGGTACTGACACCAAATACCCATGTGGTATAGATTTTCATGATCTGAAGAAGTAAAGGACCCTCTTAAGGGAGGAAAGACAAAGCTAAGTTTCGGTCTGCCTGTAAAAGTTCATGGTTTCTGCATCTCTGCTGTGGCACAAGTCTCCAATTGCAATTTTTTTAACCTGCTTTCTAATCTCTGAGTGTGGAATGCAGGAGATGCAATTTTTCATACAGAATAGTATCAGAAAGGTGAAACTTTAAGATAAATTTCCTGACAGGATGCATTAAGAAGGGGAGGGACAGATGACATGTTCTCAGGTAAATTCATGTACAAGGATGGGATGGTTTGACATTCCACACATAAATGCTTCATTTGCAGAGCTCTCAACCTTCACTGTAATTCCTCACTCGAGGAAAACTATGTTTTTGTGTTTTATTATATTTCTAATATAAATTCTTTATTATCACTGTCATCTCTGTTCTACATTTTGCTTTCCACTCTTTCGTGCCTCTTGTATTTTCCAGTATGACCTAACTACATCAATTAATGACCTGAAATATTTACAAATTTTCTGATATTAGAGATGACAATTGAAAAAAAAATTCCTACCAAGTACAATTTCACACATTATTTATCAGTGAGAAAAGGTGCATATTTCATGAAATATTTGGATGTTGAGTACTTTGATTTCATGAAAAAGTTACAGTGTCCTCCCTCTTAATATATAACTTTTGAGCCGGGTGGTGGTGGTGCACGTCTTTAATCCCAGCACTCGGGAGGCAGAGCCAGGCGGATCCTTGTGAGTTCGAGGCCAGCCTGGGCTACCAAGTGAGTTTCAGTAAAGGCACAAAGCTACACAGAGAAACTCTGTCTCAAAAAACCAATATATATATAACTTTTGAAAATGCAGATTACTATTAACACAGAGAATTTTTTAGTTAAATGCTCTTTCCTGGGGCAAATAAGGACTCAAACCATCATAACAAAGAAAAATTGAATTTTCACTTCAGAGTCCATTGACATTCAAAAATGTGAATATCAATTTCTCCAAGGAGGAATGGGAATGCCTGGACACATCTCAGAGGAAATTATACAGAAGAGGTCATGTTGGAGAACTACAGCAACCTGGTTTCTGTAGGTGAGAATAAATTATTTCATAATTGCTGCTTAGCCCTATGAATGCCTACTAACTTGTATTAGTGCTTGAATTGCTTTCTATCAATAAATCTGAGCCCAATTATTACTAGATATTGTTGAGTGTAATATTTATTGAAAATTTTGTTAATCTAAATGCTCTTTTAATTTAGCAAATACTCCCTTAAATTCCATTTTTTTGTAGTCACTCAGTAGCAATAATATGTGAATACAGTCAGATTCCCACAGTTTTATTTTTGTAATGGCATAATGTATACAAAGTTGAATGTATACACAATTGAAATTAAGGATTTCTTTAAACTCTACAACCACTGTCAAGTATGGACTAATAAAACTTCACTTATGAGTCTTTCTTTATGTAACTTGATATTCACTGAGTACAAGCCTGTGTTAGAACCCAAATCTTTTCCCCATCATATAAATAAATTATCATATCCCTTCTAATTCACAGGCCTTTCTCTATCAAAACCAGAGCTAGTCACCTGTCTTGAACAGAACAAAGATCCCTGGATCTTGAACATAGAGGAAGCAGAAGGTAGAGAACCAGGTAAGGTGGAAGGAAACAATGGTTTATGTATAAAGTACAAAACAAAAAACAAACCATAACTGGAGTGGGATTAGCCCAGCTCCTCACTCAAAGCAATGTCTGAGAATTTCATTTGGAATTGTGTACTAGGATCTAGAACACAGAAAATTTTACCTGATTTTCTCTCATTTCATTAGAAGAGTGATTAGATGAAATTTAATATACCAATAGGAATTTCACAATGTATGTGGGGCTTTATTTTGTATTCCAATAAATGTCTGAATTTGTGTCCTGATTGTCAGTGATTCTAAGTTTTTTTTGAATTTTTTAAACATTTTTATATTATATCGGGATCAATATAGTTTTCTTTCTTTTACCTCCTTGCGTATCATCCCTGTATCACACTAACCCGATATCATGATTCCTGCACCATGTCTCATTCTCTCTATCAAAGAAAGAACAAAAAATACATAAAAAAATTCAAGGAATGTTTGGGTTGGCCAACTGTTTCTGAACACAAGATTTTGAATATGATTGATATACCCTGGTGTTATTCATTGAAAAACCGATTTTGTTACTCCTGGAAGCTAAGGGCTGCACATATGTGCTTGTCACAAAATTGTGACTTTGGGCCTACTTTCCACTTTAGAAGCTGAAATTTTTTCTGACTTGGGCTTCTGTGGAGTTTGGCCTTGTTGTCACAGACTTGGTGATTTATGGTCCATTGTTCCTATAATGTTTGTAAATTTCTTCCCTAAATTCATTTACCATTTCTAGCCTCTCAGCATATATTTATTCATAGGTACCTAAACCTTTATGCAAGGGTTAAGATGAAAGAATCCCAGATAGGGCTTAGTTCTCCAAAATCTCCTAATTAAGCTTCTCCAGTGAAGGATGAGTGATGCACAAATATATGTGTATAACATTATAGCATTAGTTTAATGTCATGTTCATTAAGCAGAAAAATAATCATTTTTTATCTTGAGCCCATGATCAATTTGGTCTGTTTCTTGTCTGCAATAATAGTGTCAGGTACAGGTTCAAACAATGGAGTGGGATTTAAGAAAATCAAATGCTGGTTAATGATTGCCAACACAATTGTTCCAATTTTGTGCATTTCTTTCATGCCAATGAGAATATGCAGTCACATGGTACATAATGATGAAACACTGATGAGTACTTTTCTTCTCATGTAGCATATATGACACTATGAACATATTTGAGTTGGGTTGAAGTGTTCTGTTGAACACGTGTTTGATATCCTCTCACTCCGTTTTTAAAATATATGAGCCTTTTTATTGAGTTTTTCATGATTATTACAAAAGTGATACCTGCTATGTTTGGGTATAACACCAGAAAACAATGCAACCCATTACTTGTACAGGACGCTTTATTTGTTGGTACATGATTTCAGGTTTGGGTATTGGCTACACCATCATGCAGTAAAGACATTTAAAATGTTTTTTGATATTCACTTGTTTTAACAAGCTTCTACAGAAGTACAGTTGTCTGTTTCTTTAAAAGAAGATTTCTTTGTGAGCCAGAGACATAAAAATGATTCCCTGCAAATCTGATTACCAGAGGGCTATTACCAGGACACAGACAGTGGAAAGAGGTTTCTGAAAACTACCATCTAATCATATGCATGCCACATATATAGTCAATAAATATATAAATATGTTTTTAAGATTATCAAGAAAAGGACTGTAATCATAGTTATTCCTCTTTGTATTTGCTCTTCTACAGTACTCTAACATCACTTTCATGACTTAATACTGTTTTAATTTCTCATTCTTTTAATAGTGCTGTTTTTAATTACCCCTTTTGTGGAAAAAATCCTACATCCCCATTGGCTCCATGCTAGTTACCTAAACTCTATAGAAAATATAGAGAACAAAATCTTAAAAGCTAGCATCTACAAATTTGAGAAAATATGCAGTATTTGTCTTTCTGGATTAAGTCACTTATAATAATTTTTTTTCAGTTTTACTCATTTACCTACAATATGTATAATATAAAAAAAGAGTTTCTTAGCATATAATCTACCAAAGATAAATCAAATGAATATAGAATTTATCATGTCACATGTTAATTAATAATTAAAAAAACAAACTCAACTTAAGAAAACTAGATGGATTCAGGACAGAATCCCACCAGAACATTAGAGAAAAACTAACACCAATCCATTTACAATTATATGACAAAAAGGAATCTTTCCATTTCAAGAATATCTCAAAAGAATTATCAACTAGGATCAAGGTGACATCATCCAAAAGATGTTAATAGGAAACAACATAAGTAAATAAAGACACATAATGTATTAGGAGAACAAACCATATGAAACAGACCAAATGGTCTCTTCAATAAATGCAGAAAATACTTTCATCAAAATAAAATATCCCTTCATTATAAAACTTCTAAAGTAGGAGGAACACATCCACAAGTAATAGAATATGTTTACTGCAAGTAATTATCAACATAATCACTAAATGGAGAAAACGCAAAACATTTTTTTTATAATTGGGAAAATAAAGAAAACTCACTCTCTCCATACCTGTTATATGTTCTGCTTGAAGCTTTAATGTCAGTCTAAGATAATATGAAGTTCAAGGGCGTATAAAAAGGAAAGAAAAAAGTCATAGTATCCTTATTACACATATTTATTTTATACCAGAAAATTTAAATCAAGATTCTATTGAGTGGTGCTAAGGTTATTGCTCATTTCTGCATCACTTTTTGTACTGACTTTCCTTCCATCATAACTGGAGAACCCTTCTGAGTTTCTGTTTCCCAGTTCATAGTGTCCCTCTATCTCAAATGTCTAATCAAAGAATTATAGACACCTAATGAATACTGTGACAAGGAAAGTTACCATCTGCCATGTGTTATTCTTATTATTGCTTATCTAGTGTAAAGTGGTAGGACCTGAAATGATATAATCACTAACAATAAAGCTGCACTAACATTCTGAAGTTATATATATTTCATATATATATTGGAAAATTATGTGCATAAATACATCAGAGTAACAATGATCAAAAGGAGGTTATATTATTGATTTGGGGATATGGGGATAGTTGGAGGGAATGTAGCTGGGATAACCTGGAAAGAAAAGGATATAATTATATTTAAATTAAATTTACATTTAAAAAAGAATTTTTTAATTTAACATGTAAACTCTGAGTCATGATATTTTACTTTGAAATAGAATTCTGTATTTTAGTCTACTTTGAAAATATAAATTTTATTCACTAGGCCTTTTTCACTTTGTTCAGTTTTTATTGGGGGAGTACAATGTTACTCTATGTAACTGCCCTGGCTGTCCTGGAACTTTCTCTATAGTCCAGGGTGGCTTGAACTCACAGACATTAGCCTGCCTCTGCCTACTGAGTTCTGGCATTAAAGGCTCTGTTTGCTGAGTGCTGGGACTATAGGCAAGTGCCACCACTGCCCAGCTTACATTTTGTGTTTTTGTATCCAAACATATTAGTGATCTAAGACTCTTTAGGAAAAAGAGATTGTAATTAACTCTGCCCACCATTCATATTCTGCATTCAAGTCAGTGAAGGACACTTTAAGAAAAAGCCAGACTGTGATTCACATTTACGGGCCATCTGGGATGATTCTATCAGTTAGTTATGCTAAGACAGGAGATAATGAGGCCAAGGTCAAGGTTTGCTCTGCTGAGAATTAGTTTCACAATGGAGAAACCCATTCATCTTAATATTGCCCAGGGGCACTTTGCCTAATTGACTCTATTTGTACTTTTTCTTGTCTGAACATATAATTTACTTTTCTCACCCCTCCCCTTTTTTTGAGACTGGATCTCTATCCATGTAGTTAAAATAGGCATGAAATTGAATATGTAGATCAGATTGGCTTCATACCCATAGAGATTCACCTATCTCTGCCTTCCAAATGCTGAGATAAAAGAGCTCTTTTGTAAATTTTAGACATTCTTAGGTATCTGAAAAAATGAAAGTCCTATAAAATTATCAATGTGATTGTGGAGATTTTGAAACATTCTCTCCTTGGGTCCATAAAGGTCAATGGACCTGATAGGTATATTTGTTTTTCATGATCATTTTATTGTTTTCTTTTTAGTAATGACTCACTTTGAATAACTACACATTAACATGTATTAATAATCATTAATAATAGAAAACCAATACATGATATTTTACCATTTATATATTAGGTAAAGATATTTTTTCCTAAAGTGATAATGCAATTTTCAAGTGAACAGAATATTTTTAATAATGGTTAATACTTTAATTTTATATTATAACAATTATGTTTACAGTTATTTGTTACGTGACATTTTTAAAGAGAACCCTGTCAAATTATACATATTATATATTACAATTTTATGAAATGACCTTCTTATGTTCACCATGTTTGAACATTTGTTTCTTTATAGAATAAGTCCTGAATATTTGTGTTTTATCTTTTTGCTATAGTCCAATATTGGTGTCATTTTATGTATAAGTGTCTATGTTATTTTTGGCTAATTCTACACACTTAGATAATAATTGCCTTTCATTTCCTCCAGCTTTGTCTTGTTATCCCATTCAAGAGTTGTTTCTATGTAGCTTAAGTTTTCCTGCCTGGCCCACAGTCAGGATATATCTCTTTCACCTGCCAGTCCCACAGCCTCTCAGACCCGACCAAGTAAACACAGAGACTTATGTTGCTTTCAAACTGTATGGCCGTGGCAGGCTTCTTGCTAACTGTTCTTATAGCTTAAATTAATCCATTTCCTTTAATCTATACCTTGCCACATGGCTCGTGGCTTACCGGCATCTTCACAAGCTGTTTCTCATCGTGGCGGCTGGCAGTGTCTCTCTGACTCAGCCTTCCACTTCCCAGCTTTATTCTCCTCCTTGCCCCGCCTATACTTCCTGCCTAGCCAACGGCCAATCAGTGTTTTATTGATTAATTAGCAACACATTTGCCATACATCCCACAGCACTTCCCCCCCCTTTTTTTTTTTTTTCCAAAAGGAAGGTTTTAACCTTAACAAAGTAAAATTACATATAATTGGGAATTTGGGCGTAGCTTCTCTTACTACTTCCTGCTGGAAGGGGGCGCTGTATCTTATGGGGAAACAAAGAAAATTTTAGAATTATGGAATAGTCCATGAGGCTGTATCGTCTGAGCCAGATGCCTTCAAACCATTCTGGATGTTGGATCATCTGGGCCATGGTGTCATTGGAGACCTTCAGGGGGTCTTGGCTGGTCAAACCTGATATATCTTAATCTGGAACAATTCCATAGCCTTTGGCTTTCTGTGGGAACAAAAGCAGAGACTCTTTTCCAAAGCAACATATCCTTATATCCAAATTTTGAAGTCAAGATATCTTTAAAATATACATTTTGGCATAACTCAACAGCTTTTACAATCAAATGTTTTTCTGCAGTTAAAAATCCCAAAGACAACACAATCCAGATTCTCTGTGTAATATCCATTTTTACGTGGCTTGTTTTTTATACTACCTTTACTGTCTCTTTAATGACTTTATTTTTTAAAACTATGTATTTGTTTCTATAACTCTATATATCACCTTTTTTGTCTCTTTCAAGCCTACGTATCTTTTACACACATTGTAAACTATTACATCTGAATCTGTCTTATTGTGAATCTCTTGCCTTAAACTGCAGCAGCTGTGGCTGCTGGCTCCGCCCACCTCAGCTTCCCAACATGGCTACGTTTACCACCAGCTCTGGGAGCTATCGTGGGTCTATGCTTTTATCCAAGCAGCGTGTAGCCCAGAAACCTCTTTTTTTTTCTTTGTACTAGCAAAGTCTAAATCCACCATGCAGCTTAATGTGCCACTTGCAGAGGCCTGATTCCCGCCATACTGCAGGTCGAGCACGCACGCCAGGAACCCACCAGTAGCTGAAACCAGCAGCTGCCGCTCATTTGAGAGAGACAATTAGGAAGCTGTTTTTAGCTCTGTTTTAGAATCTTTTTTTTTTTTTTTTTTTTTCAGTTTTTAGGTGGAAACTCTTGCCACCACGTTGGACGCCATTTGTAGCTTAAGTTTTCCTGCCTGGCCCACAGTCAGGATATATCTCTTTCACCTGCCAGTCCCACAGCCTCTCAGACCCGACCAAGTAAACACAGAGACTTATGTTGCTTTCAAACTGTATGACCGTGGCAGGCTTCTTGCTAACTGTTCTTATAGCTTAAATTAATCCATTTCCTTTAATCTATACCTTGCCACATGGCTCGTGGCTTACCGGCATCTTCACAAGCTGTTTCTCATCGTGGCGGCTGGCAGTGTCTCTCTGACTCAGCCTTCCACTTCCCAGCTTTATTCTCCTCCTTGCCCCGCCTATACTTCCTGCCTAGCCAACGGCCAATCAGTGTTTTATTGATTAATTAGCAACACATTTGCCATACATCCCACAGCATTTCTAAAAGAGCATACAGAGGATACTGGCAAAACAGAACTATCACGACAGTTTGTAAGTGGTAGCCCTGGTGAATTATACATTTGAAAGTTCTGGGCATGAAGATCTGTCAATGATGAGGCAGAATCATATGCTGATGGAAATGATCTTCATGAAGCACACATCACTGACATTTCTGACAGAATAGATGAAGTCCCCCCCCCAAAAAAAAATCTCACTCTTCATCACCAGGACTCAATGTAGGTTGTGACTCTGTAATGGCCTCTTGAGCATCACATTAGAGGCCTTTCTGGGACACCAGTAAAAGAATTCCTTTCCTGTCTACAATTGAGAGTTTGGTCGTGACAAATGGCCCTCTGGAAGGGTATTCCAATACTTTCACCTGATTAATGAAATTCAGTTGGAAAAAAACACATCAGCCACTGTACCATCCCATAATGGCAGTTACACGTAAACCTTCAGAGGGAAGTCTCATAAGAACTGGAGGTGAAAATCAACTGGACAATTTAAGATAAAAAGAAACCCCAAAGAAAAGTAAGATGTTGCTTTCTTAACCAATAGCCAGAAGTGTCACTGGGATTCTGAGGATTTCATCCTTTACAGAGGCCAAGATGTCAAAAGCATTTTGGGAGCTCTGATCTCTAATGCTAAGTGATTCTACATGCCTTAGGAAGAAGAAAAGTTAAAAGTAGTAATGAAAGCCTGTTAAAAGGGCCCTGTTCAGGAGAACTGGATCTTTGTCCTGGGTACAGAACTAATGTTTCAGTGGGGATATGTCAATCTCCTGGACAAGGGACCTAGTTAGTGGAGTCCAAGAAATGATCACTCAGGACATTTATCTATCACTGATAATTGATTAATTAATTGCACATTGGCAACCCAAACTACAGCGAAAACTGGAAAATTTTATGGCTTCTTTCTATCCCTCCCTTTCTGTACTGTGAACCCCACTGCTTGTAATATGTGGACAGTGAATTTCTACTCTTACCCAAGCACCTCTGCAATGCCCCTTCTCATAAAGAAAACTCTGGAATGAACGAAAACGTTAATTTCCTTGTTCCTTTTGCCTTCTCACTGAGCAGGCAAGGCCCAGCCTAGAATGCCTGACACATTTGTGCTTAGAGGCAGGGAATGGATGGTGAAGATGATGAAATAATAATCCCCAAATTTATGTTAAGAAATTGAAACAGACCTTATGGCCATGAGCTCCAAAGACTAGAGATTTCCATTAGAGCACAAGGACTACTCATAGCTTTTCTCTCAGGATAAACATCTTAAATCTGGAAGATAACAGTCTTGTTAGTCAGGATCACACCATTATATTCAGGTCTTCTTTTTTGTTGTTGTTCAACTAGAGTTAACTACAGTAATTTCATTTCATGTTCTTTAACTAGATTTTTGATTGCTTGGTCTTGGGCAATCAGGACAGTTATTGATCATCTAACATTGATTACTTCAGAATTCATTACTAATGTCATCTATTGTCAGAGCAGGAAAGGTTTCACCAACTTTCTTGCTCATCTTTTTATTTACTGTGTCTAATCCTGATTAAAGTTGGTCTGTAAAATCAATTATTGCACAGGTCCCTCTTCACTTGTAAGCTCCCAAAAAATGCCAGATAGTTTGGAGGATACTCATTCACTGGTCTATTTTTCTTTCTTACTGATCAGCCAAGACCCAAAATAGAAGGAGTGGCAGGACTGCCTTCCCAGCCCTCAATAGCAGAGTCAGGATTAAATGAACAAAGCAATTCTCCATTACATTGTGTGAGAAAAGTCTGAGATACAGAAGAACATGCTGTAAATAGAAAAAAAAATTAACCAACATCTAGAAAAAAGCAAAGAAATTCTTAATGATGGAGAAATATGTAAAATAAAACAAACAAGAGATTAGAGGAATGATACAATCAAAGAAAATCAAATTTAAATAGTGAAACTAATAATTGACATTTAAAAAATATAAATATAATTGAAAAAAAAACACATAGCAATCCTGACTTTGATTAGGAGCAGGCCATTCCCTGGTAGAGAACTGGCATTAAAACCAACTGTTTGACTTTGAACTATGTATTATGCTAGCTGCTGAGCTTTGTCAGCTGCTACACACATCTACAGTCAATGACCTGTGTCTCAACTGTGTGAGCTGACTTAACAGTGAAAAACAGGATTAAATATATCTGCCAAGGAGAGCCCACTAGTTAGAAATTCAGTATTCATTGGCTCAAAAGAACCTTTCCAAATTTTATACCCACTAATCTGGCCTGCCTTCATTAACATGATGTGAAATAATACATGGTGAGAAATTACAAATCAGTAGCCCTACCACAATCAGGTCCTATTTCATAATGGTAACTCCAGCAGTTAATTGCCTATCTTCTTTCCCCCTGCAGTGTACACATAAATTATTCTTCCTATTCTGTTCTGAAGGCAGAAACCATGCTTCACATGTAAATCTTTTACCAGTTACTGCAATAGACAGTTGAATACATGACTCAAATGGGTAATTCTAAAACACACTGTTGGTAGAGCCTTTTAAGAATTTAGTTTATTTAATCAAGAGGACAGTAAGGTCATTTCCCTGAGAAGCAACTGACTGGGATCATGGTCACCATAATTAACATAAGGAGAGCTTGACTCAGAATCATTTTCTTAATGACTGTGTGTACAGCTGTTTTACAATTAATGTCTTCCTAGAAACGAATCACTCCATATACTTGAATTATTAATCAGCAAAACTCTATTAAGTAACATTGTGCATCCATCTCTGGCTAATGCTACAAGAGGAGCACGTCCAGAACAGATTTTGCATTATATATGCGATATCTTCCTTATATCTCTCTTAGGACCAGACCAAAACCCATACTTTGAACAATCTAAATATGACAAGTGTAGCTATTAGACAGACGAAGACATATAGAGAAATATCTGTGTTTTAGATCAAATTATAATCTACAATTAAAATATGTATCAATACATCAAAAAGATGTGTCATTGTCTCTAATTCTCACACATACAAAAGGCAGAGAACACAAATACAAAAACACCAAAGAAAGTCAAATATTAGTACGGTGGATGATGTTTTAGATGAACTGTCCTACTGAGCTATGCATAACTCAGAATAAGGCTGCACTTTGCTCTAAGCATGCTGCCTCAGAGGAAGCACACAGTTGTTTCCATAAAAGTTGGGAAGGAGTTCATTTTAAATAGCCTTGCCTGCTGTCTGTCTCAGGGCTTTGACATCATTGTGTGTGTATATATATATAAATTATTTTTTCAAGACAGGGTTTCTCTCTGTAGCTTTCTGTCTTTACTGGAACTCACTCTGTAGCCCACAAAGGCATCGAACTCACAGAGATCTGCCTGCCTCTGCCTCCCAAGTGCTGGGATTAAAGGTGTGCACCACCAACGCCCAGCCAGAATTATTTATTTTTAAACTTTATTTTCATTTTATGAATATGGCTGTTTTCCTGCAAATGTCTGTGTGCAGTACACGCAATGGCCAAAAGAGGGCATCAGACCCTGTAAAATTAGTGTTAAAAAAGTTAGCTACCAGTTGGTTTCTGGGAATGGAACCTCTGTCCTCTGTAAAAGCACCCAGTGCTCTTAATTTCTAAGCCATCTCTCTTGCTGCTTTTTTATTTAAAATTTATTTTCATACATACATTAACTAAAATGTATTGTATTGCTTTCCCCTTTTTTGTCCTCTCTCCATTCTTTTCCTCATATTCTTCCCTAGTTTCTTCCTTGTTAAGCATTCAGAAATTAAGTATGGACAAATATATGAATAAAACCTAATGAGTCCATTTCTGTTGGTTGTGTATTGGTTACAGTACTGAACACACAGGATTAGATAAGCATTTAGGGAGTTTATCCTTAACCAAGGCTAATTCTGTCACCTACAGGAGTATTCTACTTTTTAATGAGCATCAGGAATCTACCCCCAAAGTGATCTAGGCTGCAGTAGTCAGGAAACATTACCAGAAATAGAAAACCTGGGTTATCAAAACTTCAGCAGACACTCACTGTAGCTATGGTTTTGTAGCTCTAGAACTGCAGAGAACACTAAAGACTTCAACCAGTCACAGTTCTCTTGGTTCCATGTGCTTCACACCATACTCAATTGACCATGTTCACCTTGGATGACTTTGAAATTTTGAAATTTCTGTCTCAAATTCTAAATACCATGATTACTGGTCGGAGCCATTGTATCTGACCTAGGAGGCTTCAACTGTATTTAGTGAGGCATTAGAATAACAGCATAAGTGAGATGAGCAGAAACACTTAACCATATACAAAATCAAATATTTTTTGAACATGGGTTTCATCATCTGGAGAATATAGACAGAACCCACTTTTACTCACTTGATGAGTTATAACAGAATCAATCATAAAGTAAGACAATATTGGTCATAGTTGGAAGACAGTAGACTTGAAAGCAGGAGGGATCAATCTTATGGGAGCCATCTTCTGTTACTGAAGTAAGGGCCAGAGCTTGTACCCTTGACACCAGCCTCAGACATTCATCTGAGTAAAATGATATAAAACAAGTTATCCACTTATGATGTGCCCACTTATAATGCATTCACTCTGGAAGCAAGGTGGGCAGATCTCTCTGGTATCCTAGAACAGTTTAGTCTATACCGTGAGTCACACAAGGATATTTACTAGTATTATACTTTAAAACAAAAAGGAGAAAGAAAAAAAGAAGAAAAGAATCAAAAAGCAAGAAAAGCACATACTAATGAACAATGAAGACATGATATTTATTCAGTTATACTAATTTAGTTATAGATATATAAGGTACATAATCCATTTTTGAGTTCTTAAAAGGTTTAGAAGGCAAAAGATAAACAAAAATGAGTAATCTAATGAAGTCATACAATGAATTTTCCCATCTCTAAAACCTTCCCCCATTTTCAGGTCCTGTCTCTCTAGCCATGTGGTCAGATAAGTAGTAAATGTTTCTAGAAACATTTTCATCCTGTGGACTCAGTCTTTTCACACAATGGGATTCCCAGGGAAATTACAAGTTCATGGGTTCCACTGTCTCACTAGCTGTGAGTCAAAAAAAGTAAGAACCTGCTTACTTCTGCCATGCAGGCCAATTGCAGAGATGTCAGGGTAGAGAGTGAGGCACATTAAGGTCTAAGGAGAAATGCAAAGTGGAGAGAGCAGATTATCATCACTGACAGGTACAGGTAGTTGCCAAAAAAAAAAAAAAAGGAAAAAGCAGAAGACCTGGGTATGGCTAACCCATCACAGGTGATTGGATAAACAGGGCACAGTTTGAATCAGCTTGTCCTCAGGTACACACTAAGCATTGTTCTCTGATCATTTGATATTTTGGCTTTTACACCCAAAGTTCCCTCCCTAACAATACCTCCATACTTTATAGCTCTTTGTAAATGCCTGAGTGTCCAACTCTTAGAGTGACTTCTGTTTAACTCTCAGGATCTCCTGATAACCTGGATGTCATCTGAAGTCACAACAAAAAAAAAAAGGTTCCTAACTGAAGGGTTTTTTGGGAATCAGGAAAGCAGCATATGAACTCCTTCAGACAGATCAGTTTTTGTACCTGCAAGTTCTTTTTGTCTCTGTATAGGAGGTATAAATTCCAGCAAGAGTACACATGACATATACTCTTGTCTGCTTGCATTGCTGCTCATTTATGACCCTGGTGATAAACTCAATCTTGTGGCTTTGATCAAGCTGTCAGCTACTTTTAAGACTTGGATTGTGAATTCCACTCCTGATCATTTTGTACTCTTCTTTTATTTTGTGCATATATAGGTATGGAAACTTATTTAAGCATGCAATCTAAATGAGTTAATGATGATATCAGCTTGTATCTCTTCTGGATCATCAGGGCTGAAGTAAAGATGAATTCAGGATTATCCAGTCACGTTTTACTGCTTTAATGAAATGTTCATGTGGCTAAATAGTTTGCTCAACACTTATGAGTACTGACTGCTCATCCACAGGGGCCTGACTTTGATTCCCAAACACGAAGAGACTGCTCACAACTGTCTGTAACTACAGGCACTGAGAAACAGACACTGTTGTGACCTCTACTGGTACCTGGCATACAACTGATATATACACTGGCTAAACTTATATGCCTAAATTAAATGTAATCCTTTTTGAACATAACATATATATAAAGAAAACATTTTTGAAAATATGGACACATAAATATCTGTCTTTTCACCTTTTGCATATCTTGTGCTCTAGGAGGCCAGAAGAATGCATCACATCTCTTTGATCTGCATATAAGGGTAGTTCTGAGCCGTTTGAGGTAGATGCTATGAACCAAACTGGGGTACCTAAGAAAGTAATATTGAGCAAACTCTCCAGCTTCCAAATACATCATTAAAATACCAAAGATGAAAATGCCCCATTGCTCCTTTTGTCTTTTCTCATTTAAATGTGGTGAAAGTCCCCAGAGGATTTTCAAAGAATTCAATGGCTTTCTATACTTCTGTAAAAGGACTCTCCACATAGTGTCTTATTTTCATTGTTAACAAAGTTCCCTTAAGGTGAGTAAAGATAACAAAACTTTTGGTTGAAACAAGTCAGAGTCCAGTCAGATTATATTAGGATAACTTCCATAATTTGATATTTCTATTAATTTTTGGAAGTTTGTGGAGATAGGGTATCTCTACATATCCCTGGGTGTACTGGAACTCACTATATGGACCAAGCTGACCTCAAACTAAGAGAAAGTGGCATGCTACCCTCTTCCAAATGCTAAAGTTACAGCCATGCAAATCTAAGCCCAAATGAAATCATGAATTCATAAGTATCAATGACTACTTACTTACATTCAAGCTATTCTCTCACATTTACTTGTTGGTCTGAGAAAGTGCTATGAACAAATCTTTGGTCCTCAGAATAAACTAAGTAATTTAACAAGCAATAAAAAGAAAAACAAAAGAGATGCCAATATATCATTTTCATTTGCGAATAGGATTTATCATTCAATTTCCCCTACTTTGCATAATCTTTCAATGAAAATATGTTTACAATCTGAAAAGATGCTATTTTATTGATTTAATATTACAACTAATTCTATTTGAGCATCAGTGAGACCTCTGTGTTGGAAATGTATTTCTTGTGCAAGTCTGTAATGTTATGCTGATCACCATGTGAAGTTGGACAAAAGTAGACCCCACAAAATATATCTCACTGCTATTACATTATCTGGCATCTCTGGATAATCATCTTAGAAGACAATACTTTGGGATGAAGTACCAAATGCCTAACAGATGAGGACATGAAGATACATGAACTTTAAATAATGTATACATATTCAGAGCACATTAATTTTATTGTGAAATATACAGTTGATTACTGACTCACTTAAATTATTACATCTCTTCCAGATAGATGAAAATATTTCTTTGGATACATTCATGAAGTATTTAATGATTTTCATATTCTCTATTGAGTATTTTAAAATTAACATCATTAAAATGTATTTGTAAGTAAATTGGTTGCAACAACTCTGGGGTTGGTCCCAGATTATGTTACCAAAACATGAGTTTTGCAACTCTGAAGAAAGGTGTACTGACTCCTTGAGAGTCAGAAAACACCTTGAGCTGCTTATGACAACTCTGAGAGCTGGAACTAAAAGGAGACAGTTCAGCCCTGGAGGGCAAGGTATCCTGGACAGTTCAAACTGCTCAGAACAATAGGTCTGCCCTGAAGGTGTCCTAAACACCTGGAGCTGTTTAGCACAGCTCTGATGGTTGGGACTGCAAGGAGATAGTTCAGCCCTGGAGGGATGTTTTTTCTCATTTCTCAGAAAAGGCAGGCCTGGAACTACTTCAGCATCAAAATGCATCCTGACTGGGAAAGTCAGGGTATCCTGACAGTTCAGGAAAGTCCGGCTATACATGGTATGATGGGAGATTGTCTCCCTGCAGGATAGAGCAATCCTGCTCCTCTCATGGAGAGCCACTACAGCTGAGTTTCCACTCAGCCCCCACTTAAGAGGGCTTCCTAGCAAAGTTCTGCTTCTCCTGACTAAGAAAATGCAAAATTTTAGCCATCTCCTCAAGCTCAGGAGAAAAATGTTACTTTTAAGCTCTCTCTTGCTCTGTCCACTGACAGACATCTCAGCAAGGATCTTCTATTCAGCCCCCCCCTTGCTCAATCGACTATGGGATATTTCAGTATGGTTCTTCTGTACACCAATGAATGAAGGTCGTAACACCCAAAACTCTTTTGAGAACATGATTTATTTGGGAAGGATGAATACAGAAAGTAGCTGCCTCTATCAGGGTGGAGAGAACATCTCACAACTGACAAGGCAGGATGGTTACAAAGGATGTCCTGGAAGCAGAGTCAACCTATGATGGGTTAGTTGTTTGATTGTTTGTTTGTTTTTTCTGCATAGGGATTAGCCAGTTTTGTGGGTGAGGGAAAGAGATGGTCCTAATTTCAGGGCCAAACTGTGTTTATTTCACTACTCTTTCTTGGCTTTTTGATACTACCTCTAAGACCAGGGCTCATTTCTTTCACTGACTCTGATTCTAGGAACCAAGAGTGTTATTTTGGCACTAGATTCAGAGTCAGGACATATATTCTCAGTTCTGGGTTTGGAGATGAAGGGTTAATTTCTCTGGCTCAGATCTCAAACATAGGCTGTAATTCTTTTCCTGGCAATGAGCCCTAGGGACAGGATTCTACTCTCCTACTCTGTGATTGGTTGGTTTCACAAGTCAGTTCACCAGGGTCAGAGATGGCTCTGATTTGATCCAAACTGTGTTTCTTTCATGAGTTTTATCTGAGTCATCTTTTCCTTGTCCTGGGCTCCAGGGTCAAGGTAGGTTTCTTTAACAAGTTTTTATCCTCTATATTCCTCCCTTTTTTGTTTAGAAATAAGCCACTGAGGGTTGCAAAGGGTAATAAGCAGCTGGGATTTGGAGAGGGTAATAAGGAATTAGGAGTTGGAAAGTGTAAATAGGCAGCTCAGGGCTGGAAAAGTGGGGGTTATCATTAAACTGTTTCCTACTGATTTGGGGCATTGAGGTTCTTGGAACAATCTTGATCTTCCTTCTCAGGTTGTAAACAGGTTCAGCAGATCTGGCTTTATCAATAGGGGCCAGTAATCCTGTAATATTAAGTGGCTCAGAGTTCGGTTACAAATATTTTGGATCTGTTGTTGAAGAAATCTAACCAAGATGTTTATGAGGCAGGGTGCAATTTGCATGGCTAGGCAAAAGAAGAAAAGGGGGAATAAGAAAGGCAGAATCCATTTCCATATCTGACTATTAGTGCTCCATTGTCTGGGGGCATCAAGCTGTTTTTTGTTTGAAGATTCATCTGGTGTTGTTGGATCTTATTTTTCACTATCCCTAATTGATGGTCATAAAAGCAACACTCTTCCCCAAGAAAGAGACAAAGACCACCTCTTTCTGCTGTTAAAAAATCTAATCCTCTCTGATTTTTTAATACTACAGTGGCCAGTGAGTTAATTATTTCTTGAAAAGTAAGCATGGTCTGAGCTACTCATTGGAAATCCTGGATGAATTATGAGGAGAGCTGATGGTAAATATCTAGGGGAGTAGTTAGTCCTTCTATTTCAGTGGCTGTACCTGCACTTATTTCCAGGGCTGCTAGAAAGAGTATTATTTGAATGGCTCATTTGTCATGCCTTGCTGCTATGAATTTGCTGTTGGGAATTGGCAAGGGCTCTTCACCAGGTACCACCCCTAATTTACAAAACAGTAATACCAGAGTATGAGTTCCAGACCACCTAGCAGGTAAACCGTGATAAACATGAGTACCACAGAGAATAGAGGCATTGTGAATGTTTTGACATAGTGACTTGGTGTTAGTACCAAGGGTAATAGTATTATTGCAGTCTACAGAATCCAGAGTACACACAAAGTGTATTCCCAAGAACTTAAAGCCATCTGTAATGACAAAGAGAGGAATGTGAGAGAGATAAGTGGTAGTAGAGACATTTGGCTTGAAGTGATTAACAAATGGTAAGGTGAGAGGATCTAATAGGACAATGGGTGAGGCCAAAATGGTGAATGAGCATTTGACCATGGAGGGACACATAACCAACATTCTCCAAAGCTGTCAGGCTGAGCATCATTGAACAAATAATATGCGGTAGTTTGCATCTGAAAAAAGAGGGGATGTGACAAAGAGGTTGAATAAACATCCTCAAATAAGGGTGACATTCAGGATGTGAGAGGGTTTGAGGAGCTTTGGACCACTTCTACTGTTTTTATTCCTAGGGGCTGAGAAAACAGCATGTATACCCTCTGTATTTTGAGTGTTAACAATGGTGTCTACTATGGGATATCTCAGCAAGTATCTTCTGTTCAGCTCCCCCATGGTCAATCTGCTATGTGACATCCCAGCATGGTTCTTCTGTGTACCAGTGAATGAAGATCTTCACATTCAAAATTATTTTGAGATTTATTTGGGAAGAAAGAGTCCAGGAGAGTATCTGCCTCTACCAGAATGGAAAGAACAGCTCACAACTGACCAGGCAGGTTGGTTTATATAGGAAATCCTGGGGGCAGAGTCAACTTGTGATTGGTTAGTTTTTTTATTTTTTTTCTTGCCCAGGGATTGGCCAGTTATGTGGGCTAGGGACAGAGATGGCCCTGATTTCAGGGCCGAACTGTATTTTTTCCACTGGCGTTTCTTGGCTTTTTGACACTACCTCTAAGATCAGGGCTCATTTCTTTTACTGACTCTGATTCTAGGGACCAAGAGTGTTATTTTTGCACTAGCTTCAGAGTCAGGGCCTATTTCTTTGGTTCATTTTTCTGGCTCAGGTTCTAAACATAGGCTGTGTTTCTTTTTCTGGTCTTGAGCCCTAGTGCAAAAATTCTACTGTCCTGCTCTGTGATTGGTTTCAAAAGTCAGTTCACCAGGGGCAGATATGTCTTCTATTTGATTCAAACAGTGTTTCTATCACTGGTCATATCTGAGCCATCTTTTCGTAGTTCTGGGCTCCAGGGTCAGAGTGGGTTTCTTTAGCCAACCCCATTCCCCTACGGTTATGACAAAACAACAGTCATAGATAATACATCATCTACCCTTAGAATTGTACTCAAGAGACTGACACACAAGGATCATAAATTCTAATGTATCCCTGGCTAATGACTGAGATTCAAGCCAGGCTAGATAACAAACATTTGAAGCACATCTGTGAATATTAAATATTAAAAATACAACCATGAATATTAAATAATAAAAAAACAACCATGAACAAAAATCCATCACCCTTTCACAGAAACCCTTACTTGAAAGTGTGATCACATACTGCCTGAGAGTTAAATAAAAATGAACCACTTAGATGATAGCCATCACATTCTATACAAGGCAGCAGATAAATACCTCTGAATAAGTGAAAGTGCAAAAGAAGATGAACAAATGCCACAGAAGGAATATAAAGACCACAAAATAAACTTTACTAATTGAATTTAGCACACATATCCCACACTTCAATATCTTTCTCACATGTTGCAAAATAGAAGCCACACCTCTGAATAAGTGAAAGTGCAAAAAAAGATGAAAAACACCACAGAAGGAATATAAGGAACAAAAATAAACTTTACTAATTAAATTTGCCACACATATTCCACACTACAATATCTTTCTCACATGTTGCAAAATAGAAGCCACAATGGGATCTTCACATCAGTCTTTGGTGAACCTGGTTAATAATTTATTTACTTCAAATATACAATGAAAAAGACTTAAAACAAGTTTTTTTTTCCTTGAAATTAAAAACAACTGTGATGTCTAAAGTCTTAACCAAATTGTTTACATAAATGAGGTTTTCTTTCATGTGAGTACCTATCTGTTTCCTGACATTAAGATAATATAAAAAGGGCTGGAGAGATAGTTCAGAGGTTAAGAGCACTGACTGTTCTTCCAGAGGTCCTTAGTTCAATTCCCAGCAACCACATGATGGCTCACAACCATCTGTAATGAGACCTGGTGCCCTCTTCTGGCTTGCAGGAACACATGCAGGCAGAACACTGTAAACATAAAAAAAAGACATTAAGATAATATAAAAAGCTTTAAAATATTGACAGGGATAGAGACATGGCCAAGACTTTAACACATGTTCATTCCCTGGACCAAGATCTGGTTTTGGATGACTTCCAGTAATTCTTGCAACAAGGAGCTCCAACAGTTTAACCTTCTTGGGAACCAAAACGCACATGCATATACCCAGAGGAAGACACTCACATATAGCATAATTAAAATAACAACAAATGTTTAAACTAATTTTCAATTATGAATGTTTTTCTATTATAATTCTGGTAACATGGGTTTTGAAGCATCTAAATGATTATAGAAATTTTTTCCATAATGACTTGGTCCATTTAACCGAAAACAAGCATGCAGTCTTGAAGTTGGAGTAATCTATCATTTTCAGTCACTGACATCATTTGAGAAGATTTAGAAAATGGTACCTTGCTGGAAGAATTCAGTCCTGAAAATTGGCCTGAGCATTTATATCTGCACACCATTTCTAATTACACTTTCTGCTTTATACTGCAGGACAAGAATGTGAATTCTTAGCTGCCTGCTTTAGCTGCCATGTCTGACACTTGTTTCCATGCCCCTTTTATGGGGTACTTGTACTGCTTTGGAACCAAGGGCCAAATTAAAACCTTTTCTAAGTTCACTTAGATATGGTCTATTATCAAAGCAACAGAAAAGCAATGATACACATCTAAGAAAATTTACACCAGAATTCATTATTTCGTGTATTTGAAGAGAAGTATGAAATCTAAATGGGTTACATTATCATTTAGTTTATAGGTCTTTTGTCCATATTTTTTTTAGAGCTGAGGATCGAACACAGGGACTTGTGCCTGCTAGGCAAGCACTCTAGCACTGAGCTGAATCCCCATTCCCTCTTTTGTCCATATTGTTTGACAGGTGTAAACAAAATAAAAAGAGATATTATAATGCTTGAACATATTATTGACACATTTTAATTTTTTTTCAAAATAATTAATCTTGTGTAATTGAATGTAAGTTTGTTGGATGAAGATCATACCAATTCATATATATTCAGATTTCCTTTGATATGAGTTCTTTTCAGATCCTCAAAGTCTAATATTATATTCAAAGTCTTTAAGAGACCAATTACACACTAAAAGTTTTACAGTTACAGGGTTGCTCTGTGTTGTGACTAGGCATTACCACATTGATTATATTCATAGGATTTCTCTCCAATATGTGTTCTTTAATACACTTGAAGATGACTGGGCTGTACAAAGGCATTACCACACTGTTTATATTCACATCATTTCCCTCAGTTATGAATTATTTCATGCAATTGAAGGGCACTATGACGAACAAAGGCTTTCCCACACTGATTACATTCATAGAGTTTCTCTCCAGTATGTATTCTTTCATGCCTTTGAAGAACACTGTTTTTAGCAAAGGCTTTACCACACTGATGACATTCATAGGGTTTCTCTCCAGTATATATTCTTTCATGCCTTTGAAGAACACTGTTTTTAGCAAAGGCTTTACCACACTGATGACATTCATAGGGTTTCTCTCCAGTATGTATTCTTTCATGCCTTTGAAGAACACTGTTTTGAGCAAAGGCTTTACCACACTGATGACATTCATAGGGCATCTCTCCTGTATGTGTTCTATGTACTTGAAGATTATGGGGCTGAGCAAAAGGCTCTATCACATTGATTAAATTCATAGAGTTTCTCTCCGGTAGGTGTTCTTTTATGCCTTTGAAGATCACTATAACATGCAAAAGCTTTACCACATTGTTTTCATTCATAGGGCTTTTCTCCCATAGTTTTCTTTCATGCAATTGAAGAGCATTGTGACAAGCATAGGCTTTACCACACTGATTACATTAATAGGGTTTCTCTCCAGTATGTGTTCTTTTATGTACTTGAAGATGACTGGACTGTGCAAAGGTTTTACCACATTGTTTACATTCGTAGGGTTTCTCTCCAGTATGTGTTCTTTCATGCCTTTGAAGAGTATTGTTTTGAGCAAAGGTTTTACCACACTGATTACATTCATACGGTTTCTCTCCAGTATGTGTTCTTTCATGCAATCGAAGAACACTATGACAAGCAAAAGCCTTCCCACACTGATGACATTCATAGGGTTTCTCTCCAGTATGTGTTCTTTTATGTACTTGAAGATTGTGGGGCTGTGTAAAGGCTTTACCACATTGATTACATTCATAGGGTTTCTCTCCAGTATGTGTTCTTTTATGTACTTGAAGATGACTGGACTGTACAAAAGCTTTACCACATTGTTTACATTCATAGGGTTTTTCTCCCGTATGTGTTCTTTCATGCAATTGAAGAGCACTGTGTCGTGCAAAGGCTTTACCACACTGATGACATTCATAGTGTTTCTCTCCAGTATGTGTTCTTTTATGTACTTTAAGATGGCTGGGCTCTGTAAAGGTTTTATCACATTGATTACATTCATAGGGTTTCTCTCCCGGATGTGTTATTCTATGCAATTGAAGAACTTTCCAGTGAGCAAAGTCTTTCGCACATTGATTATATCCATAAGGTTTTTTAACAGTATGTGTAGTTTCATGCCTTTGAAGATGACTGTGTTGTGTAAATGTTTTACCACGTTGATTATATTCATAGGATTTCTCTCCAGTATGTGTTTTTTCATGCCTTTGTGGAAGACTACATGCAAAGGTTTTATCACTCTCAGTATATTCATGTGGTTTCTCTCTAGTATGACTTCTTTCATGCCTGCAAGAATAATTGAAAAGTCAAAAGCTTTACCACATTCATTACATTGTTGAGTCTTTATATCTGCATGAATTAATTTTACAATTGTTCTAAATATATAGAGAACTGATATCTTAATGTTTAGCATGTTGTTTACACTCACATTGTTCCCCTGCATTAAGGATGGCTTTGCATATTTGAACATGCCTGTCATGGTAAGAGCCTTTATTACCTGGCTCATATTTATGGCATCATTTTTCTCACAAATATGTGAGGTTTTTCACATATTTGAAGAGAACTGGGAGAATTTGGACATTCACTTATTCCATTGATAAATTTTCCTATACTGTGAGTCATGCTACATGTTCAAAGTTAACCAGGACAAACAGAAGCATGTACACAGACAGTCCTAGTACCCATAGGCCTTTTCTGTGGTGTATTTGTTGATCTATTCTGAATGAACTGGAAAACCAATTGTTTGTAAACTTGAATCACATTCAACAAGTTTACTCAACATGGGACTACTACATATATTCTATGTTCTGAAATTGAGAGATGGACATTGTTTCTTCCCATACCCTTATGTTCATAGAACTGGTATTCAGAGTGACATATGATATAACTATTAAAGAAAGAATAAAAACAAGAATATTTACATTTCATTTACAGTTGGACTTTCTGTTCTTCATCAATATATGGTATAGGGAATAATGTTTCTCTACAACAACTCCCCCCTCCCCTTAACTCTTGACTCTATCTACCCATCTAACTAAAATTAGAAAGGCAAAACACCTATATGAGTAAATATTCTATCGACTATTTGCTTATTACAAGGTTGTGTATATATTCTTATCACATATTCAATGAGTATGTCTTTTGTAATATGAAAACTATGAAACTAAATGGATTGTCAGTTGTACAGCATAGCTTTGATGAAGCCATTACTGAAATGGTGATTTCTGCTAAGGCATTGTTTTTTTTCTTCCTTCTTAAAAGAATGACTTGCAAACATAATTCACTTACTTACCATTGAGGAACATGTGTTTATGAGCATTTAATTGTCATTGATGCACTTTAAACTGTGATTATTTACACTGCTTCATTTCACTAAGGCTTCCAGATAAATTATATATATCTACAGGCCCATCTCTATCAGCTTTTACATGAAAATTACCTTTCATGTTTTTGAGAACTTTGACAATGTTCTTCAACTTCAAGATCATCCCAATTGTAGCCTAAAATATAGGACAAGAAAAATGTATGAAATATTACAGGAAGCTGAAAAATTTACATTATTATCTGCAGTGATCCTTAGAACCAAATCTGATTTATTCATTTCATTCTTCCTCATTCTCAATCAGAATTGGAGAAGAGCATCAATAACCAAGAAACAGTTGTCCCGTTATTTAAAATGTGAAGGAAAATTTATAGTATTACCTATAGCTGTGAGGTTCATATAGGTCTCCTCCATCACATCTTTGTAGAGATTCTTCTGTGAAGGATCCATCAATGCCCACTCTTCCTGAGTGATGTTGACATGCACATCATTATAGGTCACTGTATTCTAAAATATGCCATACATAAATATGTCATCCATATGAATAAAACAAAAGGCATGATACATCATTGTATATGTGTGCTTCTTTGACAAATAGCCACATAATTCTGGTGACTGCTACACATATTCTATAACTCAGACATTACAGTGAAATCATCAAGTTATTTCACAAAGAAACTGAATAGGAGATTTACATCTATTATTTCTGAATGCTTTGAATTGAAAATCACCTTGCAAGAAAAATGCCGATTAACAGAAATAGAGTGACAAGCAAATATTTTAACAGTACTGAGCACACAGAGAAATTGTATGAACAATTACTAACTACAAAGAAGATTTGTAAGTTGGGTGTAATGGCTCATGTATTTAATTCCAGAACTTAGAAGGTAGAGGCAGGTATATGTGCTTCAGAGTTGAAAGTTAGCCAGTCTATGTAATCAGTTATAGGACAGGAAGAAATAAATATTAAGAACCCATCTGCTCTGTAAAATTCCATCAAACAAACAAAAATTTAAGATGAACTCAGAGATTGTTTTACTGAAATTCCTACAAAGAGTTAAGCATTCACTCTAGTTCTGTATTTATTTTTCAGAAATCTGAATTTCTCCAATTTAAACTATACTTTAATAAACCTTACTAAAAGAAACCATGTATTTAAACAGTTACAATTTGAAAGGTGATAACATTAGAAATATCAATGTTGGTCATAAATAATCAACACAGGGAAGAAGAGATGGCTCAAAAGTTAAGAGCTCTTACTGGTCTTGTATATAGAGGGCCTCAATGGCCAGTACTTATATGGGGGAATCACACAACTGTTCATTATTCCAAGCTTGTGGGTTCTAAGACTCTTTTTGGACTACTATGAGGACCAGGCATACATGTGGTACATATCCATTTATACAGAAAAAAAATCATATTAATTAATAAACATCAAAACAAACACAAGAAGCAAGAAGAATACCACACACTTTGTAATCTAATGACTCAGAAGGCCCAGACTCCTATCTGGGAGTTTTTCATTCAGTTGATTAGCTCCTGATGCAGGTCACTATATGCTCAGGGTCATCCATTAAAAAAATGCATTTAGTAATTTCAATGATGCTCATAGTCTGCAACAGCCCCTACACTGTTCAAATATCCAAAATCTCTTTTGACACTCAAGACCAATTCTTGACTGTGTCATTTTATAAGATCAAAGAATATGTTAAATCTTTTCAACATACAAATGCTACAGAAAACCCAATTCTCATTCCAAAGAGGAATTGAGACAAAAGTGAAGGAAGACAAAGGGAAGACTGAAACCCAGCATGACAACAATCAAATCTAGTAGTTCGATGGCAGACACATGGGGCTTCATTTTCAAAGGGCTTAGATTTCTCTGTCCCCACAACTTCCCATTCATCTCTCTCTTTGGTTATTTCTACTCCATATATGCAGCAAGTTCTCCATGAATGATATCTCACAGCTTAATTATCTCAACATCTTATGGTCTCAAAATACAACCCAGATGATAGAGATCTGTAGCAGGAATCTTAGAAGTTCCTATTAATAAAATCAAACCTGAGCCAGGTATTGGGGTGAACTGGAAGGTCAGAGAACCAGAACAAGCCACAGCCACCTCCTCACTGGATCTTCAGCTAGTCTTGTTTCCTCAGACTGGAGGCTTCTGAGTCCTCATCCAGAATGGGTCTCAGCTGAACTGTGCTGCTCAAAACATAAAAGCTTAACCAGCCAAATGCTTCTAGTTTCTGGTCCTCACACTTTATAAGCCTTTCTGCTTTCTACCACCACTCCCTGGGATCAAAGGCTCACTTTCTGGGATTAAAGGTGTGTGTCACCATGCCTGGCTGTTTCCAATGCGGCCTTGAACTTACAGAGATCCAGAGGGATTTCTGTCTCTGGAATGCTAGGATTAAAGGTGTGAGTGCCACCATTTTCTAGCCTTCTGTCTCTGACCCCAGATAAGTTTATTAGGGTGCACAATATTTTGGGGAACACAATACCACCACAGAGGTTCTTAAGAAGAAAATGAATAAATCTCTTAAATAAATTTATGAAAGCACAAACAAATAAACTATTGGAGTAAACAAATAAACAACTTAAATAAAGCCAAAATAAAACAAAAAAAATAGTTGAAGGAGACAAATAAAACTGTTTAAGACCTCAAATGGAAATAGAAACAATAAAGAAATCAGAAACTGAGAATATTCCACAAATGAAAAATTTAGGACTAAAAACAGGAAGTACAGAGGCAAGTTTCACAAATAAAATAGAGAGATGGAAGAAAGAATCTCAGGCAGTAGGGACAAAATAGAAGAAATGGACATATCAGTCAAACAAAATGCTTAATATAAAAATTTCTTGACACAAAATAACCAGGTAATCTGGGACATCATGTTTCAGAGACTATGTGGATCCAGCTCCTCAACAGGCCCATCCCAAGGTCCAGGAAGAATCTATAACCAATCAGTAATTTATTCTTTGATGACAGGAAATGAATCTACATAAACAAATTTTTTTATTCCATACATTTTATTTTTCTGAGTCAATTTTTTGCTTCTATTCTGCTCTCTTACCTCGCATCCTTCTTCCCAGATTTATATCTACATTTGTCTTCTGTCACCTCTAAGTCCTATCTTAATTCTCCTACCTTAGTTCTGCCCCATGTAGGTTCTCATCCATCTAGTTCTTTTCCTCATTAGTTCCTCTCCCATCTCCTTCCTTCTCATCTTGTTCTTCCTTATCTGGCATCCTCCATCTTGGTCCTCTAGTACTCTCTTCTAGCCCTTCTATCTTGTTCTTTCCCATTTTAGTACATTCCTCTCCAGTTCTTAACAATCTAGTTCTTCTAGTCCCTCTTTTCTCTTCTCTGCCCATCCAACTCTGAAAATAAAAGTTCCTTTTTATTCCCTTGACCCTTATTTCTCCAAGATATCTCTGCTCCTGTGGTTTCTGGCAAGTGTGCTCAGACATTAGGCAACTTGGCTAGGCAAATTCCATCATGGCTAGATGTACCTTAAGTAGGAATCTTTTAGTTCTGAGTTAATTGTTAAGGGTGAATCTAAAACTAAGGATAAGACTTTAGAAATGAGAAAGGTAAACTTAATCAGAGCATGTACCAGATCTCCTCAAACAGGTATTCTAGATGCTTAAGTCTGTTTCTAGAGAGTACAGAGCTATCTCTGATAAGACACCTTTGTGTCTTATCAGAGATAGCTGGTCCTGGCTGCTAAAGATAATAATGACAGAAGGGCCTGAAATTAGGGATCCTGGCTAAGTTTGTGCACAGAAAGTTATCTAAATATTCCTTTAGTAGAAGGGAAAATGTGCCCAATGAATGATGGAAAAGCTACAAGAGCACATGAGAAATTCATAGGAGGAAACAGCTAATAATAAAATGACAACCGGGCGGTGGTGGCGCACGCCTTTTATCCCAGCACTCGGGAGGCAGAGCCAGGCGGATCTCTGGAAGTTCGAGGCCAGCCTGGTCTCCAAAGCAAGTTCCAGGAAAGGCGCAAAGCTACACAGAGAAACCTTGTCTCAAAACCCCCCCCCCAAAAAAAAACAATAAAATGACAATATTAACAAGACTCTTTGAGTCTCAACTTGATCTCTGGAAGGCTTTTGGCTTTTTCCAGGTATTAGCTTGTCATAATCAGCTGAAATCCTACTTCATATATTCTATGGCTTTCAGTAATTATGCAAAGATCAAACCTACGTATGACAAAAACAAAGGAAAGGGATAAAACCCAGCTCCAATGTCCACTAAATATTTTTAATAAAATAGTCTGATTTTTTTTTAATTTAATGGAGGTGTTGATGAAGGTACAAAGAAGCATCCAAAACACCAAATAGATTGGGCCAGAAAAGAAAGTCTCCTTGTCACATAATAACCAAATCACTAATCTTACAGAAAAAAGAAAAATATTAAAAGCTACAAAGTGTAAAATCAAGTAACCTACAAAGTCAGACGTATGAGAATTACAGCTCACTTCTTTTTTTTTTTTTGAGACAGAGTTTCTCTGTGTAGCTTTGCGCCTTTTCCTGGAACTCACTTGGTAGCCCAGGCTGGCCTCAAACTCACAGAGATCCGCCTGGCTCTGCCTCCCAAGTGCTGGGATTAAAGGTGTGCGCCACCAATACCCGGCTACAGCTCACTTCTTAACGGCAATTCTACAAGACATAAGTGCTTGGACACATGCAATGCAGTCTCTAATTAACCACAGATGCCATCCCAGATTACTATATCCAGAAAATTTTCAATCACCATAAATAGAGAACATAAGATATTTCATAATAAAGTGAAATTTAAACAATATCTAGGTACAAGTCCAACCTTACAGGAGGTTTTCAGAAGAAAATATCTAACCCAAGGAAGCTAACTGCACACACTAAAAGACAGCAAATAAGTAATATCACATCAGCAAAACCAAAAAAAAGGGAAACACACAACATTAACCCAAACACAAAACAACATACTCTGATACACATACCATCATCACCATGAACAACAACAACAAATTAAAAGATATAAATAATAATTGTTCCTGATATCTCTCAGTATCAAATGTCTCAGTTCCCCAATGAAGACACAGATTAACAGTACAAATTCTAAAATATTACATCCTTCCACTGCATAAATGAAACACTTCAACATCAAGGATAGAGATTACCAAAATGTGAAAGCTGGAAAAAAAAAAACGTATTTAAAGCAATTGAAACTAAACAGCAGGCTTGTGTAGCTATTTTATTATCTGCCAAAATAGACTTCAAACAAAAATTAATCAAAAGTGATGTGGATGAATACTCCTTAGTCATCAAAGGTAAACTCCACTAATCTGACATTTCAACTATTAATATCTATGCCCCAAACACAAGGCCACCCACATTTGTAAAAGAAATACTTCCACAGATTACATGACACATTAACTCTCACACAGTGTTTGATAGTGGTAGACTAAAATACCACACTCTCACCAATGGACAGGTCATCCAGACAATAACCAAATGGAGAAATAATTGAGCTTATGGATTTTATAAACCACATGAATCTTACATACTACAGAACATTCCACCCAAAGAAAAAGAATACACCTTCTTCTTGGCACCACATGGAATTTTCTCCATAATTGATGACACATTTGGACATAATTCAAGTCTCAACAGATTAAAATAAAAATAGCTCCTTACATTCTATCAGACCACCATGGATTATAGCTGGATTAAAAAAAATAACCAGAAATCTTAAAAAACTGATGAAAACTGAACAACATTCTTCTGAAGAAAATGGGTCAAGACAGAAATAAAGGAGGAATTTAAAGTGTTTATAGAATTCAATGAAAATAATTTCACAAGCTACCCAAAGTCAGAGGACACAATGAAAGTGATAATATGAGGAAACTGTATAGAACTGAGTTTCTCCATTAAAAAAAAGAAAAAGACTTCACTACCAGCAACTTAACAGCACACATGAAAGTACAAGAACAAAAAGAATAAGTATACCCAAGAGGAGTAGACATGAAGAAAGTATCAAATGAGGGTTAAAATTAACCAAATAGAAAGAAAGAAAAAATACAAGGATTTAATGAAACACGGAATTAGTTCTTTGAGGAAATCAATAAGACAGACACTTATCCAAACTACCAAAGAGAAAATTAGTCCTAATTAATAAAATCAAAAATGAAAGGGGGCCCTTAACAATAGACAATGGGAAAAGCCAGGGACTAGTTCAAGGGCTGCAAATGATCAGAACAGGTGACACTCCTTGAAGAACTCTTTCAGCTCCACAGATATTTGAGATAGGCAAGACAAGAGCTCGGATGATGCACAGGTCCTGTGAGCTTATGAAGCCCCACCTTGTTGCCTCTCTGGGCCAAGCCTGTGGGTCACCTACTAAACACCTCCTATCCCTGAGGATGGAAATTCCTCCAGTCCTCTCCTCACAAGCACAGCAATCTCCAGATGTACCCCCAGACAAGTCCCTTTCAGACACACCCACAGAACATGCTCTAAGACATTCCCCATCTCTGGAATGTCCTTCCAGACATTATTTTTATCCTGATGCAGAGGACCTGGGACTCCTATCTGACTTCAGTTTTGAAGAAAGAGGCAGAAGCCATGTGGTGATGGTGCTCACCTTTAATCCCAGCACTCAGGAGGCTGAGGCAAGTGGATCTCTATGAGTTCAAAGCCTGTCTGGTCTAGAGAGTGAGATCCAGGAAAGACACAAAGCTACACAGAAATCCTGTCTCGGGAAAAAAAAAAGGCACAATGTAGAGTGTGTGGTAGCTAAACTGGAGAGCTGCTCTAAGATTAAGGCCAGTGGAGACAGAATGACAGCCCATCCACTGCATCCATAGGCTGTGGAAGAGGAGAACTGGACCTCTAGAACAGGAATAATACAGGAGCTAAGAACCCAAAGCCAAATCTGGCAAGGTAGATCAACCCTGAGTCCTGCAAGATCTCAGGTGAAGGAGAAAACATGGCCAATACACAAACTAACTTAGAAGGTTTGGGTGGATCTAATGAGACCCTCTCTCTAGACCAAATACTACAGGAAACTAATGACTGTTAAGGGGAAAATTGTTTTTTCCCAAGGATGATTCTCCTAGTTGGTTATCCAAAAACATTGGTCTGCCATGAAATCATATAAAGAGAAGAAATACCAAATGGACTCAGTAGTTCATATTTATTTATGTGCATAGACATATAAATATATATATGCAATAATAATAGCAAAAGATAAAGAACTAATTTAAGACTGAGTAAATGAGGGCATGTAGCAGTTTTTTTTTTTGAGCAACCAATCAGTTCCCAAATTATGGCTGAGAGACTTCTTATTAGTTATGAATGCTTCCTGTCACATGGATTATGGCACAAAATGTGGACTCTGTCCTTTATACCCACCCAACACCATGCACACCTGAGAAATCTCTGCAGATCAGCTATTCCCTTTGTCCCCTAGAACCAAACTTCACCATATCACACCATTGTGGCTGGTGGTAGCAGAAAGTTAGAAGCATTGCAATCATGTATTGCTGAAAGATGATCCACATCACCATCTAAAAAACCAGTTTCTAAATTATTTGTAAAATTTATAAGACAAACAAGAAACTGTAGTACAATGTTCAGAACTTTTAGAAACTAGTTTTCCAATATGTCTTCTTACTACACACCAAAGTCTTGCCTGTGTGTGCAAATATACAATGATATTTCAAACATATTCTTTTTCAGAGTCTCCCCATACCCAGGAAATCCATACACAGGGAGGCTCAGAGGACAAGGACTACTGCTCACTCAGATCACTACATGGATGAACAGAACCACAGTCTGGCTCATGGTCCATCCAAGTCCCAGCAGAAATGACAGCTCAGCAGACCTGCTCTGAACATGCTACTCTCACCATGGCATGGCTTGTGGACTTCCTTACAGCTCCTTATAGCAGAAGCAGAAGAGAATCCTGGGAAGAACGAAGAAGCTACCTTATGCTGATGCTCCTGATTGCTAACCCTCCTTGGAGTCCCTCATCTGCTAGGACAACTCAGCTAGGCCACAGGACATTAACAGTTTCCCTACCAGATGAGAAAAGATCAAAGGACTCAGAGAGAAAAATCCTTCCAGGTAGTTCCTTCCACACTATGGTTGGACAGGACACTAACCAGGCAGGGGATTTGGTAGTTTAGTAAATTCCTCCAATCTCCCAGAGCATTTCCTGTTCCTCTTTCCAGGCAAGAGACCATATGTGTGCACATTCCATTACATATTCAATGTCCAGTGCAGACAAACTTTCACTTCATAGCTAGGAAGTCCTGCAACCAAACACAGGTCACATTCAAACAGTAACTTGTTAAACAAAAAGAGGCAATGGATTAGAACACAATGAAGGGTCTATGGGAGGGGTTGGAGGCACAGAAGAGATAGTGATAATAATGTAAATATTATCCCAAATAATTCTGTTAAAAAGTTGAAACAGACTTTATGGTCATGTGCTCCAGTGACTAGGGATTTGAATTAGAGCACAACAAGTACTGCTCACACCATTTCTCTTGGTGTATAAATCTTATACCTGGAAAACACAGGCATGTCAGGCAGGGACACACCATTTTTATCCAGTTCTACTACTTAGGTTCAACTGCTGTAACTACTGTAATTTGATTTCACAAACATTAAGTTCTTTATCCATATTCTTGATTGCCTGGTCTGTGGATCAAAGAAATGGCAAGTCAGAACATTTATTGCTCCTGTAACATTGCTTACCTCACTACTCACTGCTAAGGTCAACTACTATCACAGCAGGAAAGTTTTCACCCTCTTTCTTGCTCATCCCTCTTTCTGCTATTACTGTACCTGATTCACAGCTGGTCGGTGAACTCAATTTTTACACAATCCCACTACATTTGTAAATTCACAATAAAATCTAGAAAAGTTGGAGGATACTCATTCACTGGTTTATTTTTCCTTCCCACTGATCAATCAAGGCCCAACCTGGTAGGAGTTGCAGGACTATCTTTCCAGCACTGAGAGACAGAGACAGGATTAGGTGATCAAAGCAATATCAATTATATAATGTGAGACAAGCCTGAGCTACAGGACCTGAACCAATGGTTCACAACCTTCCTAATGTTGTGACTCTTTAATACAGTTTCTCATGATGTGGTGACACACAAACTATAAAATTCACTGCTTCTTCATAACTATATTTTTGTTCCTGTTAATGAATTATAATATACATATCTGCATTTCCTGACAGTCTTTGGTCAGTCCTGTGATAGGGTCATTTGATCCCCCAAAGGGAGCCATGACCTCCAAAGTTAAGAAGCACTGCTATATGGTGACATAAATAAATTCATAAACAAACAGCAGTTAAAAAAAATTGAATAAAACTCTTAAACTGGGAAACATAGAAAAATTAAAAAAAAAACTATTAGTAATGCATTAAAAGAAAATGAACATTAAAAAATAATACCAATAATTAGAGTTTTAAAATGATAAAAACCAATTGAAAGCATATGTAGCTATACAAACTTTATTTATTTATTTATTTATTTATTTATTTATTTATTTATTTGGTTTTTCGAGACAGGGTTTCTCTGTGTAGCTTTGCACCTTTCCTGGAACTCACTTGGTAGCCCAGGCTGGCCTCGAACTCACAGAGATCCACCTGGCTCTGCCTCCCGAGTGCTGGGATTAAAGGCATGCGCCACCACTGCCCGGCGCTATACAAACTTTAAATGGAGTAGGCACCTCCATGGTAGAGTGAATATCATTAATATGAGACTGTATGATTTTGTCCCATGTAAAATGTTAGCCACTGACTGCTGTAATCTAACAGAAAATGGCCAATATCTCAATCCTCTTAGCTGACTTAACTGTGTCAACCAGGATTGAACATATCTGCATAGGAGAGTTTGCTAATTGGAAACTGAATACTTAGTAGTTCAAGCTATCCTCCATAAACTGTACACCAGCCAATAGTGTCTGACTTCATTCACATGGAAGGAATTAATACATGCAGAGAAATTACAGAGAAAGTCACTTAACACACCCCATCAGTCCTTCTTTGTATTGGAGACCCTGCAGCTTACTGCACTCAACTTCAGTCTGTGATCAAGCTGTTGTCTAGTCTAATGCCCCCTCTGTGTACACAGTGTCCCATTCTCCTGTCTGCAGGCCCCACCCCTGTCTGCAGGCCAATTCCACTCTTCTTCCTCTTCTGGTCTGAAGGAAGAAGCCATTTTCCACACACATTTCCTTTCCCTGTTGTGCAATGGAAAATTCATTATGTGACTTAAACTGGTAATTTTAGAACTCAGATTGTACAGACATGTAAACCAAACATGGGGTGATGAGTCAGGAGATAATAAAGACAATGCTCTGTGGGGCTACAGACCGGGTTCAATTCCACATCAAACAATGTAGGAGACCTTGACTTAAAACTGCTTTTCAAAAAGACTGGAAATGCGTTAGTTCTAGAATTAATATAGCTCCATGGCATACCAGGACTAAATGTTGGTTTTGACCCTGTAATGCTCTCTTGAGCAAAATGTTAGAGGACAATTATTTAATGGAAGGATGGGATTTTCTACCTGTTGTAAACCAGGATTGTCTCCCATGTTATGGAATGTAGCTGGTTATTCTTGGGGAACAAAATTTACATCTTATCACACTAAGGTCTAACCAGCATGGTTAGCATACTACTTATCTTTAGGGTATTTGTGATGCAGCCCTCTGTTACCTAAATTCTACTTTGTGACTTAATGTATCCTAAGAACTGTAAAGACAATGTACCATATTTTGATTACCATCAATTCTACTCTTCTATATCACAGTTTAGCATGGGAGTGCAACTTTACACAGGAAATACTGTTTAGAAGCTCCTAAAATTAATTCCAGTTGGAGTATAAATCTTCATGTTAAATGTTCAAAGTGTAGAATTTCTGGAAGATAAGGGAAAAACCAGGCCTCTTTGACTTTGGAAATCTGTGTTCCGTAGAAACAATACATGTATGGTGCCAGCATTTCACATTATGTCAACAAGGACATTTCAAAGCACAGTCCTGCTCCCAATGCTCTTCACAGATGCAGCCAGCAGAGTGAGTTTATTCAGAGGCAGCCAGCGAGCCTCAAGAATTGCAAAGACTATACAGAACCATGCAGGAAAACAAATATCTACACTGGAGTATGCAGGATGAGTGGGACCATGCTGGACAATGCATGACGAGGAAAGAATAAGCTGAACTCTACATCTGAACACTTGCTCCCACCCAGCAAGAAAAAGACCCAACACACTGACTCCCATGACTCAATGAGCACTCCTTTGAGTCCGGGCATGGAAGCCCCTCACTCACCATATTGTGGTTTTCCATCTTGGCCATGCTTTCTGCTCAGCTCCCTGCAGCAACACTCGAGCTGCACAGCAAACAAAACTAATGGAGACAGATTCTCTTCAAAGCCAATACTGAGGCTGGTAGCTGGAAGGACCCTGCAAAACTTCTGACTGGCAGGTAGCCTGGAGAGCCTAATTGTCTAGTGGGGCCTGACTGACTAGAGCATCCCCCATATGGTTACACTATGCTTAAAGAAACAGCACAAACATTCCTTATCCTGCTTTCCACCCTAGGCCCAGACCTTTTCTGAATCAGCAAAGAATTACATTTCAATAGCATTTGCCCCTGGCTCCAATAGCCAACTATGTGATCTTCCTGCTCTCCATAGGCACTTCCTCTTCATTCTCCTGGACACAATGGGGCTAGTTAGCTTGTGCAGCCCACTATTCTGTGTGGGGTGGAGTGATTTCCTGCCATTCATATGGAAGGACACCCAGAACATTTACAACTAAAGAGAGATTTAAGCCCACAAAAGGAGATGTTTGTTAGTTGGCTTGGGCCCAAGCAGGTCTTGAAGGCACAAGAAAGCTACATGAAGAATTTGCCCAAATGCCTCTGGTCTCTATTCCTGTTACAATGCCTTCTGCTGTCAAGCATGCACCTATAGGCTCATGGGGTATTCACTGTGATTGGGTGACAGAGGAAGAGAAGACCTGGTCAGTTGATGGTCCGGTACATTATGCAGGTACAACCCAGAAGTAGACAGTAGCTGCATTTCATCCCCATTTTTGGAAATCCTAAAAGATATTGGTGAAGGGTGTAGGGGGCCCAAAAGAGCTTGACTACACTGCTGCCATGAAAAGATTAGGGAACCAGGCAATGCTGCCATGACAGGCTTACTGGTAGACAACAACTGGATCCATAAACTGACACCATTCAAGGATCCACCCAAAGATCAGCCAGCAACTAATGGAAGATACCTGACATTCAAAACATTACTTAAGAATAGATCAGTATTGCCAGATGTCTGTGTGAGGGTGTCTGAACCCCTAGACCTGGAGCTACTGACAGTTGTGATCTACCATGAGGGTGCTAAGAATTAAATCCAGATATTCTAGAAGAGTAGTCAGTGTTCTTTAACTACTGAGCAATCTTCCCAGCACTATCATTCAGTCCATTATAGTCAGTGTTCTTTAACTACTGAGCAATCTTCCCAGCACTATCATTCAGTCCATTAACTACAATTCTAAATGGTGGCTTTAGAACTTGAGTTTATTTTCTCTTTCCTTGGTGATTGGATCATTGATATTTGTGTTCCCCTGTTAATCATCAATTTATTTAATATTTGAATTTAATAGATTAAAGAATACTAGATTGAATAAATAGGTAGCATTCCACTAAGTAACAAGTACCTATCAACTTGATCCAAACAAATAACCTAATCTTGCCATGTATCTAAGGGCTATTATTATTTCATACATTTTTCATCAGAAATAACATCTAACCTGATGTTTCACTGTTCCCGTGTTCTTTAGCTTTATACAATATTAAAGGTATTTTCTGCAAATGTATATGACCTGGTACTGAAGTATTTGCTAAGAGTATTTCAGATGTGTGGAATATAAATTGAAAATTAGAACTTAAAAGTATAGAAATTGAATTGACTTGGAACCACATTATATTAGTCAGTGTTCTCCAGAGTAACAGAACTTATGGAATGAATCTCTCTGTCTCTCTGTCTCTCTCTCTGTATCTCTTTCTCTCTACCTGCCTATCTATCCATGTATCATTCCATCAATATCTCTGTGGGCATATATATGTATACATATATATGTACATACATGCACATGTAGTGTTGTGCCCAGATCGTGACCCCCAGAGAGACCACCAAAGACGAGCAAACCGGAATGCAAAAGCATGGTTTAATTCTGGATATCCAAAAGCAATACAAGCCTAGGCAGGGACTTCGTCCAATACATCCAACACAGTGGAAGCTGGAGGAAGCGCCCACCTATCTGCAAGCTCAGCTTTTAAAGGGAAAAGTCACAAGGTTACATCATTTAGGGGTGCTAGTATGGGTACAATTCTGATTGGCTCGCTTCTAGGGGCTTCTAGAAATTACTTCTAAGGGAGTGGTTGCCCGCCACCATTTCTCATTGGCTGCCCTCAGGTGGGGGCATTTTTATGGTCAGTTACCCTAGAAACCAGGGAGAGGACATTCCATAGTCTGGCAGGCATTACCTCATGACTATCTTGTGACTCTGTACTTTTACACTTCCTGGTTTCTGGAATCTGAACTGACTGGTTTCAGTAACTAATGGCCTATTCCCAAAAGGAAAAATCTTAGGCCTTAATTTTTTAGGTGAAGGCATTTTGGTCTTATTTCTAAGATGGCTCATTTTGGTCTCACAGTAGATATTCATATGGAGATTAATTGGAATGCCTTACAAGCTACAGCTCAAAAATTGCAAGTTATGAATGGAAAGTTGGTAAATCTAGTAGCTGTTCAATTGCATGAGTCTAGGTATCTCAGTATTTTTTTTTTTTGCTAGACTCCTAAGGAAGTAGTCTTCAATGCCAGTTAAAGAATGGATGTGCTGTCAAAGTGAGGTAAAACAGGCAAAGAATTAATACATATCTTTCCTTTTTTTTGTCTGTCCAGCAGAAGGTGTGATTCAGATTAAAGATGTGTCTTCCAGCCTCAAATTCTGGACTAAAGGTGTGTGTCATCTAGCCTCCGGATCTGGGTCAAACACACTGTTGTCTTCTTGCCTCAAGGTCCAGATCACAATTGTGCCCTGTATTTCTGAATCATAGTTCATTGCAGATATAGTCAATTGAGTTGACAACCAAGAATAGTTATCACATTCCACAACTTATCAACTTGACACAATCTTATCTCCTTATGTCATGATTAGTTTCCAAATGAAAAACAGTAACCAAGTCATAATTATGCCTAAATATAACACAACTATCCCACATAAAATCAGAAATGCATTACATATTTAGCATAGTAGCAATGATCCTTGTGGACAACTCTCTAGTATCTCAAACTTACATCTGATAACTGTGAAGGCAATACAGACTCCATCTTAGGAAAAGGCCACCACCTAAGACTTCCTGCTGTTCTCAATTCCAGGAAGGATCTCAGGAATGTACCATAACAATTTGAGCAGATACAGGGCAATTTGCTTCTGTAGACATTCTGTTTGTGATTTATGGCCCTTGAAGCTATCTAGAAAATCCTACTAAGTAGCCCAAATAATCCTTCTCAGCTAGTTGTGGTTCCCCACCAAAAAGTCCAACCCAATGGTTTCAAATGTGTTTTCATGGTCAAAATCTAGACCAATAGTTTCAAAAAATCACCTTTCCCCCATCCCTTCTACCCAATCCCAAGTTGCCAAAGCATGTAATTCCAAGTTTTTTGTTTTCCCCGAGGAAACCTCTCTAACTCTGGGCTCGCTGCTGCTGCCACATTTCCCTTCAGCAGGAGTGTGAAAGCACCAGATACAATCCTAATAATACAAGGACCCTTATGTGTTTGTATCAGAAACTGGCTCCTTCCTGGTCTCTGTTTGTTTGTTTGTTTGTTTGGTTGGTTGGTTGGTTGGTTGGTTGGTTTGTTCTCTTGTGGTTTTTTGAGACAGGGTTTCTCTCTGTATAGTTTTTGTGCCTGTCCTGGATTTCACTCTGTAGAGCCTCAAACTCACTGAGATTCACTTGTCTCTGCTTCCCAAGTACTGGGATCAAAGGCATGCACCATCATAGCCTGGCCATGATAGTCTTTTAATTGATGTTGCACCATATTATAAGTATACTAAAGGAACATACAATTTTCTGTACAAAGGCATTATTAACAAAATACAACACAAAAACTCATTTAGTTATAATCCTTATTTCTGCAACTGGTCACATGACCTTAGATGGTATTTAGAACTATCTTCCTCTAGCACCCATTCTGTATTTCTTCCACCTTCTGCAAGCACTTCAGCACATCTGGTTCTTTTCCTGGAAGAGTGACCCATATCTTCATTCCTGATGCATCTGTGCCCTTTGTCATCCTTCCTGGATTAGATTGTTGTAGTTTCCCAATGCCTTTAATCACAGGGCACAGTAGCACCAAGAGATGCCCCAAAGCATCTCCTGCACTCCAGACATAATCCTTCTTTCCTTCATTGTAGAGAGACAGTCCAGTTTCTCTATGGTAATCTGGATATATCGCCCATCCTGATGATGTTATTCCTTTCTCAGTCTGTTGTTTTAAGGGCATTTGAATCTCAAAATAATCAGGGGTCAGTCTGAGTTCAGCTCAACAGAAAGTTTGTTGGACCTCCTGGCAGGAGCACAATGGCCTCTGAACAAAAACTTTTAGGGCAGCAAATTTTGGTGTTACAGAGACAGGCAGCAAAACTGTTCTAGTCAGTCACTAGGGACAATAGTGAGTGGAACTATCCCCTTTACCAACCCTTGATTACTGGACACATGGATCCTGGCTATAGGAGAAAATGTATCATATATTGGATGCTGATTCGGAGCATACACTGCCTCCTGGAGAACCTTGCCCCAGCCCTCAAGATGCTGCCACTTAATTGGTGCTGTAACAGTATCTTCAACAAACCAAATCCACTCCTTCTTTCTCTCTGGCCAGCTTCTTCAGGATGCTGGGGAATAAGGTAAAAACAGTGGATTCCATGAGTATAGGCCCACTGTAGTGCTTCTCTGGGAGTGTAGTGAGTTCCTTGGTCTGAAACAGGACTCTGGAATAACATATCGATGGGTAAGACATTCTGTAAATCCATTGATGGTATTTTGTGAAGCATTACATGTAGGAAAGGCAAATCCATAATCAGAACAAGCTTCTACTTCAGTAAGGACAAAGAGTTGTCCTTTCTACAGAGGAAGTGGTCCAATGTACTCAACCTGCCACAAATTTGCTGACTGGTCACCCCAGGGAATGGTGCCATACCGGGGGCTCAATGTTGATCTTTGATGTACTGTTGTTGGATGATCTGGCACTCATCAGAAGGTGTACCCAGGACACCCTTGGTGAGTGGAAGACCATGTTGTTGAGCCCATGCATAGTTCCCATTTGTGCCATCATGGTCACTTTGGTCATGGGCCCATTTGGCATTGACAGGAATGGCTGAGGAGAGAGACTGACTGTCCACAGAAAGTCATCCAATTTATTTGATTATTAAACTCATTCTCAGCTGAAGTCACCTTTTGGTGAACATTTACATAGGACGCAAGTATCTTCACATCCTTTGCCATTTTTAGAGATCTATGCACATACTTCTTCCTCACATTTCTTTCTCTTTTCAACCTTGCTCTTTCCAAGTCCCTGACCACTCAGCCAGTCCATTGGCTATAGCCCATCAGTCAATAAATAGTTGTACATTAGGCCATGTTTCCTTCCAAACAAACTGTATAACCCTGTGTACTGCCTGAAATTCTGCCTACAGTAAAGATTTCCCCATCACCAGTATCTTCATGCTTGTCCCAGAATGGAGTTGAAATGCTACAGTTGTCCACTTCTGGGTGGTGCCAGAATGATGTACAGAACCATCAGTAAACCAAGCCCTAGTCTTCTCTTCCTCAGTCAACCAATCGCAGGGAACACACCCCATGAGGCTGGAAGTGCATGCTTGGGAGCAGAAGGCATTGCAACCAAAAGCATTTGGGCTGCATGTCTTTTTTATGACTAGATGTGTGCAATAACACCCAGGTCATGAAGGGCAGTTCAGGTTTCATGGTAAGATGGTGGCCTACTATGAAATATTCACTTTTTCCCAGTTGGTAGTATTATTGGCTTATTCTCACATGCTTGGCCATATTTATTTTTGAAAATGATTCTATGGGCCCTAGTGGCAGAGACCTGAAATGACTTTAATAGATACTGCATTGCCCCAATTCTTCAATGTTCCTATTCTTGTATGTTATTCAGGTTTGTTCTTTTCCTCTGTGTGTGTATGTGTGTTTGGCTGTTTGGGTGTGTATGTGTGTGTGTGTGTGTGTGTGTGTGTGTGTGTGTAGACTATGTAGCCCAGGGTTTATGACTCACAGTGATCTTCCTGCCTCTGTGTCTGAAGTGCTGGTACTAAAAGAATGCACTACCACACACAGCTTTAAAAATGATTTTCATGGTCTAGTCACCTCTTATCCTGGCTAGGGAGGCCAGGAGATGGTGTCAGAAGCCCTAATGCTGGAATTACAGATAGTAGTGTGTTTTTATGTGAACTGGAAATGGAACCTGGATGCTCTGAAAGAATTTTCAGTGCCCTTACCTGCTAAGGTATTTTTTCCACACTAAGTTTTATGTTCTTGATTAGGTTTTCTGTCCAAAGCATCATAGTCAGTCTGATGATGATTTAAAATGGAATTTTCGCAGGGCGGTGGTGGCGCATGCCTTTAATCCCAGCACTCAGGAGGCAGAGGCAGGCGGATCTCTGTGAGTTCGAGGCCAGCCTGGTCTCCAAAGCGAGTTCCAGGAAAGGCGCAAAGCTACACAGAGAAACCCTGTCTCGAAAAACCAAAAAAATAATTAAAAAATAAAATAAAATAAAATGGAATTTTCTTCCATTTGAGAGAATTAGCCTCAGGCAGGGATGAGTTTCCTGACTGTTTATCCCATACAATGTGGTCAGCCCATTATCAATATATATACAACCAGAAAAAATGGATGCAGCGGGTGTTATTCATGCACTCAGCAAACTTATTTACCCATACTTAACAAGAAGAAGTTGGAAGGGATTTGGGAAGGCATAAAATGATGAGATAAGATGGTAATGTGATGTAATATTTTTAATTAACAATTTATAGAAATAAATTTTAAATAAAAAGAGGGACTTGATAGAGGGCTCAGCAATTACGAGTACTGGGTTTTTTACAGAGGACCCATGTTCCATTACCAGAATCAATGTGGTAGTTAACCTCTGCTATAACTCTAGAGAGACATCTCCTGACCTCTTATGGCCTCTGTAGGTATTTTCCACAGACATATACAGGCAAAACACCTGTATAAATATGTTTTTAAAAAGAAGTAGAAAAATGAAAGAATGGAATTCTCTACAGTGATACCAAAGCCATGAGACTAACAGAAGCCAGGGCTAATTAAAATGAAATCTTCTGGTCTTGCTTGGAAGCAGTGGTGGCCTTGAAGGTAGCCAGCCTGAACAGAGGCAAAAGCAGCTTTCTTCTGAGTGTAATAAACCTCATCAAAACCATTCATCTAGGAGTAGAGTATACAGTGATCTTAGGTGACTTTTCCTTGATGTTTTCTGTATTTGTATTCTCCATCTTATGTATCTTTGAGAATTGACACATTGGTACAGTTATCTTTCGAACAAACTTCAAGATTGACAGGTAGCATAGTCTCCAAAGGAATCTACATGCAGAGTGTCATTTCCTTGACTTTCAGGTAAGATCTTGTGGTGCAATATGAACATGCCAGAGGCATGTCTTGCCATCATTTTAAATAATTATATGTTTCTGCATGGCTTTCAGACAAGAATGTTGCTTAATGTCTCTGCTTTTACATTGTGATCATTTTTAGAAATGTATTTGTTAGCCGGGCGGTGGTGGCGCACGCCTTTAATCCCAGCACTCGGGAGGCAGAGCCAGGAGGATCTCTGTGAGTTTGAGGCCGGTCTGGGCTACCAAGTGAGTTCCAGGAAAGGCGCAAAGCTACACAGAGAAACCTTGTCTCAAAAAACCAAAAAAAAAAAAAAAAAGAAATGTATTTGTTAATTGAGCATAACTAGGAAGAGGGAGAACTATACATGAACATGTCCAGACTCCCTCAGGAAAATCTACATGCTTTCTTTTTTTTTTATGAAAACTATTGTTTTGGAAATAACTTTCATGCTCTCTTGCCTCTTGCAGATAAGAAATCCTTCTCATTTCATTTGTCTTGTCTCTGGTGATGGATATCCTCAATAGTCAAACTGACTACCTCTGTAACTAATTAAAACCCCAAGATTTGGATATATGTGTGAGGGATTGTCTTTAAAGATTTTGAAGTTAAGGACCTATCTTTAATCCAGATAATTTGAGGTAATCAATCCACATTTAGCTGCTTGGTGGCATTGCACACCTTTCACCCCACCCCTCAGGAAGCTGAACCAGTTGGATTTCTGAGTTTGAAGCCAGGTCGATGTACAGAATGAGTTCGAGAGATAGACATATAAAACCTTTCAGAAAACTCAAAAGAACCAATAAACAAGAGTAAGGAGCCAGGTGTAGGTGGTGCACGTCTTTATTCCCAGCATTTGTGATGCAGAGCCAGGTGGATCTCTGTGAGTTCAACGCCAATCTTATCTACAGAATGAAATTCATATAGGCACTTAAACTACAGGGAGCAACCCTGTCAAAAAAAAACTGAATAAGGTCCACCTTTAATCTGCATAGCAACACTTGAGGGCAGCCTACATATATAAAAGATATTGAAGGAGGAATCTCTCTGTCTGCTTCTGCTTGCTCTGGCTACCAAGTTTATTCCTTTACTAGCATTGGAGCCTACTTCCTTAGAATTTTGGTGTATCCTGAAAACCAGGTGAGACATGGACTGAAGAACTACTGGACTTTTCAAATTTCCGTTGGTAGACAGCCATTGTTGGACTAGCTCAACCACAGGATGTGAGACATTGTAATAATTCCACTTTCTCCATACATAGAGAGATTCATCCTCCCAGTCCTGTTTGTTAATATTCTAATCCTGCCCCTTGGCACCATGCTATGTCCTGACATAGAAGCATATTCTTAAGGGAAAATTCCACCCATTTCCCGCCTCTCTCTCCTGCTTTCCTCCCAGGAAGTGTGCACAACCTCAGACTTCTCAATCTTTCTCTCCCTCTCTCTTTCCCTCTTTCTCTTCCCCTTTCTTCCTTCCCCCACCAAATAAACCTCCTCACTGAGTTTGTCTGCATGTCATCTTTATATGTCCCCTGCATTGGGGCACCTTGGCTCTCTACCTGCCAGTGCCTACTTTATAAATTCATAACACTGTTCAAATACAGAAGGTTGAATAATGCAGTGTGTTTTTTTTTCCACTGTCCTAGGAGAAAGATGTACTGGCTAATAATAGTGCTTGTGAACACATTCTTACTTACTCTATTATGTTTTAAACATTCATGTTTCCCTGAAGCTTACTCTTTATTATTTTTTAATTTGCCAACAGTTTGCTCTGAATTTCAGGAATAAAACTCCTAAAGCAATGGAGCCATCATCCCACTTTCTGATGGGAGGAAGATCTATTATCTTGTTTGTGATCTACTTCCTGCTTTTCTTTCCTGCTTGTCTGAAGTCCCTGTGACAGCTAGGTAATATGTACCTTCAGTTCACCTGACATCAATGTGAAATCACAAAACAAAAATATTTTATGTCTTTATATTTCACTTTAGTTGTTAATATTCTGGGCACAATTCCACCTGAAGGACAGGGAATCACTCTATCCAACATAGTAGAGTGGGATGTACAAGCTAGCCACACAGTATCCAGGAGGAAGAAGGGGAAGAGCCTACTGAGAGCAGAAAGATAGCAGGGTCTGCTATTGGAGTCAGGGGCAAGTGCTATGAAAATGCAAATCTCTGCAGTTTCAGAAAAGGTCTGGGTCTGTGGTGGAAGGCAGGATCAAGTACCATTGTGCTGTGATTTTAAGCAGTGTAACCCTATGGGAGGTGCTCTTGTCACTCAGACCTCAGTAGCCAATCAGGCCCTCCAGGCAACCTGCCAGTCAGAAGTTGTGCTGGGTCCTTCCGGCTGCCAGCTTTAAGCTTGGCTTTGAAGAGAAACTGGTGCCAGCAGTTTTGTGAGCAGTGCTGTGATAGTTGCTGCAGGGAGCTGAGCAGAGAACATGGCCGAGCTGGGAAGCCACAACATGGTGAGTGAGGTGCAGAAGCCAGTGTGGTGGGTCCTTCTCAGACCCAGATGGGATCCTTCAGCCAGAATCCCTATCCTGTGAGGTCCCGTGTGGTCCTTGAAACTTCCTATTTACAGGGCAGGCCTCCGGATATCTTTTCTGTGTGGGCTGAATCTGTTCACAGAATTGGGAGCAGGGAGATGTGTGTAGAAACATCTTTGTAGTCAACTTAAACATGCTTTTACAGCACCCATGGAAAGCAGATTGCCAAACTTGGATCGGTCTAGTTTCTCCAATACCTTCTAGAGCTTCAGCACTGTGTATTTAACTTTCATGTGTAAGATCCATTTATAGGGGGCTGGAGAGATGGCTCAGTGGTTAAGAGCACTGACTGATCTTCCAGAGGTCCTGAGTTCAATTCCCAGCAACCACATGGTGGCTCACAACCATCTGTAATGGGATGTGGCGCCCTCTTCTGTGTACATAATAAATAAATAAATCTTTAAAAAAAAAAAGATCCATTTATAGTTAATTTTGTGGAGGTTGTAAATGGCATCTCATTTGTTGGGTAGCACTTCACTCCTAAGGTGTGAGAGAGAAGAGAGAAGAGTTGAACTCGTGATATAAAGCATTTACTAATTCTTAGGAGATAGTAAGTCTCACAAAATAGAATTTAGCTGAGGAAGGACTACAAAAAACAAACAAACAAACAAACAAACAAACAAGCAGCCAGATGGTGGTGGCACATGTCTTTAATACCAGCACTCAGAAGGCAGAGCCAGTCAGATCTCTGTGAGTTTGAGGCCAGCCTTGTCTAGAGAGCAAGATCGAGGACAGGCACTAAAACTACACAGAGAAACCCTGCCTCAAAAACAAACAAACAAACAAACAAATTAATTAATTAAATAAAAGCCTCAAAGATAAGAGTATAGTAGCCAGCCTTGTTAGAGATTAGGACAGTAGGATACACCTTTGTTCACCAGGATCGTCCAGACATTTGGCTTCAAACCATTACAAAGGAGCCATCACTGATTTACAATCAGCCAAGAGGCATAACCAGCCTAGATGCCATATCATAGAAGGGAACTCTAACAAGCTGCTCATTGAGGCCTTACAGAGTCATAACTAACCTTAAATCCTGGTATGCCATAAAATTCCAGTTTTCTTCTTGAGAGCAGCATAGTTTGGCCAGATGGGCAATATGACACCAGGTGACAGGTATTTGAAAAGTAAAAGACTAGCTGGGTAGTGGGGGTACACACCTTTAATCCCAGCACTCACTCACGAAGTAGAGGCAGGTTGATCTCTGTGTGTTCGAGGTCAGCATGATCCACAGAGGTATGTCTAGGACAGACTCCAAAGTTATACAGTGAAAATATGTCTCAATAAACAACAACAACAAAAATGCATAAAGCAAACAGAAAAATAAAACACTGTTGTGTAAAAGACTGCCCTGATCAAGCAAGGTTTTCCTTTGGGCCCTCAGGCAGGGATTAGGAAAATTCTTGGGAGATCTAGTAACAGCCTGGGGCCTAGGACTTTGGAGCTCTCCTTAATGTATTGATGATTAAACAGAGCTCCTTCCCTAAAACTGGGAATTGACTTTGGAGAACTGGCAAAGGTCTGGAACCAGGGTGTTGGTGGTGCGGTTGCTTCAGATCCTGAGAAACCAACTCTTTCTACTATGTGGGGCTATGGTTTTCCTTCCACAGATTGCTGTGGGCTTAGTCAGTAATATTCTTGAGATACCCTGTTTCCCCTTATGCAGCATGGTTTAATTAGCCTCATCTCTGAGTCTGTCCCATTGTATGATACTTTCTGCTGACTTTCTAGAATTTTACTGTTTTCTTCCATGTCTCCCCTGGAAGTAGTACAAAGGTGCTATTCTTCGTAAGAAGCTTAGTTGACATGAGATATAGCGTGTGCAAGACCTCCCCATACCAGCTTTTATCTTTTCTACATTATACTTTTCCTCTTTCATCCCTTGTGATAATCTCTGCAGAACCATGTCACTGAAGAAGATTCTGCTGTTTCACATCACTGGGGTACTTAAGAAACAATTTTGGAAATATTTTTGCTGTGTAAGTCTCCCATCTGTCTAAGAAGGTAGACTTGCAGTCTTCTGTCCCTAATAAAATTGTTCAGTGTATAACCTGCAACCTGAATCTAAATGTCCCAAGGTTGATAGAATATGTGGAATCCAAAATCACTTCTAGTCTGGCTCCTCTTTTAGCATTAGCTGGAGATGGATACAGGCAATCATTAAAGAGATTTTTTTCTTTATTAATCTCTGAAGTATATGAAGTGATTTCTCCTTGGGAAGGTATGTTAATTCTAGAACACAAGTATTTTGATCCTGCTAGAAAAATGTTTCTGAAACAAGCTCTCTTATGTTGACACAAATGATCTTGATGTCAGTCTGTTGCTCTCTATGGCAGTGACTTTTCCTCTCCTCAATATTACACATTAAAAATCTTAAATTCAATGATTGTATCACCTCAGAGTTTCAAACTTATCCTTTTGAGTCATGCATTTGCGTGAAGTAAAAGGAAAAGTATTTCCATGTGGAGCATGGTTTCTACCTTCAGACCAGAATAGAAGACATAGTTTGTTGTGTACACTGCTGGGGGAAGCAGGGTAGGCAATTAGCTTCTGGAGTCACCATTGTTTAAAAGGATCTAATTGCAGCAGGGGGAGTGATTTTGTAATTTCCCAGTATGTACTAATTGATGTCTTGTGAATGAAGACAGACCAGATTGATTGGTGTACAATTTGGCATGATCAACTTTCACCAAAGGATATTGAACTTTTCATTATGCAATGCTCCTGTGCAGATAGTTTCAGTCCTGCTTGGCACAGTTATGTCTGCTCAGTGGTTTGAGAAAAAGGCCATTGACTGTAACTCTGTGTATCAGGTTACAGATCTCAGCAGTCAAGAGGTGCTTATTAATGACATTCCCTCTACTAGAGAAGGTCCCACTCTTCTTGCAAGTCAATATACCTAAGTGTTTTATCTTTAAAAAATACATTACTTTATCATTTCAAAATTTGACTTACTGTTATTATTTTTAACCATTTTTAAAGTGCATTACTGTCCTTATCTGTTTCTGTTCTCTAATGTTTCTAGGTTAATAATTGTTTCATTTCTGTCTCTCAAGAGCTGTTGATTATTGATTTCTGTGTGGAGCAGCGTCTCCTGTAGCCCAGGCTTGCCTCATGCTATGTAATGGAGAATTGCTTTAAATACCTAATCCTATCTCATGCGCAGTGATGTGAAGAGAGTTCTGCATACCCTTCCAAGCTGGGTATAGTGAGAAGGGAAAATGGACCAGTAAATTAGTGTCCACCAGTCTCTCTTGTTTTTGTGGGTGACAAACAAATCAACAGAGACATGTCCTAAAATTGATTCAGCTGATATAGTGACTATGCAGAAAGGTGGGGGCAGGAAGGAGGGTTAGAGCTTACCTGCTTCAACAGTGGTTGAGATTAGCAATGTGGAGTCATGTAATCAATTTTAGATTCTCCATATATGTCCTGACTGCCCGTTTCTTGGGGTCCATAGACCAGATCATTCAGTAATCTGGATAAAGGACTTACCTTGTAGTGCAATGAAATTACTGTTGCTAAACTTGTTCAACCAATATAGAAGATCTGGGTAAAATGGTGTGGCCTTGCCTAACAGGACTGCTATTTTTCTTGTTTATGATGTGTAGCCTCAGGAAAAGAAATGCATGTGAGTAATCCTTGGTTTGGTCTCACAAAAACCTCTAGTATCTGAAATATGTGCTCGAGTATTCTATTCCAATTTTTCAAACTATTTATTTGAGATTATGACTAGGTCATGTCAATGGTCTCTTTCCTACCCACAAGCCTTACAATTGACCACTAATTGTTTTCTAATTCATGGTCTATTTTTCTTTAACAGTTACTCAGTAACAACAATTACTGTTTGAATGTGACCTGTGATTGGCTGGAGGACTTCCCAGCTATGAAGTAAAGAGTTGCCTGTACTGGACAGTCAGCATGTATTTGTACAAAAAGGACTATGTATCTTGGAAGAGGAACAGAAATTGCTTTGGGAGACAGGGAGTTTTTCTACTACAATACAAATTTCCCAAATTAGGGCCCTGTCTCCCCTTAGTATGGAAGGGCAGAGCTGAGAAGGCCTCTGCTTTTTATGTCATGTGATCTCTGATCACTCAGTAGGGGAGCTGCTACTTTCCTGAGTCCTGGCTCAGTAGCTTTAGCTAATGTGAGGCCCTGGGAAGGCTTAGTAATTGGGTGTACCAATGGGACATAGCTGGCAGGTTCTTTTTTGGATGTTCCTCTGGGTCTGTTATGGGGAACTGTGAGGGAGAACACAAGCCAAGCTATGGTGAGTGTGGGGACCACTAAACCCAGATCAAGAGGAGCAGTTCTGCTGAGCTGTCAGTGCTTCTGTGACTTTGAGGGACCATGAGCCAGACTGGTGCTATTGGTCCCTGTGGTGATCTGGGAAATGGCCCTTCTTCTCTGAGACACGTGAGTGTGGATTCTGTGAAGAGGGGGGCTCTGCTGTCCTGGCGGTGGGAGAGTGTGGTATCTGTAATATATTTGCATGTTGTTAGGCAGGTGGATAGAGCTGATTCCAGATCATGTGTCAGGAAATAGTCATTAAATTATTCTACCCATGTGGCAGGAAATAGTCATTAAATTATTCTACCTTTTTTGTGATTGGGCATCAGTTTGGCTGGGTTTACCTGGAACCACAAGGGTACATGAGACTTTGCAGAGCCATAGCAGGAGATTACCTCCATTTGCCAAGAGAACCTAGAGTTTGAAGTCTCTCTGTTTAAAAGAAATGTCAGTAGTAGCTGGAAAGGCAGAATCTTTAAAGGTAAGTTTGAGATGATTTTGTGGAATCTGTCAAGTCTGTGTTAATTTTTATACACATAGAATTATAGGTAGCTGTAACACTGGTCAAGATCACACTTTTCCTGAATGAGTTTCCTTTGGTCTTTTAATTAATTATAAGTTGACTATATTTTCCTGCTTTTGTTCTTGTCTCTCTATCTCCTTTATTCTTTCACAAATATTGTTCATATTCTTGATTGTTGTAGCTTTGTGGTAAATAAAAAAGTCACATAGTATCTATATCTCTATCTATCTATCTATCATATATATATGATAATATATATATATATATATATATATATATATATATATATATATATATATATATATATATATATATATATATATATATATATTACTTTTTCATGATACTGTTGAGCATTCTGAGTGTTTCCACTTTGCATAGAGAATTGGAACCAGGAATCCTGTCATAAATTGTTGAGGCATTTCTTTGTATTATATTCAATTCGTGATGCAAATTTACCATACAAAAACCTCTTAATATTGATGCATTATGTTCCCATGGATCATTTGTTTACTTCCACGTTATCAGAAATTTCCCTGGGTCCTGCCATGAGCAAATCCTTCCAAGAGTCTAGGGGAAGATGCTATGTCTGGTGTGGGGTTATCTGAGGTCAAGGAATCTATGTACACCAATTTATTATATCTGTTTACTTTATTTCTCTATAACAAACCTATTTTTTTGAGACAGGTTTTTCCAGTGTAGTTTTGGTCCCTGTCTTGGATCTCTCTCTGTAGACCAGGCTGGCCTCAAACTCACAGAGATCTGCCTGCCTCTGCCTCCCAAGTGTTGACACTAAATGTATATGCTACCACTGCCCAGCTGTAACCAACTTCTAACTACATTGCTTCAGTTCTGTTCTGACTCTCAGTTCTTCTCTATCACTTCCTTTTCTGTCCTCTCCTAGCCATAGTAATAGATAAGCACATATACTCTGAACCTCAACTTTATCTTCCATTCCTCTGTCCTCCATCTTACATTCATCTTCCCCTCTCCTGATCTGATTCAGATGCATCTACAGTCTTCAGAACTTTTCCTTGCTCCTTATCCTCACCCTGACCTAGTCTTCCTAACCATCTATAGAAACTCTGCCTTGTTCTCCTCTTCCTGGCCACATGACTCTGCCTTGATCAGAAATTCTGCTAGTCTTTACTTCACCTGGGTATGCAAAAAATCTCTTTTGTCTTCAGCCAATAACTTTGCCATGCCACTGGGCCTGAAGGAAAGCAATGGTCTGAGCCTCATATGTGCAAGAAACAAAGCTATGGATCTATAGTCTGCCTATCTCCTAGGCTCTATAGGGGTGCTACCTAGAAGATCAGCAGTAGGTATAAGATTGTATTGTTTGCCATATGGCCTAGTAGTACATGAGCACACAAGAAATTCATAGTAGAAGACAGCTGATATACTAAAAGCTGAATAACACCAAATAATCACTGATAAATGGCATCCCTCTGGAAAAAATTCTTTGAACTTTCTAGGTATAGCTTTATTATATACAGCTGGAGGTCTATAATATATACTTGTGGCTTGGAGCATTAATTTAGGTTTTATTGTTGTTAATCTGTAGAAGTCTTTTATTTTATTGGATAAAAAGTAATATAGGGCTGGGAATGTGATAAGCATGTATTCTTCTTGGGGAAAACCTGAGTTCATAGCCCAATATCTAAGTTGGGATGCTCATAACCTGCTACTCCAGAAACAGTGGATGGGACACACTCTTTTCTTATATGTCACCTGTATATACTTAGAAGACATCCTTCCTCATACAAACATACACAAAATATGGAGATAAAATTTTCAAACGTTCTTGTGACTCATAAAGCAATCAGAGCAAAACAAGTTGCTTTAGGTGTACAATGCAAATCATACACTGTTTCTTTAATAATCTGTTATCTTGCATTTGGTTTGGAAAAGTTTTCATTTCCTTACTCTGATGGAGACTCACAGATAGTCATCAGTCATAGGAAACAAAATGGTGCCTAAGTTATCCTAAAATTTACCTTGCTTTTATTATAAGATAATGAGATCCTTTTAGTAATCAGAACAATTTTCTAAAAAGTTAAAACATCAGAAAGCTTCATTCAAATCTCTCCAACTTTGATAGAAAATAGCTCCTCTCTCAACTCATTTTCTATTATTTCCAAAGACAAAATTAGAGTGCATTGTGGCTTAATTTTGTTAAGAATCTGTTCTTGTTTAAGGGACAGTGACATGTATTTGTAGATAAGTTTTTATGTCAAGTTTGATCGGTGGTGCCATCTATGGTGTTGATTTTATTAATTGTCATCTAGATGTATTGTTTCTCTGGAAATTGATGGATCTTCACCAATATTTTTGCAGAAAATTTGTTATATGATGTTATGGGTGTTTTGAGTTTTTGTTACTTCAAAAGTTTCTGTGTAGAGACAGTTTTAGTTTTCTTTTGTTGATCTTAGAAGCTCACTTTTCATTTCTTGACAAACCTGTATTTTCCAGTTGTTGCCACCTTCATGTTTGGGTTTCTGTTACTTAAGTAATTGACATGGTTAATATTTGGGGTTTGTGTAGTTTTTTTTATTTGTTTTTGTTTTTGTTTTTTGAGACATGGTTTCTCTGTGTAGCTTTGCACCTTTCCTGGAACTCACTTGGTAGCCCAGGCTGGCCTCAAACTCACAGAGATCTGCCTCGCTCTGCCTCCCAAGTGCTGGGATTAAAGGCGTGCGCCACCACTGCCCGGCTGGGTTTTGTGTTTTTAAAACCTTCTAATGTTATTGTCTCTGTCTTAATTGGCTTCAACTGTCAATGTTATATCTCCTCAAATCATCTGAGGAAACATCAATCGAGGCTCTGTCCAGATCAGAATTGATAGTTACTATTTTTGTGAGAAATTGTGTTCATTGGTGTGGGAAAGCTCTAAGGTTTCTATGTCCTAAGTAAGTGGTCCTGAGATGCTTGAGAGATCTAGCTTAGGACATGACAGTGACCAAGCAAGAGAGAATTCCAGTAAATACAATTTCCCCATGGTTTTGCCTTCATTTCTTAGCTTCTCTCCTAAGCTTCTACAATTGTTGATTAGATCTGGCAATAGCAGTCAAATAAACCTGTTCATTACCTGAGATGCTTTTGATTAGAGAATTTAACCACAGCAAGAAACAAGTAAGTTGAATCAAAATCTGATACACCAAAAATAATTTTGTTGCTGAGTAGAATGTGGTAATGTGGTCTTTTGGAGGAATGTGGAAGATAGTAGGACTTTAGATGGCAAAGCCATAGAAAGCTGCACGTAGAGTTTAATTGGCTATATTTTTATAGTGGGGATATGGAAGTTTTTAAAGTATTGCAGACAGTAGAGCTTGAGGTTATAGGATTTAAGTGGGAAATAGATTACATGAAAAATTTAGCTAGAGGTCATTTGTACAATACTATGTTCCCAAATCCTTCCTATTTTCTTCATTCTCTGAGTAATCAAGTAAGGCAGAATTAAAAAGTAATTGGTTGATTTTTTGGACAAAGTATTGATTCTGTTGGTGTTTATTACTGATGACTGAATCTGGTTTACAGTGGAAAGAAACAAGTGGTTCAGAAACAAATAAAAACTGTGTTCACATCCCTTTTTTTCTTTTTTAAAAAACTGTATTCTTCTCTAATCCAACACATGGAGAAAAACAGCATGAGATAGTATCAAATGGCAGTTGGATGGTGAAGCAGAGGCAGGAAATTTCAAGATGTTTAACACTATTAAAGAGAAGGCCCACCAACAGTGGAAGATTGTTCTACTTGCTCTGCATTCTCTCCAACATAAGCTGTTATTAGAGTTTTTAATCATAGCCATTCTAGCAGGTGCAAGATGGTGTCTCAGAGTCATTTTGATTTACATTTCCCTGAGGACTAAGGATGTTGGGCAATTCTTTAAAAGTTTTTTGGGTCATTTGAGATTCTTCTGTTGGGAATTCACTGTTTAGTTCTGTTGCCCATTTTTTAACTGGATTGTTCAATATTTTGATGTATAGTTTCTTGAATACTTTATATATTTTAGTGATCAGCCCTCTGTCAGATGTGAGGATGGTGATGATTTTTTCCCATTCTTTAGGCTGTTATTTTGTCTTATTGATGGTATCTTGGCCCTACAAAATGTTTCTCAGTTTCAGGAAGTCCCATTTATTAATTGTTGCTCTCACTGTCTATGCTACTGTTTTTTATATTTAGGAAGTGATTTCCTCTGCCCCTGCTTTCAAGATTACTTCCTACTTTCTCATCTATAAAATTCAGTGTAACTGGATTGATGTTGTGGTCCTTTATCCACTTGGACCTGAATTTTGAGAATGGTGACATATATGGATCTATTTGATTTCTCCCACACATTGACATCCAGTTATGCTAGCACCATTTTTTGAAGATACTTTCTTTTTTCCATTTTACAGTTTTGACTTCTTTGTCAAAAATCAGGTATTCATAGGTGTGCAGATTAATATCAGGAACTTCAATTAGACTCCTTTGGTCCACATGTCAGTTTTAATGCCAATACCACCAAGCTATTTATATTACTACATCTCTAGAGGGAAGAGAGATGAGATAGGGATGAGGATGATGGATGGGGTAGGAGATGGGGGATGAAAACACAAGAAAACAGGATCATCAAGCTGGAAGAGGTACAGAGTGGGAGAGAAAAGAAAGAGATACCATGATAGAGGAAGACAGGGTCCTAGGTAAGTTCCCAGGAATCCCCGAGGATGACCCAACTTTAGAGTAGTAGCAATAGTGGAGAGGGTGCCTGAATTGGCCTACTCCAGGAATCAGATTGTGAAATAACCTAACTGTCATCATAGAGCCTTTATCCAGTAATTAATGAAAGCAGATGCAGAAATCCACAGCCAAGTTTCAGGATTCCCATCAATGAGAGAGAAAAGAGGGATTCTATGAGCATGGGGCATCAAGATAATGATGGGGACATGTAGAGAAACAACCAAACCAAACTAGTTGCAACTCATGAATTGTGGATCAATAGCTGTGGATCATCCATAGGACTGGACTAGGACATCTGTATAGGCAAGAGACTTGTTTGGCTTGAACTATTTAAGTGGATACAAGGCAGTGGGATCAGGATCCATACCTGTTGCATGAGTGGCTATTTAGAGCCCAGTACCTATGGTGGGACACCTTGAACAGCCTTGGTGAAGGGGGAGAGGCTTAGACTTGCCTCAACTGAGTATACTAGGCTCTGCTGACTCCCCATGGGAGGCCTTGCCTTGAACAAGATGTGAATGAGGAGTGGGTTGGGGGAAGAGCTGAAGGGTGAGAAAAAGGAGGACAGGGGGATCAATGGGTGGTATGTCAAATTAATAGAAAATTTCTTAATAATAAAAAAAGGAAAATAAAGAGAAGCCCTTCTCAGCATTTAAAGCCTAGGAAGGTAACCTAAGTATAAGATTCCATATTTCTAAGTCTTCTACTTATGGAACTTGCTAACTTGATTCCTAATTCAAAGAAGCAACTTCATACAGAATTTGTTGTAACTCTTATCCAAGCATGATAGCATCCATCACAACTTAGAAGCCAAATGTGGGGGGGTAATCCATGTTGTACTGGTTCTGTGAACAAGGAAGATGTAGATGCAAAAGATGCAATACTCATAGGTTATGGATTTTTCCTCTGTGATTTCAGTTCAGCACTGTTGCACAATCTGGGTTTGGCAGAGGCAAAAACCAAGTGAGGAGACTGTGAGAGTCCGTTGCATGAAGCTGTGAAGAGGAAGCCATTGTTGGATTTTGAGATGATAGAATATTGAGATACCCAGCCTATGAGAAATCTGTCACAGAGCTGCATACAATGAGTGGAAGTAGCAAAGGACAAACATGTATGAAAGTTTTCAGGGACAGAGTTATTTAAGCTCTTTGAGAATGAAGCCCCACCTGTCTGAGACAAAGATTACAGTAGTTGTTTACCCTTCTGAGTTTTAGTCTTGCTTTGTTCCAAACTTTTCTCACTTTGCCCATATCCTTTACTTTCTTTTATTAAAAATGTATTCTCTCATGAAATATATCCAAACTGCAGTTTCCTAGAACTGCCCCCAAGGTCCAGCCTTTAAAACAGCACTCAGGAGTCAAAGAGAAATCCACAGCCTGGTGAAACTGTGACTTTTCTATCTGCAGGTTATTATGGAATGTCAGGACACTCATGTGCTTTCTTGATGGTTTCTTTTCTTATTTCTCTCATGTTGTTCTCATCATGCTGTTCTCTCTCATTGCGCTATCCTACCTTTTTTTTTTCAGTTTATATATTCCAACAAACTCTTTCAGGGAATAAAAGTCACAAAAAAAACTTGCATTCATAGATAAAGACATGGCTAAAAACAGAGACATCCTGACAACTCTCATAAAATACATCAAAGTAGCCTCTCATTAGCAATCAAGGGGCCTTGTGTAAGCTTCTGATTATTCAAGAATATGTGTAGCCTCTCACAGCTTGGGCTACAATTTACACAAGTCATTTGTTGTCCACTACAGAATCTCTCTGAGCCACCATTGCCCCAGGATATCTTGCAGGCAGGACGAGTGTGGTTCTAAGGTTTTGTGGCTGGCATGTTGTGCCATTTCTAACACTTGGAGCCTTATGTGATTACAGAAGAGGGCTGATTCAGCCTCTGTGTTCTTGATTACTAGCAGTCCTCACTGAGACCACCCTTATAGGTTGCAGAAAGTTTGCATTGCACTATTTCCATGATCCCTGCTAAAATCATACCTATTCCAGCCATCTCCCCTTGCCTTCTCCACCTCTTTCTCTTTCTTACTCACCTTCCCCTTCCTGTTTCCATTCCTACCTGATTTCAGTGGACCCACAAAACTATTCTATTTCCCTTTCTCGTGAAGATCCATGCATCTCTTTCAGAGCCATTTTTGTTATTTAGCCTCTCTGCATCCATGGATTACAATGTGATTAATTGTGTTCACAGTGATTGTACTTTACTTAACTGCTAATTTCCACTTATAAGTGAGTACATACCATGATTGCCAATGTGTTTCTGAGTTGCCTCACTCAGGATAATAAAGAACTCAACAAACAAACTAGACAACAAGAACCCAAATAATGCCATTATGATTAGGTGTACCTCTAAACAGAATTCTCAGTAGAGGAATCTAAAGTGACTGAGAAACACTTGAAGAAATGTTCAAGATCCTTAGTCTTCAGGGAAAAACATATTGAAACTTCTTTGAGATTTCATCTTACACCTGTCAGAATGGTTAAGATCAATAACACAAGTGACAACTAACACTGGCAAAGACATGGAGCAATGAGATTCATTACTATTGCAAGTGCAAACTTGTACAGCCATTGTGGAAATTAATATGCAATCCTCAGAGAATTTGGTATCAATCTACCTCAAGACCCAGCTATAACACTCTTGGGCATATATGTAAATGATAATGTTTCATCCTTCCACAAGGATATTTGCTGAACTATGTTCACAGTGGCTTTATTTGTAAAAGTCAGAAGCTGTTATATGTTTGTGAAAGATTGTATTTATTGATGATTGATGTGGGAAGGATCCTCCACCAAGAGGCAATATCCCTAAAAAAGTTGTGCTGGGCTAGAAAAGGGAGCTAACTGATCAAGACATAATTACTAGGCAAGAGAGAAAGCCTGGAAACAATCTTTTCCCATGGGTTTCATCTTAAATGTTACCTTGATATTCTTTCCTAAGCCCCCAAAATGATGGAGTGTGATCTGACACAATCAGCCAAATAAAAACATTCATTGCCTAAAATGTTTTGGTAAGAAAATTTAATCACAGCTGGCTAAAAAAAAGTTAGAACCACAAAGAAACACAAAAGGTGAATTTTTGCAAGGTAGAACCTGGGAATGTTGTCTTTTGGAAGAATGTGGAAGACATCAGGACTTTAGGTGGCAAAAATCATAAAAACTTGTACACAGAACTTAACTGACTGTTCTTTTGTAGAACCAGGAAGATGGGAGAGAATATTAAGAGTAATTGCAGAGAATGAAGATTGAGATCATAGGATTTTAGTCAGAAATAGACTGCATAAAATTTAACCTACAGGTCATTTGTGTGATAATTTCACTCCAAAATCTTATTCTACCTATAACCTGGAAATTTAGTGTTAGGTTTAGGGTTATGGCCAAATTAAAAATCATTGATTGGTTTCTAAAGTGGAATTTTGAATCTGTTGGATGGTTATTACTGATGACTCATTATGGTCTCTAGTGGAAAAAAGGGGGGGCAGAAATAAATGAAAATGAAATGGTAGATTCAGAGGGCACTCAAGTGTTGAAATAGGCAGGAATTTTCTAGGAGTTTAATCACCATTATAGAGGAGGCCCTTGCCATGTAATGGAAGCCTAGCAAAGTGTCCAAAGTATGAAACTCCATCCAGTTAAGCATTCAATATGTGGAAAGAGTAAGCAAAGTGATTCCTAGTCCCAGAAAGCATCTTCATACAAAACTTCTGCACCTGTCATCCAAGCACGTTAGTGTCCATCCCAATTAAAAAGTCAAACTTTACAGGATTCCCCATCATGTATTGGTCCTGGAAACAAGAAATAATCAAAATTTATAGTCATAAATTCTTAGTCTGTGGTTGCAGTTTGGCACTGCTGCAGGCATTTATGTTTGGCAGAGGCAGAAATCCTGTGAGGGCACAGTGAGAGTTCACTGCATGATGCTGTGAGGATTGAAGGTGGTGGTAGTGGTTTTGGGTTTTTGTTGTTGTTGGTTTACTCTTTATTCTTTTGGTGAGTCAGCCACCAACTCTCAAATACATCACACACACAGGGAGGTTTATTCTTTCTTATAAGTGTGTGGCCTTAGTTGCCTTGTTTATAGTCAGTTTTTCTTAACATAAATTATTCCTTCTATCTTTTGCCTCTGTGCTTTTATCTTTCTCTATTCTGTATATCTTTCTTTACTTCTTATTCCAGGGCGTGCTGTGTAGTTGCGTGACTGGCCACTGGTGTCCTCTCATTTTTTTTGCTCCTTCATTTTTTTCTCCCAGATCTCTCCTCCCATTTATTCTCTCTGCTTTTCAGCCCTGTTTATCCTTTTCCATCAAGCTATTATCCGTTCAACTCTTTATCAGACCAATCAGGTATTTTAGACAGGCACAGTACCACAGAGTTAAACAAATGCAACATCAAATGATGCCACACATATTTGCATTGTTAAAACAATTGTACCACAACATAGATAAATATAACCTATCTTAAAATAATTTTCTTCAACAGACTGGGTTGCAATTGGTGACCACAAGATGGGAGATAACTAAGCCATGAGACATCTTTGATGGAGAGATAGTTGCACAGAGAGAGTGGAAGTAACCAAAGAGAGAGAGAGAGAGAGAGAGAGAGAGAGAGAGAGAGAGAGATGACAAGTTGCAGGGATAAGGCCATCTGACCCCTTTGAAACTGATGCCCTATTCATCTAACACAGAGATAAAGGATTTGTTGTTTGTCCTGTTGTGCTTTAGTCTTGACTTAGTCCAGTTTTTTCCCTCAATGTCTCCATTTCTCTGTGTTGGAATGTGATGGTATTATGTGCCATTGTATGTTGGAAAGATGTAACTCATTTTCTGATTTTATAAGATGTCACTGTCAAGAGATCATCTTGAGTGTCAAAAGAGACTTTAGACATTTTAACCATATTGGGGCTGTTGTAGACTATGAGGATCAATAATGTGACTAAATGCATTTTCTTCATTTCTGACCATGAGCCTACCATTACTTTGGTCAAATATAGTTGATTGGATAAAAAACCTCCTAGATGTGGTGATGTATTTCAATATGTCTCTCTTTTTCATTAATTGTGATTGATTGTGAAACTTTTTGTAGGAGCAGACTCTCTGGATGAAATTCCTCACTGGGGTATGATATGCATCTCTATAATCTCAACCCCTTTCCTGTACTTTGTGTCTACTGTGTTTTGGTTGAAAATAATCAGACTTATTTCTTTTTATGTTGTCATGCCTTCATCATCATTATAGACTCTATCTCTATATCACAAGATTACAGTAGAAGCAATTGCTGTTCAGTGCTATGGCAGTTTGGTAGCCTGCTGGTTTATTTTTTTGTTTGTTTGTTTTTGAAGACAAGTATTGTCTGTGTAGTTCTAGCCATCCTGAAAGAACTTCTGCATACTATGCTGGCCTTGAACTCAGAGATTCCCTGACATTGGCTCCCAAGTTTTGGGATTAAAAGTAAACCAACATTCTTGGCTTTTTTTTTTTTTTTTTTTTTTAGTTTTTCGAGACAGGGTTTCTCTGTGTAGCTTTGTGCCTTTCCTGGATCTCACTCTGTAGACCAGGCTGGCCTCGAGCTCACAAAGATCCTCCTGCCTCTGCCTCCTGAGTGCTAGGATTAAGGGCATGTGCTGCTACAGCCAGGCTGGCTTTATTATTATTATTATTATTATTATTATTATTATTATTATTATTATTACTATTGAGTGATTGGCCTGAGATATATGTTTTTGTATACGTGAAGCATGTGCTATTGTACTAAGCTTCATCCATATCTTGAATTTATAATTTGGCAGTGTGCTTCATTCTGTTACTCAGAATAGCATATATTCATGATACTAACACTGTCTGAGCCTTCTGAGCTATTGAGTTACAAGTTCATGACCTTCTTCCTGTCTAGTGTTTTTGTTTTAAATGAATATAAGTATTTTACCTGTATGCATGAATATGCACCATAAGGGTGCCTGGTCTGTACAGTGATCAATGACAGTCTCACAAACCCTGAACTAGGAATAATGGATAGTTGTGATAACCCATGTAAATACAGTCAATTTAGCCAAACTCTATGTAAGACTAGCAAGAGCTCTTTACTACTGTGTCATCTCTTCTGCCCTATGTTGATTTTTTTACCATCAATATTTACATTGCTAATGTTTTCATCTGTCCATTTTGTAATTGTTACAGCATGTAGTAGCTTTTAGTAAAATCTTATTGATGGTAGTTTGAATTGGGGGCACTTCAGATTTCTGGAAGGTGAATACAGAACTGGAGTGAATGAATAACTCTTTGTAGGAACTTCAGTAAAAGCCTCTGAATTCTTTCTATCTTCTTTTTTATTTGACTGATTTTTTACATGGGAGACAGGGTCTTACTTAATATGTATTTCTGGCTGTCCTGGACCTAATTGCATAGACTAAGCTTATATTCAATTCAGAAGCAGATACACCTAGGGTTAAAGGGGTGAGCCAACACACCCAGTTTGTCCATCTTATTTTCTTTTTTGGAGTTAGTAATTATTCACACAATTTCTCTCATGTGTACTCTGTATTGTTTATCTGTTTACTTGTCTCTATGTTTGTTAACAGGCATTTCTCTTGCAACGTGATATCTCTTCCAAAGGTACAGAAATGAAAAAGGTGAATCTCTTATTCAGTTTTTTTTCTAAAGTGCCTTGATTACATTATAGTGCCTATGTTGTGGAGTAAGACTAAGGAGCACAAGAATTATATGAATATACTGTCAAATAAGTATACATTTAAAATGTTTTCAGTATCATACTTTCCATTGTATGTATGCATGGATATTTTAGAATGCAGTGACCTATAATGATGTGCATGTTGACTTCACTTGGGAAGAATGGACTTTGCTGAATCCTTCCCAGAAGAATCTGTACAAAGATGTGATGTTGGAGATCTACAGGAACCTCACTATTATAGGTAAGACAGCATTTTTTTTCACACTTTAAAATAAAGGGACAATTGTTCTTTGGTTTTGGGTGCTCTTCTGTAATTTGATTGAGAAAGAAGAATGAGGTGAATAAATCATGCATGGTTGTAAGGTACACTGAAGATAGGAACTTAAATTTTGCACAGTTATCAATAATAAATCTTTTCTGGTATTATATTTCAGGATACAAGTGGGAAGACCATAATATTGAAGAACATTGTCAAAGTTCTAGACAACGTGAAAGGTGATTTACTTGAGCAAGCTGATACAAGTGTGCCTCTGAAGAAATTAGATTGTGTCCTGGAAGATTTTTTATTTTTTTATTATTTTGAGACAGGGTTTTTCTGTGTAGTTTTGGAGCCTATTCTGGAACTTACTCTGTAGAACAGGCTAGCCTTGAACTCACAGAGATACACCTGCTTCTGCCTTCCAAGTGCTAGGATTAAAGGCATATGTCAACACCACCTGGCAAACACAGAAAGTTGTAAACAAAAGCAACAGTGTAAATAAGCACTGTTTAAAGTACATTGATGATTATTAAATTCTCACGAAATCATATAAATCAATTTCAGGTAATTGAATTGCATTTGCAAGGCATTTTTTTTAAATAAAAAAGACAAGGAAACAATGCCTCAACAGATATCACCATTTGAATCATAGCACCATAAGGGTATTGATATAGAAATTTCAGTCCATTTATTTCATACCACTCATATTACATAATTTCTACATGTTGAAGTGTTGATAAGTATATCTTCAAAATCTTCTAATAAGCAAATAGTCCATAGTAAAGATATTGTACTTGTTGTGATAGTGCTACGTTTAGTAAGCAGGGTTGTTAGAATCAAGATTCAAAAGGTAATTTTTTTTGTTTGTTTGTTTTGTTTTTGTTTTTTTGGTTTTTTGAGACAGGGTTTCTCTGTGTAGCTTTGTGCCTTTCCTGGAACTCACTCTGTAGCCCAGGCTGGCCTTGAACTCACAGAGATCCACCTGTCTCTGACTCTCAAGTGCTGGAATTAAAGGTATGTGCCACCACAGCCACCACTGCCCAGCAAGAGTTAATTGTTATAGAGAATCCTTAATTCCTATACCACAAGTCTATGAGGACAGAAAGGCAAACTGTGTATTCAATGTAAAACCTTTTTTTATTAGTTATTCTTCTATTACTAGGTATAACATATGTCACTCTGAATACAAGCCATATGAGAATAAGGATGAGAAAGACATAACATACCTCTCTCGTCAGAACAATTAGAAGGTTTGTAGCAGTCTCCACATTGAATATACTTGTTAAGTTTGATTCAAGTATAAAAGTAATTAGTTTTCTAGCTTTATTGTTAATAAATTAATAAACTCATGTGACAGGAAAGACCTATGAGTAACAGACTGTGTAAATATTACATGAGATTTAAGACAGTGATAAAAATTACCAAATTGTAAACTTAATTCAAACATATAAGGAGTCAACAGTGTGTTGAATGGTCTAAAGCTTTTACATGTACTAATTATCCTTGCAGGAATGAAAGAAGCCAAATTACAGAGAAATCTTCTGTGTATTCTCGATGTGGTGAAATTATTGCATGTCAAAATAACCTTCAAAAGCATGAAAGATCACACACTGGAGTGAAATCTTTTGTATGTAATCAATGCGGTAAAGGCTTTGTATGTTACAATCATCTTCAAATGCATGAAACAATACATACTGGAGTGAAACCCTATGAATGTAACCAGTGTTCCAAAGCCCATGCTCATTACATTACTCTTCAAATACATAAAACAACTCATACTGGAGAGAAACCATATGAATGTAATCAGTGTGGTAAAGCCTTTGCACAACACCATCATCTTCAAATGCATAGAAGAACACACACTGGAGAGAAACCGTATGAATGTAATCAGTGTGGTAAGGCCTTTGCACAACAGGGTACTCTTCAAAGGCATAAAAGAACACATACTGGAGAGAAACCCTATGAATGTAATGAGTGTGGTAAGGCCTTTGCACAACACAATACTTTTCAAAGGCATAAAAGAACACATACTGGAGAGAAACCCTTTCAATGTAGTCAGTGTAGTAGAGCCTTTATATGTCACAGTAATCTTCAGAAGCATCAAAGAACACGTACTGGAGAGAAACCTTATGAATGTAATCAGTGTGGTAAAGCCTTTGCCGGACCTAGTAATCTAAAAATTCATAGAAGAACACATACTGGAGTGAAACCATATAAATGTAATCAATGTGGAAAAGCCTTTGCACATCATGGTTGTCTTCAAATGCATAGAAGAACACATACTGGAGAGAAGCCATATGAATGTAATCAATGTGGAAAAGCCTTTACACGTAATATTTATCTTCAATTGCATCGAAGAACACATACTGGAGAGAAACCATATGAATGTAATTAGTCTGGTAAAGCCTTTGAAAGTATCAGGAATCTTCAAAATCATGAGAAAATATCATATTGCAGAGAAATCCCATAAATGTAGTCAGAGTGGTTAAGGTTTGTGTTTTACATGTGAGTAAAACTTTGTGTCTAAACAATCACTTAAATCCTTTGCATATTATAATAGTCTTTGACTACCTGAATGTAGTAGAACAGGCCCATAGTGTTGAGGAAATTGGCTCAAAGCAGTTGCCAAGGCATGCACATAGTGTACTTCCTTATGAGACCACTGGGAGTCTGCCTGAGAGCCTAGCAACTGGTGCTGTCAGAGTACCTGATTATGCTGCATCTGCATGAGGGCCTAGCAACAGACACTGTTAGAATTCCTGATAATGTCACCAGATTGGGACACAGTCTGATTGCTGGGAGGAGGGTATATAAGGCCTTCCCCACCATTGAATAATCAATTCTGCTGTTTGCCTTCAACCAATCCATGTTGTCTGTGTTGTTGACACCATGTTTTCTTACTCCCTCCCTTGAGGGAGCCATTGGTACCCAGCGACACCTGAAAGAGTTACCAAGGGCTTATAATAAAGTATTTGACAAAATCTTTAGCCAACCCTCTTATCAATTTTATAAGAGTATTCTAGGGAAAAACTGACAGTGTCAACAATCTGTTCAAGCATTATCATGGCCACTTTTATATTATTTACAAGAGCAAACTGATGGAAACAATGAATTTATTAATTTATGAAGCCCTATGTGTAGAGTAAAGGGTCAACCAAGAAACACACCTGGACCCTGAAACCAGAGCTAGTGAAAGACACACACTTTGGTCCTGAAACTGGAGCCAAAGAAACACACAATGATCCTGAAAACAGAGTCAAAGGAACACCCTAAATCAAGAGCTAGTGAAAAGAAAAAAAAACTCCCTGACTCTGAAACCCGGCCTAAATGGTGAATAGGGACCTGAAACCAGAGCCAATGAAACACACTCTACCCTTGACCAACTGAGCACAAAGCCAACCAATCTCTGAGCTCAAAATCACCCAATCCCTGAGTACAATATCCAGCCAATCTCTGAGCTTGTACAAGCTCAGGTACTGAAATCTGACTAATTCCTACCTTGAAAATCCTCCCCACAGAAAAACTCTGCCTCTAAGAAGCTTTGTATAAGCCCTGTGCTTTTTTCAGTTGGTAGCTCTCCTTTTCCACCCTTACAGAGGCAGACACACTTCTGGATTCCTCCTTTCAAAGTAAATTGATTGAATGAGTTCTGTGTGAACACCTTTCACTGGAGCAGATCAGAAACTCACTACTAGATTGAAGCATAGATTCAACAGATACCTCTGCTGGCAAGTTCTCTTAAAAGACCAGAGCAGATGTAACAACATTTTCATCAGTGAATGCTACATTTCTGCAGCAGTTTTCCCCTTTACTTGAGTGAAGTCGAGAAGTAACAATTTGGGCTGGAGCTGAAAAGAAATGAACATCTCCCCTGGGAAACTCTCTAGTAAAGAAGAGCAGAGAAGCATTTGACAGGTCTGCTGAGAAACTCCCTTAGGGGAGTGGAACAGGGCAACCATGGACATCTCCACTGGGAAACTCTCAGCAGAGTAGAGCAGAGTCCAGCTGCAATGGCTTTTTTTGGAGAAAAGCAAAATTATTAAATCCTGTAGGGAGACGATTCCCCATTGGAATACAGCTTTAGGTATATATACGCCTGACTTTCCAATTGTCAGGGAACTTTTTTTCTCACAGCTGTAGGTATCCAGGATACCTTTCCTTCACAGCTGTCAGTATAACCTGATTCTGAAAGTCAATAAACCTTTCTCTTCAGAGCTTTAACACTGAAAGTATAAATTTAAATTATAATGTAACCCTGTTAGACTTTATACTTAAATTTCATAAAAATGAGTAATTCAGATATAAAACTTTGTGCATTTGTATTAGTTACTTTTCTGTTGTGATATAATGTCTAGGTCAGTTTATAAGTGAATTTAATATGGCCCTTCATTCCAGAGTGATAGAGAATTACCATGAAAGTGGCATGGCAACAAGTTTCAGACGTGGCAGCTAAAATAGGAAGCTAAGAACTCACATCCTTAAGATTTAGTATGAAGCAGAGAGGGAACTGGAAATGGTGTGTGGATGTGAATTCTAACAGCCTACCCCTAGTGAGATATTCCTTCCAGCAGGGCAGCATCTCCTATATATTCCCAAATGAAATCACCATCTTACAAGGATTGATTTCCCAAACTTTATGCTTAAATGGTCATTTTTTGTTACATGAACCAATTTATGGTGAAGAAAAACTCTGTATGTAAGCCATTAGAAACCTCAACACCTGTTACAGGAATTAATGCTTACAGAAGAAAAACCTTCATCAAATTTGGTTGTTTAAAAATTTGTTTTAATTGTAATTATGTGATGTCACTGTGTGTCTGTGGGGATATGTGAATGTGCATGCTGGATCCTGAGATTTAAACCCTTGGATCTTGTAGCAGGAATTATAAAAAGTTGTCAAAAATCAGACCTTGGTCCAGGGAATGAACATTTCTTAACTGCCCAGACATGTTTCTAGTGCTTTAAGTATTTTAAAGCCTATTTATATAGTTTTGATGTCTGGAAATGGGAAGAAACTCATACAAAAGAAAAACCCTATGCAAGTAAACAATTTGGTAAAGACTTTAGACATCATAGTTGTCTTCAGCTTCAAGAGAAAAAAATCGCATTTCATTTATTTTTCATTGTACCCTTGAAGGAAGTAAATTACTTACTACATTCACTCAAGATTGATGGTGAAGATCACTGCATTATGGTTTCTATTTTGAAACATTTAAGGTAGACAATAACGTGTCTTCTATGTACGGCAAATCCATTTAGTGAAGTTTATTTTGTAGTTTTTATAGTCCTTCTGTGGCTTTTGTTTATCTTCTATTGTGTTTTTAGTTAGTGACAGGTATTTTCTGCCACGATGTATAGAATGGGATCCCCATCACCTAAGTAGTCCATTGTTTATTTAAATATCAGGCAGTGTGTGGTCATACTTTTCAAGCAAGGGTGTTTATGAAGGGGTGATGGGTTTTTGTTCCAGGTTTTGTTTTTCATATATACCTTTGAGATTTTGTTGTTTATTATTCATCCTGGCTTGGATGTCAGTAATAATTCAAGGATTCATTTGAAATCATGATCCTCATGTGTCTATTTCAGAATGCAAATCTAAGGGTAGATGTTGTACTCCCAATGTGTACTGCTTTGTCAAAACAATTTAACAATGTTAATGTTGAAATGTTTAATAGACGAGAATATAAAAAAAAAACATTAAATGCCTCATTAATAAATAATAAACTATTAGGGTTCTGTCTCTAATATTTCCTTCCCAGGTTCTCCAGAAGAATAGCTACCATCAGCAAGAATAATCTGAGGAAAAAGAAAATCTAAGTACACCAAGCTCTTTTCTCCATTCACTTTATACCTCTGTGACAAAATTCTGGCAGTTTTCTCACAGAACCAGTCCACAACCTCACCAGCAGCCACTCTTTTACAATACAATGCAAACACTTTAAAGTCCCCATAAGAGCAGTGATAGTCAGCTTCATTTGTACCCAAAAGGAGCGTGAATAAAGGAGATGGGGTCACATATGGCCTAGAATAAGTCAGAAAGGGTATTTATTTGCACAAAATGTATCTTTATTAGTGGTTAGGTGACACTTTATGAGTTTATTATAAATGAGCTCAAACTTCAATCTAGCAAGTGGTTAGGTAAGAGCACCTATGAGGCACTAAAATAAAACTGCCTTTATTTTTCTATGTCTCCATTTTCTAGCAGGGCAGGAGAAGAGTAATTGATAACAGCATAGCATGCATCACGTCTTGAAGCACCTGGTATGAAGAAAAACCTTTTGTTCTAAGTAAGTTGCCCTAAGGTGCCACTTGGGGTGTGAGAGAAAGGGAGAACTGAGCTTAATTTGTACAATAAGTATTATGCAGTAAAGATGTAAGAGTGAAAAGACACTTGCTCCCATGCATCATCATTCAGATATTTACATTAATTACATTAATTCCAAACAGCAGAATATATCAGCATCAATGAACTAAGACCATTTACTAAAACTACTAGGGTGATTTTGTTTGAATTTTAGTAGATTAACGAAGTGAATTACACTGTTTCTCATCTTTAAGACACTTCCTTACCCGAAACAGTGATGTGTCCTTTTTCTTTTTAAAAATTTTAATGATTTTTTTTATTTTCATTTTTTATTTATTTCCCATACTGAGCACAGATTCTTCTCCTGAACTCATACTTTCTCTCACTTCCTCCCATCTACCCCACTCCCCACTCATTCCTCCCCCATCTCCATTCAGAAAGGGGCGGGCCTCCCATGGGCTTGAACCAAGCATGGAACATCAAGTAAGACAAAATCAACAGCCTTCTCTTGCACCAAGGCTGGGCAAGTAATACAGCATAGACAAGAAGTTACCAAATGCCAGCTAAGCACCAGGCACAGATCCCGATCCCACTGCTAGGAGCCTTCCAAAGAGATGGAGGTACACAACTTTCACACATATGCAAAGGGTCTAGGATGGTTCCATGCAGGCTCTCTAACTGTTGGTTTAGAGACTATGAGTTCCCACAAGCTAAGTTCAACTGTCTCTGATGCCCTAGCTTGTACAACACACCTCCTTTTCTTCAGCTACATATTTACTGATACTTGAAGTATTACTTTTCATTTTTATGTTTCTTTTTTTCTGTTCTGAAGGAGTTGGTTGGAAAATATTTGTTCTTTAATAAGACATACTTTTTTTTAAGGACTTCCATAAAATAAACTTTGAGTATACTTCACCATTCCACTACCAAAAATGTTGCATGAAGGTAATTTTTTTTTGAGTAAAACCAAAATTTATTATAAGCCATGGTCGTCCTAGGGTCCTCCATGCTATATATATATAGCCTCCATGGTTCTGTGGGCTGTAGTCTGATCTTTATTTTATATCTAGAATCCACTTATAAGTGAGTACATGCCATGTTTGTCATTCTGAGTTTGGGTTACCTCACTAAGGATAATTTTTTCTAGTTCCATCAATTTGCCTGCAAATTGCATGATGATAATTTATGTCCCTATGGGAAAAGAAATTATCTCTGTTATTTATAAATTTTTCCACAGAAAAAGATTTAAAAATGTGATATAGATAATGGAATTACACAGCATTAAAGAAAATCAAAATTGTGAAAGTTGTAGGAGAATCATCACAATTGAAAATAATTTTGTTAAAAAGCATGACTGTTTTACAAAAAACTGAATAACTTTTGACGATCCCATATGGATATTTTACTTTCATTTACATATGCATATCAATGTGTGGGACGATATTGGTATACGTCATGAAATTAGAAAGTGTTCTGTCAAATGGAAAGAAGAATTCTCAAAGTAAGTGATTGGAAAGAAAATGGAACAGGAACACATAATGTACTAAGGATTTAGAAGGAATTTGATAGTATCACAGGCTCCTGAACAAAAAGAAGAGGGAGGCATTGAAACAATGATAATCAAAACATACACAATATAAGAAAATGTCATTATTAAACACTTGGCAATAGAGGCTAGCTATAAGGAAAGAGTAGAGAATGAAAAAATAGAGGTAACCAGAGAAGACTCATGGGCATCAGATATAGAGAATGCTTAAAAATTAAAAAGAAGGGGAAATGATATAAGGTGCCAGAGGAAAAATTAAGTCAAGATGTCCTCAGCATGGAGGGAAAGAACAATTAAAATACATGAGGTGTCTTACTATTATTGTAATTTGGATAATGGTAATTGTAACAATACGTTCATACAGAAATGGGGAGGTTAGTAATTTGGAGTGTTAGGGACAACAGTGTTTGTGTGTATCAAGGCTAGGAATAATTAAAAAAGCAAAGAGTGAATAGACTCATTCATAAGTGGAATGGGAAATGTAGTGAATAAATTTAGAGAGGAGCATATTACAGATCACTATAACCCAAGTAAATGCCAGGTGGGGTGGCAAGCCTGTAATTCAAGCCTTGCAGGGAGAGTCACGGATACCCACAGAACATATTGAAACATAGAAAGACTAGCTATCTTGACAAGTTGTGGGTTTATCTTGCCTCAGTTAATAAGATGAACAATCAAGAATGTTTCCTATAAACCATATGTACACATCCATGCACACGTTTTCACTCATACAACCTCATAGATGTTCAAAGTAGAAGACTGGAACTAGAAAATAGGACCCACACAAAAGAGCCAAATTATGCAGAAAAGAGTGTTTATTAAGTGGAGCACTCTAGTCTCATTATGGCTAAGCAATTTGAAAGTAACTCAAAATCCAGAGTTTCTACACATCAAATTTTTTAGGAGAAATTCATTTTAATATACTCATGTCAAATAAAAATAATTAAAATACTGAATGCACAAGATTCCGGTATTTGATCCCTATGTCAATCCAGCGTGCATTTGTGAAACACGGTAGCACAGCCTTCCTCAAAGACAAGCAGAAGTTTGGAGCAGGTAGCTCAGCTCAGTCTATGAAACAAGACTCCCCGTCTGAAATATTAATTCTCAGAAGGTGACTTTAAGAACACAATGACCGTGCAAGAAGCTCTAATCATCCAAAGTATTCTCATTGCTGAGGTTTTTGTGTGTTCCCTACTCCCTGGAGTATTTTTGCTTGTTTGTTTAGAGACAGAATCGTTCTGTATATCTCTATACCCTGCAACGTGTGATGTACATAAATTTGGTTTCGAATTGACAGATATCCTTCTTCCAGTGCCACTTGGGAGGATTAATGTCATACATCACCACACCCTGACTCAATGCTGAGTAGTTATTATGGCCAATGGCATGCAAAGATACTATTTAATCAGTAAACCACATGGACATGGAAATAGAATGTTTTGCTTAGTAGACAACTGTGATGAACATATCCATAGAGCCACTTGTAAAAGTAGATGGCAACATAACAGCCCTTCGTGTTTAAGAAACAGAACATTCCCGTGTACTTGAAGTAGAAATGTAAGTTTTACAGAATGTTTCCCAGTGTCCTCAATGTGCCAAGTTCCACAGAGCTCTTATTCACAGAATGTATGTCTGTCTCAGAATAGCCTGCATGACAACCACATAATTTTTAAGAAATAGCACATTCTAGCTTTCATGAAATGGAAGCCTGCTGTTTAGGAGATTTCCTTTGGTAGGAACTGTGCCAAGTTTCAGAATGCTCTTATGTGCTTTATATGATTCTTCTTCAGACACTTTGCAACAGAGATTTATTAATTTCACAATGAATAATGAAAACTGAGAACTCTGTTTTGTCTCTTAAACTTACTAGTTTTCACTAAATTGCTGTTCATAAATCATTATAACAATGTCAAATTTCAGAATATGCCTGAACAATATTCACAGTCTTTTTTTCTGTAGCAGATGCATACCCAAGATCAGGTTTACAGAAGCAACTCGAAAGAAGAAATTTTAAATGAGTCCTGAAATTGTTGTCAGTGTACTAGAACTAGAACTACAGCAATTCTGAAATATATAGTTTGATTATGGTAAGTACAGAAAAGATTCAATAAAATCACCAAATTTGAAGTGGCATACCCCACATTGCTCCAGTAAATGGGAACAATATGAGAAGTCCATTAACTACTTATCAACTCTTAAAGATCATTGCAGAATTTACACTAGGGAGAAACTATACAGATATAAAGAATATTGCAAGTGTGATCCCTCAAGCTCAAAAGTTATATTACTTCAGAAAATTTGTAAATAGTAAAAAATGTGACAATCACTTTCCCAGGGTTTAAACAGAGAAAATATTCTTTAAATTAGAATGACTTGACTAGAGTATATTAAACCATGTTCATATCTTAACTGATGTCAAAGAAAATAAATCAAGAAGCCATATGTATAAATGAAATTTAGAACCATTTTACCAAGAAATATAGCTGATATTCACTGAGCAGCTTCTTGGTTAAAAAAAACTGCATAGGCAATAAAATTTCATATAGATTGATTTTATACAGAAATTATTTTTGATTATGGTGCTAAATTTGTACCAAAATTAACTAAAGCAAAAATGAGTAAAATGTAAGGACTTAAACTCAGGTAGTACTAGTTTATAACCATCAGTAAGATTGAATATTAGTGTTTGTGTTACATTGTACATGAAGATTATTATGTTCACAATGTTTACAATTATAACTAAGTATATTATAGAAAAATTTAACTTTTAATTATTTTCTTAATTAAATTCTGGATTACATATATTAATGGTTTGTTCTCAGTAAATGCTGAATTGGAATGATAAGTGTTCATTTAATGGTAGAAATGTGTCATTAACATTATCGGCTCCTTGGATCATAATACGAACTAAAATGTGTTTATTTCATACTACATTACTTGATGTAAATTCTAACATACAAATTAGTAAATGTGTATATGAGGAGCAGAAGAAGTTTGGAATTTGTGAAAAACTGAATGAGTGTCATTTGTGTACAGGGAAACTTCCATGTCAGAGACCACACACTCAGATAAATGGGAAACTTGTAAAACCAACCATTTCTGGCACAGCAGAATGAGAACCTCCTGTCCTGCATGTGAATGTTGGTAGTGTTCAGAAAATATTCACCCCTGTCTTCTCCAATAATAGTTTAAGCCTCAGCAGTGATCCCCTTCTGTCCTTACTGACATGATTCCAACCTGACTTCTTACTCACCTAGATAGAATGACCCTTCTGCCTGTAGGTATTATGCCTGAAACATTGTTCATTTTTTGGTAATAAATAGGCAGAAATGCCTGAGATGTTGTTTTTTTCCATCAGAGGGCAGGGTTCACCTAATTACAGCTATTTTGTGTATTCCTTTTTCATTTCAATGAATTTTTTTCCTATGACATCATCAGCCATCTTTAATATCACCACTGGAGAGGCACAGACAGGTCAATCCTTGTCAGTTTGAGGCCATCTTGGTCTAAAGAGTGAGTTCGAGGACAGCCAAGTTGGTTACACAGAAAAACCCTGCCTTCAAAAATAAAAAGATAAAATAATATTAATTATATGACATAAGTAATTATAGTAAACTAGGTCATGGGAGACAATGGGAAATGTCACTGAAGGCATTAATGAGGCATGGATTGTCCTTATGCTTTTTGCCTCAAATACATAGTTTTTTTTGACAGATGAAATACTTTCATCTGCATCTGCTCCACAGATTTTGTCTGTCATTCTCAATTAAAGCATCAAAGGTGTTTTAATTAGTCTTTAAAGAGAGACAGAATGTGTGTGTGTCCTTAAGGATCCTTGAAAGTTCTGAATAACAGCTGTGCTGAGCCTCCATGTGAAATGGCTAGCTGACTCTGTTGTATGTAGGAGCTTAATTCGATCATATTCTCACCTACTAAATACCTTCATGATGCTGGTCTGAATGCATAAAAGGGGAACATTTAGTTTGGTCTGCCTCTAAGAATCAATAGTATTCTGTATCTTTGCTCTGCTATAGAACATAGAATAAGGTTTTTGATCCTTGCCTTCCAGTCTCTATGTGTGGTAGCAAGCTCAGGTTGCTGTCGGTGTTTGATTATTACCAGGATATTACCAGGAAGGTGAAGTTTTTTTTTTTTTTTTTCCCGAGACAGGGTTTCTCTGTGTAGCTTTGCGCCTTTTCCTGGAACTCACTTGGTAGCCCAGGCTGGCCTCGAACTCACAAAGATCCACCTGGCTCTGCCTCCCGAGTGCTAAGATTAAAGGTGTGCGCCACCAACGCCCGGCAATGTTTTAAAATAAAGTTTTCTGAGAGAATCCACATGGAAGGGAAGAGAGAGATGACATAGTCTCAGGTAAAATTATAAACAGAGATAAGTTATGATGACTGTTGTTACAGAAATGCTTCATTTGCAGTACTTCCTAATGTTTAATTTACCCCTTAGTTTTTACAAGGGATTTTTCTTTTTTTCAAGTGGTTGTGAGAGTAAATACTTTTGAGTGCACATGACCTATGTGAATTACCCACTTTTCAGTTTCTCACCATTTTAGTATTTTTCTGGATAAATTCTCTCAATTAATTCATAATATAGATTTTTTGATATTACACACAAACATAGATACTCACCTCCTATTTAGAATGTAAATTGAGTCATTTCAATCACTGAGGAGGGAGACATGTTATATGATCCTTCCTCCCAGAGATCAATTGTGCATTATGTAAAAGTCAAAGAAAGAGGCATGAAGAAACAAGATGAAATGTCTGCATTGCAAAAAATAATGTGTTTTTTTTTTAAAGATTTATTTATTTACTATGCATACAGTATTCTGCCTGCATGTGTCCCTGCAGGACAGAAGAGGGCACCAGATCTCATTACAGGTGATTGTGAGCCACCATGTGGTTGCTGGGAATTGAACTCAGGACCACTAGGAGAGCAGGCGGTGCTCTTAAACACTGAGCCATCTCTCTAGCCCCTGAAAAAATAATGTTTAAAATAGAATTTCTATAAAAGACATACCGTATCATATACTAAGTTGAAGTATTTAAATGTGATACAAACTTCCAATTGGAATTTGTCAGCCATAAGTGGTGTGAAATTATCCTAACAGAAGTTTTTTGTTCTTTTTACTCTTCTGGTTTTTTTTAAAATACATTTAAAGAGTCTATTCCATTGTTCATCTTTGTTAGCTACTAACATTCTAGTGAACCTGCAGTGCCCTTCAGTTGTGCTGACACTTACTACCAATCTCTCCATAGGGGCTGAGGCTAATTTTCTTGCCCTGGCTGAGCAGTTCACATTTGTCTTTATCACTTAGAGTTCACTGTTTTCTCTTTAGCAGTAGTAACAGCTTTGAGGAAATTTACAGATGGATATGCAAATTTAATCAGGATTAATGTGGAAACTGGAGTTTCTCTTCAGGTATCATCTTTACTCATTTGTGACACAGGAGAAAATTTCCAACATTCTGTATCTGCACTCAAGCTGTTAATTGCAGAGATGCTGAAGCAGGCCCAAGTTGTATGCCTTTACATTTGTGTTGCTTACTCATGCATGAAATGTGCCTTTGATAGATCAAAGCCCATCCAAGATGAGAAACAACCTTTTTGAAGACATAACTTCTAAACTTTGCTAAAGAGATCCACCTCCTAGAGAAAGGCATTCAAATGAATGAGCTTATGGGGTCAGTGGGAACACAACTCACTCAAAAGGAAGTAAGCCATGCCTTTAACTGGCCCTTTCATTTTATACATTGTGGAAATCTATCCACAAAGACAAGGCAGTGCCACTCATGTAGGTCATGTCCACTCCAACTGGGTTTTATACATGTACATACATATAGTTAAGAATGATTCTAGGATTGGGAGGGGGAAGCTGCAGGGACAGGAGGAGGGAAGAGTTGGATCTTTGATTGGTATGTAAAATGAAAAAAAACTAATAAAAACAATATTTCTATTGTGGTGGGTTTATATATGTGCCTAGAGTCATTATCATTCTGCAAATTTTCTGAACTCTCCTACTCTCCCATCACCCATAAGACATGTAAACATTACAAACCTTAAAATTATATTATGTTATCACTAAGTACTTGTTGATCACAGGGTTGGTTTCAATATCTTTATCTTTATGTGAAGTACCATGTTTCAAACTGCTTCTGGGCAAGAAGCAGTTGAAAACAGCAGGTGATATCTGAAAATCCAGATTTTTTTTATTACAAAATCAATTTGCAGTCTCCTAAGGGGTTTAGTAATATTAGATGTTCACTCGATTCTGGATATGACTGTGGAGCATCAATCTCTCCTTTAAGCTCCTATGCGCTGGTTTGTACCTAGAGTTTCCCTGCCTGGCCCACAGTCAGGATAAATCTTTCTCACCTGCAAGTCCCACAGCTGCTCTGACACAACCAAGTAAACACAGAGACTAATATTGCTTACAAACTGTATGGCCGTGGCAGGCTTCTTGCTAACTGTTCTTACAGCTTAAATTAATCCATTTCTATTAATTTATACCTTGCCATGTGGCTTGTGGCTTACCCGCACCTTCACATGCTGTTTCTCATCATGGCAGCTGGCATTGTCTCTCTGACTCAGCCTTCCACTTCCCAGCTTTATTTTCCTCCTTATCCTGCCTATATTTCCTGCCTGGCCACTGGACAATCAGTTATTTATTTATTGACCAATCAGCAACACACTTGACATACAGACCATCCCACAGCACTTCCCCTTTTCTTTTCTTTCTTTTTTTTTCAAAAAGGAAGGTTTTAACCTTAACAAAGTAAAATTACATATAATTTGGGAATTTGGGCGTAGCTTCTCTTACTACTTTGTGCTGGAGGCGGGCACTGTATCTTATTGGGACACAAAGAAAATTTTAGGATTATGGAATAGTGCATGAGGCTGTATTGTCTGAGCCAGTTGCCTTCAAACCATTCTGGATGTTGGATCATCTGGGCCATGGTATCATCGGAGACCTTTCAGGGGATCTTGGCTGTTCAAACCTGATGTATCTTAATCTGGAACAAATCCATAGCCTCTTGCTTTCTATTGAAACAAAAGCAGAGCCTCCTTTTCAAAGCAACATATCCTTACATCCAAATTTTGAAGTCAAGCTATCTTTAAAATATACATATTGGTTTAACTCAACATCTTTTACGATCAAATGTTTTTCTGCAGTTAAAAATCTCAAAGACAACGCAATCCAGATTGTCTGTGTAATAATCATCTTTACGTGTCTTATTTTTTATATTAATTTACTGTCTCTTTAAAGATTTTATTTTTTAAAACTATGTATTTGTTTACATAACTGTATATATTACCTTTTTTGTCTCTTTCAAGCCTATGTATATTTTACACACATTTCAAAATATTACATCTGAATCTGTCTTATTGTGAATCCATTGCTTTAAACTGCAGCAGTTGTGGCTGCTGGCTCCACCCACCACAGCTTCCCAACATGGCAGTGGTACGTTTACAGCCAGCTCTGAGAGCTATCATGGGTCTATGTCTTTATCCAAGCAGCGTGTATCCCAGAAACCTCTTTTTTTGTTTTGTACTAGCAAAGGCTAAATCCACCACGCAGCTTAATGTGCCACTTGAAGAGGCCTCTTCCTGCCATACTGCAGGTCGAGCGTGCATGCTAGGAACCCACCAGTAGTTCAAATCAGCAGGCTGCCGCTCATTTGATAGAGAGAATTAGGAAGCTGTTTTTAGCTCCATTTTAGATTCTTTTCTCAGGTTTTAGGTGGAAAAATTGCCAACTCGTTGGGTGCCATTTGTAGCTAGAGTTTTCTTGCCTGGCCCACAGTCAGGACAAATCTCTCTCACTGGCCAGTCCCACAGCTGCTCAGACCCAACCAAGTAAACACAGAGACTTATATTGCTTACAAACTGCATGGCTGTGGCAGGCTTCTTACTAACTGTTCTTATATCTTAAATTTATCCATTTCTATATATCTATACCTTGCCACGTGGCTCATGGCTTACCGGCATCTTCACATGCCGTTTGTCATGGTGGTGGCTGGCAGTGTCTCTGACTCAGTCTTCCATGTCCTAGAATTCTTCTCCTCCTTGTCCCGCCTATACTTCCTCCTGCCTGACTACTGGCTGTGGTGGTATTGTGTTCCCCAAAATATTGTATACCTTAATAAACTTATCTGAGGTCAGAGAACAGAAAAGCCACAAGATACTTAGGCTAGAAAATGTTGGCACACGCCTTTAATCCTAGCATTCCAGAGACAGAAATTCCTCTGGATCTCTGTGAGTTCAAGGCCGCATTGGAAACAGCCAGGCATGGTGACTCACGCCTTTAATCCCAGAAAGCAGCCTTTAATCCCAGGGAGTGGTGGTTGAAAGCAGAAAGGTTTATAAGGCATGAGGACCAGAAACTAGAAGCATTTGCCTGGTTAAGCATTTGGCTGGTTAAGCATTCAGAACTTCTAGCAGCAGTTCAGCTGAGAGCCATTGGGATGAGGACACAGAAGCTTCCAGTCTGAGGAAACAAGACAAGCCGAGAAGTTGGTCAGGTGAGGTTATCTTTGGTTTGTTCTGTCTCTCTGACCTTCCAGTGTTCACCCCATTATCTGGCTCAGGTTTGATTTTATTAATAAGAACTATTAAGATTCCTGCTACAACTGGCCAATCAGTGTTTTTTTACTAACCAATGAGAGCAACACATTTGCCATACATAACATCCTACAGCATATGCCAAAAGTTTCAACATAGAAATCACAATGCAGTGATCTCCACCATCACTCCTGACAGAACATGTTAGGTAATTTACTTCCTTCAAGACTATGATGAAAAAAAATGAAACATATTTTTTCCTTGAATTTGCAGACAACTCTGATATCTAAAGTATTTACCAAATTATTTACATGAATAGGGTTTTTCTCTTGTATTAGTTTATCCCCTTTTCCTGCCTTCAAAATGATACAGGCTTTAAAATACTTACAGCACTAGAGTCATGCCTAGGCAGTTAAGAAATGTTCATTCCCAGGACCAAGGTCTGATTTTTAAAACTTCCTATAATTCCTGCTACAAGATAAAAGAGTCTAACATTCTCAGGAACCAGAATGCACAATCACACACGAACACAAACACACAGTGACATCACATAATTACAAGTAAAATAATTCTTTAAACAAACAATTTTTCATAAAGGTTTCTCTCTCTTTTTTTTTTTTTTTTTTTTTTTTGGTTTTTCGAGACAGGGTTTCTCTGTGTAGCTTTGCGCCTTTCCTGGATCTCGCTCTTGTAGACCAGGCTGGCCTCAAACTCACAGAGATCCGCCTGGCTCTGCCTCCCAAGTGCTGGGATTAAAGGCGTGTGCCACCACCGCCCGGCAGGTTTCTCTCTTGTAAGCGTTAATTCTTGAAACAGGTGTTAAGGCATCTAAAAGCTTGTAGGCTTCTTCTTCTTCTTCATGAATTGGTTTATGTAACAGAAAAAAAAGCACGTAACCATGAAGTCAGAAACATCAGTTCTTCTAATATGGTGGTATCATTTGGAATATTTAGGAATTGCTGCCATGCTGGAGGTAATATGCCACTGGGTTAGGATTTGAGAAATTACATCCACACACCATTTCCAGTTCCTACCCTATGCTACATGCTGCAAGTTAAAGATGTGAATTTTTAACTTTATGCTTTAGTTACCATGTCTGAACACTTGTTGCAAAGCCACTATCATGTATTCTTCTAGAACCAAGGTCCAAATTAAGCTCCATTATTAGTTGACTTACACTTTGTATCACAACAACAGAAATGGAACTCATACAAATCCATAAAGTTTACACCTGAAATAGGTATTTCATGCAATTTAAGGGTTTCATTAATATTTAAATTTATAGTGCAAGTTTTATAGCTCTAGAGAAAAAGGTAACGTCACTATCAGAAGTCAGGCTACACCTACAGCTGTGAAAGGAAGATATCCTAGATACCTACAGCTCTGAAGAGAAAGGTTTCCTGACTATTAGGAAGTTAGGCTATAACAGACGCTGTGTTTCAGTGGTGAATTGTCTCCCTACAAAAAATTGTAATCCTGCTCTTCTCCAAAATGGAACCCTTACAGCTGGGCTCTGAGCCATTGTTCAAAGAGAACTTCCAAGCAGATATGTCCATTGTTGCTCTGCTCCACCATCTGAGGGAGTTTCTCATAAGAGCTTTCAAATGCTTCTCTGCTCTGTTCTTCTCTATTAGGGAGTTTCCAGCAGAGATGTCCATTTCTTCTCAGATCCAGCCCAAATTTTTACTTTTATGTTTCACTCAAGTAAGGGGGAAATTGCTGCAGAAATATGCCATTTCTCTGGTCAAATCCAATAGTGAGTTTCTGACCTTCTTCCTTGAAAGTTTTCCACCCAAACACATTCAAGAGATTTATTTGAGAACAAGGAATCCAGGAGAGAGGCTGCCACTTCCAGGGTGGAAAAAGGCAACTGCCAACTGAACAGGCATCAGGCTTGAACAAACTCAAAGATGGGCTAGATTGCAAGCTACAGAATTGGTTGGTTTCAATCTCAGAGATTGGTTAGTTTTGTTTTTAGTTGGTCAATGGTAGAGTGTGTTTCTTTGGCTCTGATTTCAGTTCCAAAGTGTGTTGTGTACACTTGCTCCTTTAAATATTTAGAGTCTGGCTTCAGGATCAGAGTGTCTTTTGGTGGCTGGCCCTTTTACACTATACATAAGCCTTCATGAAATAAAAAAAAAATTTACGCAAGTTTGCTAGTACAAACAATATAGAAACAGACATCATAATGCTTGAACAGTTTGTTGATGCTGTTCATATTTTTTATAGGATACATACTCTTCTGTAACTGATTGTGTATTGGATAAAGATCTTATGAAGTACTTTATAATAAGATACCCTCAGTATCTTTCTCAGAGTCAAAGCTTATTAAAACATGGAAAGGGTTTAAAATCTTGACTGCACAAAAAAGTTTTACTCTTGAAAAATGTGCGAAACTTATGACACTGACTATATTTATGGAGTTTCTCTACAGTATCATTTTTTCTCATGATTTAGAAGGTTACTGATACATGTAAAGGCTTTACAAAACTGATTATATTCATTGGTTTTCTCTCCAGTATGTGTTCTTTTATGATGTTGAAGACTTGTGTGACATCCGAAGACTTTACCACACTGAGTACATTCATAGGGTTTCTCTCCAATATGTGTTCTTTCAGGCATTTGAAAATCATTGTCATGTACAAAGGCTTTACTACACTGATAACATTCATAGGGTTTCTCTCCAGTATGTGCTCTTTTATGAATTTGAAGAACTTTGTCATGTGTAAAGGCTTTCCCACACTGATTACATTCATATGGTTTCCCTCCAGTATGTGTTCTTTTAGGCATTTGAAAATCATTGTGATGTACAAAGGCTTTACCACACTGATTACATTCATAGGGTGTCTTTCCAGTATGTGTTCTTTCATGCAAGTGAAAAGTACTGAGGCATGTAAAGGCTTTACCACACTGATTATATTCATAGGGTTTGCCTCCAGTATGTGTTCTTTTAGGCATTTGAAGATGACTATGCTGTGCAAAGGCTTTACCACACTGATTACATTCATAGGGTATCTCTCCATTATGTATTCTTTTGTGCAAGTGAAGAGTACTGAGGCATGTAAATGCTTTACCACACTGATTACATTCATAGGGTGTCTTTCCAGTATGTGTTCTTTCATGCAAGTGGAAAGTACTGAGGCATGTAAAGGCTTTACCACACTGATTATATTCATAGGGTTTGCCTCCAGTATGTGTTCTTTTAGGCATTTGAAGATGACTATGCTGTGCAAAGGCTTTACCACACTGATTACATTCATAGGGTGTCTCTCCATTATGTATTCTTTTGTTCAAGTGAAGAGTACTGAGGCATGTAAAGGCTTTACCACACTGATTACATTCATAGGGTTTCTCTCCAGTATGTATTCTTTTATGCATTTGAAGAATTGTGTGATATGCAAAGGCTTTACCACACTGACTACATTCATAGGATTTCTCTCATGTATGTGTTCTTTTATGCATTTGAAGAGTATTGCAGTATGTAAAGGCTTTACCACACTGATTACATTCATAGGTTTTCTCTCCAGTATGTGTTATTTTATTCATTTGAAGAGTACTGGGCTGTGTGAATGCTTTACCACACTGAATACATTCGGAGGGTTTCTCTCAGGTATGTGTTCTTTTATGCATTTAAAGAGTATTGTGACATATAAAGGCTTTACCACATTGCTTACATTCATAGGGTTTCTCTGAAGTAAATTCTATTTTATGCTTTTGAAGAGTACTGGGATATTCAAAGGCTTTAACACATTGAGTATTTACAGAAGATTTTTTCTCCAGTCTGATTTATTCCATGTCTGCAAGAATAACTGCCCATGTTAAAAGATTACCCATTCAATACACTGTTAAATCTTTATATCTGTGTAAGTTTATTGATGTATTAATAATGAAACTAGAATGATAATTACTTGTTTACTTGAAGCAAATTTAACACGTATCCTCAACATGGGGACTGCTACATATCTTCTAATTGTTCTGAGACAGGGATATGTGATATATGTCCATATCTCTATGCTGATATGTGTTGTATCCAGAGTGACACATGTTATACCCTGTAAAGTAAGAATAAAAATCAAAGTTTTCCATGACTTCCTGAAACCATGGACTTGTAGTATAAGGATTAAGATTTTGCCACAACAATGCTCATTGACTCTTGATTCTAACTGCTCCTCTCACTAAACAGTACAGTCACAACAAGTATATGAGTAATGCTAGCATTGCTATGGGCTATTTTTGTATTAGGACATTTCAGAGTTATATTTATTTCCTCTTCAATATGTATACATTTTGTAGTATGAATGTTATGAAACAAATGGATTGACAGTACTACAGCATAGTTTTTTGGGCTATGTTTCAAGTGGTGATATCTCAAAAGGCATTATTCCTGTGATTTTTTTTTCTTAAAAGAATGATATGCAAATACAATTATGAAGTTGAAATAAGTGTTTTTGTGAGAATTTAATAATTATCAATGCAGTATAAACTGTCCTTATTTACACATTTAATTTTGCTTAAAACTTGCAGAACACATTACAATGTTTTCACAAGTATATTTCTATCCTCTTTCATGTGATAATTACCTTTCATTGTCTTCTAGAACTTTGACAATGTTCAACATTATGATCTTCCCAAATGCATCCTAAAATATAGTACAAGAAAATGTATGTTTATTATTGAAAATTGTGTAAAATTTTAGTAACTATCTCCAGTGTAATTTAGAAACATGCCTGATTAATTCACCTCAGTCTTCTTTCTCAATCAAATTATGGAATAGCATCAATTACCAAGGATCGGTTGTCCTTATTTTAAAGCATGAAGGAAAATTTAGTCTTACCTATAGTAGTGAGGTTCCTGTAGGTCTCCAGCATTACATCTTTGTAGAGATTCTTCTGGGAAGGAATCAGCAAAGTCCACTCTTCCCAAGTGAAATTGACATGGATATCATCCTAGGAAACTACATTCTAAAGTATCCCATACATGGGTGCAACAGAAAGCATGATATTTACAACATTGTAAATGTATACTTCGTGGCCCTGTAGTCATATAATCTTGGTGTTCCCTATACTTATTTTATGGCATAAACATTATAATGTAATCATCAATTCATTTTAGAATGAAAATGAAGTAGAGATTTCACCTCTGTCATTTCTATACTCTTTGAATAACATATCAATTTGCCAGAAACATGCCTATTAACAAACATACAGAGACAAGTAAACAGATCAACAGTACAGAGTACACATGAGAGAAATTGAATGCACAATCACTAACTACAAAAAGAAAAAGAAAATGGACAAATTGGGTATATTGTCTCAGGCCTTTAACCTCAGAACTCAAAAGACTGAGGCAGGTATATCTGCCTCTGAGATAAATGCCAGCCAAGTCTATGCAATCAGGTCCAGGAAAGACAGAAGTACAGAGTAAGATCCTATATCCCATACAAACAAACAAACAAACAATAAAGATAGAAAGAACTCAGAGGTTTTTACTGAAGTCCCTACAGAGAGTTATGCATTCACTCCAGTTCTATATTCAAACTGTAACATCAATAAGATTTTATTAAAGAAACTGTGTTTTTAAACAATTACAAATGGAAAGATAAAAATATTACAAATGTAAATGTTGATTATAAATAATAAATACAGGACAGGAAAGATGACTCAGTAGCAAAAGGCTTTTGTTGGTCATGCATATAAGTGGACTCAATTGCAAGTACCTAAGTGGGGGAACACAGATATCCATTATTCCAAGATCAGGGTTTTTTTTTTTTTTGGTTTTTTGAGACAGGGTTTCTCTGTGTAACTTTGCGCCTTTCCTGGAACTTACTTGGAAGCCCAGGCTGGCCTCAAACTCACAGAGATTCGCCTTCCTCTGCCTCCTGAGTGCTAGGAAATGAGGGTTTCTAAGAGCATCATTTTTCACTGTGAAAAACAGGGACCTACATGATGCAAATCCATGCATACAGGGAAAAAATTCATATTCATGAAAAATTTAAAACACATACCATGCAGCAAGAAGGTCATGTATCTGCAATCCATTGACTGAGAATGTTCAGGCATTATTAGTGACATGAGTACATGCTATCCTGAGAAAACCAATGATACTCTCAGCCAAAAGTTTAAATTTCAAAATATGGGTGAAGCTCAGTACAACAGCATATGCTTGATATGTATGAAAACCTACATTCAACTCCCATTGCTTATTAACATAAAAAAATCCACAAATGTTGGTCCACTATTATTCCCAGGACTTGGGATCCAGAGTCAATGGGATCTCCGAGTCCAAGGCCAGCCTGATGTAAAGGGGTGTACTTTCAGAACAGCCAGGGCTATACAGACAAACCTTGTCATAAAAAAAACAAAGAAAATAATTAAAACAACAGGCTACCAAACTGCCTTAGCAATAAATACCATTTGCTTCTACTGTATCTATGTGAATTAGAGATAGAGTCTACAATGCTGGTGAAATCATGACAGAAAAAGCAGGAAGCTGGCAAATTAGTTTCAACCAAAAAACTATAGACTCAAAAAGCAGGAATAGATTGAGGCTGTAGAGACTCATATCACAACCACAATGAGGTATTTCAGCAGGAATTGTTCCTGCTTCTAAATGTTTTACAAACAACGTGAAGAACGTAACCAAGGAGAGACACATCTTCAAATACATCATCCTTTATAGGATGTTTTTTATTCAATAAATTATACTCTGACCCAGGTCACTATAGGCTCATGGTCATCCATGAAGAAAATGCATTTAGTCACCTCAGTGATCTTCATTGTATGCAACAGCCCTTGTACTGTTAAAATGTCCAAAGACTCTTTTTACACTCAAGTGAATTTCTTCAGAGTTACATCTGGTAAAATCAGAAAAAAAAAACAAACTTAAATCTGCCTAACATACCATGTCACAGTATACCATTCACATTCTAAAAGAGAAAAATGGAGACACAACACAGTGAGGAATTATTGGAACAAGGCAAGACTGAAGCACAGCAGGACAAATATCAAATCTCTTTATCTCTGTCTCAGATGCATGTGGCTTCAGTTTCAAAGGGCTTAGTTGGCCATATCCCTGCAACTTCTCATACATCTCTCTCCTTGGTTATTTCAAATCCCTATATTCTGAAAATGCTCCATGGAAGATGTCTCATAGCTTAGGTGTCTCAACACCTTGTGGTTTTTAAAGGCAACTCAGGCTGTTGTACCATATGATTTTAAGATGTGTTATATTTGTTTATGCTGTGGAAGTTTTGCTTTAATGATTCAAATATTTGTTGCATTCTTTTCAGATGCATTTATTTAACTCTGTGAAACTGTGATACTTTCATAGGCTATCTAAAATACTTGATTGACCTAACAAATGTTAGCTAACCTGAATGTCCAATAGCTTGCCAAGAGGGGATAGGCAGAAAAAATAAATGGAAGGAGAAATCTAGGAGGAAAAAAGGAAGGAGATTCAAGAAGAGAAGAGGACACCAGAGGCCAGCCATGCAGCTGCACAGCAAGCCAACGAATAAGAGGTAATGAAAGGTATACAGAATAGAGGAAGATAAGAGACCAGAGGCAACAGGTAGATGGGGTAATTTAAGTTAAGAAAGGCTGCTTAAGCTGGGATGTGGTGGAGCCCACCTTTAATCCTAGCACACAGGAGGCAGAGGCATTCAGATCTTTGTGAGTTTGAGGCCAGACTTGTGTTCAGAGCAAGACACAGAAAAGGCACAAAGCTACACAGAGAAACCCTGTCTTGAAAAACCCAAAGTAAGAAAAGAAAAGAAAAAAAAAGAAAAGGTAATTAGAAACAAGCAAAGGCCAGACATTTATAAGAAAAAATAAGCCTCCATGTGTGTTATTTATTTGAGACCTGGGTGGCAGGCCCCTTAAAGAGTAAAGAGGGAAAAAAGCTATCAACAACACTAGGCTTCATTCTCATAGTTTCATGCATTGAGTACCCACAGTGCCCTCATTGGGTTTCTGTCTCTGTCAACATAGATGCCTGCAACAAATGCTGAACTGTAACCACAGACTAAGAATTCATGACCCTAAATTTATATTCATTCTTCTTTCCAGGACAGCACATGAAGGGGGATCCTGCAAAGTTTGATTTCTTAATTGGGGTGGACACTAACATGATTGAACCACAGATATAGCCAATTTTGTATTAAGTTGCTTCCTGAGAGTAGGAATCACTTGACTTACTGCTTCCACAAATTGTACATTTAGCAGAATAGAGTCTTACCCTTAGGGCACTTTGCTAGGCTTCCATTCCATAGCAAGCACCTTCTTTATAATTGTGATAAACTCTTTGAAATTTCCTGCCTGTTTCTGAAATACTCCCACCAAAGGCCCAGACACAGTTCCCCCAAAACCTAGAAGAGCTGAGGGAAGAGATATTTTAAAATAAACAGAACTGAGTCAGTTCCCCCTTCCTAGAGAGGGTGAAGTCAGGTGTTTTCAAAAGAACAAATTCAGGATGTCTGGTGGTGACTGATTAACCATTACATGCCCCTCTCCGGAGATAACATGACCAGACCCTGGTTATGGGTTGTAAAACTCCTGACAGGGCAAATAGATATGCTGAAATAAGACAAACTCCAAGCCTAAGAAAAACTGGACAAATCAAGGATGGACCCATAGATCCCCTTCCCTCTAAGAAATTTTATGTCTATAAAAACTAACTTACCCAAGAAAGAGTAACTCCTCCCTGCCTCACTGCACTGCGGCCAGAGAGTGCTTGAGATGAGTTCCCTGTCATGACTTGTAACAGAAATAAACCTTGCTTTTGCATTCTGGTATGCTCGTCCTTGGTGGTCTCTCTGGGGGTCACACTCTGGGCACAACATTTCCCAGTTAAATGCCATCTGAATCTACCTATTCATTTTCATTTATTTCTGCCCCATTTGTTATCTTTTCACTCTAGACCTGAATGAGTCTTCAGTAATAACCATCTAACAAATTCGATATTCCTTTTAAAGAACTAGCCCCTTTTTTTTAAATTCTGTCTTGCTAAAGTTCCAGGGCATAGGCAGAATAAGAAAAATTGTGGAGCCAAAATATCACCCAAATAACCTCTAATTTACTTTCTTTGGACTGCATCTGTTTCCGTCATTACTGTCATTACTCTTAACATTCCTATCTTCCTGGTCTTAAAAGAACAGCCAATTAAGTTCTATGAACAACTTTCTTTGGTTTTTGCCACCTAAATTCTTCATATCATCCACATTTTTCCAAAAGACAATATCGAAAGTTCTATTTAGGAACAATACCACTTTTGTTGTTCCAGTTTTTTTTTCTATGTTGCTTTTATCCTGCTGTGATTAAATTTTCTGACAAGAAATATCTCAGGCAATTAATGCATTTATTTGGCTGATTGTGTCAGATTACACTCCATCACCTTGGGAGATTAGGACAGAAACTCATGCTAACAATTAAAGGAATAACCCATGGGCCAAGATTGTTTCTGGACTTCTTTCTTGCCTAGTCACTCTCTCATACTCACACAGCTTCCTTTTCCAGCCAAGGCCTCCTTTCTTTAGGATATTGCCACCCTCAATTGAGGAACCTTCCCGCATCAGTCATCAATCAACACAATCTATCACAGACAAAGCAGTTTCTGGCTATTATGAATAAAGCCACTATGAACATATTTGAGCAAGTGCTTTTGTGGTTATATGGAGGGGCATCATTCAGATAAATGCTCAAGAGTAGTATAGCTGAATCTTGTAGAAAATGACTCTCAATTTTCTGAGGATTGCATATTGATTTCCACAGTAGTTATACAAATTTGCACTTTCAACAGCAATGAAACCCCTTGCCCCATGTCCTTGCTAGCATTATCTGTCACTTGTGTTATTGTTTTTAACCATTCTGAAAGGTGTAAGATGAGAACTCAAAGTAGTTTTGATATGTATTTCCCTGATGGCTACGAACGTTGCACATTTCTTCAAGTGTTTCTCAGCCACTTTAGATTCACTACTGAGAATACTTTTTAGAGGTGTATCCCATTTATACTTGGATTATTTGTTTTGTTGTAGAGTTTCTTGCTTTCTTTACTATCCTCAGTCAGGCAAGCTAGAATCACATACACAAACATGGTATACTCACTTATAAGTGGGTATTAGCAGTTAAGTAAGATATAATCACAATAATCATAGTTAATGACAGTACAATCCATAGATGCAGAGAGGCTAAATAACAACAATGGCCTTAGGCAGGATGTGCGGCTATCCCTTGAAAGAGAAAGTAGAATGCATATTTTGGGGTGCACTGGAGGCTGGTAGAGATGGGAACAGTCAGAATCAGGTGAGTAAGGAAGGGACAGAGGGGGAGAAGAAGGTAGGGAGAGATAACTGGAATACAGGAGCTTTTAGAAGGGGGCATGAAAACAATGCATTACAAATATCCTGGAATCTATGAGGGTGACCCTAGTGAGGACTGCAAATAATTAAGAATATGGAGGCTGAATCAGGCATCTTCTATAACCACATAAGGCTTCCAGTGATGGAACTGGGACACCAAGCCAGCCACTAAATATTCAACTGACACTTGCCTTGCCTACAAGGTATGCTGAGTCAAGGCTGGCTGGTCATCAGCACATAAAATTTCTACACTCCCTACATCCCCAGTCAGTCTTGTCTGTCTTCATGAACGACACATCAATTAGTAAACTCTTTGGAATTATGAAATCACTCCTCCTGCAGCAATCAGGTCCTTTTTCATAATGGTGCATCCAACAGCTGTTTGCCTTCCCTGTTTCCCCCAGCAGTGTACACAATAAACTATTACCTCTATTCTGGTCTAAAGACAGAAAATATTCTTCACATGCAAATCCTTTTGCTTTTACTGCAATAGATATTCAATTGCATGACTCAGATAGATAGTTTGAAAATCTGAGATAATACAATCATTCAATTTAAGATTTTGCAGGTGTGATAAAGAAGACAGCAATGTCACTGCCCTGGAGAGCAACAGACTGGGACCAAGGCCACTTGTGTCAATAAAAGAGAACTTGTGTCAGAAACATTTTTTAAAAGGATTAAAATGCAGGTGTCCTAGAATTAATATGCCTTCCCAGGGAGAAATCACTACACACACTTAAGAGATTAATATGGAAAAATATCTTTAATGATAGGATGCATCCATCTCCACCTAAGGCACACAGAGGATCCAGCCTAGAAAAGATTTTTGCATTCAACATATGTTATTATCCTTGTGACTTTTAGATTCAGGATCCAGATTACACTTTAAGCAATATAAAAAGGGACAGAAGATTGCAAGTCTACCCACTTAGACAGATGGGAGACTTACACAGCAAGAATGTTTCCAAAATTGTTTCTTAAATACCCCAGTGAAACAGCAGGAGCTTCTTCAGTGACAGGGTTCAGAGGAGAAGTTCACAAGGAATGAGAAAGAGAGGAGAAGAATAAGGTAGAAAAGATAAAAGCTGGTGTGGGGAGGTCTTGCACAATCTATGTGCCATGTCTACTAAGCTTCTTAAGAAGAATAGCAACATGTAAACTACAACCAGGGGGGAAAGGGAAGGAAATGGACGACTTCTATGAAGTCAGCTCAAACTATATTACAATGGGACAGATTCAGGTTCTGAAGCAATTCCACCACAAAGGCCCTTGTCCCAGGCCATTACCAGCTCTCAAAAGGATATTCCTGGTTTTAGGTAAGGAGCTCTGTTTTGATTTCAATACATCAGGCCCTAAGGTAAAGCTCCCAAGGCTTAGGTCCCAGGCTTTAACTGCATCAGGCCCTAAGGTAAAGCTCCCAAGGCTTAGGTCCCAGGCTTTAACTGCCTTCCCAAGAATTTTCCTCCTCCATTCCTGAGGGTGTAAATGAGATTCTTGCTTGATCAGACAACTCTGTAACACAATAGTGTTTTACTTTTCTTCCTTCTTTTTTATTAAGAGAGGTTTTCACTGTGTAGCTTTGGAGCTTGTCCTGGAACTCACTCTGTAGACAAGACTGACCTCAAACTCACAGAGATCACCCTGCTTCTGCCTCCCAAGTGAGTGATGGGATCAAAGGTGTGCACCACCACCGCCCCGCTAGTGTTTCACTTTTCCAATAGTTGTCACCTGGTGTCCTATTGCCCATCTGGCAGAACTCTGCTTTCTGCAAAAGAACACTGGAACTTTAAGGCATGGCAGGACTTAAGGTTGGTTGTGACCCTGTAATGCCTCAATGAGCAGCTTGTTAGATATTTTTTGATATAGGGTTAGGCCTAGTGGCTGGTTGTAAACCAGAGGTGGCTCCTTTGTAATGGTTTGGAGCCAAACATCTGGACAATCAAGTGAACACATGTGCACTCTACTGTCCTAATCTCTAACAGGCCTGGCTACAGTACACTTATCTTTGGGGGGGTTTTTTGAGGCAGTCCTCCCTTAACTAAATTCTATTTTGTGAGACATACTATCCCCTAAGAATTAGTAAATCTGTTATATCACCAATTCTACCCTTCTACATCACACCTTAGTAGTGGAGTGATACCCAACACATAAGATGCCTTTTACAACCTCCACAAAAGTAAGTGTAAATGGATCTTAAACGTGAAAAGTAAATGCAAAGTGCTAAACCTCTACAAGGTACTGGAGAAACTAGGCCTCTTCAATTTGAAAAACTGTTTTTGTGGAAGGCACAAACCAGCTTGACCACATAGTGCCATGGCAGGTCTAAGGGCCCAGACACAGCTTCTGTGACTGGCTTACTAGCAGGCAACAGCCAGATACAGAAAAATCCATAAGATTATACCACCCAGGTATCCGCCCATAGATGGGGAAGCACTTAACATGCCAAAAACTCCAAAAATTAGATAAGGTGGCTAGATGTCCCTGAGTCTAGCACACACCTATTTTTGTTTTACAGATACCCCTAGACAATTGTCAGCCAATCAGGGTCCTGAACCCTGAAAATCCCCTCACCTCAAACACTGCTATTATAAAAACCCCACTCCATCTCAGCTCAGGGCTCTCTGCTCTCACTGTTGTGTGGGACAGACAGATCAAGCCTCTGAGCTTGAAAATAAAGGCTCTTTACTTTTACATACTGGATTCAGTCTCCTTGTTGGTCTTTAGGGGATTCCTGTGAGCTGAGCATAACACTTTTAATGGAAGCACCAAAAGCATGATGAAGTTGACTACAAAGATGTTTCTACAAACATCTCCCTGCCCCCCATGCTGTGTGCAGATTCAGCCCACAGAGCAAAGTTATTGAGAGTCCTATCCTGGGACAGGAAGTTTCAAGGACCACATGGGACATCTCTGGCTGCAAGTTTCCACCCATATCTGGGGAGGCCCCACCACACTGTCTCCTGCACCTCATCATCTTCCCCACCCCATCTGGGGACAGCAACACCACACTCACAATATTGTTGTTTCCAGATTGTCCATGCTCTCTGCTGAGCTCCCTGCAGGAGCACTCACAGCAGACCACAGGAAACCACTGGCAGGTTCTCCTCTTCAAAGTCAAGCCCAAAGCTTTCTGACTGACAAGTCACCTGGAGGGACTGATTGTCTAGTGAGGCCTGAGTGACAAGAGCACCACTGATAGGGTTACACTCTGCTTAAAAACACAGCACAGTGGATCTTAAGCCTGCCTTTCACAGAAGGCATTTTCTAAATCAGCAAATTTCTGCATTTCAATAGCACTTGTCCTGGGCTCCAATACAAACCCTGCAATATTATTGTACTCCATAGGCACATTCTCTTCTTCCTCCTGGAGACAATGTGGCTAGCTAGTGTGCACAGCCCACTGCACTGTGTGGTGTGGGGTGATTCCCTGTCACACAGCTGGAAGGGTTTCCAGAATATTAACAACTGAAAAGAGATCTAAAGACAAAAAAGGAGATGTTTGTAACATGAATTGTTACAGGGTCTTATTAATAAAAACCTGGAGCCAGATATTGGGGTAAAAACTGAAAGATCAGAGAAGCAGAGCAAGCCACAGCCAACCTCACCTCACAAACTCTTCAGCTGATCCTGTTTCCTCAGACTGAAAGCGTTTGACGCCTCACTTCTGAAGATCTCAATTGGAGGGCTTAAAAAGCCTCTATTTCCTGATCCTCACCCCTTATATAACTTTCTGCATCCCGCCATCAATTCCTAGGATTAAAGTTGTGTGTCCTTCCTAAGCAAAGACATGAGATCTCAAGTGCTGGGATTATAGCTGTGTGCCACCACACCTGACTCTCTTCCCAGTGTGGCTTTGAACTCATAGAGATCCAAATGGATCTCTACCTTCCAAGTGATAGGATTAAAGGCATGTGTGCCACCACAGTCTGATCTCTATGTCTAAATAGAGGATGTTTCTGTCCTCTGATAGCCAGATGTGTTTTGTTTCTTGGAGCACGAATAAAATATCACACAGATGTGTATTCTGTGACTTCTTATTGAGGTGAACTAGAAGAACTAGTTCACAAACAGATTAGGAACTAGACCACAAACATGATAATAGGTCTTTCTCCCATCAGAAAGCTGGATGGGCACATCCCTAGGGTTACAATGTGATTACAGAACACAGCAGAGTGGTTCCTGGCCCGTTGTTCTACCCCTGACCCAGGCCTTTTCCAGATCTGCAGAGATTTGCATTTCACTAGAACTTGCCCCTGGATTCAATAACAGATACTTTTATCTTCCTGCACTCCATAGGCGCTTCCCCTTCTTCCTCATGAAGACAAAGTGGATAGCTTGTACAGTCCATTGCACAATGTGGAGTGGAGTGATTTCCCTCTTCTCCAGGAGGAGTGTCCAGAATATTAACAATTAAATAGATTTTAGTACACAACAGATGGTGTTTGTTCTGTGGTTTCACACTGAGGAGAGGTGAACTGAAGGTACTTTTAATGTTGACACAGAGACTTCAGACAAACAGGAGAGAAAAGCAGAAACCAGATCATAAACAAGATGATCAGTCCTTCTCCCACCACAAGGCTGGATGATGGCTCCATTGCTTTAGGAGTTTCCTTATGAAATTTAATCTCTTGGCAATTTAATAGTAAGAAGTGAAGTCCTCACAATAAGTTGAATACTTAGAGAAATGGAGCAAGGAAGAACGCAGCTACGAACAGTATTTTTAACTAGAACAATTTCCACAGCAGACAGGTGAAAAACATCAAAACACAGCAGTACTAGTCAAAGGATATTTTTACCTCAAAGTAATGCAGGAACAAACATAAATTATAAAAATGATGCAAAGACATGCCTCTGGCATGTTTATGTTGCAGTAAAAGGTCTTACCTGAAAGTCAAGGAAATGGCACCATGAAAGTAGATTGCTTTGGAGACTATGCTACCTGTCAATCTTGACCTAAAGATAGCTGTACCAATGTGACAGTTCGCACAAGTACAAAAGATAGGGAACACAAATACACAAAACTTCAAGAAAATGTCATCTATCAGCATTGTGGTCACTGCTCTTAATTGGATGACTCTGCTGAGCTATTTGCAGCTCAGAACAAGGCTGCTTTTGCCTCTGGAGGCTGGCTCTGAAGAAGGCCACAGCTCTTTCCATGATGGACACAAAGGAGTTCATTTTCACTATCTCTGGCTGCTGTCTGTCTCAGGCCTGTGACACCACTGAAGAGAAATCCATTCTTTAATCTTTACTGTTTTTAACTTTACTTAGGTGGGAGTTTTGCCTACATGTCTCTCTGCACACTAAAGAGTCCAGAAGAAGGCAGGAGATGACCAGGACTGGAGCTAGAGCAAATGCTTAGCTACCATATGGGTTCTAGGAATAGAACTTAGGTATTCTGTAACAACCCGCAATGCTACCAATTGCTGAGCCATCTCTTGAGCCCTTCTTTTTAATTAAAATGTATTGCTATAATTTTACTTAAAAGATATTACACCACTTTCTCCTTTTTTCTCTTCACTCCATCCCTTCTCAAATACTTCCATTCCAACTTCTTCCTTGATAACTATGTATGAAAAAGTATGCTGATATACATGAAGACAGTCTTCTAAGTCTGTTTTTAGGAAATTTTATGTACATGGTTGTGGGGATGAGAGCCTTAAGGAATTATATATTAGTGACACAGAAAAATTCTCAAGCTTGTATGTCAAAGATCACAATTAAAAGTGTTTCAAGTAGGAGGCCTGGTAGATGTCCATGAATTCATAATCTGGGTTCTGTTCATCTTGTGCAGCAAACTGGGTGGTGGAGTAGTCTCATTTCTATTAAGTGGATAAAATAACCAGACCCAAAGTAAATTTGGTGGCAAATATTCACTTGACTCAAAATTTTATTGTACATCCCTACCAAAGAAAATGTTACCGTTTATGGTCCCCAGAATCTCATGTTAATCATAACATTAGACATTTCCCATAGTCTTTAAAAATTCCAACATTTAAAGAGTCTACAGTTTCCTAAAGTTATATTCTGTAGAAAAAAATGAGTAATAGCCTAGTTCACTGTTTTCACAAAGGGAAGAATAGCATCCTGCATCTCATTGTGCAAATTCTGAGACTCTTAATGGTATTCTGGGATCTCATGGACTAGACAAGCTCCATATTTCAGGCTTTGCCATCCTTAGCACACACAGCTTTCCTACAGTGCTGATACTATTGCATACTTGCACCTCTCCATGTTTATCCTATGGTTCTAGAATCTACCATAGCTTCAGGTTCCTGCTGTAAGCAATGTTTTCTCAAGCCCTTTCTGCAGGTATTTAAAATCTGTGACATAGTGATCAGATCTCCATGAACCCTTCAATCTCAGATTGGCAGTCAAGACACCAAGGAAGAAGAATCTCAGCAAACGCCCAAACATCTGGGCTCTACCCAGATTGCAAACAAGGGTAGTCTCTATTCCTTCAATCTACTGTATGTTGATTCTACTATTAACCTGATTACACTCTATCCATAGTCTGGAGTCAGAGAATGATAAATGTGGGTTCTTATTGCATAATCCAGTACCAAGAAAATGGAATGGAATGGTGCTATCACTTCTGGAAGAGAGAAAAGACCTCTCCTATCAATGAACTTTATATACAAGACAATCTCTCATAAGCACAACCCAGAGAATAACATGATCTAGATAATCCTTCCCACATGTGCCTGGAGGAGTGTCCCTTAGCTGATTCTAAATCTTATCAAGTTGAAATTCAATATTAACCATCTCACCAAATTAATAAAATTTACTGTGTAGACAGAAAACTTTTCTTTTTTTAGTGATATGTCAAATATGAATGAGCCATGTTTGAGGCCAAAGCATGTAAAACCTTTTGAGCATGGACTTACTCCTTTCCCAGATATAAGCAGCAATTGTCTCAAGATTGCAGGACCAAATTATGAATCTCATGTAGAGTAAGGCACAGTGTAGAACTCTTCTGATCCACACTTTTACCTCATTAACACAGAGTCCCATCCATGCATCCTCAGGAACTGACCTATGATCTTGTTACCAAAGAAAAGGAGAGAGAAACAGACAGACAGACAGAAAGACACTGAGAAGAGAGAGACACACACACAGAGAGACTCCCTAAGAACTCATGGATGGATCTTACAAAGTCACCAAACGTGTAAGATGGCTTCCTATCAATTAAGTGGGGCTCTCCCTCATAAGGCTACACTTTCCCAAACTTCTTTCTACTAATAATCTGTAAAATTCCATAATAAAAATTTCTTTTTTACCCAGGTATCATCACGTGTGATAGAGGCTGGTGGACATCTTCAAATTCCAGGCCTAGCATATCTACTACATGGAGAGTTCCAGGCCAGACAAGGTTAGAATGTGAGTCTCAAAAGACTCAATCCAAAATTCTCTGCTTCATAAACTTGAGGGCTGTGAAAATGGTTTAACACATAAAGTGCTCACCTTGCAACTATCACTTTACTTCTGCATTAAAGACAATTTCAAGAGTGCATGCGTGTAATCCAGTGTTTTAAGGCAAGAGAAAAGGCTGACAGGAGAAATCCTGCAAGCCGATTGACATGTGATAGCAAATTACTGACCCTGTCTCAAACATGCTAAAGGGAAAGGACCGCCATCCAAAATTGTTCTCTGACTCTTACACCCAAACCGTGACATATATGCACATATAAATGAGCACATACATACAAATAATCATAAGTACATAAATAATAAAGTTGTAATCAGAGGATGTGGCACACATATTTTATTCCAATACTTAGATGGTAAAGGCAGGCAGAGTTCTGGGACTTTGGGGCCAATGTTGAAAATTACTCAGACTGACTACTTTGCAGTCTACTAGGACACTTCCTTCCGTGTCTCAGGTTCTTTCAACCATATACATTAAGAATAGATTCACATTTAACATTTATATTTTATAAACTCACATATAACATTTTTTTCCTTGCAAAGCATTTAGACTCATATTCAACATTTTACAAACTCATATATAACATATTAACATTTATTTATTTATATTCCTTAAGGAAACTATAGAACTACTTTAGCAAATATATTTCTTATTATTTCTTATATATTTATCATATTTCTTATGTTCATTCCATCTTATTTCTTATTTAAACTTACATTTACAAGTAGCATCTTTACTTCTTACAAGCTTATTACTACATGTCTTAGGACTACCTTAGATTCTTCTTGCAAGCTTATATTCTTAAAGGAACTCTATAGATCTATTTTCCAAACTTATACAGGGCTACCATTAGCATATATTTAACTTAACAAACACCTAGATATTTCTTAACACAGATCTACCAAGAGAATTTTTACAAACTTACATATCTTATATCCTGTATAAACTTTATTTAAATCTTATAATTTATTTAAACTTTAAAGTTAAACTTTAAAGTTCTATATTTTTATATCTCAAACTATTTATTTAGACCCAAAATATTATATATTTAAATCCTCATGACACACTTAAGCCTTTAAATTTTTATATCTTAAACTGCTTTCTCAAACCAAAAAAAAATCATTTATTTAAACTTTTATCCTCATATCTCAAGCCTTCGTATTTTTATAAAAACATTATATTTTAAAACATTTTTTTATCTTAACCAGAAATAATTTGAAACCAATTTTCTTAAATGATGGCAAGTATTTGTAACCCACTGAACTCAAATGACCAAAACCCATTGTTATGCCCAGTTCGCCCCCAAAGAAGCCAACGGGAGACTTAGGTACAGAATGCAAAAAGCAAGGTTTGTTCAGATGAAGTCAAAGTTTACAAGCCGAGGCAGGGGGCTCATTCCAAATCTCTCAAGTACAGCAGGGAGATTGGAAGGAGCGCACCCTTTCTTTGTGAGGCTAGTTCTTAAAGGCACAGACCACATAATTCATCTCTCACAGCCTCCCTTCTTTCTGGTTCACATCAGTAATTTTTCATGTTATCTTTATTTCTTGTTTGTTAAACAACCGTGTCTAGGAGTTTTACGAGCTGACTCCGGGGTTCGAGAAGTTTGGGATGTTTTATGACCACTTAGCCTCTGCCAGATGGTCATATATTCTGACTCTGTGTTTTTCTAAGTTTCTGTAGCTGATAAAGCCACCTGGGAAAAAGGGGTCTAACTTCTTATCTACACTTAGGAATCCTGGTTTAGGCTCCTCTTTGTCTGTAGGGGATAGAGGAAGGGGGGTTATTGAGGTTTCACACCATGTAAATTTTTATTTTTCCTGTGGAAACAAAAGCATAATTTTCCCAGTATCTTGAACTAGTAATTTAACATGTCTTTTTAAGCAATACCAGGACAGAGAAGGGTTAACAAGAGAAGCTGCTGGCCGGCAGAAGAGACCTTGAAGTTATCACAGTAAAGGGAGGGAAGGGGAGCAGTGGGCATAGAGCGTGTCCTTGACTGCCAGTGTTCCTAAAAAAAAGTTTTTGTTAACTCCTCTGACTAAAGTCAGATTCTCTGCTCAGTGTTCACACAGTTTTTGTCAATTGCAGGCAGACCCCATTGCCCTGTCCAAAGCTCTCATCTTTGCTCCCCTGTACCGAGAGCACACACCCCCACCCTCGTGAGAGCCGCCAGCTGGCTGCAGTACTGATAGCAAGAGAGCTAGGGAGGGAGGGAGGTGGCCTTTGCTATGCCTCTCTCTCCTCCTCTTCCTCTAGGAAAATAAGGGAGGTTAGTAGACAGAAACAAATAACATTTACACAGACAATCCAAGAACCGGAACATCAGCACTGAGATGACAGCCTCATTCACAGCCAGCAAGCCCCTCTTGCAGTATGCAAGCCCCACCTGGCAGGAGCTACCTGTTCATCTCAGTTCAGTCGGGGAGTGGGGGTGAGGGACCCAGTTCCCTCTATTGTGGCTCGCACATCCTTTCAGTGGGCTAGGCAAAGGTATAGTGGAGAAGAAAGGAACTGTCCCATAGCGTCCGTCACAGTCAAGTCAACAATGAGAACAATTAACACATTACACACAAGACCAAGGGCACACGAAAAACTTTGCCCCAACAAGACAACCAACAAAGCTCCAAGAACAATGACAACCTGATGTGCTCTGGGGGGAGTGACCCTCCAGGCTCAATCACACCAAAAAACAATCCAGACTCGAGGATCTCTGTCCTTGATCAAACAGACATCAGGGGCTTCCACATCCCTGTCAGTCAGACATGCACCTTTTTTTTTTCTTGGAAGAGGAGAGAGTAAAGTAACAATGATCACAACAAAACATACAAAAAAAACCCCACAAAATGGCTCTGACAAATTCCCGGGACAAAATACAAAGTGGCACTTCCTCCCACCACCGTGGGGGAATGTTGGGGACCGATTCCGGACAGTGGTGTCCTTACTTTATCAAACCTTACAAAGGCAGGAAGTTCCTGGCCTAACCTCGGGCTGTACAACTTCCTGGAGTACGTGCTAATCAGCCAGGTGCAGGGGCCTGGGACCAAAGCGACCTCACCCTCCCTTAGGAATTTTCCATCCTTCTCTCCATGCTTCCCCTGTTCCCCCTCCCTGCCTGAAGCCCTGTTTATAAGCCTCAACACCCAGTCGATAAATGAAGACCTCCACGCAACTCAGACTGACTCTGTCTTCCTTTACGCGCCTGGTCTCCTTTCTCTCTCGCCCCCATTGATCTTTCAGGAGGTGCCTCCTCGGGTCTCATCAAATAACCTGGCCCGCGGGACCGGGCAAGTGGCGCCCGAACGTGGGGCTCGAGGCACGGTGACCTGCCGGACGACGGACAACGGACAACGGAAGGGGCCCCGGAGAGGATCAGGGTAGAGACGCCCGGACCGCATCACTCGTGCAACGCGGGAGAGTCTTGAGGTAAGTATGTCGTCCCATCGATCATGGGCAAAAATTTATCTAAAGAGGCTGTTTTTCTAAAGGAGATGAAAAGGTAATCTTAGGGAGAGAGGAATAAGAGTTAAGAAAAAGGATTTGATAAAATTCTTCCAATGTGCAGAGGAGAAATGTCCCTGGTTGGTGATTAATGGACCAGGAATTCACCCTCTGACTTGGAACAAGGTTGGAAAAGATATTAACAAATTAATCAGAGATGGGGAAAATGTCCCCGATGCCTTTTTTAGTTTTTATGGTGTGAATAGAGATGTTCTAAAGGAGGCAAAGGGAGATGGGCATGTTTCACATTTACTAGCCCTTGCAGAGGATTTTCTCTCAAACTCCCCCTGCCTGACACCCAAGGGTCCAGAGGTTTATTGACATCTACCAGTAAGAGCGCTCTCTGTCCTGTCTGTGTCTCTGTCATGTTACTTTTGTTTTATACCAGTCGATCGATTTGTACTTTGCAGGCTCTCACTGGGGCAGACGTGTCCGGACAGTGAACCTGGCTGCGAAGGGAGACGTCCCAGAGCCCTAAGGCCACCTCAGAGGTGATGATTTGGTTTAGGAGCATCTTTGGGTATCTTCCCCCAAGGTGGGAGGAAGTGCCACTCTGTATTTTGTCCCAGGAATTTGTCAGAGCCATTTTGTGGGTTTTTTTTTTTTTTGTATGTTTTGTTGTGATCATTGTTACTTTACTCTCTCCTTCTCTTCAAAGAAAAAAATTTTTTTTTTAACTAAACGAAAAAAGGGGAACTGCTGCAGGCCACAGGAATATATCATAAAAACTCAGCTGGTTATGGCAAAGTCACTACCTGGAGGAATCAGGCTATTCCTCCAGAGGAAGCCAAATCCCAAGGAGTTTTTGGTGTTACTTGGCTTGTTATATATCAGCTGTATTCTGTTATAAAAATCATGTGTGCCTTCATAGTTTTCCCAATTGATTTTTCCCTAAGAAGGGCTAACAATGTGCACTGATTACTCTCTAGACATACACATTCCAGGCATTTGGAGAACAGCCCCAGGAAAGGCTTTCTCTGGAATCATATATCTCCCCTAGCCATTTTCAAGGACTAAAGGAGACACCACCCAGGTGGTCACCCAATTTCCGAGGACTAACAGTGATAACCACCCACATACAAGTCTCCTGACTTAAGGTAAATTCCACAAGGAGACACCGCCTAGGAGAGGTGGATGTTAAGTAATAGCTTTACACAGTTTAGCTCGGACCCTCCCTTTTATATACCGGGACTTCCAGGGCACAGAAAGGAAAAGAAAAAAGAGAATGGAAGAACTAGATGGGTAAGAACTTGAGAGGAACAAACTAAGATGGGGAAGAACTAGATCAAGGGCTAAAAGAGAGGACTAGAGGAACGAGATGGAAGATGAGAAAGAGCCAGATGAGAGAAAAGGAGATGGGAGAGGAGCTGATAGGGGAAAGAACTAGAGAGATGAGAACGTAGAAGGGTCAGAACTATATGAAGGAATTAAGATAGAACCTAGAGGTAGATAAATATAGAGAAATCAGGCAAGAAAGGAGCTAGACATGAGAGCAGAATAGAAGCTGTGTAGAGAGAGAACTGTCACAGAATAATAAAGTGTGTGAACAAAAAAAAAAAAGGTGCATGTCTGACTGACAGGGATGTGGAAGCCCCTGATGTCTGTTTGATCAAGGACAGAGATCCTCGAGTCTGGATTGTTTTTGATGTGATTGAAGCTGGAGGGTTACACCCCCCCCCCCAGAGCACATCAGGCTGTCATTGTTCTTGGAGCTTTGTTGGTTGTCTTGTTGGGGCAAAGTTTTTTCGTGTGCCCTTGGTCTTGTGTGTAATGTGTTAATTGTTCTCATTGTTGACTTGACTGTGACGGACGCTATGGGACAGTTCCCTTCTTCTCTACTAGACCTTTGCCTAGCCCACTGGAAGGATGTGTGAGCCACAATAGAGGGAACTGAGTTCCCCACCCCCACTCCCCGATTGAACTGAGATAAACAGGTAGCTCCTGCCAGGTGGGGCTTGCATACTGCAGGAGGGGCTTGCTGGCTGTGAATGAGGCCCTTGTCTCAGTGCTGATGTTCCGGTTCTTGGATTGTCTGTGTAAATGTTATTTGTTTCTGTTTACTAACCTCCCTTATTTTCCTAGAGGAAGAGGAGGAAAGAGAGGCATAACAAAGGCCATCTCCGTCCCTCCCTAGCTCTCTTGCTATCAGGACTGCAGCCAGCTGGCTGCTCTCACGAGGGTGGGGGTGCATGCTCTCCATACAGGTGGGCAAAGACAGGAGCTCTGGACAGGGCAATGGGGACTGCCTGCAATTGACAAAAACTGTGTGAATACTAAAGAGAGAATCTGACCCTCCCTTCCTTTACTGTGATAATTTCAAGGTCTCTTCTGCCGGCCAGCAGCTTCTCTTGTTAGCCCTTCTCTGTCCTGATATTGCTTAAAAAGAAATGTTAAATTACCAGTTCAAGATACTGGGAAAATTATGCTTTTGTTTCCACAGGAAAAATAAAAATTTACATGGGTTTTGGTCATTTGAGTTCAATGGGTTACAAATACTTGCCATCATTTAAGAGACTTGGTTTCAAATTATTGCTGGTTAAGATAAAAAATAATGTTTTTATAAAAAATGACTTGAGATATATATATATATATATATAAAAAAAAACCATGTTTCAGATTTCTTTGTCTTGCTATTCTGCTGTTACATTGAGACTCCAAAGGGTCATAGTTGTAAAAATGTCTGTCTACTCTACAGGTATGAATGAAAAATGTGGCCACATGTATGTTTGGTTTTGAATGTCTGAGTTTGCATGTCCTTTGTGTTAAGAAATACAAGTTAATACTAGTCATCTGGCTATTCAGATATTATTTTAAAACATAAACTGTTCTATTTAAATAAAAAAAAAACTGAGAGGTATATTTGACTAATATATCTATAGGAGAACAAATTGGCCTGGTTATTGTTACCAAACTTAGAGATATTTTCAAGATTAGGCCTAGATTTGTTTGGCTCAGATACATTTAATAGATAATAGTCCTCAAACCTGTCAAAGATCTGATGAATATGGCATTTACATTATTTGATAAAAAGCTTACTATAGCAAACAGAGACTCCGAGCTCCCCAGCTCCTAGCAATGACTCCCAAGGTCTCCAAAAAAGATATGAAACAACAACAAGAAGATGCCACCTGAATTGTGGACAATGCTGTCCTGACACCTGTCCTGCCAACACTATGAAGACTAGGAGCCTGGGATGATGGCAGTCTGGGTAATGGATAATCTATGTTGTTTTTTAAATAGACTTAAAAGACTGCACTCAGGTAAAGTTTATCCTTCTCAGATCTTTGATGACATTTATGACTGGACTAGCTATAGCTTTCTCAGCTTAGTAATTGATTGATCAATGGATTAATTAATTAAAGCTAATAAGTCTCTTTAAAAAAGATAAACAGGTTCTAAATATAGACTTACAGATGTTTTTCATTGGGCCAAGGAAATTTCAGTCCAATCTATACTTGGTTCTCTAGATAGAAAAGACACTATGGATTTCAGGGCAAATTGATAATACTACAATTACTAAGACTATGGGTCTAAAAGTTCCAAATAAGTTCATAAGTTTTAACTCCTGTTCCTAGTTTATATCTGTCTCAACAGGTTTCCACTTGGCTGACAGATACATCCAAGCATCATTTGCTGGTGACAACCTACTGCAAACGACTATGAGCCCTGAACTTGCTGAAAGCTGATATGGACCAATTCAGCCGATATGCATACCATCTCTTCAGCTGGTCAATAAAACGTTCCCTCTTGTCTTTGACTAACATTCTGGCTTTCCAGGGCCTTGACAACAACGTCCCAATGTCAGCAGGAAGTAATTACAGAAGAGAGAAAACATCGCCCCTTGTTTCCCCCCCACTCCAGAATGTTAGCTCAAAAGGGAATTTCTTGTCATAGGGAACCTGAGATAAAGTTCCAAGTTCCTTGAAAATAAGGAACTCTGTCAGCCATCACAAGGCTTTTGGCCCTGTGCCTCTGCTAATTACTGTTGGCTCTTATATCACTGATGTCTTAACTAAATGATGATTCATGTCTGGGTACCACTAAACTGAGGATGCTAGAATTCCAATATCCACCTTGGAACCCATGACACACTTGCAGATGGCAAAAACTAAATAAGGGGAAGCTTGCTTTGCCATTGATAATGGGAAAACTTCTATGTTCTGGTCCAAATAGTCTCCGATATGGAATTCTTTGAGCAGAGAGGCAGATACACTCGAGAACCTGTGTCTATGACTATTGCCCTCTTGTTAGGTATTGGGGGCATCACTGCAGGAATTGGTACAGGAACTACTGCCCTCGTGCAGAGCAACCACCTTATGCAGTTACAAATGGCTATGACTACTGACCTAGAGGCCATAGAAAGATCCATTTCTGCTCTGGAGAAATCTTTAACCTCGCTCTCTGAGGTTGTGTTACAAAACATAAGAGGTCTGGATTTACTATTTTTAAAGGAGGGGAGATTAAGTGCAGCCTTGAAGGAAGAATGCTGCTTTTATGCCGACCATACTGGTATTGTCAGGGAATCAATGGAAAAATTAAGGGAAAGGCTGGCTCAAAGCAAAAGGGAGTTTGAAAATCAGCATGGGTGGTTTGACCTTTGGTCCCTGGGCCTTTCAGCGGTTGACTCAGTTTATCAAAAATCAGATTGATTCGGCCTTACCACAACACGTCTCCATTCATTATCACAGAGTAGATTCCGAGGAGGCCGGCCAGGAGCCCCATCAAGGACTCAGATTCAGTGTCCTAAGGCCCTAACTTCCCCACGGTCCTGCTAGAGGGTACTCAATGACGGGAATAGTACAGGGCCCACGCCAGAGACAACAGCATACAGAGGTCGCCCGAGACCGGCTCAACACGGCACGCTGCCGAGCGTGGGAAGCCCCCTGTGTAGCCTAAGACAGGGACTCTCTCGGACCACCCCGATCACATGGACTTGGTCCATTTTTGAGAAAAGAGGGGGAACTGTTGGGGACCGATTCCGGACAGTGGTGTCCTTACTTTATCAAACCTTACAAAGGCAGGAAGTTCCTGGCCTAACCTCGGGCTGTACAACTTCCTGGAGTACGTGCTAATCAGCCAGGTGCAGGGGCCTGGGACCAAAGTGACCTCACCCTCCCTTAGGAATTTTCCATCCTTCTCTCCGTGCTTCCCCTGTTCCCCCTCCCTGCCTGAAGCCCTGTTTATAAGCCTCAACACCCAGTCAATAAATGAAGACCTCCACGCAACTCAGACTGACTCTGTCTTCCTTTACGCGCCTGGTCTCCTTTCTCTCTCGCCCCCATTGATCTTTCAGGAGGTGCCTCCTCGGGTCTCATCAAATAACCTGGCCCGCGGGACCAGGCAGGGGAAGATACCCAAAGATGCTCCTAAACCAAATGGTCACCTCTGAGGTGGCCTCAAATGGCTCAAGACCAAGAGGTCTCTTGCCCAAATCAGGGAATGAGACGTCTCTCTTTCCCTCCCAGGATCACTGTCTGGACACGTCTGTCCCAGTGAGAGCCTGCAAAGTACAAATCGAGCCTGCAAAGTACAAATCGATCCACCGGTACAAAACAAAAGTAACATGACAGACACAGACAAGACAGAGAGCGCTTTTACCGGTAGATGTCAATAAACCTCTGGACACTTGAGGGTCCTGGTGGGGTCTCTGGGGTTCCCGGCCAATGCACCAAATGTTATGCCCAGATAGGGACCCCAAAGACTTCACCACAGACCTTAGGTTCAGAATGCAACAGCATGGTTTATTTCTGTTTGTTTACAAGCCGCGGACAGAGAAGCTCGATCCAAAGCACTCACTCGTAGTTGTGAGGCCAGGAGGAACTTGCTTTTTCTTTGTGTGGCTAGCTTTTTAAAGGCAAAATCCACAAGCCCTTCAGGGGGGTTGGGGGAGTTTTGCACAGGTGCAACTCGGATTGGTATATTTCTATCTCTGTTCTCTTTTACTGATTGGTGGTTACAATTTATTGCTTTGGGGGCAGTCCAGCACAAATCCCAGGCTTTGTCCTTGAGGCACCATGTGGGCTGGCTGGCCAAGCATGTACTGCACATAACTCTAAGTTGGTGAGGGGCCCCAGAAAGTAAACATCTGGCTGAACTTTGAGCAGTCAGAGCATGTGCAGAAAGGGAGCTACTGCAAGGACTATGTCTTTTGTTCATAGCCCTCCCAGAAACTGCTTGCTCAAGTCTCAGGAAACTGAAATTGAGGCCTGATCTCTGAGAGAAGACTGAGTAGCCAGTTATGGCATCTGCTTGGTCCTTTCAGTCTGAAGCCCTAGACCTGGAGCTACTGACAGTTGTGATCTACCATGAGGGTGCTAAGAATTAAATCCAGATATTCTAGAAGAGTAGTCAGTGTTCTTTAACTACTGAGCAATCTTCTCAGCACTATCATTCAGTCCATTAACTACAATTTTAATGGTGGCTTTAGAACTTGAGTTTATTTTCTCCTTCCTTGGTGATTGGATCATTGATATTTGTGTTCCCCTGTTAATCATCAATTTATTTAATATTTGAATTTAATAGATTAAAGAATACTAGATTGAATAAATAGGTAGCATTCCACTAAGTAACAAGTTCCTATCAACTTGATCCAAACAAATAACCTAATCTTGCCATGTATCTAAAGGCTATTATTATTTCATACATTTTTCATCAGAAATAACATCTAACCTGATGTTTCACTGTTCCCATGTTCTTTAGCTTTATACAATATTAAAGGTATTTTCTGCAAATGTATATGACCTGGTACTGAAGTATTTGCTAAGAGTATTTCAGATGTGTGGAATATAAATTGAAAATTAGAACTTAAAAGTATAGAAATTGAATTGACTTGGAACCGCATTGCATTAGTCAGTGTTCTCCAGAGTAACAGAACTTATGGAATGAATCTCTCTGTCTCTCTGTCTCTCTCTCTGTATCTCTTTCTCTCTACCTGCCTATCTATCCATGTATCATTCCATCAATATCTCTGTGGGCATATATATGTATACATATATATGTACATACATGCACACGTAGATATTCATATGGGGATTAATTGGAATGCCTTACAAGCTACAGCTCAAAAATTGCAAGTTATGAATGGAAAGTTGATAAATCTAGTAGCTGTTCAATCGCATGAGTCTAGGTATCTCAGTATTTTTTTTTTTTTGCTAGACTCCTAAGGAAGTAGTCTTCAATGCCAGTTAAAGAATGGATGTGCTGTCAAAGTGAGGTAAAACAGGCAAAGAATTAATACATATCTTTCCTTTTTTTTTTGTCTGTCCAGCAGAAGGTGTGATCCAAATTAAAGATGTGTCTTCCAGCCTCAAATTCTGAACTAAAGGTGTGTGTCATCTAGCCTCCGGATCTGGGTCAAACACACTGTTGTCTTCTTGCCTCAAGGTCCAGATCACAATTGTGCCCTGTATTTCTGAATCATAGTTCATTGCAGATATAGTCAATTGAGTTGACAACCAAGAATAGTTATCACATTCCACAACTTATCAACTTGACACAATCTTATCTCCTTATGTCATGATTAGTTTCCAAATGAAAAACAGTAACCAAGTCATAATTATGCCTAAACATAACACAACTATCCCACATAAAATCAGAAATGCATTACATATTTAGCATAGTAGCAATGATCCTTGTGGACAACTCTCTAGTATCTCAAACTTACATCTGATAACTGTGAAGGCGATACAGACTCCATCTTAGGAAAAGGCCACCACCTAAGACTTCCTGCTGTACTCAGTTCCAGGAAGGATCTCAGGAATGTACCATAACAATTTGAGCAGATACAGGACAATTTGCTTCTGTAGACATTCTGTCTGTGATTTATGGCCCTTGAAGCTATCTAGAAAATCCTACTAAGTAGCCCAAATAATCCTTCTCAGCTAGTTGTGGTTCCCCACCAAAAAGTCCAACCCAATGGTTTCAAATGTGTTTTCATGGTCAAAATCTAGACCAATAGTTTCAAAAAATCACCTTTCCCCATCCCTTCTACCCAATCCCAAGTTGCCAAAGCATGTAATTCCAAGATTTTTGTTTTCCCCGAGGAAACCTCTCTAACTCTGGGCTCGCTGCTGCTGCCACATTTCCCTTCAGCAGGAGTGTGAAAGCACCAGATTCAATCCTAATAATACAAGGACCCTTATGTGTTTGTATTAGAAACTAGCTCCTTCTTGGTCTCTGTTTGTTTGTTTGTTTGTTTGTTTGTTTGGTTGGTTGGTTGGTTCTCTCGTGGTTTTTTATTTATTTTTATTTTTTTTAAAGATTTTATTTATTTATTATGTACACAGTGTTCTGCCTGCATGTATGTCTGCAAGCCAGAAGAGGGCACCAGATCTCATTACAGATGGTTGTGAGCCACCATGTGGTTGCTGGGAATTGAGCTCAGGACCTCTGGAAGAGCAGTCAGTGCTCTTAACCTCTGAGCCATCTCTCCAGCCCCTTCTTGTGGTTTTTTGAGACAGGGTTTTTCTCTGTATAGTTTTTGAGCCTGTCCTGGATTTCACTCTGTAGAGCCTCAAACTCACTGAGATTCACTTGTCTCTGCTTCTCAAGTACTGGGATCAAAAGCATGCACCATCATAGCCTGGCCATGATAGTCTTTTAATTGATGTTGCACCATATTATAAGTATACTAAAGGAACATACAATTTTCTGTACAAAGGCATTATTAACAAAATACAACACAAAAACTCATTTAGTTATAATCCTTATTTCTGCAACTGGTCACATGACCTTAGATGGTATTTAGAACTATCTTCCTCTAGCACCCATTCTGTATTTCTTCCACCTTCTGCAAGCACTTCAGCACATCTGGTTCTTTTCCTGGAAGAGTGACCCATATCTTCATTCCTGATGGATCTGTGCCCTTTGTCATCCTTCCTGGATTAAATTGTTGTAGTTTCCCAATGCCTTTAATCACAGGGCACAGTAGCACCAAGAGATGCCCCAAAGGATCTCCTGCACTCCAGACATAATCCTTCTTTCCTTCATTGTAGAGAGACAGTCCAATTTCTCTATGGTAGTCTCGATATATCACCCATCCTGATGATGTTATTCCTTCTTCAGTCTGTTGTTCTAAGGGCATTTGAATCTCAAAATAAAACCAGGGGTCAGTCTGAGTTCAGCTCAACAGAAAGTTTGTTGGACCTCCTGGCAGGAGCACAATGGCCTCTGAACAAAAACTTTTAGGGCAGCAAAATTTGGTGTTACAGAAACAGGCAGCAAAACTGTTCTAGTCAGTCACTAGGGACAATAGTGAGTGGAACTATCCCCTTTACCAACCCTTGATTACTGGACACATGGATCCTGGCTATAGGAGAAAATGTACCATATATTGGATGCTGATTTGGAGTATACACTGCCTCCTGAAGAACCTTGCCCCAGCCCTCAAGATGCTGCCACCTAATTGGTGCTGTAACAGTATCTTCAACAAACCAAAGTCCACTCCATCTTTCTCTCTGGCCAGCTTCTTCAGGATGCTGGGGAATAAGGTAAAAACAGTGGATTCCATGAGTATGGGCCCACTGTAGTGCTTCTCTGGGAGTGTAGTGAGTTCCTTGGTCTGAAACAGGACTCTGGAATAACATATCGGTGGGTAAGACATTCTGTAAATCCATTGATGGTATTTTGTGAAGCATTACATGTAGGAAAGGCAAATCCATAATCAGAATAAGTTTCTACTTCAGTAAGGACAAAGAGTTGTCCTTTCTACAGAGGAAGTGGTCCAATGAACTCAACCTGCCACAAGGTTGCTGACTGGTCACCCCAGGGAATGGTACCATACCGGGGGCTCAATGTTGATCTTTGATGTACTGTTATTGGATGATCTGGCACTCATCAGAAGGTGTACCCAGGACACCCTTGGTGAGTGGAAGACCATGTTGTTGAGCCCATGCATAGTTCCCATTTGTGCCATCATGGTCACTTTGGTCATGGGCCCATTTGGCATTGACAGGAATGGCTGAGGAGAGAGACTGACTGTCCACAGAAAGTCATCCAATTTATTTGATTATTAAACTCATTCTCAGCTGAAGTCACCTTTTGGTGAACATTTACATAGGACGCAAGTATCTTCACATCCTTTGCCATTTTTAGAGATCTATGCACATACTTCTTCCTCACATTTCTTTCTCTTTTCAACCTTGCTCTTTCCAAGTCCCTGACCACTCAGCCAGTCCATTGGCTATAGCCCATCAGTCAATAAATAGTTGTACATTAGGCCATGTTTCCTTCCAAACAAACTGTATAACCCTGTGTACTGCCTAAACTTCTGCCTACAGTAAAGATTTTCCCATCACCAGTATCTTCATGCTTGTCCCAGAATGGAGTTGAAATGCTACAGTTGTCCACTTCTGGGTGGTGCCAGCATGATGTACAGAACCATCAGTAAACCAAGCCCTAGTCTTCTCTTCCTCAGTCAACCAATCGCAGGGAACACACCCCATGAGGCTGGAAGTGCATGCTTGGGAGCAGAAGGCATTGCAACCAAAAGCATTTGGGCTGCATGTCTTTTTTATGACTAGATGGGTGCAATAACACCCAGGTCATGAAGGGCAGTTCAGGTTTCATGGTAAGATGGTAGCCTACTATGAAATATTCACTTTTTCCCAGTTGGTAGTATTATTGGCTTATTCTCACATGCTTGGCCATATTTATTTTTGAAAATGATTCTATGGGCCCTAGTGGCAGAGACCTGAAATGTCTTTAATAGAAACTGCATTGCCCCAATTCTTCAATGTTCCTATTCTTGTATGTTATTCAGGTTTTTTCTTTTCCTCTGTGTGTGTATGTGTGTTTGTGTGTGTGTGTGTGTGTGTGTGTGTGTGTGTGTGTGTGTGTGTGTGTGTAGACTATGTAGCCCAGGGTTTATGACTCACAGTGATCTTCCTGCCTCTGTGTCTGAAGTGCTGGTACTAAAAGAATGCACTATCACACACAGCTTTAAAAATGATTTTCATGGTCTAGTCTCCTCTTATCCTGGCTAGGGAGGCCAGGAGATGGTGTCAGAAACCCTGCTGCTGGAATTACAGATAGTAGTGTGTTTTTATGTGAACTGGAAATGGAACCTGGATGCTCTGAAAGAATTTTCAGTGCCCTTACCTGCTAAGGTATTTTTTCCACACTAAGTTTTATGTTCTTGATTAAGTTTTCTGTCCAAAGCATCATAGTCAGTCTGATGATGATTTAAAATGGAATTTTCGCAGGGCGGTGGTGGCGCATGCCTTTAATCCCAGCACTCAGGAGGCAGAGGCAGGCGGATCTCTGTGAGTTCGAGGCCAGCCTGGTCTCCAAAGCGAGTTCCAGGAAAGGCGCAAAGTTACACAGAGAAACCCTGTCTCGAAAAACCAAAAAAAAAAAAAAATAAATAAATAAATAAAATAAAATGGAATTTTTTTCCATTTGAGAGAATTAGCCTCAGGCAGGGATGAGATTCCTGACTGTTTATCCCACACAATGTGGTCAGCCCATTATCAATATATATACAACCAGAAAAAATGGATGCATCAGGTGGTATTCATGTATTCAGCAAACTTATTTACCCATACTTAACAAGGAAGAAGTTGGAAGGAATTTGGGAAGGCATAAAATAATGAGATAAGATGGTAATGTGATGTAATATTTTTAATTAACAATTTATAGAAATAAATTTTAAATAAAAAGAGGGACTTGATAGAGGGCTCAGCAATTACAAGTACTGGGTTTTTTACAGAGGACCCATGTTCCATTACCAGAATCAATGTGGTAGTTAACCTCTGCTATAACTCTAGAGAGACATCTCCAGACTTCTTATGGCCTCTGTAAGTATTTTCCACAGACATATACAGGCAAAACACCTGTATAAATATTTTTTTAAAAGAAGTAGAAAAATGAAAGAATGAAATTCTCTACAGTGATACCACAGCCATGAGACTAACAGAAGCCAGGGTTAATTAAAATGAAATCTTCTGGTCTTGCTTGGAAGCAGTGGTGGCCTTGAAGGGAGCCAGCCTGAACAGAGGCAAAAGCAGCTTTCTTCTGAGTATAATAAATCTCACCAAAACCATTCATCTAGGAGTAGAGTATACAGTGATCTTAGGTGACTTTTCCTTGATGTTTTCTGTATTTGATTCTCCATCTTATGTATCTTTGAGAATTGACACATCGGTACAGTTATCTTTCGAACAAACTTCAAGATTGACAGGTAGCATAGTCTCCAAAGGAATCTACATGCAGAGTGTCATTTCCTTGACTTTCAGGTAAGATCTTGTGGTGCAATATGAACATGCCAGAGGCATGTCTTGCCATCATTTTAAATAATTATATGTTTCTGCATGGCTTTCAGACAAGAATGTTGCTTAATGTCTCTGCTTTTACATTGTGATCATTTTTAGAAATGTATTTGTTAGCCGGGCGGTGGTGGCGCACGCCTTTAATCCCAGCACTCGGGAGGCAGAGCCAGGAGGATCTCTGTGAGTTCGAGGCCGGCCTGGGCTACCAAGTGAGTTCCAGGAAAGGCGCAAAGCTGCACAGAGAAATCTTGTCTCAAGAAAACCAAAAAAAAAAAAAAAAGAAATGTATTTGTTAATTGAGCATAACTAGGAAGAGGGAGAACTATACATGAACATGTCCAGACTCCCTCAGGAAAATCTACATGCTTTCTTTTTTTTTTATGAAAACTATTGTTTTGGAAATAACTTTCATGCTGTCTTGCCTCTTGCAGATAAGAAATCCTTCTCATTTCATTTGTCTTGTCTCTGGTGATGGATATCCTCAATAGTCAAACTGACTACCTCTGTAACTAATTAAAACCCCAAGATTTGGATATATGTGTGAGGGATTGTCTTTAAAGGTTTTGAAGTTAAAGACCTATCTTTAATCCAAATAATTTGAGGTAATCAATCCACATTTAGCTGCTTGGTGGCATTGCACACCTTTCACCCCAGCCCTCAGGAAGCTGAACCAGTTGGATTTCTGAGTTTGAAGCCAGGTCGATGTACAGAATGAGTTCAAGAGATAGACATATAAAACCTTTCAGAAAACTCAAAAGAAGCAATAAACAAGAGTAAGGAGCCAGGTGTTGGTGGTACACGTCTTTATTCCCAGCATTTGTGATGCAGAGCCAGGTGGATCTCTGTGAGTTCAACGCCAATCTTATCTACAGAATGAAATTCATATAGGCACTTAAACTACAGGGAGCAACCCTGTCAAAAAAAAAACTGAATAAGGTCCACCTTTAATCTGCATAGCAACACTTGAGGGTAGCCTACATATATAAAAGATATTGAAGGAGGAAGCTCTCTGTCTGCTTCTGCTTGCTCTGGCTACCAAGTTTATTCCTTTACTAGCATTGGAGTCTACTTCCTTAGAATTTTGGTGTATCCTGAAAACCAGGTGAGACATGGACTGAAGAACTACTGGACTTTTCAAATTTCCGTTGGTAGACAGCCATTGTTGGACTAGCTCAACCACAGGATATGAGACATTGTAATAATTCCACTTTCTCCATACATAGAGAGATTCATCCTCCCAGTCCTGTTTGTTAATATTCTAATCCTGCCCCTTGGCACCATGCTATGTCCTGACATAGAAGCATATTCTTAAGGGAAAATTCCACCCATTTCCCACCTCTCTCTTCTGCTTTCCTCCCAGGAAGTGTGCACAACCTCAGACTTCTCAATCTTTCTCTCCCTCTCTCTTTCCCTCTTTCTCTTCCCTTTCTTCCTTCCCCCACCAAATAAACCTCCTCACTGAGTTTGTCTGCATGTCATCTTTATCTGTCCCCTGCATTGGGGCACCTTGGCTCTCTACCTGCCAGAGCCTTCTTTATAAATTCATAATACTGTTCAAGTACAGAAGCTTGAATAATGCAGTGGTTTTTTTTCCACTGTCCTAGGAGAAAGATGTACTGACTAATAATAGTGCTTGTGAACACATTCTTACTTACTCTATTATGTTTTAAACATTCATGTTTCCCTGAAGCTTACTCTTTATTATTTTTTAATTTGCCAACAGTTTGCTCTGAATTTCAGGAATAAAACTCCTGAAGCAATGGAGTCATCATCCCACTTTCTGATGGGAGGAAGATCTATTATCTTGTTTGTGATCTACTTCCTGCTTTTCTTACCTGCTTGTCTGAAGTCCCTGTGACAGCTAGGTAATATGTACCTTCAGTTCACCTGACATCAATGTGAAATCACAAAACAAAAATATTTTATGTCTTTATATTTCACTTTAGTTGTTAATATTCTGGGCACACTTTCACCTGAGGGACAGGGAATCACTCTATCCAACATAGTAGAGGGGGCTGTACAAGCTAGCCACACAGTGTCCAAGAGGAAGAAGGGGAAGAGCCTACTGTGAGCAGAAAGATAGCAGGGTCTGCTATTGGAGTCAGGGGCAAGTGCTATGAAAATGCAAATCTCTGCAGTTTCAGAAAAGGTCTAGGTCTGTGGTGGAAGGCAGGATCAGAAACCATTGTGCTGTGACTTTAAGCACAGTGTAACCCTATGGGAGGTGCTCTTGTCACTCAGACCTCAGTAGCCAACCAGGCCCTCCAGGCGACCTGCCAGTCAGAAGTTGTGCAGGGTCCTTCAGGCTGCCAGCTTTAAGCTTGGCTTTGAAGAGAAACTGGTGCCAGCAGTTTTGTGTGCAGTGCTGTGAGAGTTGCTGCAGGGAGCTGAGCAGAGAACATGGCCGAGCTGGGAAACCACAACATGGTGAGTGAGGTGCAGAAGCCAGTGTGGTGGGTCCTTCTCAGACCCGGATGGGATCCTTCAGCCAGAATCCCTATCCTGTGAGGTCCCGTGTGGTCCTTGAAACTTCCTATTTACAGGACAGGCCTCCCGATATCTTTTCTGTGTGGGCTGCATCTGTTCACAGAATTGGGAGCAGGGAGATGTGTGTAGAAACATCTTTGTAGTCAGCTTAAACATGCTTTTACTGCACCCATGGAAAGCAGATTGCCAAACTTGGATCGGACTAGTTTCTCCAATACCTTCTAGAGCTTCAGCACTGTGTATTTAACTTTCACGTGTAAGATCCATTTATAGGGGGCTGGAGAGATGACTCAGTGGTTAAGAGCACTGACTGCTCTTCCAGAAGTCCTGAGTTCAATTCCCAGCAACCACATGGTGGCTCACAACCATCTGTAATGGGATGTGGTGCCCTCTTCTGTATACATAATAAATAAATAAATCTTAAAAAAAAAGATCCATTTATAGTTAATTTTCTGGAGGTTGTAAATGGCATCTCATTTGTTGGGTAGCACTTCACTCCTAAGGTGTGAGAGAGAAGAGAGAAGAGTTGAACTCGTGATATAAAGCATTTACTAATTCTTAGGAGATAGTAAGTCTCACAAAATAGAATTTAGCTGAGGAAGAACTACAAAAAACAAACAAACAAACAAACAAACAGCCAGATGTGGTGGCACATGTCTTTAATCCCAGCACTCAGAAGGCAGAGCCAGTCAGATCTCTGTGAGTTTGAGGCCAGCCTTGTCTAGAGAGCAAGATCGAGGACAGGCACTAAAACTACACAGAGAAACCCTGCCTCAAAAACAAACAAACAAACAAACTAATTAATTAATTAATTAAATAAAAGCCTCAAAGATAAGAGTATAGTAGCCAGCCTAGTTAGAGATTAGGACAGTAGGATACACCTTTGTTCACCAGGATCGTCCAGACATTTGGCTTCAAACCATTACAAAGGAGACATCACTTATTTACAACCAGCCAAGAGGCATAACCAGCCTAGAGGCCATATCAAAGAATGGGACTCTAACAAGCTGCTCATTGAGGCATTATAGGGTAACAACCAACTTTATATCCTGGTACGCCATAAACTTCCAGTTTTCTTCTTGAGAGCAGTATAGTTCTGCCAGATGGGCAATGTGACACCAGGTGACAGCTATTTCAAAAGTAAAAGACTAGCTGGGCAGTGGGGGCACACCTTTAATCCCAACACTCACTCAGGAAGTAGAGGCAGGTTGATCTCTGTGTGTTTGAGGTCAGCTTGATCTACAGGGGTATGTCTAGGACAGACTCCAAAGTTATACAGTGAAAATACATCTCAATAAACAACAACAACAAAAATGTATAAAGCAAACAGAAAAATAAAACACTGTTGTGTAAAAGACTGCCCTGATCAAGCAAGGTTTTCCTTTGGGCCCTCAGGCAGGGATTAGGAAAATTTTGGGTAGATCTAGTAATAGCCGTGGGCCTAGGCCTTGGGTGCTTTCTTTAAGGTTCTGATGTTTTGATGATAAAACAGAGCTTCTTCCCTAAAATCATGAATACACTTTGGAGAACTAGTAATTGTCTGGAGCCAGGGCCTTTTTGGTGGGGTTGCTTCAGATCCTGAGAATCCAACTCTTTCTACTATGCAGGGCTATGGTTATCCATCCACAGATCACTGTGGGCTTAATCAGTAATATTCTTGAGATACCCTGTTTCCCCTTGTGCAGCATGGTTTGATTAGCCTCATATTTGAGTCTGTCCCATTGTGTGATACTTTCTGCTGACTTCCTACAAGTTTCCCATTTCCTTGCATGTCCCCCCTAGAAGTAGTATAAAGGTGCTGTTCTTCTTAAGAAGCTTAGGTGACATGAGACACACCTTGTGTAAGACCTCCCCACCTCAGCTTTTATATTTTCTAACTTATACTTCTCTTTCTCATCCCCTGTGACCTTCTCCTCAAGACCCAGTCACTGAAGAAGATCCTGCTGTTTCACATCATTGGGGTACTTAAGAAATAATTTTGGAAATGTCTTTGCTGTGTATATCTCCCATCTGTCTAAGTGAGTAGACTTGCAGTCTTCTGTCCCTATTTACATTGCTGAAAGTGTAACCTGAAGACTGAACCTAAATGTCACAAGGATGATTAGCATAAGTGGAACGCAATGTCTCTTCTAGGCTGGCTCCTCTTTTAGAATTAGCTGGAGATGAATGCATGCTATCATTAAAGAGATTTTTCTTTATCTCTGAATTGTGTTGAGTGATTTCTCCCTTGGAAATCATTTTAGTTCTAGAATAGCTGCATGTCAATTGTGTTAGAAAAATGTTTCTGAAACAAGCTCTCTTGTGTTGACACCAGTGGCCTTGGTCCCAGTCTCTTGCTTTCTATGGCAATGACTTTGCTGTCCTCTATATTACACATTAAAAACATTAAATTAAATGATTGTGTCACCTCAGAGTTTCAAAACTATCAATTTGTGTCATGCAGTTGCATATCAATTGCAGTAAAAGGAAAAGGATTTGCATGTGGAGCATGGTTTCTACCTTCAGACCAGAATATTACGAATAGTTTATTGTGTACACTGCTGAGGGGAACAGGGTGGGCAATCAGCTCCTGGAGTCACCATTATGAAAACAAACCTGATTGTAGCAGGAGGAGTGATTTTGTAATTTCCCAGCATATACTAATTGCTGTCTTGTGAATGAAGATAGACCAGACTTGTTGGTGTACAATTTGGGAAGATCAACTTGTGCCAAAGATATTGAATTTTTAATTATACAGCTCTCCTATGCAGATATTTTCAGTCCTGCTTGACACAGTTATGTCAGCTCAGAGGTTTGAGCAAAGGGTCATTGACTGTAACTCTGTGTGTCAGTTTACAGATCACAGTAGCCCCCAAGTGCATATGGGAACTTCAACCTCTCTCTTATTAATGACATCCCCTCTACTAAAGAAGGTTCCACTCTTTTTGCAAGTCAATATACCTAAGTATTTTATCTTAAAATTACTTTAAAATACTATCTATTGTTATTACTTTTTAATTTTTTTCTGGACCTGAGGACCAAACCCATGGCCTTGTGCTTGCTAGGCAAGCACTCTACCACTGAGCAAAATCCCCACCCCTATTTTTAACATTTTTAAGTTCATTACTGCTTTTATCTATTTTTTTCTGTTCTCTGTGTATAGTTCATAAATTGTTTCATTCCTTCTCTCAAGAGCTGTTGATTATTGATTTTTGTGTAGAGCAGTGTCTTGTGTAGCCCAGGCTAGACTCATGCTATATAATTGAGAATTGCTTTGAACACTTAATCTGCCTCTGCTGCCCAGTGCTGGGAGACAGTTTGGCAACTCCTTCCAGGCTGGGCCCAGTGAGAAGGGAAAATGCACAAATTAATAAGTGTCCACCAGTCTCTCTGGCATTTAGGGTGACATAGAAATGAACAGAGACCTGTGCAAAACTGATTCAGCTGATGTAGTGGCAGTGCAGAAAGGTGGGGGCAGGAAGGAGGGTGAGAGCTTACCTGCTTCAACAGTAGTTGAGATTAGCAATGTGGAGTCATGTAATTAATTTTAGATTCTACAGAAATGTCCTGACTGCCCATTTTTCAGGGTCCATAAATCAGATCATTCAGTGATCTGAATAAAGGACTGACCTTGTAGTGCAATGAAATTACTATAGTTACACTGGTTCAACCAATATAAAAAGTCTGAGAAAAACAGTGCGGCCCTGCCTAGCAGACTGTTACTTTTTTTTGTTTAAGAAAAATAGATACACTTAATCTTTGGTTTGCTGTCATACTAATTCCTGATTTCTGGAACACATGGCCATCAATTGTGTTTAAACTTTTCAGAGTAATTCTTTGAGATTTTAACTACATCATGCCACAGTCTCTTTTCTTCCTAGAAGAACTATTAGAAAACAACTCATTGTTTTCTAATTCCTGACCTGTTTTTCTTTAACAACAGTTACAAAGTACTTACAGTTACTGTTTAAATGTGACCTGTGTTTTACCTTCCAGCTACGAGGCATAGGTTTGGCGTTTGGCACCACTCAACAATCAGTGTGTATTGGGATTTGTACACAAAGGAGTATGTCCTTGAAGGGGAACAGGAAGTGCTCTGAGAGCCTGGAAGAATTTCTACTAAAATACGAATACCTCAGATTTAGGGTCCTGCCTACCCCTAGGGTGGAAGAGCAGAGCAAGAGGGCCCTGTGCTGTCTGTGTCATTTGATCTCTGATCACCCAGTGGGGGAGCCACTACTGTCCTGAGTCCCAGCTGGGGGGCTTTAGCTAATGTGGGACTCTGGAAAGGCTTAGCAATTAGGAGCACTAGTGGGAGGTATCTTAGAGATTCTTTCTAGCATTATCGTCTGGCTCTGCTGTAGGGAGCTGTGAGGGAGAACACAAGCCATGTCATGGTGAATGTGGGGACCACTGACTGCAGACCAAAAGGAGCAGTTCTGCTGAGCTGTCAGAGCTTCTGTCACTTAGATGGACCATGAGCCAGACTTTGTTCTTTTGGTCCATGTGATTATCTGTCAGTGGCCCTTCTCTGAGGCTCCCTGAGTATATTGTTGTGAAGTGGGGAAGGCTCTGCCAACCTGGCTATAGAAAGCTGTGATTCTTGTAATATATGTGTCCAGGGTGCACAAATAGGATTTGCTTATAGTGAGCAGTGGGAAGACTGATTGGAAAATTGAAGATATAGTTTCTAGAAGTTCTGATCATTACACTCTACATTCAAATTTGTCTTACAAATGTTACAAATAGTTTAGCAACTGGTAGAAAGAAGTATTGGGGATCCTCCTTCAGCAATACATGATTAGAATGTTTAAAACTTTTGATACCAGTCTCAACCTGATTCAGGGAAGTCCAGTTCCAGGGGAGAAAAGAAGTTTCTCAGCAGAAGATATATTTCAGTTTTGCATGTTGTTGGACAGGTGCATAGGGCAGATTCCATATCATGGGCCATAATCCATGTGGGAGGAAATAGACATTAAGTTATTCTTCACTGATTTGTGATTCAGCATCAGTGGGGCTGGGTTTGCCTGAAACCACAAGAGGACATGAGAGTCTGTACTGTAATAGAGTGAGTTTTCCTAAATTTGCCAAAAGAGCTCTAGAGTTTGGGGCATCTCGGTTTGGAAGAAATATCAGTAGCTGGACAGTCAGAAACATAACAGTTTAAGCATCACTTGGAATTAATTTTTTGGGAGTTGTGAAGTCTGTGTTAATTTCTATACACAGAGTTAAAGGTAGTTGGTTAACATTGGTCAAGATTACACGTTTCCTGGCTGAGATTCCTATGGCCTTTTGATTAAAAGTTTACCATATTTTTCTGCTTTTGTCCTTGGCTTTTTCTGTCTCCTTTATTCTTTTACAAGTATTGTACATTTTTTATTATTGTAGCTTTGTGGTAAATATAGAAATCACATAGTATCACTATGTGTATTTTTTGTTTCATAATCCTATTGAACATTCTGTGTGTTTCCACTTTGCATGTAGCATTGCCATCAGGAATTCTGTTAAAAAATGTTGTAAATTTTTTTAGGACTACATTCAATTCATGCTGCAAATTTACCAAGCACAGCATATTAATACTGATACATCATGTTCCCATGTATCATTTATTTACTTCTTTGCTTATTTAGGTTAAGTTATGTTGTTAATTAGTGAAAGAAATTTCTTTTATTGGGTAAAAGTTGCTATAGGGCTGGTCAGGTGGCACAGAATGTATTCTACTTGGGGATGACCTGAATTCATATTCCAATGTCCAAATGGGAGGCTCATAACCACTTGCTACTCAAAATCTAGATGATCTGATGCCCTCTTTCTTTGTATATCACCTGTATACACATGAAAGACATTTTCTTTCACACATAAAAACATACAAAATCTGGGAATAAACTTTTATTCCAAAGTTGTTGTGACTCATAAACCAATTAGAGCAAAACAATTTGTTTTAAGTATGTAAAACAAGCAGGGCGGTGGTGGCTCATGCCTTTAATCCCATCACTCGAGAGGCAGAGGCAGGCAGATCTTTGTGAGTTCCAAGCCAGCCTGGTCTGTGTAGTGAGATCCAGGAAAGGTGCAAAGCTACAAACAGAAACCCTGTCTCGAAAAACAAAAAAAAGAAAAAAAAAGTATTTAAAACAAAACATACACTGTTACTTTAAAATCTGTTATCTTGCATTTGGTTTGAAAAAATTTCCATTTCCTTACTTGTTGTAGAATATTATTTTGATGTATGTTACTTTTGTTTATGCTGTGAAACATTTTTTTAATGATGCAAAGATGTGTTGCATTCTTTTATATTGCATTTTTAACCCTGTGAAGCTTTGTTACATTGTCTTTCTAAAACACATTATGATCTAATAACAAGCTGACCAGCTAATAGTGAGGCAGGAGAAAGAATAGGAAGGGCTGGCAGGCAGAGAGAATAAATAGAGGAAAAAATGTGGGACCAAAAAAAGAAAGGAAAAAAAGGGAGAAGTGGATGCTGGAGATCAGCTACCTAGCCCCACATCGGCCATGCAGTAAAAGTAAAAGCAAAGTTTACAGAAGTAAGTGAAAGGAAAAAGCCTAGAGGTAAATGGTAGACAGGATAAGTTAAGAAAAGCTGGCAAGAAACAAGCCAAGTTAAGGCCAGATATTTATACTTAAGAATAAGCCTTTGTGTGTGATTTATTTGGGAACTTGGTGGTTGGCCCCCCAAAGACCAAAAGCAACCAACAACACTGCCTCTGATTCAGACTTACAGGCAATCATCAGCCACAGCAAACAAAATGGTGCCTAAGTGATCCTAACAAATATTATTTTCTTTATTATAAGGGAATGAGTTCATTTTTATAGTCAAAATTATTTTCAATAAAGATAAAACATCAGAAAGCTTGAAGCAAATATCTCCAGTTTTGGTGAAACAGCTCATCCTCTCATAATCCATTTTCTATTATCGGCTAAGGACAGAACTGGAGTGCACAGGATTAGTGTTGGCCTGGGATTTCTTTTTGTTTAATTTTATTTAGTATCTTGTTGTTTTGTTAAAGGGGCCAATGTATATATTTATTTGTAGGTTTCTTTTTTGTCGTGTTTCATCAGTGATTCAATCTATTTTGTTGATTTTATTAGTTGTCATGTAAATTTATTGTTGTATCTCTTGAAAATGATAGATATTCACCATTTTTTTTTCAGAAAATATATTATATTCCATATGAGTTCCTTGAGCTTATGTTGGCTTGTGAAGTTTTTGAGAAGAGACAATTTTACATTCCTCATCTTAATCTTAGAGTCTCATTTCTCCTCATTTCTTTTTCTTTTTTTTTTTTGTTTTTTGTTTTTTGTTTTTTCTTTTTTTGGTTTTTTGAGGCAGAGCTTCTCTGTGTAGCTTTGGAGCCTGTCCTGGATCTCGCTCTGTCAACAAGGCTGGCCTGGAACTAAGAGAAATCTGCCTGCCTCTGACTCCCAAGTGCTGGGACTAAAGGCATATGCCACCTCACCCAGACCTCAATTCTTGACATATCTGTGTTTTCCAGTTGTTTCTATCTTCATGTTTGTTTTTTTGTTTGTTTTTGTTTTTGTTTTTTTAAGACAGGGTTTCCCTGTGTAGCTTTGTGCCTTTCGTGGTACTCACTTGGCAGCCCAGGTTGGCCTCAAACTCACAGAGATCTGCATGGCTCTGCCTCCCGAGTGCTGGGATTAAAGGTGTGTGCTACCACTGCCCAGCCATGTTTGGGTTTTTGCTGCTTAAGGGATTAATGTGGTTAATATGTTGGTTTTGGTTTTTAAAATTATCTCATATATTATTGTCTCTGTCTTAATTAGCTTTAGCTCTTAACATGATGTAGCCTAGAGATATCTGAAGCAACATCAATCAATGCTTTGCCCAGATCAGAAGCACTATGTACTAAGTTTGTGAGAAAATGTGTTGATTGTGGGAAATCTCTTCTATTGAGGTTTTAATATCCTAAGGAAGTGGGCCTGATATGGTTGAGAGATCTAGCTTGGGAGAGGACAGTGACCCAACAAGAGTGAATGCCAGTAAACAAATTTTTCCTGGGGTTTTTGCCTTCAGTTCTTAGTTTCTATCCAAAGCTCCCACAATTATGGTTTGTGATCTCACAATATCAGCCAAATAAACCCATGTTTTTGCTTAGAGAATGTAATCACAGCAAATTACATACAAATTACATCATAATGTAATACACCAAAAGTGATTTTGTTGCTGAGTAGAATGTGGGAATGTTGTCTTTGGAGGAATGTTTAAGATATTAGGAATTTAGATGGCAAAAGCCATGGACATCTATACATAGAGCCTAATCAGCTATTTTTGGGTAACTAAGAATATGAGAATGTTGAAAGTAATACAGACAGTGGAGCTTGAGGTCATAGCATTACAGTGGGAAATAGACACCAGGAAAAAGTTAGCTCAAGGTCATTTGTATAATATTTTGTTCCTTAATTATTCCTATTTTCTCCATTCTCTGAGAAATTGAGTAAGGCAGAATTAAAAGTAATTGGCTGATTTTTTGGACAAGATATTGAATCTGTTAGGTGTTTATTACTGATGACTAAATCTGGTTTACAGTGGAAAAGAAAGAAGTGATGCAGAAACAAATGAAAAGTCAGTGCCCACATCCCTGTCTTCTTTCTTTTTAAAATTTATTCTTCTCTTATACAACACATAGATAAAAACAGCATGAGGTAGTTTCAAATGGCAGTTATGTCATGAATCAGGGGCAGGAAATATCAAGAAGTTTAGAACTATTAAAGAGAAGGCACTTCTCAGTGTTTGAAGCCTAAGAAGGTACCCTAAGGGTAAGACTCCATACATCTATGCCTTCAGTTTTTGGAAGGCATGGGCAACTTGATTCCTAATCTGAAGATGCAACTTCACACAGAACCAGTTGTAACTCTGGTCCAAACATGGTAGCATCCATCACAACTTGGATGCCAAATTTGGGGGTATAACCCATGATGTGCTCGTTCTGTAAACAAAGATGAAAACTTATAGGCTATTTAAGCTCACTAGCTAGATTGTGTCCTAGAAGAGAAAGTGACTTTTCCTTGAAATTTTCTGTATTTGTGTTCTCTATCTTTTATATCTGCGAGAATGGCATTGGTACACTTTTCTTTTAGATTGAACATCAATATTGACAGTTTACATAGGCTCCAAAATAATATTTTTTTTCACCCTATCATTTACTGCTTTTCAGATAAGACCTTGTGGTACCAGAAGATGAATACACCAGAGGCATTTCTTTCCATCATTTTTATAACTTAAATATTTGTCTCCATGACATTACAGTAACAATACCTCTAAACATCTCTGCTTTTACATTGTGATCATGTTCAGAAGTGGATTTGTTTACTTGCCTGTTTAGTAATAGGGAGAATTCTCCATGAACATGTTCAGACTTCTTAAGTAAAATCCAGATATTCCTTTGTTTAGGAAAAGCATGCTTTCCCTGCCTCCTGCAGGTCAGTAATTTTTGTCATTTCTTCTTTCTTGGCTGTTGTGATGGCTATTTATGGTAGTCACACTGACTACTTCTGGATTAACAAAAACCCAAATAGTTGGGTATACTTGTGAGGGATTTTTTTTATGTTTTGAAATTAAATGTACATCTTTAATCTTGATCATTTGAGGTGAAAACCTCATTCAGCTAGCTGCTTGATGACTGTGTACACCTTTAACCCAAGCACTCAAGAATCAAAAATAGTTGGATTTTCCTGAGTTTGAGGACATACTGGTCTACAGAATGAGTCCTGGGGCACACAGATAAACCCTGACTTGAAAACAACAAATAAACTAACTAACTAACTAACTAACTAACTAACTAAATAAATAAATAAATAAATAATAAGCAATGTTTAAGATCTACCTTTGATCTTGACTGAACCTCTTGAGAGAGCCTATATATAATGTATATTGAAGGTGAAAGCAATCTCTCTCTCTCTCTCTCTCTCTCTCTCTCTCTCTCTCTCTCTCTCTCTCTCTCTCTTTGCTTCCTTGTCATAGCAGAGATTACCAAGTTCATTCCTTTAGCAGCATGAGAGCCTACTTCCTGGTATTTTGGTGTATACTGCAGACCAGCTGAAATGTCTAGCCTCATGTACTGAACTACTGGACTCTTCATATTGCCATTGGTAGGAGCCATTGTTGGACTACCTGGAACACAGTTTGTGAGGTATTCTATTAAATCAACTTTACACATACATGGACTACTGGTCCTATTCATGTAGAGAACCTTGACTAATACAGTTGTGTTTATTTCCTGTCCACTGAGGAAGATGTGCTAACAATGGTGCTCAGAAATGTATTTTTTTCTAATACAATTATTCTCTATGTATTAAGCTTTCAATGAAGACTATTCTTTATCATTATTTAATTTTCCAACACTTTTTCTGAATTTCAAGAATAAAACTCCATAAACAATAGAGCTTTCTGAAAGGAGAAAGATCTATTATTTTGTTTGTGATCTAGTTCCTGCTTTTCTTTCCTGGTTTTCTGAAGTCCCTGTGACAAGCAAACAAAAAGTACATTCAACTCACCTGACCTCAGTGTGAAGCCATGTAACAAACAGCTCCTATTGTGTGATTATATCTCTCTTTAGTTGTTAATATTCCCGGTACCCATCCACCTGTGTGACAGGGAATCCCTCCACCCCACATAGTTTAGTGGCCTGTACAAGCTAACTAGCCACATTGTGTCCAGGAGGATGAAGGAGAAGTGCCTATGGAGGGCAGGAAGAAAGCAGGGTCCTCTATTAGAGCCTGGGGCAGGTGCTGTTGAAATGCAAATCACAGCTGATTCAGAAAAGCTCTGGGTTTGGGGTGGAAAGCAGGATCAGGAACCATTGTGCTGTGTCTTTAAGCACATTTTAACCATATGGGAGGTGCTCCTGTCACTCAGGCTTCACTAGCCAATCAGGCACTCCAGGCGACCTGCCAGTCAAAAGTTGTGCAGGGTCCTTCCTGCCCTAGGCTACAGGCTTGGCTTGAAGTGAAGCTCATGCCAGTGGTTTTGTGTGCTGTGCTGTGAGTTCTGCTGCAAGGAGCTGAGTACAGAACATGGGAGAGCTGGAAAACCATGATATGGTGAGCTAGAGGCTGGAATCCCCAGACTGGGAGGAGAAGCCAGTTGAGCCCTCAGAGCTGGTGTGGTGGGTCCTCTGCTGGCTGGGTGGGAGCCAGTGTCTGGATGTTCCACATGTTTTTGCATGGTCTTGGATAGTCCTGCTCTGTCTGCATGCTCCACTGTGGTTTTGCGTGGTCCTGTGCAGCCTTTTCAGTTTTGAATCATGGTCTCTGATGTTGCTGGAGGGGGAATTGAACCCTGTCTGTAACCCCACAGGGCGTTGCCATTGTTATCCTTGTGACTAACCACCCTAAATCTTGGATGATACATCTGCATCACCACAGAGTTCTAAAATTACCAGTTTGAGTCACATTGGGAACTGTCCATTGAAGAACGGGGAAAGAATTTGTGTGTGGAGCATGATTTCTTACTTCAGACTGGAAAGAAGAGAAACACTGTACTATGTACACTGCAGAGTGAAACAGACTAGACAATAGCTTGATCACTGATTGAAGTTGAAGGCAGTGAGCTGCAGGCGTCTCAATTACAAAGAAGGACTGAGGGGCCATTGTGAGTGACTTTCTCTGTAATTTCCTTGCATGGATTAATTTCTTCCATATGACTGAAGACAGACAGAATTGGTGGGTATACAATTTTGGGAAGATATCTTGAACTAGTAATTATTCAGTTTCAAATTAGAGAACTATCCTACTTAGATATATGCAATCCTGGTTGACTCAGTTAAATTAACTCAGAGGTTTGAGACACAGGACATTGGCTGTAAATCCATGTGTTAGCTTACAATAATCAGTGGCTAACACTTTACATGGGACAAGGTCATACAGTGTCTTATTAATGGTATTCTCTCTATCAAAGTATTACCTACTCAATTTCAATGTCAGTATACCTAAGTATCCTTCCAATTATTTTCATCATTATAAAATGTAAATTATTGGTATATTTTTAAAAAATTTCATTTTTTAAAATGTATTATTGTAATTTTTACTATTTAACAATGTTTCCCATTTCCAGAATTTCATTCCAACTTTTTCAGTGCTATTTATTTATTCATTTATGCATTTATATCAGTTTAAAGCAGTGATTCTCCACATGGGGGATCACGGCTCCCTCTGAGACATCAAATGGCCCTATCACAGGACTGGCCTAAGACCATCAGAAACACAGACAGATACTTATATAAAAATACCTGACAGTAGCAAAAATGTAGATGTGAAATAGCAGTGAAAGTAATTATAAAGTTGAGGAGTCACCACAACATGAGGAACTGTATTAAATGGTTACATCCTTAGATAGGTTGATAACCACAGGTTTATATCGGTGTATCTTGTAGCTCAGGCTGGCATCACACTATATAATTGAGAATTGCTTTGGACACCTAATCTTACCTCTGCTGCCCAGTGCTGGTAGGATAGTCCTGAAACTCCTTCCAGGCTGTGCCTTGACTAATCTGTGGGGAGGAAAAACAGACCAGTGAATGAGTATCCTCCAAGTTCTTTAGATTTTATTGTGAGTTTACAAATAAAGTGGGAACTGTGTGAGATTTTTTTTATTTTTATATTTCTTTATTCACTAATTTAAGTAAATAGTTTATGTAAGTATTTTAAGTACATTTGAAGTACTTTTAAGTAATATATTTAAGTACATTTAAGTGAAATATATTATCTTAATTAAATATAAAAATTAGAAGTTTCAGGCTAGAGAGATGTCTCAGAGGTTAAGAGAGCTGGCTGTTCTTCCAGAGGCCCTGAGTTCAATTCCCAGCTCCCACATGGTGGCTCACAACCATCTGTAATGAAATCTGGCTCCCTCTTCTGGCATGCAGGGAAATGTGCAAACAGAACACTGTATACATAATAAATAAATAAATCTTTAAAAAAAATTAGAAGTTTTACATTGAAACATTATCTTACATACTTTATGTAATTCATCTTAGGTTTTAACAAAGAAATAGGATGTAAATAATAAAAGTTCTTAAGCATATTCAGTAGCTTAATAGATATTAGTTACAATTTTCTTCATTATTAATATTAGTTTTAGTCCTTCTGCCTTTGATTGTTTTCTACACATAATAAACACCAAACATTATGTGGCTTTTCTAGGTGGATATCTTTTTTTTTTTCAACTTTTATGGTTTTTTTGCAATACAATTCAGTTCTACATATCAGTCATGGATTCCCTTGTTCTCCCCCCGCCAGCCAGCCCCCCTCACCTTCACCCCAACCCACCCCCCATTGTCACTTCTTCCAGGACAAAGCCTCCCCCACGGACTGAGATCACCCTGGTAAACTCAGTCCAGGTAGGTCCAGTCCCCTCCTCCCAGGCTGAGCCAAGCGATCCTGCATAGGCCCCAGGTTTCAAACAGCCAACTCATGCAATGAGCACAGGACCTGGTCCCACTGCCTGGATGCCTCCCAAACAGATCAGGCCAATCAACTGTCTCACCCATTCAGAGGGCCTGATCCAGTTGGTGACCCCTCAGCCATTGGTTCATAGTTCATGTGTTTCCATTCGTTTGGCTATTTGTCCCTGTGCTTTATCCAACCTTGGTCTCAACAATTCTCGCTCATATAAACCCTCCTCATTCTTGCTAATTGGACTCCCAGAGATCCACTAGGGGCCTAGCCATGTATCTCTGCATCCAGATCCCTCAGTAGTTGGATGGGATTTCTAGCATGACAATTAGGGTGTTTGGCCATCCCATCACCAGAGTAGGTCAGTTTGACCTGTATCTCGACCCTTGCCAGTAGTCTGTTGTGGGGGTATGTTTGTGGATTTCTGTGGGCCTCTCTAGCACTTTGCTTCTTCCTATTCTCATGTTCTTCATTTACCATGGTCTCCTATTCCTTGTTCTCCCTCTCTGTTGTTGATCCAGCTGGGATCTCCTGCTCCCCCAAGCTCTCTTTCCCTCGACCCTTGCCCTTCATTACCTCCCCTCATGTCCAGGCTTTTCATTTAGATCTCATCCATTTCTCTGTCACTGGGAGATCCCCGTGTCTTTCTTGGAGTCCTGTTTTCCAGGTAGCCTTCCTGGTGATGTGAGTAGCAGTCCAGTCATCCTTGTTCCACATCTAGTATCCTCCTATGAGTGAGTACATACCATGTTTGTCTTTCTGAGTCTGGGTTACCTCACTCAGGATGATTTTTTCTAGATCCATCCATTTGCCTGCAAACCTCATTATGTCATTGATTTTCTCTGCTGAGTAGTTTTCCGTTGTGTATATGTACCACATTTTTTTTTTAATCCATCCTTCAGTTGCATGAAATCTAGGTTGTTTCCATGTTCTGGCTATTACAAACAATGCTGATATGAACATAGCTGAACAAGTGCTCTTGTGGTTTGATTGAGCATTCCTTGGGTATATGCCCAAGAGTGGTATAGCTGGATCTTGGGGGAGATGGATTCCCAATTTTCTAAGAAAGTGCCATATTGATTTCCAAAGTGGTTGTACAAGCTTGCATTCCCACCAGCAGTGGAGGAGAGTTCTTCTAGCTCCACATCCTCTCCAGCATAAGGTGTCTTCAGTATTTTTCTTAGCCATTCTGACAGGTGTAAGGTGGTATCTCAGAGTTGTTTTGATTTGCATTTCTCTGATGATTAGGGATGTTGAGCAATTCCTTAAATGTCTTTCAGCCATTTAAGTTTCCTCTGTTGAGAATTCTGTTTAGTTCTATAGCCCATTTCTTAATTGGACTGTTGGGCATTTTGATGTCTAATTTCTTGAGTTCCTTATATATTCTGGATATCAGTCCTCTGTCAGATGTGGGGTTGGAGAAGACCTTTTCTCATTCTGTAGGCTGTCGCTTTGCCTTGTTGACCGTATCTTTTGCTGTACAAAAGTTTCTCAGTTTCAAGAGGTCCCATTGACTGATTGTTTCTCTCAGTGTCTGTGCTACTGGTGTTATATTTAGGAAGTGATCTCCTATGCCAGTGCATTCAAGACTACTTCCTACTTTCTTTTCTATTAGGTTCAGAGTAACTGGATTTATGTTGAGGTCTTTGATCCACTTGTACTTAAGTTTTGTGCATGTTGACAATATGGATCTATTTGCAGCCTTCTACATGTTGACATCCAGTTATGCCAGCACCATTTGTTGAAGACGCTTTCTTTTTTCCATTGTACACTTTTGGCTTCTTTGTCAAAAATTATTTGTTCATAGATGTGCGGATTAACGTCAGGGTCTTCAATTTGATTCCATTGGTCTACATGTCGGTTTTTTTTTTCTTTCGAGACAGGGTTTCTCTGTGTAGCTTTGCGCCTTTCCTGAAACTCACTTGGTAGCCCAGGCTGGCCTCGAACTCACAGAGATCTGCCTGCCTCTGCCTCCCGAGTGCTGGGATTAAAGGCATGTGCCACCACTGCCCGGCCCACATGTCGGTTTTTATGCCAGTACCAAGCTGTTTTTATTACTGTAGCTCTATAGTAGAGCTTGAAGTCAGGGATCGTGATGCCTCCAGAGGTTGTTTTATTGTACAAGATTCTTTTGGCTATCCTGGGATTTTGTTTTTCCATATGAAATTGAGTATTATTCTTTCCAGGTCTGTGAAGAATTGTGTTGGTATTTTGATGGCGATTGCATTGAATCTGTAGATTGCTTTTGGTAAGATTGTCATTTTTACTATGTTAATCCTGCCTATCCATGAGCATTGGAGATCTTTCCACTTTCTGACATCTTCTTCAATTTCTTTTTTAAGGGACTTAAAGTTCTTGTCATATAGGTCCTTCACTTGCTTGGTTAGTGTTACCCCAAGGTATTTTATGTCATTTGTGGCTATAGTAAAGGGTGATGTATCTCTGATTTCCTTCTCAGCTTCCTTGCCCATTGTATATAGGAGGGCTACTGATTTTTTTTGAGTTGATCTTGTATCCTGCTATGTTGCTGAAGGTGTTTATAAGCTGTATCAGTTCCTTGGTGGAATCTTTGGGGTCACTCAAGTATACTATCATGTCCTCTGCAAATAGAGAAAGCTTGACTTCTCCCTTTCCAATTTGTAAACTCTTAATCTCCTTATGTTGTCTTATTGCTCTGGCTAGAACTTCAAGTACTATATTGAATTAGTATGGGGAGAGTGGACAGCCTTGCCTTGTTCCTGATTTTAGTGGAATCGCTTTGAGTTTCTCTCCATTTAATTTGATGTTGGTTGTTGGCTTGCTGTAAATTGCCTTTACTATGTTTCGGTATGTTCCCTGTATTCCTGATCGCTCTAAGACCTTTATCATGAAGGGGTGTTAGATTTTGTCAAATGACTTTTCTGCATCTAGTGAGATGATCATGTGGTTTTTTTCTTTGAGTTTGTTTATATGGTGTATTACATTGATGGACTTTCCTATGTTGAACCACCCTTGCATCCCTGGGATGAAGCCTAGTTGATCATGGTGGATAATTGTTTTGATGTGTTCTTGGAGTCTGTTTGCCAGTATTTTATTGAGTATTTTTGCATCAATGTTCATGAGGGAGATCGGTCTATAGTTCAATTTCTTGGTTGTAACCTTGTTTGGTTTAGGAATCAGGGTCATTGTAGCCTCATAGAAGGAGTTTGGTAATGTTCCTTCTGTTTCTATTGTGTGGAACAATTTAGAGAGTATTGGTATTAAATCTTCTTTGAAGGCCTGGTAGAATTCTGCACTGAAACCATCTGGTTCTGGGCTTTTTTTGCTTGGGAGATTTTAATGACTGTTTCTCTTTCCTTAGGTGTTATTGGACTATTTAAATAGTTTATCTGGTCTTGATTTAACTTAGGTATGTGGTACCTATCCAGAAAGTTTTCCATTTCTTTTAGGTTTTCCAGTTTTGTGGAGTAGAGGTTTTTAAAGTACGACCTAATGATTCTCAGGATTTCCTCAATGTCTGTTGTATGTCCCCCTTTTCATTTCTGATTTTCTTGATTTGGATGCTCTCTCTCTCTGTCTTTTGGTTACTTTGGATAAGGGCTTGTCTATCTTATTGATTTTCTCAAAGAACCAACTCTTTAATTTTCATTTCATTAATTTTTTGTATTGTTCTCTTTGTTTCTATTTTATTGACTTCAGCTCTCCCTTTGATAATTTCTTGGCATCTATTTTTCCTGGGAGACTTTGCTGTCTATTTTTTCCTGTGAGACTTTGCTTCTTCTTGTTCTAGAGCTTTCAGGTGTGCTGTTAAGTCACTAGTGTGAGATTTCTCCAACTTATTTATGTGGGCATTTAGTGCTATGAGTTTTCCTCTTAGCACTGCTTTCATAGTGTCCCATAGGTTTGGGTATGTGGTGTCTTCATTTTCGTTGATCTCTAGGAAGTCTTTAATTTCTTTTTTTATTTCTTCCTTAACCCATTGGTGATTCAGTTGTGTATTATTCAGTTTCCATGAGATTGTAGGTTTTCTGTAGTTTTTTTTGTTGTTGAAGTCTAACTTTAGACCCTGGTGGTCTGATAGAACACAGGAAGTTATTCCAATTGTTTTTTATCTGTTGAGATTTGCTTTGTGGCCAAGTATGTGGTTGATTTTAGAGAAGGTTCCATGGGGTGCTGAGAAGAAGATATATTCTTTTTTGTTAGGATGGAATGTTCTGTAGATATCAATTAAGTCCATTTGAGTCATGACATCAGTTAAGTCCTTTATTTCTCTGTTAAATTTCGATTTGGGAGATCTGTCCAGTGGTGAAAGTGGGGTGTTGAGGTCTCCCACTATTAATGTGTGGGGTCTTATATGTGATTTAAGCTTTAGTAATATTTCTTTTACTTATGTGGGTTCCCTTGTGTTTGGGGCATAAATGTTCAGAAGTGAGACTTCATCTTGGTGGATCTTTCCTGTGATGAGTATGTAACACCCTTCTTGATCTCTTCTGATTGATTTTAGTTTGAAGTCTATTTTGCTGGATATCAGGATGGCTACACCTGCTTGTTTCTTAAGACTGTTTGATTGGAAAGTCTTTTCCCAGCCTTTTATTTTTAGGTAGTGTCTATCTTTGAATTTGAGATGTGTTTCTTGTATGCAGCAGAAAGATGGGTCCTGCTTTCGTATCCATTCTGTAAGCCTATGTCTTTTTATAGGTGAATAAAGTCCATTGATATTGAGGGATATTAATGACAAGTGTATGGTGACATTTTATTTGTATTAAAATGTTATTTGTATGTTAATAAATAAAGTTGCCTGGGGGTCAGAACTATTAGCAAACCATAGGAAAGCAGGGCAGTGGTGGCATATGCTTGTAATCCCAGCACTTGGTAGGCAGAGCTGGGTAAGTCTCTGTGTGTTCAGGGATACAGCCATTATTGGATACACATGTCTTTAATCTCAATACCAATCATGGAAAACCTGGAGGCCTATACAGACAGGCAGTGAAGAGGCGGTCACGTGGTTAGGTTTACAATCAATGAGAAGGCAGAACAGGAACTCTATATAAAGACTTTAACACAGGGTTAGCTCTGGTTCAGTGAGGTAGGACCACTGCAGGAGGAAGGGTAAGGTTTTAGCTCTTAGCTCTGACCTCTTGGTTTTCTTATTTGCATTGGTTCTGTGTTTATTATTTAATAAGAAGGTTGGTTTCATCTATATTTTGTGCCCAACGTGACAAGAATCCATTAAAAACCTCTTGGCTTGGCTTGGCAGCATGTCCGGTTTCCGTCCTGGGTGGCCCAGCTCCCTAGCTCGGGCCCAGGCCTGACTGACCCACAGCTGGAGCTACTTGCAACTGCTACAAACAACTCTGGCCTGCCCTGCCAAACAGGGCCCCTGCCTGTAAAGCCAAGGCTTGACTCGGCTCAAGCGGCTACAATTTCTCTCTCTCTCTCTCTGGATTCACACCTCGAACATCAGGTGGCTGTTTTGAAATTCCCTGGGATTCTACTGTCCTACCCAGATTTGGTAAGTCAATTAACATATGTATTTAAAAGAGCATTTTTTTCTACATTAAAAAATTGGGCTTTATGTGTGCATTGGAAGAAAATTGGGCTTTGTTTGAAATTTTAGGCACTCTGACAATGGAACAACTATATGGAAAGATTAATATTGATCGAATTATTCACTTTATTACTTTTCTTATCCTCATTTTACTATTTAAAAAGATAGTCAATTTAAGTGCCATGATAACAGTCTTAGAAAAACTTGTTAAACTGGTAAAAATGAATTATAGAGAAATTCAAATTCAGACAGAAGAAATAAACCGTGAAGTTGTTTCAAAATTGGATCATAAGGTTACTGAAAGAAAGCCAGTTTTCACACAATCACCCTTAATTTATCCGGTAGCCATACAGCAGCTACCTGATGAAGAGAATGAACAAAATACTTGGGTTCCAGTTAAAATGTTAGACTTATGAAGATGTAAGGAGGCAATAGCATCTTATGGCATGCACTCCCCATATGTAAAGCAAATGTTAAACACCTGGTCAACTTGTAATAGGATTGTACCAAAGGACTGGCGGGATTTGGCACAGGCTGTTCTTGAACCCGGACAAAATCTCCAGTGGAAAATGTAGTTCAATAATGAGGCTAAAAATATAGAAAAACATTGGAGGGATAACGGAATACAAGTTTGCCAGGTTCAGCTTATTGGAGAAGGCCAATATGCTTCAGTACAAACACAATGTTTATATGATGTCCAAACCCTTGTTCTATGTCGAACGGCAGCTTTGAATGTATTGGACAGAGTTGAAGAACCAGGAAAAAAAACTGAGTCATTTACAAAGGTTATACAGGGCCCAAAAGAATCTTTCACAGATTTCCTACAAAGATTGACTTCAGCAGTACAGAAAAAGGTCCCGAATTCAGAGGCTAGTCAGATAATAATTGAATCTTTGGCCTTTGAGAATGCAAATGCAGCATGCAGAAGGATAATCAGGCCATTAAAGGCAAGATCTGCACCTTTGGAAGATTGGATTAGAGACAAAGTTAATGTTGAGGCTTATGACCATGATGATATGTGGGTAGGAAAAGCAATTTCAAAAGGTTTAAGAAATGTTAGATGTTTTGGATGTGGAAAGCAAGGACATTTAAAAAGGGATTGTAAACAGGTCATTCCTAGAAATAATGTTTCTTCAAGGAACACTGGCAACAGAATGCCCCTTCCTTCTGGAGTATGCAGAAGGTGTGGTAAGGGAAAACAGTGGACCAACGAATGTAGATCAACAAGGGACAGACAGGGTAATCCTCTGCCTCGAGATTCGGGAAACTCCCAGAGGGGCCTCAGGCAGGCCCCCACAGTAAATCCAGTTCAAACCTTTCCTTCAGTTGTAGAGGAAAACCCTACTCAAAGCAACTAAATAACCAAATGTCTATTGGAATAAATCATGTTGGTCGAGATAATGAAACAGAGAAAATAGGAAATTCAGGAAAAAACATAAAGAAAATTTTTGGCAAACTTCTATTAATGAACAAAGACCAAAACTAACAATAAAAATAAATGGTGTTTTGTTGTCTGGTCTGGTAGACACAGGTGCGGACATTACCATAATTGCACCAGAATGTTGGCATCCAACTTGGCCTCTTCAGGAGGTAAACATACAACTGTTAGGAATTGGGACATTATCTGGAGTGAAACAAAGTGCAAGATGGCTTGAATGTATAGGTCCAGAAGGACAGAAAGGAAAATTAAAACCATATATGGCTAACATAGATATGAACCTGTGGGGTCGAGACTTGTTACAACAATGGAATACTCAGATTAATATCCCTCAAATCTCAGAAAAAAATCATAAATTAGTACATGTGTCTGAGAGAAATATTAAAAGATATTATTCTAATGAGTGCTCACCAGCCATCCATGTCATACAAGAACAGGGCACAACAAGTGATAATCTTCCAAAAACACCAACAACTCTACCTTTAAAATGGTCAACAGACAAGCTTGTATGGGTTCAGCAATGGCCTTTAACAACAGAGAAACTCCAAGCTTTAGAAGAGCTGGTAGAAGAACAGTTAAATGCTCATCATATTGAAGAATCAACCAGCCCTTGGAATTCTCCTATATTTGTTATTAAAAAGAAATCTGGTAAATGGAGAATGGTAACAGACCTTAGAGCAATTAACAAAGTAATTCAGCCAATGGGCTCTTTACAATCTGGAATTCCTTTGCCTACTCTGTTACCAAAATGATGGCTTCTCATAGTTATTAATTCAAAAGACTTTCTTTTCAATACCCTTACAAGAAAAAGACAGAGAAAGATTTGCTTTCACAGTGCCTACTTATAATAATTCTCAACTTCATGAGGTCCCTCCCCCAAAGGGAAACTGGAAGCTCAAGGACATAGGGTTGCACAATGCCGGAATTTCCTTCTTCATCATGCCAATTTAGCAAGCTTGCACTAATATTAGGAGTGCTAGCATAACCCAGTCCTTGTAATGTCTGGGAAGAAACTTGTATTGGCCAATCCCGAGGCCAATCTTTGCTAGCAATAATACTGCGATCTGCTCCAGTATCTAAAATTCCCATAAGTTTAATACCGTTAACAGTTAGTTGTAATGTAGGTCTCTGATCTAAATCCAGTGATAAGAATGTGAGATCTGTCCCTGATGACCCAAATCCTTTGTCTCCTCTTTCTTTGTCATAAGCCGGGTGGGCACTATGCAGACTGGGGAGTAAAATAAGTTGTGCAATTCTATCCCCTGGGGATATGGCAGTAATTCCTTTTGGTGATTCTACCATAATCTTTACTACTCCTGTGTAGTCAGAGTCAATCACCCCTGTATGAATATACAATCCTTTCAATAAGGTAGATGATCTCCCTATTAACAGCCCTACTGTTCCTGGGTCAAGGGGGCCTTGAAAATCAGACTCTATTACTTGTACCCCCATTTGCGGAGTTAGTACCAGTCTGGCGGTGGCACAGAGGTCCAGTCCTGCTGAACCCACAGTATCTCTCCGCGGTGCTTGGGATGGCAAAGGGAGAGCCACTGCTCTGGAGGGGAGTCCTGTCTCGGGGTCTCCATTGCCCCATGTATTTGAGGGCCCTGGGAGCGTGGGCCCTGCTGACCATTTTTTGGAAAGCTGTCTACTGCAATGGGTTGCCCATTTATATCTCTAACGAACCGGCATTCATTAGCCCAGTGCCTCCCCTTTCTGCATTTTGGGCAGAGCCCCGGCTGAACGCGACGCTGGCTACTTCCTTGTTCCTGTCTACTACCTGCCCCTAGTGGGCAGTTGTGTCTTATATGTCCTCTTTTCCCACACTTAAAACAAGCATCTTGAGTATTGCCTTCTTTTCTCTGGGTAAGCTGAAGGACTGCAGCTGCCAGACCTGCATTGGTCAGATGTCCTCCTAATTCCATGCAAGCCTTCATCCAGGCTTCCAACCCCCCTGGTCTTATATGGGGTGATGGCAGCCCTGCACTCCTTTGTACACTGCTCATATATTAGCTGCTTTATTAGGGGCATTTCAGCATCTGTGTCCCCAAAAATTCTACCAGAAGCCTCTATCAAGCGAGCCACAAAATCTGAAAAGGGCCCCATGGGACCTTGGAGTATCTTGGTCAAATTGCCACTCACTTCACCTTTGTTAGGCAAAGATTTCCAGGCTCTGATGGCTATTTGACTAATTTGAGTATATACATTAGGAGGGTAAGTAGTTTGTTGATTGACATATCTGCCCAGACCAAGCAACATATCAGCATCCCATTGCAGGCCTGTGTTGTGGTTGGCCGCTGCCTGCTCATTAGCAAATTCAATAAAGAAAGCCTTTCAGTCCAAATACTGACCTGGGCTGAGGCAGGCACGGGCAAGATTCATCCAATCTGAGGCAGTCATGCATTGTCTTTGCAGATTCTCAATTTGAGTAAGTGTAAATGCAGCCATGACCCCATAACTTTTTACAGACTCCGCTATAGACTTGACAAGTTTAAAATCCAAAGGTTCATGATATCTTTGATTCTGATTATCTACAAAAACAGGACAAGCTACCTGCATTTCTCTCCTAACTTCCCTCCACAGTTGTGGGTGAAGGCTGCTGCTGACCGGCAACACTCCGGGAGCTAATGCAGCCTCAGGGTAAGGGGGAGGAGCGGGGGGGATTATGGGCCCACAATCCTGTTTTCTTTTGTTTTTCTTTCTCACCTTGTTTTTAATTCTTACCTTTTGTAATGATCTAACTAGAGACTCTACCTCCTCCGAACCGAGAGAAGAGTCAGTAGACTCGGGGTCTTCAAGGTCCGATAGGGAGGGATAGAGTCGTGTCTCCTTTCCTATTGTCTTTTTACTGCCCTTGCATTTTACAGACTCCGCCTTCTCAGATCTCTCCTCTTGCAATTGTTCTAAAGCTGTTTGCTCATTTTCCAAGGCTTTGCTGCATCGCTGATTTTCTAAACAGCTACGTACTAATTTCCAAACTGGTCTCGCCCCCAGTTTCAGGGTCCCCCGTTCTGCTGCAAAGTCCAAATCCCGTCCCAATTTTTCCCAGGAGGACACTGTGAGACTCCCAGAAACAGCGAACCATGGGGCCATGACATCACATTCCTCTAAAAATCTTTGTAAAGTTCCTTTCTTTATCTTTAAGTCTTTTGTTAGAAGCAGCTCATTGAGAGCCAAAAAAATTGGGTGCGAGGAGGAAGTGCCCATCCTTGTACAACCCTTTCTTTTTAACCTAAGAGGTTTCTCGGAGCCTTTGCCAAACAGCCCCAGTTTTATCACTTTTTTTTTAAAACTTTTGCTCCACGCGCGTCCGTGGGGAAGTAACAGTCAAACTAGTGAAACTAGTTTCCTTTCCCATCTGCCTCTTGTCGGCAGCTCTGCGAATATCCACTCTTGTCGCGGTTCCCCAATTAACCCGGGGACTTACCAGGTATACCTACCCTGACAGCGAGAAGTTCTGAGCTCCTTCTTTTCAAAGAGTGTTCCCCTAGGTGGCCGCCAATTGTTGCGTCTAACTCGACCAACAAGAAAGACACGACACAGAGCTCTTCTTCAAGCTGTGTTTTATTTCTGGCCTCTTAATCTGTTTCTTTGTTCTTCTACCCCTGGGGAGAGCCCACCCCAGCCTTATATAGGTCTAAGTCTACCAGCCCCCATGCACCACATGGGATTCCTGGATAGGTACATGTATGCCTTAGCAAGCCAAAGTCTGAAACCAAGCCAAGTAAGATACTACTTAAAACAAAGAGCGCTCACCACCGGGAGGGCAGGGGGTGGGAGCCAGCTCCATCTTAAGAGTGCAGCTTCCTGCAGCTTTCCTACTTACTCCATGGCTGGTTGTGCAGCTGAGTGGCTGGCCCCTCCCTGATATCTTCCTTTCTTTATCCTTTTTTTTGTGCTTTAAATGTCTCTTCCCACATTTCTCCTCCTAATTATACTCTCTGCCTGTCAGCCCCACCTGTCCTCTCTCCTGCATTATTATTAGCTGTTCAGATCTTTTTCTTTTCTTTTTTTTCTTTTCTTTTATTTTTTTTTTAGGTTTTTTGTGACAGAGATTCTCTGTGTAGCTTTGAAGCCTGTCCTGGATTTTGCTCTGTAGACCAGGCTGCTGTGGGATGGTCTGTATGTCAAGTGTGTTGCTGATTGGTCAATAAATAAATAACTGATTGGCCGGTGGCCAGGCAGGAAGTATAGGCGGGACAAGGAGGAGAATAAAGCTGATAAGTGAAAGGCTGAGTCAGAGAGACACTGCCAGCCACCACGATGACAAACAGCATGTGAAGATGCCAGTAAGGCACGAGCCATGTGGCAAGGTATAGATTAATGGAAATGGATTAATTTAAGCTGTAAGAACAGTTAGCAAGAAGCCTGCCACAGCCACACAGTTTGTAACCAATATAAGTCTCTGTTTTTACTTGGTCGGGTCTGAGCAGCTGTGGGACTGGCAGGTGATAGAGATTTGTCCTGACTGTGGGCCAGGCAGGAAAACTCAAGCTACACCAGGCTTGCCTAAAATTCACAGATTTCTATCTGTCTCTGCTTCCTGAGTGCTGGGATTGAAGGTGTGCACCTCTACTGATTGCTAGCTGTTCAGCTCTTTTTAGACCATCAGTTGTTTTAAACAGACACAGTAACACAGCTTCACAGAGTTAAACAAATGCAACATAAAAGAAGGCAACACATCTGTGCACTGTTACAACAAATATTTCACTGTTTAAACACATGTAACACACCTTACCTAATACTCTACAACAGTATTGACCATTAATAGCACTAAGAGTACAGTAGTATTATGCTTATCTTGTAGGCAATAAGCCACTATAGTCAGAAGGTTTCTCTGGTCTCACCTGGGCTCCCTCAGTCCAGACAAAAACTCTCTCACTCAAGGTCCCTCAGCCACTTGGACCCAAGTTAACACACAGAGGCTTATTATTATTTACAAACTGAATGGTCTATGGCATGCCACTTACTAGCTGTCTCTTATATCTTAAATTAATCCAATTCAATTAATTTATGTTTTGCCACACGTTCCATGACTTACCGGTCTGCTGGCATGTTGTTCATTGGGAGGCATGCTGGCATCTCTCTAGACTCTCTCTTTCCTATCTCCCACCTTGTATTTCCTGCCTGCCTCTAAGCTGACTTGCCAAAAGCCAAAGCAGCTTATTTATTAACCCATGGGAACAACATATATTCACAGCACACAGGAAGATATCCTCGAGCAAGTATGTTTTAATTGGACTTAATATCTGCTTCAAAAGAGAGAAACCTCTTTTGGTACTGGAAGTCTATCTATTCAGTGCCAGTGAAGTCATGGTTATTGAGGAATCTCTACTAATACCAATTTTGTGGACCAGTGCAGTCTCTAATTATCAAAACACATTTGGGCTTATACTTACATGTCAGTTTAGTCTAAACAACTTATCAAAGAAATTTGTATTGACAACATATGAAGTCCTCTACAGAAAACCACAGCTAATTAAATATCATAGTGGTGGATTCTAGGCACAATGGACATGTCTAAAACAATGACTGTAACCATATCTTAGAGAATATTATGAAAGTTGTAACAGAAATATTTAATTGCCAAATGCACAGTGAATTTCCTGTTGATTGTTTCTCTTTATGTCAGATTTATACTCATTTAGTCTTAGAAACAACTGGCTAAACATGATCTGAATAAGTAGAGCACCAGTTGATATGCAGAGAAGGGCAAGGAAAAGTCCATGACACCTAAACTTTACAAAAATACTATAAGAAAGTAAGGATAGCTCATATTAGAAATATGAACTTCTTCAAAAAAGAACACAGTGATTGCTTAACTAATGCATCAATTAAATTATGGAAAAAAGAATTTCCATGCAGAGTAGTGAAACAGGTTTTCCTCCTCATTTCAGATATTACCATTTGGTTAACATGTCCAATTGTTTGGTTGGGATCCAGAATTTCTGAAAGAGACTCAACTGTTAAACAGTTGAACATTTGTGAACTGTATTCAGAAGTTCCACTGTTGGAAGGTTATAAGCACAGGAAGACTCTAATCAGAAGATGATACCTTTGTGATATAATCAGAGTTGTAGCACATGTCTTACTTAGACCATACAGTTTCAATGAGATGAGTAGCAATTGGTACTTATGTTCTCATCATTACCGACTGAAATGAGAGAAACATGGGGGCAAAATCAGCCTTTCATCCATTTGCTGATATTTCATCTGCAATTCTGTTAGAGCAATTGAACTTAGCAGACCATCTTCAGTGACTTAGTGTTGCTTGGTTGAATATTTCCTTATATTATAAAACTATGTCAGCAGGCATGAGATCACACATGGGCATATGTACACATCCACACACATCAGTAGAAACACTAAACTGAGGTTGACTCTTTACAAACCTATTTTTAACTTAATGTATTTGAAGTTATAGGTACAACCACATAATGAATAGTAGGAAATTAGAAGCAGAGTTATGGGAAATACTCTGTGTGTAGTATTTTAATATTGAATAATGTCCTACAAATAATGCATTCACATAATGTGGCACATATTTTTTTGTTAAATTCAATACTTCTGTTATACTACAATAGCCATTTAGAATAGTTTAACCAGCAATCTGCCCTGGTTATGGCCAGGTCTTGGAGAGGAGGAAAAGAGTAGGTATGGATAGGTTGAGTCAGGGATAATCACCCAGAGAAAGTTGCAGCCTGGCTGAGTAGCAACCAGAGCGATTCTTTGTTTATATAGAATTCAGTGGGAAACAATAGATTCATATTGGTCCAAAACATACATCAAGTCATGTTTTTGGATATGAGTTTAACTATTTTCTCTTGCACATCTGGGGTTAAAAGTTTTGTCAAAATTGATGAAACATAACAAAACAATGTTACCTTTTACAAACATTTTTTCCTGAAGTTTAGTCATTATTGATAAACCATTATCTTTTACAATCAACTTTCCTCATCAACTCTATAACCTAGTTTATACAAATCTAGAGGCAAATGACAGTGTGCTCTCAGGCTGGTAGCTTTTCTGGCTTCAAGGACTCTAGACCAATATGAAATTTCCAAGCCAGGCTGGGAAGATTTCCATATTACCAGCAGTGTATTATTAACTCTTCATAGTGAGAGTGCCCAAGAAAATTCCCCAGGCCAAAGTTGCTACAGTCATTATTCAATTTCTGGCATAAGCCAATAAACATTTTATATCTTTAAATATTCAAAATAAATATTTAGTATCTTTATAGAATTTTTTATATGTCTAATCCTGACATTCTTTCTTTCCTTGGTCATAGACAGTACAATGGCTCTTCATGAGCTAACTTTTCTAAGAAAAGGAGGTTGTGACACCTCATCCTTTTATCATCTTTTCACATCAGTCTTTGCCCACAAATATGAGTTTCTGTGTGGGACAGAGGAACTTTTCCTAATTTTACTATATTGCTGCATGTGCGATGTAATTGCCTGAGTGTACAGTGCAAAGGGGCTTGCAATCTGATCTGTGGTCAACTCCTCAGCCTACTGAATCTTTTGGACCTTTATGTTTACTTTGGTTTGATTATGTTGTTCTTGGTATGTTTTAAGAATGTTTTAAGAATATTGCATGTCCTCATAAAGAGATTTCTGGCTTCTATATGTGTGACACAACCTCCAAGGTATAAGTAGGACAGTGAACTAGATAAAGCTCTCTCCCTAAAAGTGAAAGGTATAGTGTGCTCAGGACTTTACTGTGAAAGCTTAGAAGCAGAAATTTGGGAGAAGGCATAAATCATTCATAAGAAATTTTCTAGCAACCCAATATTCTCTAATTGTACAAATATTAGAAGTCCCAAAGTAAGCGACACATAGAGCCCAAAACCAAAAAAATGTCATGGCAGCCATTATAGTGCTCAGGTTTTCTAGATCTTCTTCAAGCAGCTGTAAAGGCTTTCTGACTTTTGCCCTACCCATCTGATATGGCAGCATCAGTATTGTGCATATTAGTTCAGTAAAAATTTCTTCAGGAAGTCTTTTCTAGTGAAATCAACCATTATGCCTCAATTATAAGGGGTCCAAATTAATTTTTTCTAGTTGTAAAAGTAATGGGGAAGTGTTAAATAGTGTGGATAATTTTCTATCTTAGATGTACATTTTGTATTACATTAATGAACATAATACACTATGTTCATTAAAATAAGTTAAATTTTCCTCAAATTGAAAAATTCACATGTACATGAACAAAACTGTGAGATCAGGCATTGAAGAAACAATTTCTTCTTTAAATAAGTTATCTTTCCAGGTTTGAAAGCTAGTTTCAAGTTATTAGCTTATATGGGGTCTAGTATAGTATTTACTTTCATGTATTCTAAGACTAGGTAGAATTTGCAGACAGTTGTTATTGTTCATTTCTGTCTATAAAATTTTATTACAGAAATTCTAATCTCAGGCTCATTAGTCCGTAATAATTAGGTAATTTGGCCGGGCGGTGGTGGCGCACGCCTTTAATCCCAGCACTCGGGAGGCAGAGCCAGGCGGATCTCTGTGAGTTCGAGGCCAGCCTGGGCTACCAAGTGAGTTCCAGGAAAAGGCGCAAAGCTACACAGAGAAACCCTGTCTCGAAAAACCAAAAAAAAAAAAAAAATAGGTAATTTTCTTTCTTAATGAGAAATTATGAATACAATTCTTTGCAAATGCTCAAATAATTGCTTCTCCATTTAAATAGAGACAATTTCTCTATAGCTTTCCTGTCCAGTATGTCCCCAGTGATAGATCTAAGTGACCTTGTGTGATAATGAAGATAACACAGAGAGATATAACACTGGGACCCAAAGAAAGCTGGGATCATATGATCTGTGCTCTCTGATGTGAAACAACAATACCTTAGAAGCTTTGTGTCAGTAATACCTACATTCAAATAGAGTTAAAGATTTACTGCATGGTGATAATAGAAAGGCAGGGTTACTATCTAAAGCCTTGCACATACTCATGCTTTGCTCCTCTCATTCCTTACATTCTCTTTAGCCTTGAATTGTCTAGGCCTCAACATCTAAAACGAGCAAATTATGGTGGAGAGTTTTTGCCCCAACTATTATCATCCTCATGAGATCACAAGAGGATTTGTACTATTCCAAGACTCATGTGATGAGGGAAATTTTGTTTGCCTTTGTGTGTGTGTGTCTATATCTATGATCCTTGATTTAGTTCTGCCCATGTAAACAGCTCTAGTTTACTCACAAACCAACTGAGCTCTATTGTGTTTCCATATATACTTCCAATGATTAAATCTGTTATAGTTTTCCTAAAATAATTTGCTTTATATTTCCATGACATGTTTTTTGAACATTTTCTGTAATGCAGTAACTGGAATAAACTACACAACATTAGTGTAAAAATGAATACCCAACATCTCAAAGCATCAGAAATTGAACACAAGTTTTATTATATTTATTGATAATTGAGAAATATTGGGGACTAATTTGGGGTTCAAAACAATATATTACATAAAATCTCAAATATTAGCAACACAAATATTTGTAAAAAAGTTACAGCAGTCTCAGATGGATATCCTGAACCAAAAAATATACAGAAAATTATATAGTGAATTTGATTTGATATAGTTATCCATAAAATTATCCTGCCATAAGACTTCACATTTTTAATTATTATGTTTTTTCTGTTGTCAAATTAATCCTATATCATTTTATAACATGATTATTATGTAATTCAGTTTGATACATTGCTATATATGTAGATTGTTTTCCAAAAAATATTTTTGTGAACATAAATTTTATTTCTTGGTAAAATGTTTATAAAATCACTCCAAGCATAGGGCTTCCTGATGTCACTCATCTGACATGGATTAAGGTTAGAATATTTGCTAAAAGTTACCTTTCACTACTCACATTATAAAGAATGTTTTTATTGTGTGAGTCCTGGGGCAATAATTACCAATTGAGTTTGTTTATTTCATGAATTTTCTGACAAGCTCTAAATTTTGAACTTCCTGTAAAGATTTTTTTTTTAAATTCTGTACATTTGTTAAGTTTCTTCCTCATAGTTATACTCTTTTAGGCAAGAATACCTGAGGACTCCATAACACTTGCCACGTTCTTAATATTGTATAGGTTCCCTCTAGTATGGATTATATGATAATCTTCAAGATTTAAAAACCCAGATAAGGTTTTCCCACATGCTTTGTATTTGTAAGCTTTCTCTAATGTATGGTTTTAGTGAGTTTTTGCAAAAATGATCCATGAGAAAAAGACATAACACATAACACATTCATTACAATTTTAGGGATTCTGCATTCAATGGGCTTGAATCATGGGCAAAAGACGAGTCAAAATCTGTATATTTTTATCTTTCTTCTCCATTATGGATTCTTTGATAAACTTCAAGTGTTCAGTCCCTGGTAAAAGATTTGTCACATTCTTTCATTTGTAAATTTTCTCTCCTTTGTGGATATTGTGATGTCTTTTTAGAGTTGAGATCTGCCTAAAGGACTTTCCACATTCTTCATATTTGTAAGGTTTCTCTCCAGTATGTATTCTTTGATGACCTTTTAGTGTTGAGCCTAAAGTAAAAGACTTTCCACATACATTACATTTGTAAGGTTTATCTCCAGTGTGTATTCTTTGATGAACTTTTAGTACTGAGACTACTGTAAAGAACTTTCCACATACATTACATTTGTAAGGTTTTTCTCCAGTGTGTATTCTTTGATGAACTTTAAGTTTTGAGCCTAAAATGAAGGACTTTCTACATACATGACATCTGTAAGGTTTCTCTCCAGTATGTATTCTTTGATGAACTTTAAGTTTTGAGACTACAGTGAAGGACTTTTCACACACATGACATCTGTAAGATTTCTCTCCAGTATGTATTCTTGGATGAATTTTTAGTGTTGAGCCTACTGTAAAACACTTTCCACATGCATTACATTTTTAAAGTTTCTCTCCAGTATGTATTCTTTTATGAATTTGAAGTGTTAAACTTTGAGTAAATGACTTGTCATATATATTACACTTGTAAGGTTTATCTCCACTATGGATTCTCTGATGAACTTGAAAATTTGAGGCATTGTTAAATGCCTTGCCACATTCTTTACATTTGTATAATTTCTCTCCAGTATCGATCCTCTGATGAATATGAAGTGTTGAACTCTGAGTGAAAGATTTGCCACGTGCTTCACATATGAAAGGTTTTTCTCCAGTATTGGTTCTCTGAGGAAGACAAAGAGAAAACCCATGAGCAAAGGATGTGCCATACTCTGTACATTTGAAAGCATTCTCTTCAGTGTGAATTTTATAATGAGCTCTATATTGTGATTCATGTAAAAGGAACATGACATGCTCTGGACTTTTGTGTGATTCTCTTGTCATATGGATTTTATAATGCTCCCTAAGTACTGATAATATAGAAAACAACTTTCCACACATTTTATATTTATACAATTTTTCTCCAATATGAACCACATTAATTCTAAGGAGGTTTGAACATCTCCTATAACTCCTCCCAAATTGCTTATATTTTTGTCCAACACTGAATCTTGGATTTCTCTCAAATTTTAAAGGGTCGGTGAAATACTGTCTACATGCTTTGGATTTCAGTTGTTTCCCTTCAGTGTGGCTTGAGTCATTTTAAATATTTGGAAGGAAATTGCAGGATCTGAATGAAATTGACACAGAGTTAGCTTTTTGAGGAGAAGCTGGAACTTCATCTCTTCTGTCAGGAATGACAGTGATGGGTGCTGGATGAAGATCATTTCCATCAGCATATGATTCAGGGTCCTCATTGTCAGATCTACATGCCCAGAACTTCCTTATGAGTAATTCCCCAAAGCTATTATATCCAAAGACTCCTGACATTTCTCTTTGGCAAGTATCCTGAGTATACTCTTTTGGGAACAAGTGAATGGGATAACAAAACAGAGCTGGAAGAAATAAAAGACAATTATTTTCTAACTGTGTAGAATTAGACAAAAGTAATATAGAAACCATTTCATAAAATGATACCAATATGTGGAAAGTAGCAAAAACTTGTAACAGAAACATTCAGCACTTCTTCCATAAGGAATTAATGTCCAAAAATGATGAACATGGAGAAGTCCATATCATGAATTTGTATTTTATATGTAAAATTTGAAAGGTTCCTCTTTAAGCATGTCATGAAATCAATAGCTGTAAACATTATTTTTAGAATATGAAATGAATTTACTAGCAATTATTAAACACATTCTGTTCAATTGGAAATTGCATTATCATTTTAGATCAAAATCACATTTCCAAACACATAAATGATAAAATGATAGAAATGAAAATAATACAGTACATATATTTTCTCTGATTAATAATTATTAATGCATGTGAATACATTGGTATTCTGGGAAAGTGATAATAAAAAAACAATAAAATGATAATGAAACACAAATGTACCTATCAGGTCCACAGAGCTTTATGGCCACAAGAAGAGAAATTTTCAAAATCCTCACACTCAGTGTGATAATTCTATAAGAATTTTATTTTTTCAGATGTCTAAGAACATCTTAAATTGATAAATGACTGGCCTTTCATCTCATCATTTGGAAAGCAGAGGGAGAGGCAGGTGGATCTTTATGTTATGAGGCCAACCTGATCTACATATTTAGTTCCAGGCCAATCATGGCTACATGGTGAGAAACCCTGTCTCAAAAAAGGGGAGGGGAAAGAAAAGTAAATTATATGTCCAGGCAAGAAAAAGTTCCAATAGAGTCAATTAAGCAAAGTGGCCCTGGGCAACATTAAGATGCATGGGTTTCTCCCCTGTAAAACTAATTGTCAGGAATGCAAACGTTGATCTTGGTCTCACTATGTCATGTAACTGATAGAACCATCCCAGGTGGCCCTTCAATATGAATCACAGTCTGGCTTTTTCTTAAAGTGCTCTTCAGTGACTGGAATGCACACTATAAATGGTGGCCAGAGTGCATTACAATCTGTTTTTCCAAAGAGTCTTAGATCTCTAATATGGTTTGGATTCAGAAACGGAAAAAAAGGCAAGCTGAGCAGTGGTGTGTCACATATCTTTAGTCCCAGCACTCAGGAGACAGAGGTTTTAATCCCAGAACTCTGGGGGCAGACTCAGGCAAGTCTCTGTGAGTTCAAGGACAGCAAGGACTACAGAGCACGTTCTAGGATAGCCAGGACAGTTACATAGAGAAACTCTGTCCCCCCAAAAAACAATGAGATTATAAAAGCCCTACTGAATAAAAGTTACATTTTCAAAGTACACTGAAATGTAGAATTCTATTTCAAAATGAAATATCATAACTCAGAATTTACATGTGAAATTTGAAAATTCTTTTTTAATATAGATTTAATTTAAAAATAATTATATTATTTCATTTCAAGCTTATTCCAGCCACTTTTGCTCCAACTCTTCCCATATCCTCAAATCAATATTGTAACCTCCATTTGATAATTGTTACTCTTATGTGTTTATGTATGTATTTTTTCATATATATATATATATATATATATATATATATATATATATATATATATATATATAGCTTAAAATGTTAGTCCAGCTTTATTATCAGTGATTATATCAAGTCTCACCACTTTGTGTCAGTCAAACAATAACGAAGATAACCCATGACAGGTGGCAACTCTTCTTGTCAGAGCATTCATTAGGTGTCTGTAATTTTTGATAAGGGATTTGAGATAGAGGAACACTATGAATTGGGAAACAAAAATTCAGGAGGGTTGTTCAGTTATCATAGATGGAAAATCATTACAAAAGTTGAAAAAAAGACTAGTAATAACCATAGCACCTAGCATAAGCATTGTTTCAAATTTTCAGGTATAAAATAAATATGTGCAATGAGGATACCATGACTTTTTTCTTTCCTATCTGTATGTCCTTGAACTTCATCTTATCTTAGACTGACACTTAGGACTTCAAACAGAACATATAACAGATATGAAGAGAGTGAGTATCCTTTATTTTCCCAATTATATAGAAGAACTCTTTTGAGTTTTCTTCATTTAGAATGATTATGTTGGTTTTACCTTGCAAAAATACCATATTCTATTTTATGTATATATGTTTTTCCTACTGCTGAATTTTTATAATGAAGGAATGTTGTATTTTGTTAAAAACCTTTTCTGTGTTCAATGGGAAGATCATTTGGTCCTTTTCTTATAGTCTGCTCTCCTAATATTTTACATGTATTGATTTACTTAAGTTGATTTCCATTAACATCTCTTGGATGAAGCCACCTTGATCCTAGTAGATAATTATGTTGAGATGTTTTTGAAGTGGAAATTTTCAAATTTGTCATATAATTGGAAGTATATTAGTATTAGTTCTTCTCTGATGGTCTGGTGGGTTTCTGTCCTGAATCCGTCTTGCTTTTTTTAATTGAGAAGTTTTCATTGTTCCATCTATTCATCTTTAGGACATGTGACATAATGAATTATTTATGCCATTTGATTTATCTCTGTTAGGTATGCTAAAAAATTCATGCATTTGTTATTGATATTATGTATATTGTAGGTAAATAGATGCAACTGAAAAGAAATATGCTAAGTGACTTAACCCAGAAAGACAAATACTGCATATTTTCTCAAATATGTATAGGCTAGCTTTTAAGATTTGGGTCTCCCTGTTTTCTATAGAGTTTAGGTAGATTGTGGATATAGGCTTATTTTCCACAGAAGGGATCATTTAAAACAGTTTTGTTAAAAAGAATGAGAAATTAAAACAGTATTAAATCATGAAAGTGATGATAGAGTAGTGTAGAATAGCAAATACAAAGAGGAGTAACTATGATTACAGTTGCTTTTATGATACCCTGAAGAATATATTCATATATTTATTGACTATGTATGTGGCATACATATGATTAGAGAGTAGTTTTCAGAAAAATCTTTCCACTGTCTGTGCCTTGTTGATTGAACTCTGGTCATCATTTGAAGGCAAGCATCTCTACTCGTTATGTTATCTCTTGGGACCACATGAAAAATCTTTGAAGAAACATAGGGAACCATACTTCTGTAGAAGCTTGTTAAAACATATTCATGTCTAAAAACTATTTAAGTGTCATTACGGTATAATGGTGTAGTCAATACTCAAACTGGAAATCATGTGCCAACAAATAAAGCCTCCTGTAGAAGTAATGGGTTACATTGTTTTCTGGTGTTAAACTCAAACATAGTGGGTATAGCCTTTGTAATTACTTGTCATCAAGATTCCATGATGAGGCTCACATACTTAAAATATTGAATGGAAAGATATCAAACGTGTGATCAACTAAACACTTCAACCCAAGTAAAACTCATCCATAATATAGATGGCACTATTTGTGCTACATGAGGAGACAAGTCCTCATCAGTCTTGGCCCGTTATAAACCATGTGACTGTACATTCTGACTTGTCTGAAATAAATGTGCAAAATTGGCATATTGTATTGGCAATAGCTAAACAGAATTTGATTGTCTAAAAGCCAACTGCATTATTGTAACCCATATCTGACACTGTTATTGCAGCTAAAAAACTGAAACCAAATTGGTCATCGCCTAGATAAAAAATTGTTATTCTTCTGCTTAATGAAAATAGCATTAAACTAATGCTATGTTGCTTTACCCATAGATTTGTGCATCACTCATCCTTTACTAGAGAAGCTTAATATGGAGATTTTGGAGAAATATGCTCAACCTGTAGATAAAGATTCCTTTATCTTAACCCTTGCATCAGGGTTCAGGTACCTATGAATAAATGGAAGCAGAGGGAACATAAAGGCAAGAAATGGTAAATAACTCCTAGGAAGAAGTTTACAAATATAGGAACAAGGGCCATACAATCACCAAGTTTGTGACAGCAAGGTCAAAACCCACAAAAGCCAAAGACATTTGAAATCTCAGCTTGTGAAATGAAAAGTAGGCCCAAAGTTACAACTCCTTGACAAGAACATGTCTGCAGTGCCTGGCTTCCAGGGTTAGAAAATTTGTTTTTCAATTGAATAACACCAGGATATATCAATCATTTTCAAAGTCTTGTGTTCAGAAACAGTTGGCCAATCCAAATCTTACTTGATTTTTATGTATTTTCTGTTCTTTCTTTGATAGAGTGAATGAGAAAAGATGGGGAATCATGACTTTGGGTTAGTGTGGTAAGGAGTAGTATGCAAGAAAATAAATGAAGGAAAAATATATTAATTGAGATGTATTCTGAAAATGTTCAAAAAGTAAAGGAAAAACCTGAATCACTGACATACAGGAGAAAAATTCAGACATTTATAGGAACACAAAATAAAGTGCCACAGACATTGTCAAATTGTTATTGGCATACTAAATTTCATCTAATCACTCTTCTGATGAAATGAGGAAAAATCATGCAAAATTTTCTGTGTGCTAGATCCTAGGGTACTGTTCTAAATAAAATTCTCAGACATCACTTTTAGTAAGGAGTTGGGCTAATTCCACTGCAGTTGTGGTTTGTTTCTTGTTTTGTACTCTACACATAAACCATTGCTTCCTTCCATCTTACCTGGTTCTCAACCCTCTGCTACTTCTATGTTCATGATCCAGGGTTCGTTGTTTTGTTCAAGCCTGGTGACTAGCTCTGGTTTTGATACAGAAAGGCCTGTGAATTAGAAGAGGCATATGACAATTTAGTTACATGATCTGGAAAAGAGGTGATTTCTAACACAGTGGATATGAAGGTACACAAGCAAAGACTCAGAAATGAGGTTTTATTAGTCCATACTTGACAGGTGTTGAAGAGTTTTAAGAAATCCATAATATTAATTGTGTATACATTCAACTCTATATACATTATGCCATTCCAAAAGTAAAACTATTGGAATCAGACTGTATTGACACATTATTGCTACTGAGTGACTGCAAAAAAAAATATATGGGATTTAAGGGCGTATTTATTAAATTAAAAGAACACTTACAATAAGAAAATTTTCAAGAAATATTATACTCACCAATATCTAGTAGTAATTGGGAGCTCAGATTCATTGTTAGAAAACAATTCAAGTACTAATACAAGTACTAGATATTCATAGGGCTAAGCAGCAATTATGAAATAATTTACTCTCACCTACAGAAACCAGGTTGCTGTAGTTTTCCAACATGACCTCTCTGTATAAATCCCTCTGAGATGTGTCCAGGCATTCCCATTCCTCCTTGGAGAAATTGATGGCCACATCCTTGAATGTCAATGGACTCTGAAGTTAAAATTCAATTTTTCTTTTTATGATGGTTTGAGTCCTTATTTGCCCCAGGAAAGAGCATTTAACTAAAGAATTCTCTGTGTTATCAGTAATCTGCAATTTTCAAATGTTATACATTAAGATGGAGGACATTGTGACTTTTTCATGAAATCAAAGGACCCAACATCCAAACATTTCATGAAATATGCACCTTTTCTCAGTGATAAATAATGTCTGAAGTTGAGCTCAGTAGGAATTTTGTTTCAATAGTCAACTATAATATCAGAAAATTTGTAAATATTTCAGGTCATTAATTGATGTAGTTAGGTCTTACTGGAAAATAAAAGACGTAGGAAAGAGTGGAAAGCAGAATGTAGAACAGAGATGACAGTGATAATAAAGAATTTATATTAGAAATATAATAAAACACAAAATCATAGTTTTCCTCTAGTGAGGAATTATAGTGAAGGTTGAGAGCTCTGCAAATGAAGCATTTATGTGTGGACTGTCAAACCATCCCATCCTTGTGCATGAATTTACCTGAGAACATGCCACCTGTCCTTCCCCTTCTTAATGAATCCTGTCAGGAAGTTTATCTTAAAGTTTCACCTTTCTGATACTGTTCTTTGTGAAAGGCTACAGCACTTGCATTCCACACTCAGAGATCAGAAAGCAGGTTAAAAAAAATTGCAATTGGAGACTTGTGTCACACCAGAGATACAGAAACCATGAACATTTACAGACAGACCAAAACATAGCTTTGTCTTTCCTGCCTTGAAAGGGTCCTTTACTTCTTCAGATCATGGAAATCTATACCACATGGGTATGTGGTGTCGGTACCCTGCTTTAAAGAGAGTCTGAACACAACTGTACAGAGTTGTACAGACCCCTTCCTCACATTCCATTTTCCTGAGATCATTAATTAAAACATAACTGACACCTGTATTTGAAATAGTGGATAGAATCTGAGGGATAGCCTCAACTGAAAGTATTTCTCACCCTGGGTAAATAACATACTTGCTTGCAACCAAGGCAGAGTAAAAAATTCATACCTCAACAGTGTCTCCCATGAGACATTCCTTTATTCATGTTTCTTTCTGAAATTCCATCACTTTACCCTATTTTAGTGAGGCAAATGATTAGATTCTCTCTTAAGTTTATTTTAAACAGTGAAAAAGCTTCTTTTGGATTCATTTGCAAAAGTTGTATCTCAATAATGCCATCTCTGCACTCAATTTAGTACTTTTCGTTGTTAATAAAGACACTTCAACTCCATTCACATAAAATTTCCTTTTTGAGACATATTGATTGTTTGTGAAATCCACAGAAGTATAAGTACCTACAAGTTCTCCATTTGATCACACTTTTTTTGTTGACTCTACTCCTCCTTGTGAACCTCCACTTCTTTCCCATTTCTTTAACAGGGCAACATGGATTGCACCCCAACTCATTTTCTCACACAAAGACAGCATATACCAGAACCTGCTCAATCATGTCTGCCATCTATTCTGTATTATTACTATCCTCCATAAGAGTGAGTAAGTAGGTTGTTGCCGGCATATCCTCTCATCTACACAAAACAATTGCATAAGTAATTTATAATCACCTGACTCTGTAATTTCCTGAACACATGATCAAGATAGAAACTACAACCTGTCCTGCTAACTCTTACAAACACTATGAAGGGCCCTGACATTCTTCTATCACTAGCAAGATGTAGAGAGATGCATGCAGCCACACCTCCTAGATGGTGGTGGCTTCTGCCTTTCACCCTCCCGACAGTGACTGTTTTCTGAAAAACAACTCTGAAAAACAACTCCTTATTTGCCCCCCTCCCCCGTACCTGGACCTATCTGTGGTACCCATGTGGCAGACTAGTGTAGGCTACCCAGAGGCTATTTAAGTTGTGGGTTGGCTCTCCCCAGGGTCAGAAGATTGCTTCAAGTTACCTGAATAAACTGCTTGGAGAAGAGCCTGGTGTTGCGTCTTCCTTGCTGGTTGAGGCGGATGTGACAGCAAGGGAGCACAGGACACTCCCAATTCTCCTTCATGCAAATCATCAGCACTTTTGATCCCAGTCTGGCAACATACATTTTTCACTTGTTATCCGACCGGTGATTCTACAATATCCCCTCATCTACATTCCCTCACCAATCCATCATTCTAGCCTGTATTCTACCCTATGTGCCCATATTTAGACTGGTAATTTCTGTCCAGAATACTCCTACATTCACCCTTACAATGGGATGCCCATCTTGTAATTCTGGTCATCCCCTGTGCCTACTTGACACCCCACCACCCGTGCTATATGTATCCTTCACACATAAGCTTCCCTGTATTTATTGTTGCCTGTTAAGTCTTCATTGTGCATAGAAGACACAGAAATTAAAAAGAGTTCACAGGACCAATTTTGATCACAAGAACATGATTACTATATATGCTAGTTTGAATAACAGTGTTCCCTAAAGGTCACACACTTGACAACTTTGTTTTCATGTAGCCACATTATTTGACTCGAAGTATGGTGTTAATGCATAAAATGTGGGACTGAGTTAGGACCTTTAAGTGTAAGAACTACACACTATCTTTATTTTCCTTTCTGATGAGTGCTTGAAATTTGACATTTGAATGTTATCTGCTCTTTCTGGCACATTTACTGCTGCTTGACTTCATTCCATGTCATAATGGAGTCTTAGTCTCATGGTACCTTAATCCCAAAGAGAGCATTAGTTTTACCCATTTTCCTGGTAATGGTGTTTTTTCAAAACTTTAAAACAAAAACACACATAGAATATAAAAAATAAAACCAGCATCACCCCCTTGTCTATCAGTCTCATAGAAGTATTCTTCAATCAATAATTACGATGATACAGATGATGGAAGAACTATTATAAACATTAGTAAAATAGTCTAAGTGCTTAAATTAAATACAGAGAAGCAGCCCAATAAAATTAATGAGGAGAACTTAAAAAACCTGAGTGATATGAGACCACAGAGACATAAATGCAGACAGTACAGTCTTTAAAAAATTAAAAAGGTATAGATTTATTAATGAGAATTCAATCTGATATAAACTTATAACAGAAAACTAATTAGAAATGTCAAGATAAAGATAAAGACAGAAAAATAGCAAATAGAATATTAAAACAAGAAGAGTAACTTAACTGCAAATCAGAAACACACATATATATGTGTGTTTATATAAATATAACACAAAAAAGAACTACACAGGTTATGCTCCACACCATAGAAATGTGAAATTATTTAGAGGTCCCCAGAAATCCACAAAGATAACTCCACAATAGTTTACTGGCAATGGTCGAGAGGAAGCCCGAGCTGACCTACTCTGGTGATTGGATGGCCGAACACCCTAACTGTCATGATAGAACTCTCATCCAGTGAATGATGGAAGCAGATGCAGAGATCCACAGCCAAGGCCCAGGTGGAGCTCTAGGAGTCAAATCGATGAGAGAGAGGAGGGATTATATAAGCAAGAGATATTGAGACCATGATTTGAAAAAACACTGGGACAAATAGCCAAACTAGTGGAAAAACATGAACTGTGAACCAATATCTGAGGAGCCCCCATGGAAATGAATCTGGTACTCTGGATAAGTGAGACAGTTGATTAGCTTGAACTATTTAGGTGGCTCACAGGCAGTGGGACCAAGACCTGTCCTTGGTGCATGAGCTGGCTGTTTGGAATCTAGGGCTTATGCTGAGACACTTTGCTCAGCCTTGGTGTAGGGAGAAGGGGACTGCAACTGCCTCAGCTGAATTTACTAGGCTGGGTAACTCTCCAGAAGAATACTTGCCTTGAAGGACTGGAGGTAGATTGGCGGGGGGGGGGGGAAGCATGGGGGCTGGGAGTAGGGAGGACAGAGGGATCCATGGCTGATGTGTAAAATTAAATTATTATAAAATAAAAAATAAAATACATTAAATATTAATTTTAATAATTTAGCAAGCAAAATTTAAAAAAGAAAAAATTAAATAAATGTATATATGTAAGAAACGTACCTCAATGACACAGATAAAATGTTCTCCAAGATCATGAAAGACAAATTTGCCAAACTCAAGAAAGTCATAACATTACAGATACTGGAAACATTCACAACAACAAATAGACAAAATATAAAAAGAAAGACAGCAAGCCCTAATTAATATTCAGAACAAAACAATAGCAATAAAATCTGAAGAAGGGAACTAAATGTCTCATATAAAGAAAAGCTCAGCCAGGCAGTCGTGGTGCACTCCTTTAATCCCAGCTCTGTGGAGGCAGAGCCAAGGGGATCATTGTGAGTTTGAGGCCAGCCTGGTCTACAGAGTGAGATACAGGAAAGGTGCAAAGCTACAGAGAAACCCTGTCTCAAAAAAAAAAGAAGAAGAAGAAAAAGAAAAGCCCATTAGAATCATAGCTGATTTCAAAGGAGAAAGTACTTACCAAAAATGGCAGTGTAACCCAAAAGAGAATAAGGGCCTATATTGATACTGTACTAAGCAAAACTATTTTCTATAATTGAAGAAGAAAGTATTTTCTTTTTTTTCCGCCCCTCAAACCCCGAAAGTATTTTCTTATGAATAAGGTGTAAAATGATTCATAACATGACAGAAAATAGAAAACAAGAGACAAGAAATAGTATTTAAGACTGATGAATGGACACAGGCAACTCCAACTAACACAACAGAACTTCACCTCAACTCTCTTCTCTTAATCCAGTCCCACAGTCCCATCTTCAGCTCTAATAAAATGGCCAGCTGCAGGTTCCCTGCTGCCTGTGACTTCATCTCCATTGGTTACAATAGATCCTCCAACTTTTACAACATTCTCACAGTCTTTCTTGATCTCAACACCCAAATCTGGCACTAATTCACTGAAAGTTCATAGGCCACTCTTGCCAGGGAAGACAATAGGTTAACTCCAAAACTTTACTTCTTACCATGGCTCTTTAAGTCCAACACAATAGTTTCAGCTTCAGCTCTGTAGCAGAATTGTAACAGGCTCAGCCTTCCTTATCTCTGGGGGATCCCACAGCCCATCCCTGAACCTCCCTTCTACTCCCGATTGCATTGTCCCACACTCCAAATCCAGCAGAAACAAATACCCAAGAACCAAACTAGAAAGCGAAGCAGGGAGGCAAATTGCTGATCTTCACCTTTTTTTCTGCTCTTCTATCCCCCAAGACACATCCCCAGATCTGGAAGAAAACACAACTTCTGAAGCCATTCATTTCATCCTGCACCTATCTAAAATGGATCACACAGATTTCCCAATCCAAATTTTCATCTTCTAACTCATTGCTTTGTTCCTACTTGAAACTCCGGGGTTCATTCTTTTCAAACACAGAGGCCATCCTGACCAGAGAAACAAGGACACTTGTTGCACATCATCACTTCTCCCTCCATACCCCCATGTCCTATCTCCCAATCTCATCCTCAGATCTTTATCAGACATTCTGCTGTTGACTTTCTTCTCTCCTGGTCCATTTATATGTGGATAAGAACCATGAAGACAATGATAACAAAGCTACAATCTGTAGAATCACAGAGAGAATGAAACAGATATATGTTCTTAGGAAGGGAAACATAATAAACAAGCATGGATAGATAGGACACTGAAATGGGAGAAACAAGTATGCAGGGTGAGTAGAGATTGGGATTCTAGGTAGGAATACAGGGAGATACTGAAAAAATTAGTGAGCATATTGAAACCAAATTCAGCAAGAACTTCCAGAAATATATACATGAATGATATCTGAAAAATGTTGCATGTAATGGCAGAGTCAGAGACCCAACTGCCTCTCTCTTATAACCTAACACAGTTTTTAGTATGTAAATTTGTTTACATACAATTGAGTGGTTATCCAAGGTGTCCAAAGGGGATACCTAAGCAAGCCAGGCTGTAGCCAGTTCTACACCCTCCTCTTCATGAACTGAAGGCAAGATTTAATTTCTGAAGACAAAAATTATACAAATTATTGAAAATTGAAGCATAGGCCTAGTGCATTCATAGAGCTTTAAACCCCTATTTTCTTTGGTGCAAGAACAATCTCTGCATTTTCAACAGAAACGTATATGCCAAATCAGCCAAAAAACCTTTATCTTCAATGGATTTCTGCCTGCAAGATAAAATAGGACAAAGGTGAAACCAAGCTTCATGGAGCAAGCAAACAATAATTGATTTGACTTAAGGCCATTTCTCCAGATTGACTCCATTCCTGACATTTCTTAGGTGACCATAAACCTGATAGTGGAAGGCCCAAAGGATTAGGGTAAAACAACATACTACTTGTCCATAAAAAGAAAAAAATGTAATGATAAAGTGACTCCTCATGATATTCTGCAATACTCATAGGTGGTTTATATATCATCACGGAAATATTCTCCTAGAGAATATACAAAAATTATAGATGTACTATAAGACATGACTACAGTGAATCAGAGATCTTGAACACTCAGCTCTAAATGAAATCTTTCTATTAAATACTGCCCGTCCATAGGTCAGGTGACCTTGCAGAAAAGGAGGTGGAAATAGCACAGGAACCACAGGGATGGAAGATACCAGGGAAACAAGGCCCTCTAAATTAAAATCAGTTCATAAGAACTCAGAGAGAATGAGGCAACAAGCACAGGGACTGCACAGGTTTGTACAAATTTTCTGTGTATAAATTGTGGCTTCCAATTTAATGGTTTTATGGGATTATTGAGCATGACAATGAGTTGATCTTTGATTATTGTGCCTATTCTTTGACTCTTTTTGCTCTGCTGTTTTTTGTCTTGTAAAACTCCAATATGACAGATTTTATCTTATTACAACTTATTTTTTTATATTTAAAATAAACAAGGATTGAATTAAAACCAAACCATTATTTTAAATGTGAACAAATAAATTGTCACTTAGCCACCTGAGACATTACATAAATTTTCTCCAATACAGTGACCCTCAGTATATTAAATCCTCCAAAATTGCTCTCATATTCACAAATATTAGACCAAATATAAATTGGACTTCCCATGTTTTCTTGTGTGTTCTTTAATTTGGTTGTATATTGGCAAGTTTTGTTAGTTTCTTTGTCTGTTTGTATATGTTCGATTTTGTTTCATTGGTTTGGGGGACATTGTTGTATTGGGTTTCTGTTGTTGTATTGGGTTTCTATTTTTTTTTTAGAGACCACTTAAAGTCCAATTGGTAAGGAGAGTGAAAGTACGCAGAAGGAATTGAGAAAGAAGTACATGATCAAAAGAGAATTTAAAACTGTTTATAAAATGAGACTTAAGAGAGTAATAAGCTTAACTCAGAGAGTAGAGAAAAATACAAATAAGAAAACAAATAAAAACAAGTCCAACAAAATCAGGGAATAAAATACATCAAAAATTTTTATAATACACATACATTCCTAGAATAATTTGAAATAATAATGGCATCAATTTTCCAGACAAATGAATCGTGCCAGATCGTTGGATTGAGAAACAAAGCCAAGCTTTCTATTCTTTCCAACAAACTCAGCTTTAAAGATAGGAACTGTCAGAAAATGAAAGGATATTTCATTGATTCTAATAAATGTGAAACAAATAGGTGTTGTTACCCTACTCTCTGACAAAATGGACTTTAGGGGAAAATTGGTAAGAAAAATATGAAAGAGGAATTAATATCTCAACTAATTAAATAATCAATCAAGATGACATTACTACCCCAAATGTATGTACATTAAATTGAGGTACAACCTATTTTATAAAATACCTAATACTAGAAGCACTGAGATTAACAAAAAAACTGTAATAGTACATGATTTCAGCACAGCACTCTGTTATATATACAGGTGATCAGGACAAAAAAAAGTAGATAAATATAGCAATTAAATGAAATCATACATCAGGTAGCCAGAAGGATTATCCTTAGAATATGCCATTCAAATATCAAAGAATATTAATTCTACTGTTCAATGCATGGTAGGCCCTCTAAAATAGACATCATAATAGAACAAAAGAAAAATCTCTGTCAATTAGAACAACATGACATGTCTCTGTGTATTCTTTTGGCCTCAAAGCCATTAAACTTAACATATCCTATTTCTTAAGGATTAGAGCACAACATTAATACAGTTTGGACCCTGATAAATTTCAAATCACATAATTGCTGATGCTTGCTTGTAGAATTGGATAAAATGATCCTGGATATACAGTGAAAATTCTTGTAATCATGAAGAACTCGGGAATGTTCTAAATAGGAAAAAGTTCCATGCTTCATATTTGTTCATTTCAAGGTTTTTAATGTAGCCACCATAACAATTTAATACTGTCTCCATTGCTGACAAATAAAGATTTGCAGATGGGCTTAGAATAGGCCCTTTTATTCTTTTTCAGACTTACCCTGACTTTCTATACTTCAACACTATTCATATATGAATAGGCTAATGTTATGTAACGCACACACCCTGGGAAATACGTTGAAGACATTATTCCACCTAAAATTTTCAGGAATGCTTTTTATATCTATTTTGCCTCAGGCCACTACAGGACTGAATTTGCCTGGCTGTGGACCCCAGGCCAATGTCAATGCTTCATTTCAACTTACCAGGTTTTTTGAATCCTGCTTTCTCTGTGGACTCATTCCAGGATATTTTGCTTTGGTCAAGGTTGGTACATAGCTCTTCTGATGATACAGAATGTCCTGTGCATGAGAAGAAACATATGTCACAGTATTCATATGATCCATCACAGTTGGAATCCTAACACAGGATCAAACTAAGAATAAGAGGAATATAATGGAAGATCCATAATTGACTTCCTCATTGTAGAAGGCTTGCTAAATGCTTTAAAGTATTGAGATTTTTTTCAAGTTTCTATTTCTGTACAACTAATGCCATTTGAATTACAACAAAGCAGAAATACAAGCATGGAATATCATGTTAAGATTGGAATCCATGCATTATGTGCTATAGAGTGCCTGCAGCAATGTATAATACAAGATTGTAGGGATTATGTCATTGTGCAGGAGGATGGATATAAAAACCAGAATGAATGACATAAATGTGTGTTATGTACCAAAATTAAACCATTTGGAAAAAGACATCTAAGACTCATTAACACAAAATATGTATGTCTTTCAATAACACTTGATAGAAATCTCAAAGACAAACTACAAATCATGTAAAAAATACATAATCTTACCTGTAGAGACAAGGTTGGTATAGTTCTTCAACTTGTCATTTCCAGGCAAAGGCCTGTCAGCAAAATCCAGGCAACACAATTCCTCCTGAGTAAAGTCAATGGCCACATCCTTGAAAGCAAACAGGTTCAGAAAAAACAACACTATTCTAATTTATATCCATTTATGTAATGCTTTGATGACACAGATAAAAATTGGTAAAATATGAAATATTCTCTTGTCAAAAACTGAAATTATATTATTTGAGTAGATTGGTTGTGAGAGGGAGCATGGTATGAAATTTTGGAGTGTTGGTGACATGGCTGGTAGAGACGTATGGAATCAGAATTAAAGGTGAAATCCACAGTGAAATGTATTCTGTGATTTTGGCTTTCTGATTCTCAGGCAAGACCTGCATGAAACTAAGTAAAAGCAATTTCCCTCCCTATAGCTCTGGCAGAGGAAGAGAGATGAACATACATTAGATATAGAAATAAGATGAGGCCGTTATCTATTGTCTGAAAAGGAATATTGGAGAATAGTAAATTTAATGGCAAGAGAAGGAATTAGATTTCTAAGGCATTACAGAATTTTATATGTAAATTTCTCTAGTGATATCATGACAAGATAGGGAGCCCTGTCTTCCTCTCACTTTCTAAGTTGAACTATAAGAAAGCTACAGTTGAGTTTCAAAATCAACTGAACTGGACTCATAGGGACTCACAGAGACTGAAGCAACATAGAACTTACATAGTAATGACCTAGGAACTCTACACATGTGTAACATTTTGTAGCTTATTCTTCTTGTGGGATTCTTAATAGAGGAGGCAGGGGTTGTCTCTGAATCTGTTTCCTGATTTTCAGATCCTTTTCTAATACTGGATTGCCTTGTCCAGACTTAATAAGACAGAAAGTGCCTAGTCTTACAGCATCTTGATATGCTATGGTTGGCTAAAATACAAGGGATGTCTCTAATTTTCTGAATAGAAAAAGAGGAGTGAATGGTGATAGAGAGAGGGATGGTTGGATGAACAGACTGGAAGGAGAGGAGCAAGGGAGGAGGAGTTCTTGTCAGGCTGGGGAAATTAATTAATTAAAAAAGCAAAAGAAATGGTTGTGATTGTTGATATCCTGAAGCAGATCCTAATACAGAACACACAGGACACAGACACATGAGACCATCAGAGCAGATGCAGAAGTTGAAATGTGGCATGTAAGCCTGAAGCTAATTATTTCTAAAACTAGATATTCTTATGAATGTATCAGTGAACCAGTGCATAGGAGCTAGAAGGAGTGATTTATGCTCTGCAGTCATATTCAGAATTGACTGACCATCTAATATTACTAAACCCTTTAGGAGACTGCAAATTGGTTTTATAACTTTAAAACATCTGGATTTTTTTTTTATGTCAACTGCTATTTTCAACTGGCTCTTGTCCAGAAGCAGTTTGGAGCATGGTACTTCACAGAAAGATAAAGATATTGAAAGCAACCTTCCCATCAACAAATAGTTATAGCATAATATTTTTTAAATTTTTTCTTTTCATTTCATTAAGAGATTTTCTATTCAGTTTACATATCAACCATGGATTCCCCAGTCCTCCCTTCTCCCACTTCCCAGCCATCCCCCCCCAGCCCAACTCCCATTCCCTCCTTCTCAAAGGCAAGGTCTCCCCTAGCAGAGCCTGATAGATTCAGTTGAGGCAGGTCCAATCGCCTCCTCCCTGCATCAAGGCTGAGCAAAGTGTCTCAGCATAGGCATTAGGTTCTAAAAAGCCAGGTAATGTACTAAGGACCAGTCCTGGTCTCACTGCCTTGGGGCCTCCTAAACAGTTCAAGCTAAACAACTGTTTAACTTATCCAGAGGGCCTAGTTCAGTTCCATGGGGGCTCCTCAGCTATTGGATCACAGTTCATGTGCTTCCATTAGTTAGGCTAGTTATCTCTGTACTTTTCGCAATCATGGTCTTGATATCTCTTGCTCATATGATCTGCATAATGTATTTTTAAAGTTTGTAATTTTTACATGTTTTATGGTTAATGGAAGAGTAGAATAGCTCAGAAACTATGTGGAATGATAATGACTCTAGGCACATTTATAAATCTAGCACAATAGAAATATTGTTTTTTATTAGGATTTTTGTGCATTTTACATACCAATCAAAGATCCCAGTCTTCCCTCCTCCTGCTCCACCAGCCTTCCCCTCCCAAAACTAGCAGTATTCTTAACTACATGAATGTACTTATATAAAACACAGTTTGAATGGACATGACCTACAAGAGTGGCACTGCCTCTTTTTTTGTGGATAGATTTCCACAATCTAGCAAATGAAAGGGCCAGTCAAAATCTTGGCTTACTTCTTTTTAAATGTCTGCTGTTCCCACTGAATGACTTCCATAGGCTTATTTATTTGAATGTTTTTCTCTTAATAGGTGGATATCTTTAGGAACAGGTTAGAAGTTGTGCGTTCATAAAGGATGTTACTCATCTTGGATGGGTTTTGATCTCTCAAAGACTCATTTCAGGCATTAGCAAACAACACAAATATAAAGGCATAGAAATTAGACCTGCTTCAACATCTCTGCCTTTAACAGCTACAGGGCATATACAAAATGTTGTTACATTCCTCCTGTGTCACAAGGGAGTAAAAATAATACCTGAAAAGAAAATCCAGTTTCTACATTAATCCTGATTAAATCTGCATATTCCCCTGTCAATTTCCTCAAAGCTGTTACTACTGCTAAAGAGAAAACAGTGAACTCTAAGTGAAGAAGGCAAATGTGAACTGCTCAGTCAGGGCAAGAAAACCAGCATCAGCCCCCATGAGAGAGATTGGTAGCAGGTGTCAGCACTACTGAAGGGCGTTGCAGTTTCACTAGGAGGTTAGTAGTTCACAAAGAGAAACAATGGAATAGACTCTAAATCTAGACAAAGAACGGAAGAGTAAAAAGAATAAAACACTCTTGTTATGATGATAAATTCACACCACTTATGGCTGACACATTTCATTTGGAAGTTTGTATCAGTTTAAATTCTTCAACTTAGTATATAACACAGTATGTCTTTTGTAGCAATTCTACCTTAAACATTATTTTTTGCCAGATAGTCATGGTTCACGCCTTTAATCCCAGCACTTTGGAGGCAGAGGCAGGCGGATCTCAGTGAGTTCGAGGCCAGCCTTGTCTACAAAGCGAGTTCCAGGAAAGGCACAAAGCTATACAGAGAAACACTGTCTTGAAAAGCCAACCACCCCCCCCAAAAAAAACATTATTTTTGGCAATGCAGACATTCCATCCTGTTTTTTTCTGCCTCTTTCTTTGACTTTTATATAATGGGCAATTGATGCCTTGGAGGAAGGATCATGGAATATGGGTTCTTCCTCACTGTTTGAGATAACTCAATTATATTCTCAGTAGGAAGTGAGTATCCATGTTTGTGTGTAATGTAAATATATATATATATATATATATATATATATATATATATATATATATATATAAAATTATATATTAATTGAGAGAATTTATCCAGAAAAACTAAAATGGAGAGAACTTTGAAAAGTGGAGAAATGCACATAGGTGACAGGCATTCAAAAGTGTTTACTTTCACATCCACTTCAGAAAAAGAAAAAGAAAGCCTTGTCAAAACTAAGGGGTAAATTAAACATTAGGGGCTACTGCAAATGAAGCATTTCTGTAACAGCAGTCAATATATCTCATTTCTACTTATATATTTACCTGAGAATATGTCATCTGTCTTCTTCCTTCCATGTGGATCCTCTCAGAAAACTTTATTTTAAAACTTCAACTTGCTGATAATATTTCAGATTTCAAACACCAACAACACCCTGTGTTTGTTACCATACACAGAGACTAGAAGGCAAGGATCACAAACGTCATTCCCTGCTCTAGAGCAGAGCCAAGATAAAGGGCAGTGTTAGCTCTCAGAGGCAGACCAAACTGAAGGTTCTTTTTTCATTCATACAGACCAGCAGCATGAAGAGCTTTAGTATAGAGGTGGGAATGTGATTGAATTAACCTGCTACACCCAGCAGAGCCAGCTAGGCATTTCAAATGGAGGCTCAGCACAGGTGTTATGCAGAAGCCTTAAGGGCTCTTAAGGACCCTCACAATCTCTTACTCTTTGATGTCTGATTACAACAACATTGATGCTTCCATTGAGAACGACAGAACAAATCTATGGATTAGATACAGATGAAAGTATTTCAACTGTCAGAAAAACCTTGGGATTTGGGCTCATCAAAATAGCTAGTCTTGGGGCTGGAGAGATGGCTCAGAGGTTAAGAGCACTGGCGGTTCTTCCAGAGGTCCTGAGTTCAATTCCCAGCAACCACATAGTGGCTCATAACCATCTACAATGAGATCTGGTGCCCTCTTCTGGTCTGCAGACAGAACACTCACTGTATACATAATAAATAAACAAATCTTTAAAAATATAGCTAGTCTTTCTATCCAACATGCTCTGTGGTTATCCATGTTTCTGCCTCCAAGGCTTGAATTACAGGCTGGCCACCCCTCCTGGAATTTACTTGGGTTATGGAGATCGGTACTATGCTCCTCTAATTTCACTCACAACATTTCCCATTCCACTTATGAATGAGTCTATTCATTATTTGCCTTTTCAATTATTCCCAGCCTTGATACATGTTAACACTGTTGCTCATAAAACTCAAAAGTTTATTAACTTCCCCATTTCTGGTTGAATACATTATTGACTATCTCCATTATCATAATTTCAATAATAGTCAGACACCCCTTACATATCCTAATTGTTCTTTCCCTCCATGCTGAGGACATCTTAATTTTGCCCAGCTACCTCATGTCATTTCCCCTTCTTTTTAATTTTTAAGTATTCCCTGTATTTGATGCATGTGTGTCTTCTCTGGTTACCTCTATTTTATCATTCTCTATTCTTTACTTATAGCTAGCATCTATTGCCAAGTGTTTAATAATGACATTTTCTTACATTGTGTATGTTTTGTTTATCATCCTTTTAATGGCCCCCCTCTTCTTTTATTTTAGAAGCCTGTGATAATTTGGAATTCCTTCTAAATCCTCATTACATTCTGTGTTCCAGTTCCATTCTCTTTCCAATCACTTCTTTTGAGAATTCTACTTTCCATTTGACAGAACACTTTCTAATTTCATGAAGTATATCAATATCTTCCCTCATATTGACATTCATATATGAATGAAAGTAAAATATACATGTGGAATAGCCAATAGTTATTCAAGTTTTTTGTAAAACAATCATGCTTTTTAACAAAATTATTTTTCAATTGTGATGATTCTCCTACAACTTTCATAATTTACATTTTCTTTAATGCTGAGTGATTCCATTGCCTATATCACATTTTTAAATCATTTTGTGTGGAAAAAATTATGAATAACAGGGGTATTTTCTTTCCCTATATTTACATAAAGAACTGTCATGAAACATTTTTGGTGATGGAATAATGTAGTATAGTCAAAATTTATGTTATGGAATTCCTCAAAAAAATGTATGTAGTGTTAAAGAAAAAAGTATTTTCCAACCTACTCCTTCTAAACAGAAAAAAGATCATAAAAATAAAAAGTAATACATCTAGTATCAATAAATAAGTAGCTGAGGGAAAGAAGAGTGATTGTACAAGCTAGGAGGTCAGAGACAGCTGAACTCAGCTTGTGGGAGCTCATGGACTCTTAAACCAACAGTTAGTGAACCTGCATGGAACCATCCTAGACCCTCTGCATGTGTGTGACAGTTGCGTAACTTGGTCTATTTGTAAGGCTCCTAGCAGTGATATCAGGACCTGTCCCTGGTGCTTATCTGGCATTTAGAAACCTGTCCTCCATGCTCGATTACTTGTCTAGCCTTGATGCAGGAGAAGGAACTTGGTTCTGTCTTAATTTGATGTCTCTTGCTTTGTTCAAGCCCTTTCTGAATGGAGACAAAGGAGGAGTGAATGGGGAGTCATGTAGATGGAAGACAGTAATAGGAAGTATGAGAAGAGGAGGGAGAAGTAAGTGTGTTCTGTATGTAAAATAAATAAAAAATGAAAATAAAATAAAGTAAATCATTAAACATTTTAAAAAAGAAACAGGAAAAATCACTGTTTGGGCATGAGTGTCTTAAAGATGAGAAACATGTTATTTATGCTGTGAATCTACTAAATATCAAACAAAATCACCACACTAGTTTTAGTAAATTGCCTTAACTCATTGATGCTGATATGTACTGTTGTTTGGAATTAATGAGTCTGTGTGATGATGCATGGGAGTAGGTGTCTTCTCACTCTTCTACCTTTCCTTCATTACACATATTGTGCAAATTAAGCTCAGACCTCCCTTTCTCTCACAGCCCTAGGGGCACCCTAGGGCAACTTACTTACAACAAATGGATTTTCTTCATGCCAGGTGCTTCAAGTTGCAATGCAAGTTACACAGCTAGCGATTACTTTCCCCCCATGCTGCCAGAAAATGCAGACATAGAAAAATAAAGGCAGTTTTGTAGCTGAAGAGTTTCTTTTGTCCTGACTGGCTCCAGCAGCCCCACAGTAAGGACAAATTTCTCCCACTCTTTGGTCCCACAGCTGCCCAGATGCAAGTAAACATAAACAGGCTTATATTACTTTTAAACTATGGCCATGGCAGGCTTCTTGCTAGCTAGTTCTTACATCTTAAATTACCCTATAAATTGCCATGAGGCTTGTGGCCTACCAGATCTTTACATCTTGTTCTCCTGGCAGCAGGTGGCAGCAGCTGCCTTGCCTCTCCTTTCTCTTCCTGTCTATCTGTTCAGATTTTCTTCCTGCCTCTAAGCTGCCTTGCCATGGCCAAAGAGCTTTATTTATCAACTAACCAGAGCAACACATATTCACAGCATACAGAAAGACATTCGCCATCACAGATTTATTTTGATGACTCATAGACTCTCTTATATAACCACTGGTAAGATTATAGTTTGAGCTCATTTATGAGAAACTCATAAGGTTTTACCTAACCACTAGTAAAGATATATTTTTAGTACATAAATTCCCTTTTTGACTTATTCCAGGCCTTATTTGTCCCCACTTCTTTTATTCACTCCCCTTTTGGGTTGCAAATGAAGCTAACTATAACTGGTCTTGTGTGGACCTTGAAAGCTTTTGCATTGCATTGTAAAACAGGTACTGCTGGTGAGGTTGTAGACTGGTTTCACAAGAGGACTGGTAAAATTTTGTCACAGAGGAATAAATTGAAAAGACAAAAGAACTCAGTGTATTAAAATTATTTACCTTTGGTTTATTTTCACAGTTGGTAGCATATTTCCTGGAGACCATGGGAAGGAGACTATTGGAAACTGGATCCTAATAGTTTCCATTAATTAGATATTTAATGTTTATGATATTCTCTTCTATTAAGTATTTTAACATTAACATTGTTAAATTGTGTTGAAAAAACAGCACACATTGGTAGTACATCATTTACAATTGGGCTTGTATTCAGGAGGTATACACATGAGAATCATGAATACAAATGTATCCCTGAATGATTACTAATATTCAAGCCAGGATTAACAGCAAACAACAAAAATCTCAAGGGTTTATATGAAAATATGAAAAACAAACCAGTAACACCAAAACCCCTTTCACAGACACCCATACTTGAAAAGCATGACCACACACTGTCTGATATTTAAATAAACAATTGATGACTTAGATAATTTGCATCTCAATATAAATATTACAGCAGAAAAAATACCTACCACTAAGTAAAACACAATAGTGGATGAACAAAAGCCACAGAAGGAACATAAAGAAGACAAAGTAAAATTCATAAAATGGATTTGAAACACTTAGAGCACATTTTGTATTTACGCCAAAAGTTTCAACATATAAATTACAATGCAGTGATCTCCACCATCACTCCTGACAGAATATGTTAAGTAATTTACTTCCTTCAAGACTATGATGAAAAATAAATGAAACATATTTTTTCTTAAATTTGCAGACAACTCTGATGTCTAAAGTATTTACCAAATTATTTACATGAATAGGGTTTTTCTATTAGTTTATCCCCTCTTCCTGTCTTCAAAATTATACAGGCTTTAAAATACTTAAAGCACCAGAGTCATGCCTGGGCAGTTAAGAAATGTTCATTCCCTGGACCAAGGTCTGAATTTTAAAACTTCCTGTAATTCCTGCTACAAGATAAAAGAGTCTAACATGTAGCTGGAGTTTTCCTGCCTGGCCCACAGTCAGGGCAAATCTCTTTCACCTGCCAGTCCCACAGCCTCAGACCCGACCAAGTAAACACAGAGAGTTATGTTGCTTTCAAACTGTATGGCCGTGGCAGGCTTCTTGCTAACTGTTCTTATAGCTTAAATTAATCCATTTCCTTTAATCTATACCTTGCCACATGGCTCATGGCTTACCGGCATCTTCACAAGCTGTTTCTCATCGTGGCGGCTGGCAGTGTCTCTCTGACTCAGCCTTCCACTTCCCAGCTTTATTCTCCTCCTTGCCCTGCCTATACTTCCTGCCTAGCCAACAGCCAATCAGCGTTTTATTGATTAATCAGCAACACATTTGCCATACATCCCACAGCACTTCCCCCCCCCTTTTTTTTTTCAAAAAGGAAGGTTTTAACCTTAACAAAGTAAAATTACAAATAATTTGGGAATTTGGGCGTAGCTTCTCTTGCTACTTCCTGCTGGAAGGGGGCGCTGTATCTTATGTGGAAACAAAGAAAATTTTAGAATTATGGAATAGTCCATGAGGGTGTATCTTCTGAGCCAGTTGCCTTCAAATCATTCTGGATGTTGGATCATCTGGGCCATGGTGTCATCAGAGACCTTCAGGGGGTCTTGGCTGGTCAAACCTGATGTATCTTAATCTTGAACAAGTCCATAGCCTCTGGCTTTCTGTGGGAACAAAAGAGACTCTTTTCCAAAGCAACATATCCTTATATCCAAATTTTGAAGTCATGGTATCTTTAAAATATACATTTTGGCATAACTCAACAGCTTTTACAATCAAATGTTTTTCTGCAGTTAAAAATCCCAGACAACACAATCCAGATTCTCTGTGTAACATCCATTTTTACGTGGCTTATTTTTTATACTACATTTACTGTCTCTTTAAAGACTTTATTTTTAAAAACTATTTCTTTATATAATTGTATATATTTCTTTTTTTTTCTTTCAAGCCTACGTACATTTTTACACACATTGTAAACTATTATATCTGAATCTGTCTTATTGTGAATCTCTTGCTTTAAACTGCAGCAGCTGTGGCTGCTGGCTCTGCCCACCTCAGCTTCCCAACATGGCTACGTTTACCACCAGCTGTGGGAGCTGTCATGGGTCTATGCTTTTATCCAAGCAGCGTGTAGCTCAGAAACCTCTTTTTTTTGTTTTGTACTAGCAAAGTCTAAATCCACCATGCAGCTTAATGTGCCACTTGCAGAGAAGCCTCATTTCTGCCACAGGGTGTATGCTAGGAACCCACAAGTAGCTCAAACCAGCAGCTGCCGCTCATTTGAGAGAGACAATTAGGAACTGTTTTTAGCTCCATTTTAGAATCTTTTCTCAGGTTTTAGGTGGAAACTCTTGCCACCACGTTGGACACCATTTGTAGCTCAAGTTTTCCTGCCTGGCCCACAGTCAGGACAAATCTCTGTCACCTGCCAGTCCCACAGCCACTCAGACCCGACCAAGTAAACACAGAGACTTATATTGCTTACAAACTGTATGGCCGTGGCAGGCTTCTTGCTAACTGTTCTTACAGCTTAAATTAATCCATTTCTATTAATCTATACCTTGCCACATGGCTCGTGGCTTACCGGCATCTTCATATGCTGTTTCTCATCGTGGCGGCTGGCAGTGTCTCTCTGACTCAGCCTTCCACTTCCCAGCTTTATTCTCCTCCTTGCCCTGCCTATACTTCCTGCCTAGCCAACGGCCAATCAGTGTTTTATTGATTAATCAGCAACACATTTGCCATACATCCCACAGCATATTCCCTTGTCCAAGATAGTCTCATAATTTTCTGCCCTGAAAAAGGAGTTGCCAAACTCCCTTTACAAAAGAGTCATCATACATTTATTTTAAATAAGTAATCTTCCATCTACACATGGGTCAGAGGGAACCTCAGGCTGTTCCCTCATTTACAATTTGATATTAGACATTACCTATCTCTACAAGGGAAAATTAAACTATCTTTGTCCAGGGGTAACTCACACATTTACTTAATGCACAAGGTGACATTAGATGTGTTTTATGACTAATACGACCTTCTCTTCTTTTGCCATTGGACCTTATAATCCATGGAGAATCTCCATGCATATGACTCTAACTAAAAAGCCTTAAACCTTCACTCTCTGTGCTAGGGTAGATGTTGGGAAAAGACACTTATTAGTAACTGACCTTATGACTAGGCTGGTGTGACATCTAAGAACCTGGTACTCAAATAAGATTCCTTAAAGTTTATAACCAAGTATAGTGAGAATCTACACTTCATACTACTCCATGTAGCTAAACTTAAGCTTAAAAAGTTTACCCAGAGAGCAACTTTTGACCCGCCTCTTAGAAAAATGGTGAGATGTATGCCAGGCTTACTAGGGAATCTGTAAATATAAGAATATTCCAGATTGTGATGAAGAATTGGGATCAGAGTGCGGGTGGTGTTAGTGAAAACTAACAGCTCCCTTAGGTGAGAGGATGAGAAGAAACGTTATCAATGAGACAGACACCGGAAGTCCATTGAAGGCAAACAGCAAACTCATTTATTCAATAACAGGGAAGGCCTTATATACTCTCCTCCCAGCACCCAGGCTGTGTCACAATCTGATGGTCTTGTGGGGTCGTCCCTCATTGGCTGAGCACTATCAAGAACTCTGACAGTGTCTGTTGCTAGGCCCTCAGGCAGACTCCAGGTTTACTTTTAAGGATTACAGCATGTGCATGCCTTGGCTACTGGTCTGAGCCAATTTCCTCAACTCTATGAGCCTGTCCTACTACGTATTTTATTACATGGGTGCTCAGTGGGGGTCGGAGTTTTTTGCTCCTGCCCTGTTGACTCCAGGGGTCTCAGTAACTGGACTGGGCCTATCTTAGGTTGGCATGCCAGACAAGGACTTACTCATCTGTGACTACCAGCCATTGAAGTGCGTCCATCCCTGGGGAACCACCCCAGATTGGGAGGGTCAGGCCTTTTGGATTTTAGAAAGCCAGGCATGCACATGTCTGTGGAGGGCTATGAGCTGGATGTCTAAGAGCCATTGACCTCTGTAGAGTCACCTCAGTGGTGCCCATTGTTGCTGGATGTGTGGTGGAAGACACTTAAAAAAGAGAAAGATTAAAAGCACCACCTGCCAATCAAAACACAAGTGAGAATCTAGGAGAGATCTAACAACCTTTGTATTTCATGCTGAAAATTTAAAAAAAAATTGGTCAAAAGCCATAACTTCTACCCTTGTCTGATTTAACTAGAAAATTTCATGTGTTAGCTGTTGGGGATAATATAGAAGCTGAGCAGGGTTTCTCTGTGTTGTTTTGGTGCCTTTCCTGGATCTCACTCTGTAGACCAGACTGGCCTTGAACTCATAGAGATCTGCCTGGTTCTTCCTCCAGAGTGCTGGGATTAAAGGCATGCACCACCACTGCCCAGCAAAGTTTTGGATTCATGAGCTTGACAATCTGATTTTAATACCTAGCACCCAGATGATGGTGCATAGGAAGAACCCAAACCCAGATTTAATGCTTGTACTGACCACAAACACCTTGATATATGTACACACAAAGACTCCAAAAACATTACCGTTCACACACATGCTATTCACTCACTCATACAAGAGATGAGACCCATACTGAAGATCTAAATAACACAGTACATTTTTGAAAAGTTTATGCCAGTAGATGAAATTTATTGATTGATTCACAGAGCAAGAAAATTCTACTAAACAGGACAAGTGAAGAAACTTGAAGAAAGAACAGTGTGAAGGATCTGAACACCACGAGAAAGGTGAATGCACAATTGGGAAATAAAGATGGGTCCACCTTCAAATGTGTGAATTAGATGCCACAGAAATATATGCAGCAAGTCATCTCAATCTTGTAACCTATATGATTTGAAACATAAATGAATATATATATATATATATATTAAATGTGAATGAATACAGCAAGTTTTATAGAACATTAAGAAATGCAAGTTTGAGAGATGAGGTGCAGAATGTTGGAATTTTTAAGCAGAAATTTGATCATAGAGACTAGATTAAAGATAAGTGAGTGGATTTAATATTTTTACAATTTTAAGTATTTTAGAGATTAGGAACCTTATTTTATCAAGTAGTAGAGTAACATTTTTCATGTAAACAATAAAATTTAGTATAGAAAAACATATATGAACATTTGACAAATTCAAATTGCCTTTAGATTGTGAATTGTTAAGTCTAGTCAGTGTAGCATCTTCAACACTTAAGCAGATATGTTCATCATATTAATGATTCATTGCTTCACTCTATTCACTTTGCCTGGAAAAGAAATGATAATTTTATTTTCTGTTTGAAGCCCATACATAATAAAAAAATACTATACAACTCTACAGACTGTAAAACACATAGGGATATTTTTAAAATAACTTTATTCACTATTTAAGATATATCAAAATTCAAAGTTTTTTCTTCATTTTGTTTTATTTTAAAAGTTTACAAAAAATACATTTTGATCATATATCTCCAGGTGTCATTTTTAAATTAAATTATTGATTGTTTTTTTTTGTAAACAATGCTAACTTTAATAGAAAAAGTGTTTTATTCAGTTTCAACTCACCAAATCAGGATCTTCATTGAGGATAGGTGTCTGTGAAGAATAGGATATAGCAAGTAAAAATGTAATTCATTTACTCAATAAATTTAATTTCAGTTTTTAAGAACTGGAAATGGAAATCAAGAACTTTTGTAATTTTTCTGTTATTTCTGATAATTTTTTTCTAGTAACAGAGCACATTTATTTACCACTTCTGATGTCTCGTATATTTTTTACTGTGATTCCATTTGTTAGAGTCACTGCCACATAGAATTTCCATAATTCTTTACTAAGACTGGTTTCTTTTGCTGCATTAAATAGAAGTGTAAAAAATGTCCATTAGAAATATGACATCCTGATGTAAAGATTCCTCAAATTTTGTTGTCTATATAACTTTATTGATTATTAAATGTCATTTCTTGAGTATTTTCTTCTGTGAATTTGAATCAAATACACATTGCTGCTATATCCTGTCAGATCCACTACCCATTATTTTCTACTCAGTCAACACACACACACACACACACACACACACACACACACACACACGTATATGCAAATACACACACAAACACAAACACACATTTTTTTTTAACCTATGAACTCTGATTTGTGCTGATGATATTTTGGTGAATGTGTAGCTTTCCACTTCAGAATGGTCAACATATCAGAGTTTTCATTAATCACTTTTTTTAGAGTCTCTTACTAAGCACCAATGCCAATCTCTAATTTGATATCTAGTAAATGTAATTTTTCTAAAGATTCTTCAAATAATGATATTTTATTTTGTATAATTATATATAAAGACTAAGTCATCATTCTGGGTACACCAAGGTATTTCACAGTAAATGGACTTATATCTGATAGAAAGTTTATATTTATTATCATAATACAGTTAATTTTCCAATAAATTTGGTGTCAAATAAAACCTTTGGTTTAGTGAAGATATTTATTTCTCCCCATGGGTGGTGTAACCAACAAAACTTTGGTTGTTAAAACTGATGTCTTATGTATGTGATGATTGTCACTCACTTCATAGACATTTCTGACTGAAATATGGTATGAAAATTTTGATAAGGCTTCTATGTACCTCAAATTGTGGTTCTGTACAAAACTGAAGAGAAACTTCCTGCCAAGTAATGCTGATTCTTAAAAACCGGTGTTAGCCGGGCGGTGGTGGCGCACGCCTTTAATCCCAGAACTCTGGAGGCAGAGCCAGGCGGATCAATGTGAGTTCAAGGCCAGCCTGGGCTACCAAGTGAGTTCCAGGAAAGGCGCAAAGCTACACAGAGAAAACCTGTCTCGAAAAACCAAAAAAAAAAAAAAAAAACGGTGTTAAATATTCTCTTATAAAAAAGACAGGCTAAGGAACATGTTCATACCCACCTAAAATTACATATTACACTTACAGAATGCTGCACACAGTTTTCCATGTTTTCCATTCTTTTTAACAAAGTGCACAAATGTGATGACTGTGGTATTTGAAACAGGATATAAATCAAATGAGAAGTCACCTGAGTCTGAGAAGAAATATTTGATTTGAATTAGATAGCATGAATATATTCTGTTGTTTACTTTAATTTGGTTACTTGTGTTTGTGTTTGCATGAAGTAGGAATTTTACCATCAAAAAGCTGAATAAGTAAATACATCAATTTTTAAAATTCATTGTAGTTTTTTAATTAATTGTCAATTACACACATATTACTATTTTGTGATTATGAATATATTATGAAAATTGAATAAAAATCAAGGTATTCACTCTAACTTTTAAGTTCTTTAAAATTTTGGTAGTAAAAATAATTATTATGATTTGTGAAATAAGCATATATTTTGTGTGTCACAAAAATTCTATTTTAATGTATATTTTATGAGATAAATTGAAAAACAGAAATGTTAGTATATGATTTGATAAAATAAATAATCATAAAATACAAATTTATGTATTTTTTTATATTTCCCTAAAAAGTTTGATACCCAACATTTGAAATTTTAACTTTCTATATATGACTTTTTACAAATATTTAACAAATTATAGTACTGAAATTCTACAATTGTCCAACAAAATATGTATGGTCATTTTTTTCTATTCTCATCAAAATCAGGTGATTTAATCCAATCACAGTTTTTGTAATTTTCATAAACTACTTGCTACATTTTTAGACTGTCATAAACCCCAAATATTGACACTTTCTTACTGTATCATCAGGCAAAATATTTTATTTAGTTTTCTTAATGCAAAAACTACCTTATCCTATACTAGAAAACTCTAAAGTTACCAAGATTGTCCATATAATCAAATGGCAATAATTTCACTGTATATCATACATTTTTCAGTGTTTGTGTTTCAAATACTTGTAAAACATATTCTAGAAACTATTTATCCACTTAAAATGGGCAGAATGTGTAAACACTCCCACTTGGTTCATGGGTTGTGATGTCTGTAGAAATTAATGATGAGGAGCCAAAATGACATAGAAAGATCATTATCAGAATAGCTTGACTATTCTACACACCGTTGGTTCCATCTCTTTCTCTCTGAACCCACTTTTCTGGGAGAGTAGAATATTCATCAGGGAGCATCCAGAATCCTGTCATATAAGCATCTTCACCCTGGCTTTGGCTCTGCAATGGTCTTGATATATCTGAAACAATGATGCAAATATAAACCTCTACTGAATCAGTTTACTTTTTAAAATAGTTTCTTAAAGCTACCACAATATTAAGTACTGTGAGTATGAATTTAATGCACTGCAGATATATTTAGTTACCTGAAAGCATATGATACTCACATAATGGACGTACGAAGAAAGTAATAAATTTATGAAGCAGAAGTGTGTAGAGTTGGCATCCATCCTTTTGCCTAAACACAAAATAATAATAAATCTATTTTCATCAGTCGACACTGCATATATATCTTTTGGTTTCAACACACAGATAACTTGCAGTACTTTTTATCCACTATGAAGAAAGGATAATCCTACTGAAATATTCATGCCTGCTCCACATATCATCCTCCTGTGACCAAATTGCAAGTTTCTATACATTTGTGCTCTGAGACACTGAGAATATTATATATATATATATATATTTCAGTTTTGTTAATACAAAAATTATATTATCCTACAATACAAAAACTCTAAAGTTACCAAAATTGTTTTACACACACACACATATATATTCATATGTATATATATATATGTATACATACATACATACACACACACACACACATACACACACACACACACACACACACACACACACACACACATATATATATATATATATATATATATATATATGCTTTACACTGTAGGACTCCAACTCATCTCCAACTTAGACTTGCCAGACAATAACACCTAGATAATACAGATCTTTTGATTCCTGTGTTCATACACACCCCCAGCAGGGATTGGTAGGGCAGGTGTACACATAATGTTGGAGATGGAAACTCTGTTCCTGGAACGTATGTATATCATGTGAATATCTCAGTCATTCTTTCCTAAGCATATAACTCTTTCACTATTATAGAATCAACTAAATCTCCAAAGCCATCTTTGACTATTTAGAGAGACATTTCCATCGTGATCCATGGTGTTGCAATCCGACATGGACATCATCTTCATATCTATATATGGAGGGTTATTGCCATGGTCCAGGCTCAGCTTGAGCTCAGGTGCTGACTTGAGAAAGAAGTGTGGGCACAGGGAAAACTTCTGACTACCAAGTGGGTTGCCTCAAGTGGCCCCAAATGGCTCAGGTCACCTTTATTTATTCTTACCCAGAGTCTTTCTAACAAAGGTATCATGAACAATTCTGTCATCAGCTTCTATGTTTAACATTAAGAAATACATCACAACTTAAGGAATTCATCATGATCATGATAAAAGCCGCCATTGCTCCCCTTCAGCTTCCCCAAATAGACCTTCCCACCCCCTGCATAACCTTATTTTAAACGTAGAGTTCAGCATTTTGCAGGATTCACTAAATACCGAGCCTGACACATTCTGGTCTTACAGCATTTATGTAAGCTGGTAGCCACGCATTGTTACAAAGTTAAAAAGACGATGCTTTAAGGACAGTATTCAAACCCGAGCAATGTTTTCATGTCTTTTAGACGCTGTGTGATGTTCTGTATGCTGTGAATGTGTTGCTTTGATTGGTTGATAAATAAAATGCTGATTGGCCAGTATCCAGGCAGAAATTAAGGTGAGGCAAGCAGATTTGGATAATTCTGGGAAGAGGAAGGACTGAGTTTGGAGTCACCAGCCAGACACAGAGACAGCAAGATATGAAGGCAGATCTGAGAATAAGTACCAAGCTATGTAGCTAAACATAGATGAGAACTATGGGCTAATTTAAACGTAAGAGCTAGTCAGTAATAAGCCTGAGCTAATGGCCAAGCAATTATAATTAATATAAGCCTCTGAGTGACTATTTTATAAAAGGCTGCACAACTGTGACTGAGAGATTTGTCCTGTCAGTGGGCCAGGCAGGACACAGAACTTCAGCTACAATAAGATATATTTTTATACATTTCCCTTGTCCAGAAGAGGGATACAGGTCTCAATCTCTTTGTAAAGACAGACCATGATAAAGCACTTGTTCCCTACCTCACTAAATTATACTTCTTCCACCAATACAAGCTCCCAGGGTTGCAGTTGTCATAAGTAAAAGAGATTTGAGAAGCATTAGCCTCCTGTTGAATCTTAGGGGAAAATATTTGAGAAAAAGTAGTATTTCCAGGGAAAATTGTGACTATTGCAGGTGTAACTGACAAAGTAAAACTAATCCCCCTAAAGAATCACCAATATAATGAGAGAAAAAATAGCCTACAAGCTGTATGAATTTTTAAAATTTCTATGCTGTCCCATGGACTACTGGTCCTTGTCAAGCGAGAGTCTGTTTCCACAGTTGTCTTGTCCCAAGAAAACCTATTGATAGGTAGTAATATGCTCATTCAAGACTAGGCTGCACAGCTCCCCACAGGTTATTTACTGGCTGCACTTGAATCAGTGACTAGAATTCAATGCCAATATTTGTAATGTATAGTTCAAATTCAGGCTTATTAATATTTAATTTTGAAAATGTAATCAATCATTATATATTTATATATTTAGGAATATACATGTATATATTATGATATATAAGTATATAACAAGAAATAAATAATAGGCTATGCCTTTGATAGAGAACTACTACAGGTAACTTGAGGGTTTTGCCAAGAGGTAAAGGGAGGGATGTGATGTAAATGCATTACAATCTATTACTATTAATAAAATCCAAATTTTAAAAATGCTTTTGCATGAAATATTTTTGCATTTATATTTATATTAAGACTTAACACATAAAAATCTAAAAAGAAACCTTGAGTTGACCACTAGGCATGTCAGAATATCAAGCCTCAATATATCAGTTATACATACATCTGTATCCTAATTTCAGACATAATGCCTACCAAAGCTGTTACTTTTTTCATTTATATTCCATATCAGTGAATTTCCAGGAGAAATAATGTATTTCATCATATCAGCTCCTGTGCACCAGCCCAGGTTATGTGATAAGCATAAATATTGGAAATTTACAATTTCCTACTTACTGAATACTGTCAGTACAAACATGACCTTTCTTTTGATATCTTGCTTTGATGTGTTTATGTAATTTTTTATGAGATAAGACATGTTAAACTGACTTGAATATGTACATGGGATGATGTGTGGCTATAATTCCAGAATTTATCAGATGGATAAACAAGGATTAGAGTCCAAGTGGATACTCTTCTACCTACTGAGATTGAGTTTACCTTACAGAACATAAAACTGTGATGCTGAAGAATACCACCAAGATTACATCCAAGGCATGTTCACTGCTATCTTCAGAAATTGTTGGGAGTTGAGAGATAAACAACAAAGCTGTATGCAAATAATTATGAAGAGTGATGTATGTGATTAACCACTTTCCAACATTGGTATCTCAATGAATTTCATTGCAATTGACAGCATTGTTGGTAACATGTCAGCATAACATGACTTATGTTGATATGATATTATAATACGATATATATGTGATAATTAACCATCTGACATTATTGACTTATTTTCACACATCATCAAGGAGATTGTGGCCATGCACTATAATTAATATTCAATAATTTGCTTCTTGTATGTGAATAAATTTAACTTAACTGATATAAAATGTGATGCAAACATCATCATAATTATTGTGTTGTAGAATATGATGTACATGAATTCTTAGTGGCCCATTCTCCTCTAATAATTTTAAATCATCTAGCTGCTAAGTAGAGAGTATGAAATTTTTCTGAAGGCTGAAAAAGAATATGCAGTCTGAAAACTCAGTTAAATATTGTACTTTCAGTTTCAATGTCCGTTAAATTATTTCATAGACATTCTTATGTGATATACTTATCAGAGACATGTGGGTAAGCAATGTCATTTCCTATTTCTAAATGCTACAACCCTGAAATACAAAACAATGTTGAGCTTCCATGCATGAACTATATTATGGATAGATTGAAGAAATTTGTGTTATATTATGGATAGATTGAAGAAATTTGCGTTGCAATGAATATTGTGCACATATATACTGCTTATCAAACATAGACTGAACAGACATGCATTGTATCTTATAAGTACTGGAACAAAACAAGGATGTCTTAGCTGAGTGGTGGTGGCGGCACATGCCTTTAATTCCAGCACTTAGGAGGCAGAGCTAGGAAGGTCTTTGTGAGTTCAAGGCCAGTCTGGTCTATCGAGCAAGATCCAGGACAGGCACCAAAACTACACAGAGAAACCCTGTCTCAAAACAACAACAACAACAAAAGAATTTCTTAGACTACACCAAAATAATTGAAGGAAGCTCAAGTATTGACAAATGGCATATCCCCAAACAAAATCTATTAAAGAAAATCCCCAGTAGAATGGAGAGTCAGAGAAACTAAGGGGGAAAAAAAACCACATTTATCAGGGACACTCATCCAACAGACTAGTTTCTGTAATTTACCAAGAATTAGAAAATTAGAAATTAGAAACATAAAAATCTGACACATATGGCCTGTTAAGGAGGGATAGGATGGAGGAAATTTTGAGGTAAATGTGTTCATATCTCATTACAAAAATGTATTAAATGCCAATAATGAAGGAAAATCATAAGGGGTTATTAAATTAAACAGCCAGTCCTGCAAAGAAGAGAGCATTATACCCATAACCACAAAAGAAATGTTGATTAAAACTTTAATATTCAATCTTTTCTCCATTAGAAGGCCATGGTCAGATATAAGACTGGTGAAAAATGTTAGGAGGGCTGAATCCAAAGGGAACATACATCCACGGCTACTAGGCATATCATCTGGAGAAGATAGCTTTGAGTGGGTTTTTGGAAGTTGCTCAAAGCAGATTTTAACCTGGAAACAACTCCTAATCTAACACTCCTAGGAACATACCCAAAAACTTTGTATCTTGGTACAAGATATTTTATATTCATATTATTTAATATTCATTTAAAAAAGACTAAAACTTCCACCACCGCAGATGCTCATAGAAAATAGAATACATAAGAAAACCACACTATAGATTCAAAATAGAGCTGGGTGATGAATCAAATCATAAATATTGTAGGTAAATGAATGAAACGTGAAAATTATACAGCACCAAGTGACTTAGGGCCAGAAAAACAATATCACACTTTTTTTATCATATAGACACTAGCTTCACATTATTTTTTTATGTGTTTTACTTTGAATATATTTAGAACCCAGGAATCTTTCAACTGTCCATTAGGGGAAAACTGACTTCAGAGAACATGGATCATAAAATACAAATGAGCACATAATAGAGAGGATACAGTGGGGTCAGAATAGTTAATGCTCATTGTGACCTCCAGTATAAAAAAGGATAGGGAGTTAAATCAGATGACATGTATTTTCCACTGAAAAATTAAATCAAACAATTATTTCAGAATTTTTTCACATGTCCCCTTTTAATGTCAATCTCCATCTATGGCATCTCCTCTGTCACCACCATAAACCATGTGGTATTTCCAAACATCCAAGTTCTGGCTAGCAATTGTATTGAGAAAAGTTCTACCTATTGCCAAATATCCAGAAATGTGAATAGCTAGTGGTTACTTGTCAAACAAAAAAATACGAGTATACATCCAATGAAATATAAAAGAACTTACAGTATAAACAAAAGCAATAAGAAAGGACACTGAAGTTATTATTTTATAATTGAAGTATTCCAGTCAACACTGTTAGGTTGGAAGGAAAAGAAAATTAAACTATTGTAGTCCATGAACATGGGAGATTCTCTGAAAATTCCCAGTCAGCAAAGAAGGGTTATCACAATGCTAGCAAATGACAAAAAAGCAAATAATCACATTTTATATTACCAGCATTTCCCCACAAATAAATTTCATTTACTGTACATTTTGAGACAAAATGTCATTCCTACACAAGAATCTATACATTATACATAACCTTATTAAAAATACATTTATTTTATAACATGTTTTTATGTTTTTAAATTTATGATTGTGTTTTCAGTAAATACAACAGAAGGTCTTGCTACAGACAGACTTCTGCTATATTACTCTAATTTAAATGGCCATTTGAACATACAAGTCATTTTTGGAATGGAGGAGAAATTAAATTCATATTTATTTTAATAATCCTATTCATGTCTTTCAACTCTATTTTTTAAAAAATATATAAAATTCATACTATCACAATGTCTTTCATGTATAGCCACATAAACACACAAACCATAGATTGTTCTAAATTATTAAAATCTCAAACATTGTTAAAACTAGACATTAAATCTGTTTTTCTGATGGATAGAGTTACTGTGAATACAGTAACAGCAGCTTTAAACTGATTGATAAGAATTGCTGCACTATCTGTGAAAATATTGTAAGCTTCTTTGCTTTTGGAAAAATAAAATTTAACCAATATTAAGTACCTCTTCTGTGCCAACAAAGCTGATGACAGTGGTTAACAGAAGAATCTTCATTTTTCTGTTTTTGGTTTCCAGCTCCTTGAGAAGTGATCAGTATTTCAGTTGTTACAGAGGATATCAACTAAAACATATTTCATCTGATTCCCTTCATGGATTAAATACAATATAAAGTGTGGTTCACTTTGGAAGCTTGTTTATTTGTCAGAGTGTCCTGTTTGGCAGTCAGTCCAGGACTTAGATTGACACTGTTACATTTATGTCGATGACATTTTCATTCAAGGAAGTCTAGCATGATGTGAATTATTGGCAAATACATGAGGAAACTTATTATATAACTTTGAGGACAATGATGAGACTGTACTCTTGGTTCCTCTTCTATATAAAGGAGAAGCAGTTTCAAACTTCATTTTTTAAATTGCTAATTTATGTTATTATTTGCATTATTAGAAATTTGTAGGTTCTGAGCAGTAACCTATGATATTCACTCTGCTAATTGGACTTAATGGTGAACTGACTATTGCAATGGGGGAAAATTTTACCATGATATATAAGATTGTTTAAAGAAGCAAATTTTAATGAGTAGAGATTGTTACTTTGTAAACAATGAAGATTAAAATTTTCATATGCACATTTTAAGGCTATTAAAGATGCATAGCAGAGAACTTATGTGTATGGATGAAGCACACATCACTGATTCCATCATCTGCTGTATGACCCTTCTGTGGCCACAAATTTATCATGATGTTTAACATAAAATAATATAAATTTTACATTTATAAAATTGCAATTTACAGTAGTGGTTTTAGGGTTTCTATTGTTGGGAGGAGATAACACAACCATGGCAATTCTTATGAAGAGCACATTTAATTAGTATGGCTTGCTTACATTTTTCATCATGGTGGGGAGCAGGCCACCCTGCAGACCATCATGGTGCTTGAGAGGAAGCTGAGAGTTCTGTGTCTTGGAGGCAACAGGAAGTAAACTGTCTACCACACTGAGTGAGATGCAGCAAACAAGACCTCAAAGCTTGCCCCCACAGTGACACACTTCCTCCAGCAAGGCTTAAAACCTTGCAGAAGGAAAGTAACAATGGAAAACTCTACCTATGGTGGGTACCTCTGAGGCTGTATTTTTTTATTCCATAGTGTGTTTCTTAGGTAAGAGGACATCCACCAGGAAATGTCTTTGCAAATCCTTTGCTCAGACTGTATTCACTGAGATTAGGTACCCATGACTGAGTAGTAGTTCCAGGTGCAAGGCCAATGTCAAGGCTTTGGGCATGGCCTGTATGGGAGAATCACCTCCCACCATTGTGGACGTTAAAGTTATACAGGAAGCTTATTTTAGATAGCAAAAACTCCAAGTAAAACACTGTATCAAAGTGACTGTCTGTTTGTTGGTCCTAAGAATCCCAGCCTGGAGTTGCCAGGAAACAATAATGATCTCACTGTCTATCAAAATTGCCCCATAGTAAATCAACCACACCCAATCACGACCTTACTTTATATTTTCATTTTCCTTTTCTTAAGAACACAAGTATCTGGGTGTTATACATATTTTTCCTTGTTCAACCTCACAGGTACTCAATATGGTAGCAGTAAGTCAAACATGTAGTGAAGACATCATTATGCAATCCCTGCAAATTGATGACAATTAAGACATGTTCCATATACTACAGACCTCATATAATGGGAATGGAGACAACCTCACTCTTGTGTTTCTGACTTCCTCAGACTCTTGTCACTATACACCTTGTAAATTATAATATTTTTCCACCTGTGTCCAAAGGCCCAATATGAATGAATTAACTAATCAAATCACTAATAATTCCAGAGATTTGTTTGTCATATAAGGCTTTTGGTGATGAAATGAGAATATTCAGGGTAATATTTGTTATTGTATCAGTCCTCAGAACATGATCAATAGCTCATAGTTTTATTACTCCTCAAATAAATTATGCAGAAATATCAAAAGACTTTGCTGAATATGCACAAAACTAGAATTTTACAAGCCCACATAAGGAAGCTTAAATTTTCTCATATATTTGCTGTTGCCTATCACAGTCAAAAATAATGTCACTTTCTCCTTGGGTGAAAATAAGTAGTTATATCTTTAAAATTATATTTAAATGTTATTGTATGAAATAATGTAAAAGAAACCATACACTCTGATTGTATCCATCTTTTTGTGCATTTAAGGTTGATAAACACAAACTGTGCTATCTAGGACGCCATCTCCCAACGTATCCTATGAAACACACAATATGTTAGAAGTAAGATTTCCCACAAACAAAGTCAGAACAAAAAAGGTGGAAAAATGTAATACAAAGGAAGGTGAAAATGCTATTTACATCTTTAGACTACAAATACTAAGGTAAAATCTATTTTGAAAGTTTAAAACATGGCAATAGAAAGGAGACAAACCTTTCTTTCTTTATTTTTCTTTCTTTCTTTCTTTCTTTCTTTCTTTCTTTCTTTCTTCTTTCTTTTGTAAAAGGGAGAAACTCTGTTTACAAAAGTAAAAGTGATAATACTGCAAGGAATAAATACCATTATTACAGAACATAACCAAATGAGAATTGGGGAAAATATTACAGAAAATAACAAAATGACAGGAATTCATGCATTCTTTGACATAATTCTGCCCCTTATTTTTCTCTCAGTCCAGTTAAAAGACATGGACTGACAGATTAGAGTAAAATGGACCAAGTTATTTGTTAGTTGCAACAGATATACTTCAGTGGCAAAGAAACAAGTAGAAAATTACATGTGGAAATAAACAAGAATAACAATAGTTATGTTCCACCATATACACTTCACACTTAATTTACTGGAAGATCCAATTAAAGTCAGTACATACTTATAAAGTAAGAAATCCAACAAGAGTACATAAACATATATTATGGTGACACTGGTGTACTAAATTTTATAAAGCAAACAGTACTAAATATGAGATAATGGACATATCTCTACATTATAATGGGTGATTTCAATATATGATTATTACCAATAAGTAGGCAGGTCATCAAACTATAAGGAAAACAATAAAATAAGCTATATGTAAAAAAATGGACTGTACTATAATCTACAGAGCATTTCAAGGAACAGCAGCAGAACACAATTTTTTTCCTCAGTAGCCAAAGGAATTTCTTTTTTTAAATGATGATATTTTATAGACAGCATGTCTTCTCAAACACTAGGTAACTGAAATAACTTATAATACTATCAGATGACAGTATAAAAAAGTACAAGCCGCCGGGCGGTGGTGGCGCATGCCTTTAATCCCAGCACTTGGGAGGCAGAGCCAGGGGGGAGGATGGGGAGTTAGAGGAGGGAGGAAAGGGGAATTCGTGGCTAATATGTAAAATAAAATTAACTATAAAATAAAAATTATTTTTAAAAACTGAAAGAAAAGAAATACATGATATCACCGTTGGATTCTGAAAAGGCCTATGACAAAATCCAACACCTCTTCATGATAAAAGTCATGGAGAAAGAAGGAATACAAGGAACATACCTAAACATAAAAAGGCAATTTACAGCAAGCCAACAGCCAACATCACATTAAAAGAAAAGAAACACAAATTGATTCCACTAAAATCGGCAACAAGACAAGGCTGTCTGCTCTCCCCATGTGTATTCAATGTAGTACTTGAAGTTCTAGCTAGAAGGAGATCAAGGGGACACAAATTAGAAAGGAAGAAGTCAAATTTTCACTATTTAAAGACAATATGACAGTATACATAAGTAACACCCAAAATTCTACCAGTGAACTTCCACAGCTGATAAACTCCTTCAGTAAGGTGGCAGGATACAAGATTAACTAAAAAAAATCAGTAGCACTCCTATGTACAAATAATAAATGGGCTGAGGAAAAAACAAAGAAACATTACCCTTTAAAGTAGCCACAAATAATATAAAATACTTTGGGGTAACTAACTAAGCAAGTGAAAGACCTGTATGATAAGAACTTAAGTCTCTAAAGAAAGAAATTGAAAAAGATATCAGAAAATGGAAAGATCTCCCATGCTCATGGTTAGGTAGAATTAACACAGTAGAAATGGTGGCAATCTTATCAAAAGCAATCTACAGATTCAATGCAATCCCCATCAAAATACCAACAAAATTCACAGACTTGGAAAGAACAATATTCAACTTCATATGGAAGAACAAAAAACCTAGGATAGCTAAAAGAATCCTATATAATTAAACAACCTTTGGAGGAATCATGATCCCTGACCTAAAGCTCTACTATAGAGCTATAGTAATAAAAACATATTGGTACTGGCATAAAAACTGGCATGTGGATGAATGGAATCAAATTGAAGACCCTGACATTAATTCACACACCTATGAACATATGATTTTCAACAAAGAAGCCAAAAGTGTACAATGGAAAATAGAAAGCACCTTCAACAAATGGTGCTGACATAACTGGATTTCAACATGCAGAAGACTGCAAATAGATCCATATCTGTTGCCATGCACAAAACTCAAGTCCAAGTGGATTAAAGACCTCAACACAAATCCAGTTACACTGAACTTGATAGAATAGAAAGTTGGAAGTAGTCTGGAATGAATTGGCACAGGAGACAACTTCCTAAATGTAACATCAGTATCACAGACACTGATAGCAACAAATAAGTGGGACCTCTTGAAACTGAGAAGCTTTTGTAGAGCAAAGGACAAGGTCAATAAGACCAAACAACAACCTACAGAATGGGAAAAGTTCTTCACCAACCCCACATCTGACAGAAGACTGATCTTTAAAATACATAAAGAACTCAAAAAGCTAGGCATCAAAATACTGAACAATTCAATTAAAAAAATGGGGTACAGAGCTTACCAGAGAATTCTCAACAGAAGAATCTCAAATGGCTGAAAGACGTTTAAGGAATTGCTCAACATCCTTAGTCATCAGGGAAATGCAGATCAAAACAACTCTGAGATACCATCTTACACCTGTCATAATGGCTAAGATCAAAACAACTGAAGACAGCTTATGTTGGAGAGAATGTGGAGTAAGGGGAACATGCCTACACTGTTGGTGGGAATGCAAACTTGTACAGCCACTCTGGAAATCAGTATGATTGTTTCTCGGAAAATTGGGAATAAGTCTTCCTCAAGACCCAGTTATGCCACTCTTGGGCATATTCCCAAGGAATGCTCAATCTTACCACAAGGACGAATGCTCAACTATGTTCATATCAGCATTATTCATAATAGCAAGAACCTGGAAACAACCTAGATGCCCCTCAACTGAAGAATGGATAATGAAAATATGGCACATACACAATGGAGTACTACTCAGCAGTAAAAAACAATGATATCATTAAATTTGCAGGCAAATGGATGCACCTAGAAAGTATCATCTTGAGTGAGGTAACCCAGACCCAGAAGGACAAACATAGTATGTACTCACTCATAAGTGAATGCTAAATGGGAGAGAAGGGATGGCCAGACTGCAACCCACAACTGCAGAGAGGATAGATAACCTGAAAAGACCCTAGGAGGGACACATGGTTGACCCTGTGAAGGAGAACTGGATGAGATCTACATGAGTGGACTGGGTGTGGGTGGGTGTCAGAGGGTGAGGAGTGGGGGATGAGAACATAGGGAAATGAGAACATAGGGAAATGAGAGGGTCAAGCTGGAACAGGGACAGAGTGGGAGGGCAAGGAGGAAGATACCATGATAGATGAGGACATCATGGGAATAGGAAGAGGCAGGGTGCTGGGGAGGCTCTCAAGAATCCACAAGGTTGACCCCACATTGGTATGCTGGCAGTGGTCCAGAGGGTGCCTGGTCTGGTCTACTCTGGTGACCAATCTTGGAAATAACCTAGTTGTCATCATGGAGCCGTTGTCCAGTGACAGATGGAGGCAGATGCAGAAATCCACAGCCAGGCACCAGGCTGAGCTCTGGGAATCCAATTGATAAGAGAAAGGAGGGTTTCTGCAGGCAGGGGATGTCGAGATCATGATGGGAGGACGGGCAGAGATGACCAGCCACACTAGTGGAAGCCCATGAACTGTGGACTGGTGGCTGTGGAGCCCCCATTTGCTGTGGGATGTATGGCAAATGTGTTGCTAATTAATCAATAAAACACTGATTGGCCGTTGGCTAGGCAGGAAGTATAGGCGGGGCAAGGAGGAGAATAAAGCTGGGAAGTGGAAGGCTGAGTCAGAGAGACACTGCCAGCCGCCACGATGAGGAACAGCATGGGAAGATGCCGGTAAGCCACGAGCCATGTGGCAAGGTATAGATTAATGGAAATGGATTAATTTAAGCTATAAGAACAGTTAGCAAGAAGCCTGCCACGGCCATACAGTTTGAAAGCAACATAAGTCTCTGTGTTTACTTGGTTGGGTCTGAGAGGCTGTGGGACTGGCAGGTGAGAGAGATTTGCCCTGACCGTGGGCCAGGCAGGAAAACTCTACCTACAAATGGCGTCCAACGTGGGGCAAGAGTTTCCACCTAAAACCTGAAAAAAGATTCTAAAACGGAGCTAAAAACAGCTTCCTAATCGTCTCTCTCAAATGAGCGGCAGATGCTGGTTTGAGCTATTGGCGGTTTCCTAGCGCGTGTGCTTGATCTGCAGTAGGGCGGAAATGAGGCCTCTGCAAGTGGCACATTAAGCTGCATGGTGGATTTAGACATTGCTAGTATAAAACAAAAAAAGAAGTTTCTGGACTACATGCTGCTTGGATAAAAGCATAGACCCATGATAGCTCCCAGAGCTGGTGGTAAACGTAGCCATGTTGAGAAGCTGTGGGCGGAGCCAGCAGCCACAGCTGCTGCAGGTTAAAGCAATAGATTCACAATAAGACAGATTCAGATGTAATAGTTTACAATGTGTGTAAAAGATACGTAGGCTTGAAAGAGACAAAAAAGGTGATATATAGAGTTATAGAAACAAATACATAGTTTTAAAAAATAAAGTCTTTAAAGAGACAGTAAAATTAATATAAAAAATAAGCCATGTGAAGATGACTATTACACAGAGAATCTGGATTGTGTTGTCTTTGGGATTTTTAACTGCAGAAAAACATTTGATTGTAAAAGCTGTTGAGTTATGCCAAAATGTATATTTTAAAGATACCTTGACTTCAAAATTTGGATATAAGGATATGTTACTTTGGAAAGGAGACTCTGCTTTTGTTCCCACAGAAAGCCAAAGGCTATGGATTTGTTCCAGATTAAGATACATCAGGTTTGACCAGCCAAGACCCCCTGAAGGTCTCCAATGACACCATGGCCCAGATGATCCAATATCCAGAATGGTTTGAAGGCATCTGGCTCAGACGATACAGCCTCATGGACTATTCCATAATTCTAAAATTTTCTTTGTTTCCACATAAGATACAGTGCCCCCTTCCAGCAGGAAGTAGCAAGAGAAGCTACGCCCAAATTCCCAAATTATATGTAATTTTACTTTGTTAAGGTTAAAACCTTCCTTTTTGGAAAAAAAAAAAAAGGGAAGTGCTGTGGGATGTATGGCAAATGTGTTGCTAATTAATCAATAAAACACTGATTGGCCGTTGGAAATATAGGCGGGGCAAGGAGGAGAATAAAGCTGGGAAGTGGAAGGCTGAGTCAGAGAGACACTGCCAGCCGCCACGATGAGAAACAGCTTGTGAAGATGCCGGTAAGCCACAAGCCATGTGGCAACGTATAGATTAAAGGAAATGGATTAATTTAAGCTGTAAGAATAGTTAGCAAGAAGCCTGCCATGGCCATACAGTTTGAAAGCAACATAAGTCTCTGTGTTTACTTGGTTGGGTCTGAGGCTGTGGGACTGGCAGGTGAGAGATTTTTGCCCTGACTGTGGGCCAGGCAGGAAAACTCTAGCTACACCCATTGGACTGGACTAGGCCCTCTGGATATGGAAGATGGTTGTTTGGCTTGAACTGTTTGGGGGGCACCCAGGCATGGGGATAAGGCTCTGTCCCTGGTGCATGGGCAGGCTTCTGGGAATCCGGTGCATGTGACATAACACCTTGCACAGCCTTGGGGCAGTGGGAAGGGGCTTGGATCTGCCTAGGTTCAGTGTGTGGGCCTCTGTGACTCCCCATGGAAGACCTTGATTTGGGAGATGTGGGGATGCGGGGTGGCTTGGGAGAAAGGGCTGCGGGGTGGGAGGAGTGAGGAGAGGAGAACTGTGGGTGGTATGTGGAGTAAGTAGAAAAATTTTTTTTTGGGGTTGGGATATTTTTTTTTTAATTTTTATTTTGCAATACAATTCAGTTCTACATATCAGCCACAGATTCCCTTGTTCTCCCCCCTCCCGCCCCCCTCACCTTCCCCCCAGCCCGCCCCCCATTCCAATCTCCTCCAGGGCAAAGCCTTCCCCACAGACTGAGATCAACCTGGTGGACTCAGTCCAGGTAGGTCCAGTCCCCTCCTCCCAGGCCGAGCCAAGGGACCCTGCATAGGCCCCAGGTTTCAAACAGCCGACTCATGCAATGAGCACAGGACCCGGTCCCACTGCCTGGATGCCTCCCAAACAGATCAGGCCAATCAACTGTCTCACCCACTCAGAGGGCCTGATCCAGTTGGTGACCCCTCAGCCATTGGTTCATATTTCATGTGTTTCCGTTTGTTTGGCTATTTGTCTCTGTGCTTTATCCAACCTCGGTCTCAACAATTCTCGCTCATATAAACCCTCGTCATTCTTGCTAATTGGACTCCCAGAGATCCACCTGGGGCCTAGTCATGGATCTCTGCATCCAGATCCCTCAGTAGTTGGATGAGGTTTCTAGCATGACAATTAGGGTGTTTGGCCATCCCATCACCAGAGTAGGTCAGTTCGGACTGTCTCTCGACCATTGCCAGCAGTCTGTTGTGGGGGTATCTTTGTGGATTTCTGTGGGCCTCTCTAGCACACTCAGAAAGACAAACATGGTATGTACTCACTCATAACAGGATACTAGATGTGGAACAAGGATGACTGGACTGCTACTCACATCACCAGGAAGGCTACCTGGAAAACAGGACCACAAGAAAGACACAGGGATCGCCCAATGACAGAGAAATGGAATGAGATCTACATGAACAGCCTGGACATGAGTGGGGGTAGTGAAGGGCGAGGGTCGAGGGAAAGAGAGCTTGGGTGAGTGGGAGATCCCAGCTGGATCAACAACAGAGAGGGAGAACAAGGAATAGGAGACCATGGTAAATGAAGACCACATGAGAATAGGAAGAAAATTTCTTAATAATGAAAATTGAAAAAAAAGTCATCCGTGACTAATTCCTCTTGACATTGGAAAGTAGCTGCGGATCCAAAAGCCTGGGATGTTGACTGGTTCTGGGAAGAGCAGACTGCTTCCTTCTTTGTGTGGGCTCTGTGGCATCATCCGAGGCTGGAGATAGTCAGGCAACAGTTGGAGCAGTTAGTAGTTTTTTGGGGGACTGGGGGGCCGTGGGTTGCCAAATAAAATACAGGATCTTTATTGATTTTAATTTTTTCCTGTTTTTATTTTATTAATTTTTTAAAAATTTATTTTATTTACCAACCACAGATCCTCCTCTCCTCCATCCTCCTGGCCCCCAGTCTTTCCCCCTAACTTTCTCCTGATTCCTACTTCCTCCAAGGCAAGGTATCCCATGGGGAATGAGCAGAGCCTGGTGCATTCAGCTAAGGCAGGTTAAAAACCCTCATCCCTGCTCCAAGGTTTCTCAAAGTGTCCCACCATAGTCTCTGCACTCCAAAATGCCAGCTCATGTACCAGGGGTGGATCCTAATCCCACTACCTGGGGGCCTCCTAAACAGTTCAAGCTAAACAACTGTCTTGCTTATCTAGAGGGCCAAGTCCATTCCCAGGGAGGCTCCTTAGCTATTGGTCGACAGTTCATGTGTTTCCACTATTGGGTCTAGTCATCTCTGTACATTTTCCCATCTTGGTCTCAATGTCCCATGCCCACAGAATCCTTCTTCTCTCTCATCTATTGGATTCCCTGAAAGAGATACCATGATAAATGAAGATATCACAGGAATAGGAAAAGTCAGGGCACTGGGGAAGTTTTCAGGAATCCACAATGATGACCCCACCTTGGACTATTGGCAATGGTAAAGAGAGTGCCTGGACTTGTTTACTCTGGTGACTGGATTAGTGGATACCCAAACTGTCATCATAGAGTCTTCATCCAGTGACTGATGGAAGCAGATGCAGAGATCCACGTGCTGGTGCCAGGCTGAGCTCTGGGAATTATTATTATTTTTTTATTTATTTAGACAAAAAAGAAGAAAGTGTGATATTTTATTTGTGGACATTTTGTGTTAAGTATTTGTTGAATTTAACATTTTCTTGGATGATTTCTTTTATTGTATCTTCAATGCCTAATGTCTTCTGTCTCTTACATTCTTTTGGTAACACTTCCTTCTATAGTTCGTGCTTGTTTACTCAGATTTTCCATTTCCAGCCTTCCTTCAGTTTATGTCTTCTTTATTGTTTTTAGTTCAATTTTCAAGTCTTGAACTGTTTCCCTCATGTGTTTGATTTTTTTCTTGATATTTAAGAGATTTATTGATTTCTTCCATTTTTGTATGTATTTTCCTCCATTCCTTTAAGGGAAATTTTCATTTGCCCCTTAAGGGCCCTTATCATCTTCATAAAGTTATTTTAAGGTTGTTTTCTTCTGTTTCATTTACATTGGAATGTCCAGGTTTTGCTGTTGTAGAACTGCTCATTTCTGGTGGTGCCATGTTGCTCCTTCTGTTGTTGAATGTATTCTTATACTACACTCTACCCATCTTATCCTCCAACTGTTACAGGTGAGGCCTGGGACGCCTGGGGTTTCTGAGGCCTCAGAAGATTTTTGCTTCCCATTTGCTGGGGCTCTTCCTCCATTTGGAGGAGGTGGGGCCTGTGGCTCCTGTGGTCATTCTTCCACCAATCAGTGCATGTGGAGTCTCTGGCTCCAGTGGTTGCTCTTCCACCAATTGGTGCAGGTGGGACTTTTGGTTCTGATGGTCACTCTTCCAACAATTGGAGTATTTGAGGCCTTTGGTTCAACTTGTTACTCTTCCACCTATCTGTGCAGGTGTTGCCTGTGGCCCCACTGATCACTGATATGGTGGAGTATGGTGGCATGGGCAACATGCTGTGGCCCAATCTCTGAGGCTGTGGTGGGTTGGGAAGGGGCATGGAATGGGCACCCATGGCCTAGGATCTAGAGAGAAGAACTGTCTAATTGGGAACTAGGACACTCAAAGTTTCTATCAATCAGTGCAGGGATGTCCTGCATGACATGGTGTCTTAACAGATTTTAATTTGCATTCCCTTGATAGTAGAGCACCTTTTAGAAATACGCATTTTTTATTCCATTGGACATTTTATACAATATATTTTGTGGAATCTGATTTTTTAAAATTTTTACTTGAAGAGGATTTCATGCAGAAAAACTGTATTTACATCATTTCCACCACATCCTCTCCTTCTAGCCCATCTCATGTCCCTACCCTCCATCTAAAATTCAAACCCTCTCTTTAACATTATTTTTATATACCTAGAGAGATAGAGATGTGCACACCAACACAGAAAGAGATACAAATAGCTGATGAGTACAGTTACTGTTTCTAGTTTAAGCTCATCTGTAGAGAGGATGGAATCACCATCTCTCAGCACCATTGATTGCCTGTAGTTCTCCCTGTAGAGTTGTGGACATGTCAGAGTTCTCTCATCTCTTTGTCAGGTCTACTTTTCACTGTGCATGCTGTACTTAGATAACAAACTTGTTAAGATATCATAGATTCAGCTTCATTGCCATAGAAAAAACACTCCTTCTCAGCAGAAACCCTAGTCTTCCAGGTCTTACTGGTCTTTCTACCCCTTTCCAAAATGTTTCGTGTGTGTGTGTGTGTGTGTGTGTGTGTGTGTGTGTGTGTGTATGTGTGTGTGTGTGTGTGTATGTATGTATAAAATTGTGTTGGGTGTCCCAGTTCCTCACCTATTGATAAGTTGGGTGTTTCTGCTTTGGATTCAGTGTATTGAAGAAAAAGCTTTATCATGAGTGGCCAGGACTATGCTTATCCAGGCTTAAAAGAATAAGTTTCCAGAATTATACTGATTCAGGAAATAGGAATCATTGGTTCTCCCTTAGAGTCTAAGACATCACTAATCATAGGCACTTGGCTAGGTTTACAGTAACAAACATAAATTCCCTTCTGTTGAGGGATGAATTAAAGATGACTAAACAGGTGTTGGTTACCCCAAATATAACTTTCCCACAATCACATCTTTGAATATATCTTGCTGTAATAGTCTTTATGGTGGTTCATATGCTTTACTGCTGAAAAATTATAATTACATTTATTTCTATTCTTTTAAACATTTATTTATTTATTCATTTATTACTTATTTATTTATTATGTACAACTTTTTTGCCTGTACACCAGCAGAGGTCACCAGCTCTCGTTATAGATGGTTTTGAGCCCCACTGTGGTTGCTGGAAATAGATCTCAGGACATCTAGAAGAGCAGTCAGTGCTCTTAACCACTGATACAGGTTTGGATGGCCCCCTGGTGGAAGGATAAAAATCCTTCCCTGGTACACGAGTGGGATTTTTTGAGCACACTACCTATGGTGGGACACCTTGTGCAGCCCTGAGGCAGGGAGAAGGGCTTAAACTTGCCTCTACTGGATGTGCCTCCCCATGGAAGGCCTTGCCTTCTTGTGGGTAGGAGTAAGGGGTTTTAGGAGAGAGGCTGGGGGGTAGGAGAATTGAAGAGGGGGACTTTTGGTGTGTAAAATGAATGAAAAAATTCTTAGCTAAAAAATAATAATTGTGTTTCTTTCTTGGCAGTTTTTAGCAGCTTCAAATACTCTGAAAGCTGGTCCTCAGGCAGGAGGCTTTCCAGTCAATTCCATGTCAATACTTGCATATCTGTATCTGAAGTGTGTGGTATCTTCATTAATAGGGCATATTTTCAGTTTCTGGGAAGCAACAAGATGAGTGTCCCCAGCTTATATGGTTGTGAGCTTATTTTGGATTCCCCTGAAAAATGACCTAGAGAAAGGTTTCCTGTGCCTGATATTGAGATTCTTGTAAGACGGTTTGTGTATCTAAGGGAATTGCTCTCATCCCAAAAGTGCAATTCATTTAAAATTTATATGTAAACACATACTCAATTAGTTATTTCATACATGTATTTCATATTTTACTTTTTATTAAATCTGTCCTCCAAATACTATATTTTATCATATTTTCCCCTCTATAAATGGCTCCCCAATCCTACACACATATCATTGAATCCAATTTTATATTTTTTCTTATCTCTCTTAAACAAAACAAAGCACAAATGGAAATCATAACAAATAAGCAAAAAGAATAAAATAAACCAATGCCCGAAGAAAAAGAATAAAAAGAAGCCCCCTGCCCAGAACACAGAAAATAAAAACCCACGAAATATATCTTCTGTGTCCAGCTACAACAAAATGCATGACCCAGGAGTGTGGTTGAAATAACCATTGAAACACCATTCTAGAAAATGCTGTCTCTTTTGCAAAAGGCAAGAACTGCACACTATTTCTTGTTTATGGATTGGATTTGAGTCCATGTCTACTTGTTAGTACTGTGATATTTATTTGGCTAGTACCACTGCAGATCTTATATATGTTTCCAACACTGTTGTGATTTCATGTGATTGTCTAGTCCTGTTGATTTGTAGGTGATAATGATTCCATGAAGACGTCCACTACCTCTGCCTCTTTAAATATTTCCACATCTTTTCCCATATAGATCCCTGAGGCTTGTGGGTTAGGATTTCTCTATAGTACCAGCTGCTGAGGTGATATTCCAGGGGACAACACTTACTTCTGTCATCAAATAAGGAAAAGTCTACCTGGTGCCCAAGTAGAAGCCTTTCCCCTACTGACTAGCATGCAAGTTGCTAGAAAGTACTCTTCAGAATAACACATAGAAAAATAGGTGGGAATAAAGACTAACAGGGTCCATTTATGAATGATTCCTTCCATTCAACATGTATATGAAGAACCAAGCAATCAATCCATCTACAAAACCCTCCCAACCTAAGGCTCAGGGAACATTGAAGAAGGAAGGAAAGATCTTGAAAGCCTGAAGATGAGAGAGATTCCTATGAGAATATGTGTACTATGAAGAGCAGAATGTATACAGTAAAGTATCACCCACGTTACCACCAAAATGTAAGGTCAACAAGGATGACATCATGAAACTTGATTAACTGGATAGGAAATGATGAAAGCTGGGAATGGAAGAGAGGGTCACCCCAAGGAAATGGAACAGAGATATTTTAAGTGTCATCTAAAAGTCTTAAAACTAGGAATGGATCAGTAAAGTGATTAATCCCTGAATTTTTGAAGAGAATTTAAATCTGGTCTCATGAAAATAACATAACATTTTGGGACAAAGATGCACCCTAACAACCCTGCACTGGAGGCCAAGATGGAGAGGACCTCCACAGCCACCATGACCTTCCCCTTGGTGCTGTGGTAGACAGGGAGGAAGGTGACCCAGACACTGCAGAACACCAGCATGCTGAAGGTCAGGAATTTAGCTTCATTGAATCTGTCAGGAAGATTCCGGGCCAAGAAAGCCACAGTGAAGCTCCCCAGAGCCAAGGAGCCCAAGTATCCCAAGACAAAATGGAATGCAATAGCTGAGCCTTTGCTGCACACAATGATAATCTGTCCATGCTCAGAGTGTGTATCTGTGTCAATAAAGGGAGGGGCCATGACCAGCCAGATTCCACAGAGAATGAGTTGGATCAAGGTACAGATGGGAATGACAAATTTAGGTGCCCCTGATATCAGTATCCCTCTCATTCTTTTTCCTGGAGTCGTGAGCTTGAAGGCCAAGACAACTGTAACAGTCTTGGCCAAGACTGTAGACACAGCCACTGTGAAAAATACTCCAAATGTGGTCTGCTGAAGGATGCAGGTCACTATGTGGGGATGCCCAATGAAGAGCAATGAACAGAGGAAACAGATTATGATGGAGATCAGTAGGATGTAGCTGAGAATGCGGTTATTGGCCTTCACTATGGGAGTGTTATTATACTTCACAAAAGCACCAAGAACAAGAGCCGTGAGGGCAGAGAAGCACAGGGACATGCAGGCCAGAGTCATCCCCAATGGGTCTTCATAAGCTAGAAAGGAGACATGTCTTTGCAGGCAGCATGTGTGCTCTGGGTTGGAATACTGATCCTCTGGACAGCGAACACACTGCTCCACATCTGCAGAAGGAAATTAAAAATTCCATCATTATAGTCTTAATCTTTTAGTGTCTGTATTAATCAGAGGATGCCTCAATAACTGTTTTTGTCTTCATTGATTTTTTTTTTTTTTTGGTTTTTCGAGACAGGGTTTCTCTGTGTAGCTTTGCGCCTTTCCTGGGACTCATTTGGTAGCCCAGGCTGGCCTCGAACTCATAGAGATCCGCCTGCCTCTGCCTCCTGAGTGCTGGGATTAAAGGCGTGTGCCACCACCGCCCGGCACATTGATAATTTTTTCCTTGTTGCTATATGGAGCAGCAAGGTCAGGCTGCTCTGTAGCAATCCATCCTTGGTGATGGAAATCCTCACCTTTACCACAAAGGGAACAGAGTAGCTTCTTATTCCCAGTTATCAACTTCCATATTTATGCAAGTTTTTAAAATAAGAAAAATATTTGGTTTCTTAGGGCTTATAAATGGTAATAAAAACAGCTCACATTAAATTCTCAAACATTATACTTATTATCTACAGATCTTTGTTCTGTGAATGTGTGGTAGATAAAGTGAGAGAGGCTTCTATATGCTCAGAGATGTTTGATCGGTCACTAGGGAATGGACCTATTTGAAAAGATTAAAATATGTGTTCTTATTGTAGTAGGTTTGACTTTGTTGGGAGAAGTGTGTCACTGAGGATGGGCTTTCATTTTTTCAAAAGCTCAAGCACACCCCAATGTCTCTCTCTTCGTGCTCCTGAGGATCTGTATGTAGAACACTCATTTTCTCCAGAACTGTGTCTGTCTCTGTTCTGACATGTTTCCTGACATTAAGACAATGGTTTAAAACTGTAAGCAAGACCCAATTAAATGCTTTATTCATAAGTCTTGTCATGGTTATGGTGTCTCTTCACTGTAATATAACACACATGAAGACCAAAATAATAGAGAGGACTGAAATATTACTGTGACAGGCCCAGCCATGCTTCTAGTTGCCAAAATGTGGCCTTTGGAACGAGGGATTAGGAAAACAGTTAAATGTTTTAAGTAAGGCTTCATTGGCCATGCTATTGGGATCATGGAAAGCAGTCCTGAGGGATATTTAAACAGTGAGAACCTCTGAAACTCAAGCTGTTTCATAGGCATAAAAATTAGCAAAATGGCTCAGAGGATATTCCTTTATATTTTGACTAAGAGTGTGGTTCCTACTTGTTCTGGTCCAAAAATATGCCTGAGGCCAAACTGAAGAGTTTTGAATTAGGAAAACTGAGGAAATTTTAAGACAATCTAGTGTTGACTTGCTGGTGATGTTGTGAATGTGTTGCTCTGATTGATTGATAAATAAAACACTGATTGGCCAGTAGCCAGGCAGAAAGTATAGGATAGGTGGACAAGCAGAGAAGAGAATTGTGGGAAGTGGAAGGCTGAGTCAGGAGATGCCATCCTGCCATCCAGGAAGCAACATGTAAAGGCAACAAGTAAAGCCATAGAACATGTGGCAACATACAGATTAACAGAAATGGGTTAATTGAGGATATAAGAACTGGATAACAAGGAGCCTGCCACAGCCAAACAGTTTATAAGTAATATAAGTCTGTATGTGTTTACTTGGCTGTGGGACTGGCGAGTGATAGACATTTGACCTGACCATGGGCCTGACAAGACCAGGAAAACTTGAGCAACATTCACTTCCTTATGTGATTATTAATTGTCCCTCTTATTCAAATCCATAGTTAAAAGGAGCTAGGTGAGCATGGAAAAATACTAAACAAATGGTTTGAGAAGAAAAGGAGCCCCAGGAAGTGTAATGCAGGTAATTCCAAAGCTTAAAGAGATAAAACATTTCAAGGAAAGCCTGTTGCTAAATGGAATAAAGGAAATGACAACATCAAGGTAAGAACACACTGAGCTAAGCTTCCAACTTGTGAAATGAAATACATTAGGTTTTGGTGAAAGAAATCATTAAAAATAAAAATCAAGTAAAACTGTATTTGAACATCCTAATAAGCAGAAAACATTGGAAGATTTGGTCACATGGTTCTGGCTTTGAGCAAAGGACAGAAGAAGGCAGGTGTGGAACCTCCATCCATAGCTAAGTAAGGTCACTAGGACATGTATTTGTCCAAGGTGCCCCTACATGGAGGCCAAAAGATGCCTTTGAGAGAAGCCAGGAAGGTGAAGCACAGATTTCATTGGAGATCTCAAGATGTTGGACATGCCGGAGTCATGAGGCACCTGCCAAGATACCTGCAGACAGGGTGATGAACCAGCCCAAGAGAGAGTAGTTTGTTACAATCCACAAAACAGAAAGATATTGGAGATCTGAAGAGTGCTTTAAAATAGACACAGAGATGCAGAATTTGGAGTTTGCCCTGCTGGACTTTTAACTTTGGACAAAATGCATTTTGAATTATGATGTGCCTATGAGCCTAGGGGGACCAGAGACCATTATATAGGATTTTGAGTAAGAATGACCGCCACAGGCTCCTAGATTATTATGCTTGTTCTCCAGGGAGAGGCATGATTGAAAAGGATTAAGTGGATTATTCTTGTGGGAGTACCTGTGACATTTTTGGAGGAAGTGTGTCATTGACGATGGGCTTTGGTTTCTGAGTAAACACAAGTAGCCCCAGTGTCTCTCTCTTCCTTCTGACTGAGAATCTGGAAAGAGAACACTCAGCCACTTCTCCAGAACCATATCTACCTGTGTGCGGCCAGGGTCCTTGTAATTACAACAATAGACTGAACCTCTGATAGTGTCAGTGAGCCACAATTAAATGCTTTTCTCAAAAAAAAAATGTTCATGTTCATGGTGCCTCTTCATAACAATAGAACACTGATTAAGACAGCATGCCCAGACCACAAAGGCAGGGGATACAATGCTATGTATGTGCGTTTTGCTTGTGTTGTTGGTCTGTATCTTCATACAGAGTTAATGATTGACAATTCTCTTGGGTACACACTGTTTGCATAAATCAATATTCCCATTAAAGAAAGCTGTACTCTCATGCACCAAAATGCCCTTTGTTTTAAGTTCATAACATCAATATTTAATATAAGTATTTGGACAAAAGGACATGTACTTTTTCTACTATGTTTTATTCCAATGACGTATGGTATGTGGATATCTATAATTTCACGTTTACTTTGGTTCTTGCCACTATTCATCTATGTATTAGAAAAAAATCCAAACAACTCATGAATTTTGAATATGCTACAACACAAAAATTTAGATATTTTTAACACTGTATTTAAAATTCATCCATACATATAGTGTATTTGGATTTAATCTACCTTCCTAGTCTTGTTGCTATTGATTTGAGAATTGAGTAGACATGTCACTGTGTTTCAAGTGAGGCTAATGCTGGTATTGAAGGGAGAAATGAAAGGGACATAATTAATTTTAAACTAAAAAAGATTTAAATTAAATATATGCTTATGTTTACATAGTATGCATAAATGTGCACATGTGATTTTTTGAGTGATTTTTGCATGTTAGTGTAATCACACATGCATCTGTGCATGTATTTGCAGTTCAGAAGACAATCATCAGGTGGTTTTCTTCAGTTCCCTCTCTTTTAGAAAGTCTCTTTTTGTTCCCAACTGCACTTTCCAACCTAGATGAGATGCATGATTATGGCTATTCTGAAAACTTTTCTTATCTCTTGGTAGGATGTCATTGCTGAAGAATACTATCACATCTTGGGGTGTATTCTTGGGATCTGAATACTCATCCTAATCATTCCACAGTAATTGCTTTGCTCTGTAAGCTATTCCTCAAGGTCTTAAATATATTTCATTAAATACAAGAGTCTGAAACCCTCTCTGGTCCTCATCAGTGATAAGCTGTGTGCCAGGTGGACAATAATGTGGACTGGCTGACTCTGTTTTAAATTCAATTCATACAAATGGTGAAGGATTATTAGACATATGGATAGAAATACTGTGTTCAAAGGATTCTTGTACAATAAATTACCAAATATTTCTGGTTTTCATTAAACATTTTTTTGGAGTGAGGGACTCTTCTCCCAACCAGTGAGTCTTGCCTCTAGGATCTAGGCCCTTGGACACAGCCAGTCCTGGGAACCCTTACCCACCTCTTCCTCAATTGCAGTCCAGCAGAGAAAGCTCCTCCATGCCCCCCCAAAGCCCCCCATTAGACCCTGCAATTTACAAGACCCCCACCCTACCCCAATACCCATCTGCCTGTGACCCAAGTAACTTCCTGAGACACAGAAAACAAAGTGCCATCTCTCATTGGACCAAGAGTGGCTTCCTGAGACACAGAATCTGTCAGCTCTGACTGGACAAAGAGCCCTGATAAAACCAGGAGTGGCTCCCTGATTCATAGAATCACCTAGCTTAGATTGGACCAAGACCAGCTCCCTGAGATACAGAATCTGTCAGCTCCAAGTAGACCAAGAGGTAAGTTTAAGACACAGACACAGAGTGGACCATAGCATCTCACTTAGACACAGGCACCACTTGCACCTGTTGGAGGAAGAGAAGAGCAAACATGTGTGCAAAAATACATATAGCAATATAAAGAGCAATATGGCATCACCAGAACCTAGCTCTTCTACAACAGCAAGACCTGAACATCACAATGTAGCAGAAGCAGATAAAAGTAACCTTAAAGATAATTCATGAAGATACTAGAGGCCTTTAAAGAGCAAATAAAAAAGTCCCTTAAAAATTGAAGAAAACACAAACAAAAAAAATGTGAAGAAATCAATAATTTCCTTAAAGAAACCTAAGAAAACCATAAAAAAAATTAATCATGTGAAGGAAACTGTTGAAGACTCATCCTGAGTGAGGTCACCCAGACTCAGGACAAACATGGTATGTTCTCACTCATAAGTGGATACTAGATGTAAAGGAAATGATAACCAGACTGTATACCACAGCTCTAGAGAAGCTAACTAACAAGGAAGACCCAAAGAGGGATGCATGGATCACCCTAGGAAAGGGGAATAGTTGAGATTTTCATTAGTGAACTGGGGGTGAGGTGTGGCAATAAAGGATAGGGTATGGGGGATGAGAAATAAGAGAATGGGATGGTCAAGCTGGAAAAGTGATGGAGAGAGAATGCAATGAAAGAGATATCATGATAGAGGGAGATGTCATGGGGATAGAGAGAAAGTGGGCACAAGGGAAGTTGCCAGGAATCCACAAAGATGACCCCAGCTTGAACAACTAGAAATAGTGGTGAGGGTGCTTGAACTGGTCTGCTCTAGTAATCTGTTATCATAGAGTCTTCATCCAGTAACTGATGGAAGCCTATACAGAGATCCACAGCCAAGCACCAGGCAGTGCTCCAGGAATCCAGTCAAAGAGAGATAATAGGAATTCTATGAGCACTGACATCAAGACCGTGATGGGGAACTATGCAGGGATGTCCAAACCAAACGTGTGGAAACTCAGAAAGTGGGATCATTGGCTGTGGAGCCTGCATGGGATTGGACTATGCTCTCTGCATCATGACACAGTTGTGTAGCTTGATCTGCTTTGAGGCCCCCTGGATGAAGGACAGAATCCATCTGATACATGAGAGGCCAATTTGGAGCTCACTAACTATAATAGGACACCTCATGAAGCCTTGAGCCAGGGGAAGGGCTTAGACTTGCTTCTACTGGATGTACCTACCCGTGGGAGGCCTTCCCTTCTTGTTGTATGGAATGGAGTTAAGTTGGGGGGGGGGAGGCTGAAGGAGGGAAGAGAGGGATCTCTGATTGCTGTGTAAAATAACTGCAAAATTTTTATTGAAAAAAGAGTTTTTTTGGAAAATATAGATTGTGTAACCTTCATTGTGTGAGCAAGATGTGTTTTTTAAGGAAGACAGTTCAATTTCCTCCCAGAGTTCATATTATGGTTGATATCAGAGAAATCATTCTATTAAAATCACATATTTTATGTGTTCAGTTTCCTTCAAGGACTTTTCTATTTTTGAAAGGAGAAGATATTCCATTTCAGCAATGTGTTCTGCAAACAAACACATACCAGTCTCATTGGAAACCTCATTCTCTGGGCACCAGGCACAGTCAAAGCAGCAGTCTGCTGTGTGTTCTTGATGAAATTTCCTGAATCCAGGAGTGCATGTCACACTGCATGTAGAAGTCGGAAGCTGAAACGAACAAAGTAACAGACACAGGTTTCAAATATTCTTCTATTATCACACATTACATATCATATTCAGGTATCTGAGCATTTTCTATATACCTGCAATGAAGTTGAAGGACCTACAATATTTATTACATTGAGTCACATTGTATGTATCAAGTTTGATTGTAAAGATTAGAAATTGTGTCTTCCCTGATGAAAATGATCCAAAAGGCATGCTTAGGAGGCATGCATTGCTCCCGAAGGGTTTAAAATCAAAATCAAGGATGATGAATTGGGTGGGGGAGAAGACAGAGTGGGATTATATAGAGTCACAGAATGCAAAAAAACTGGGCATGTGGTAGGAGTCTCTCACTGGCTAAAAATTTTACGTTAAATGAAAGTTTAGGATTTAGAAATATGTTTCTGGAAACAATTGCATGCTATCCTTGATTAAGCTATAAAGATGTTGACACAGAATCACAAAATTTCATGGTTTCTATCTAGTTATAAAATTTTAATGATCTACATATTGTGTTTTTATTTTGTATATCTGTTTCTGTGGTATGAGGTGAATTGAAATACAACTCTTGGTGTCTATGGATCCCCAAAGGATTGTATCACCATGACCTGGACATACTGGTAGTTGCGAATCATCAAAAACAGAGCTGTGTGAACTGAGCTTGGGCCCTTTGCAAGAGCAGAGACTGTTGTTAACCACCAAGCCATCACTCTGATCACATATATTTTTGTAGCACAGATGTACTGCAAGGAATGAAAATGATTGTGTACACACCAGTGTTGCTCCCATGGTCTGCTCTAAGTCTTCAGAAATGTGCAGTTGTTGGCTTTGTGGGAAATAGGAGAAATAACCTCCTAGTTTCACCTTTAATCCAAAGCCTTGTGGGAAATTCCAAATGTTGTATATGTCATAGTCTGCACACAGTTTTTCTCTCAGATTCATGTCCACCAACTCTCCAATAGGGTTAGTAAATACCCTCTTCTTCAGCAAAGAAGCCATCTAAGTGAGATACATCATTAAATGATTACCTATGCTTATCCAGTAAGGCAAAGTGACATTGTGAATGACCCGTAATTTTTAATGTGTTCCAAAAAAGACAAGAATATTGATGATATCCTATCTAGTTAATATAAGATATCTCATGTATAATTACATTTTGTTACACTTCATATGCATCATTCATGGTGCAAATAGAAGAAATGTTATCAAATAATAACATAGTGAAAGAGATCTGAACATTTGTTATTTGCATGGAAACTGTCCAAAGGGATGATTTTACTTAAGTGTGTGTGGGTTAGTTTGAGTATGTGTGTGTAGCAAAAATTATTTTTTAAAACAGACAAGTTGTGTAATTAAGCAGTGAGAGGACTGGAAGTTTTCTAAAGGAATAGAGGGAATGCATATCAGGCAAATATATTATACATATAAGAGATAAAAGTAAAATTATTAACACCAAGCAGTCCTTATTATTTGTCAACATTGATACTTCATATAAATAATTATTTATGACATTTATCAATACATATTTTGTGTCTCTAGAAAGAAATTCTTTTTTAGTTGTCACTTAAGGATTTTATGATAACATTTTCAGTGACTATTTCCAATATTAAACACATTTGTTAAAATGTTGAGATACATTCTCACAAAAATAACTACTTCACATACAAATAGTTGTCATCCATCGAGTGTTAATCTTGTGAAGTCAATTTGTTGACATAAAATATTCATATTAGGGAAATTTGATAAATCTTTGTATTGATAGAACAGTCCCTGACAAGTTCATATGAACACTTGTGGGACCATTTAGGAATATAATGACTTAAGAATGATAGAAAGTAAGTTAATTTACCTGATGACAGTCATGGAATATTCCTCTGAGTTCGGCTATAGGCTGAGACTCTACTAGTTGATAAACAATTTCATGGTAGGTGTGGGCAACAGCGTACACAGCATTGTATAAATTGTAACCTTCTGCACTCATGACCATGTCAAATTTGTGTTGTGATAACCACTCAACTGTAGTGTTGAATAAATAATAATTCAATGAGCTAAAGTTGGTCTCAGAGACTGAACAGTTAAAATAATTCCACTTTGTTCTCATCTGAGAAATGTCTACTGGATATTTGGAAATGTTCACTATTTGTGTAAAATGCCTAAATTTGGAAACTTTACCACAGTGCTGTGCAAAAGTGACAGTCCCTTGGAAGGGGTCAAGGCTGAAATCTCTCTTACTTTTGGTGACATCCCAATGTGAGGTGGTGACCCAGATTCTCTGTACACCTAAATAGCCCCACCTTCTGAAGATGACTTCTAGGGTAGAGTTCATTTCACCATAAATAATAACAACCTTTGCTGATGATGCCATGATTTGTTTGTCATATATTCCAGCCTTTGCTGTGCACAATTGCATGTTATCTGGGATCACATTCACAAAAGCTAAGCAGACTCCATTTCTTTGCATCTCTTCTCTTAAGTCTGAGAGAAACTGAATCCCCTGGTCATCATCTAAGACAACCAGCCCTACCCAGGTCCATGTAAAATAAAGCATCAAAGCGACCATGGCCTTGGGCAAACATGTATCCTTGTGTGCTATCTGGTAGACATAGGGAAATAGGACATTATCACTCAGGAGAGGATGAAATGGTCCAAAGAAAATCTGAAGGATAAAAAACAAAGAAAGCAATGTGAGGATAATAGGGAGAAACTTCATTCATAGATATGAGTTGTATTACTCACCTTCCAGACCTCCTACAGAAGACAGCTTGATAAACCTGTCAATGTTGAGTTGGATTCTAGAATACTTATGACAAGTCTGAATGTTCAACAAAAGTTTTGCATTTCTGCCCCCCACCAATTCATTTATTTTTGTAATACAAGGAAATGTTGGTGACATACCAAAAATTGATTTCTTAATCCTTTAGAAGATATAGATTGGCACACACCAACTCATGTTGCCCATTCATTCTCTGTAGAAGCTTGGGATTGGCACAGACAAGGTGCTATCAATAATTTGTACCACTCTGTCTCACCTTTGGAGATGTGATAATGGTTGTCATTTTTATAGAGGTACTCCACGATGGTCCTATAAGTGATACATCACATATAGAATTTCCACACTCATAATTAGGAATTATTGAAAAATTTGCTTGTGGTGAATATATTAAATCAATTACTTTCATTGTATTAGAACACAGGCCAACAATGATGGAAAATAGCAAAGACATATTGGGTAAAAGATAAGGGTTCATGTTGATCTCTTCAGTAGCAAAAATCAATGCCAGAAAAAACTCGAATTTCTCTGTCGGTACTCTAAAAATGACACAAGAGCATCATAGAGGATATTACAAATATGAAATGTTCAAAGCCAATGAAATAAACCTTTTTCTATGCCCCCTCTAAATTTATATATTAATTCTGGATTTCTTAATGTCAGGGTATGGAAAAAGTGATCTTTAAAGATGAAAGCATTTTCAGAACTCATCTAAATAGATCATTCTGACATAACAGTTTTCTCTTTGTAAAAATACATAAGGGGCTTTTGTGATCCCTGAATGCCATCTACAGGTCTAGACATTCAGTCTGCTCTACATTTGTTTTGTGATTGTCATTCTCTAGAGAAACATGAAAAAAACAATTACATGAATCATATATCTACAGAATGGCACTTTATCCTTAATTTGTTAAAGGATAACTAAAGAAGGATTAAAGTTGAGCAGATTTTATTCATTGAAATTTTCTTTCATGTGTAAAAGTGTCTTGACCATATTGAGTATATCAAAAAATCACACAATAGATCCTGGCCTTCAACCCAATGTAGATGTCTCCTGCTCTTCCCAAGCTCATGCTGTAACTAGGAATTAAAGAGATCAAGTGTATACAAATACAAAAGGAAGAAGTGAAACTATTAATATTTGCAGAGGTTATTATAGTATACATAAGTGACCCTAAAATCCTATCAGGGAACTGCTACAGCTGATAATCACATTCAGTGTTGTGCATAAATACAAGATTAACTCAAAAACATCACATGTCCTCTTATATATGAACGATCAATGGGCAAAAAAACAATCAGAAAAACAACCCCATTGACAATAGCCACAAATTAAAAAAAAAAAAAAAAACATATGGGTATAACTCTAACCAAGCAAATGAAAGTCCTGCTTGACAAAATCTTCAAGTATTTGAAGAAAGAAAGAGAAATATCAGAAGATGGAAAGATCTCACAGGAATTGGTAGAGTTAACATAGTTAAAATGTCAATCTTACCAAAATCCATATATAGATTCAAAGCAATTCCCAACATACCAATGCAATTCTTTACAGATATTGAAAAAAAAAACAATACTCAATATCAAATGGGAAAACAAAAAGAACAGGATAGATAAACAATTCTCTACAATAAAATGACCCCATAGTTAACATCGTCTCTGATTTCAAGCTCCACGACAAAGCTATAACAATAAAAACCACAGGTAATACAGGGTATTAGGATAAAAACAGAGTTTATCCAATGGGATTAAGTGGAAGGTCCAGATATTAAACCAAAAACTGATGGACACCTGGTTTTTGAAAAGGAAACCAAAATTATACAAAGGAAAATAGAAAGCATCTCAAAAAAGTGGTGCTGACATAACAGTGTGTCAACATGTAGATGAATGCAAATAGATCCATATCTGTCACCATGCACAAAACTCAAGTCCATGAGGATGAAAGAACTCAATATAAAACAACTTACACTGAACCTGATAGGAAAGAAAGTTGCAAAGAGCCTTGAGCGCATGGCCAGGTGACATGTTCTTGAACACAATACCAATAGTGCAAGCTCTAAGACTGTAAATTAATAAATGGTACCTCATGAAATTGAACAGCTTTTGTAAGGCAAAGAGAACCATCAATAGGGCCAAATGGCAGCCTACAAAATAGGAAAAGGTCTTCAACAACCCCCACATCAAACAAAATATAAAAAACTGATTTCCAAATATATAATGAGTTGATTTCCAAAGCATATAATGAACTGAACTAGATATCAACAAACTAAATTATCCAATTAAAAATGGAGGACAAATCTAAACAGAGAATGTAAGTAAATTGGTTGCAACAACTCTGGGTTTAGTCCCAGATTTGGGCACCAAAACTTGAGTATTGAAACTCTGGGAAAGGTGTCCTGACTACCTGGGGAGTCAGGCAACACCTGGAGATGCTCAGAATAGCTCTGATGGCTGAACTACAAGGAGATAGTTCAGCCCTGGAAGGTGAGGTATCCTGGACACCTGGAGTTGCTGAGAACAACAGATCTGCTCTGAAGGTTTCCTGGACACCTGGAGCTGTTGTGCAGGGCTCTGACTGCTGGAACTGCAAAGAAGCAGCCAAACCCTGGAAGGGACAATTTTTCTGACTTCTCAAGAAAGTCATGCCTGGAACTACTTCAGCAGGGAAGGGTATCCTGACTATTTGGGAAAGTCACGGTATAAATGGTGTGTAGGGGGGTGATCTCTCAGCAGGATCTAGCAATCCTGCTCCTCTCTTGGACAGCTGCTACAGCAGAGCTTTGCTCTACACCTACTTAAGAGGGCTTCCTAGCAGAGCTCTGCTTCTCCAGCCTAAGATGATGCTTCTTTTACTTCACACTGCAAAAGGAAAAACCCCTGCAAAAATGTCACAATCTCCTCCAGCTCCAGAGAAAAGAGTTATTTTTCAGCTCACTCTTGCTGTGTCCACTGAGAGACATCTCAGCAAAGATCTTCTGTTCAGCTCCTCCTTGCTCTGTTCTTTCAGCTCTCTCTTGTTTGGCCTCTGAAGGACATCTCAGCAAGGATCTTCTCTATGCCAGTGAATGAATATCTTCACACCCAAATTTCTTTTGAGAAAGAGATTTATTTGGAAAGTAGGTGTCCAGGAGAATGGCTGCCTCTACCAGGGAGGAGAGAACAGCCATTTTTTCTAACTGACCAGGCAGGGTGATTTATATAGGAAGTCTTAGGAGTGGAGTCAATGAGAGTTTGACTTGGGGCCCAGGGTTCTACTATTCTGCTCTGTAATTGTTTGGTTTCACAACTCAGTTGTCCAGGAGCAGAGATGGTTCTGATCTAAACTGAGCCAAACTGTGGTTCTTTCTGCCCTGATCTGATCCACCTTTCCCTAGTTCTGGGCTCATGGTCAGGGTGGGTTTCTTTAGCCACCCCCTTTTCTCTTCATACCCTTGTTTTGTTTAGTAATAAGCAGCTGGGGATTGGAAAGGGTAATAAGCAGCTGGGGAATGAAAAGTGTAATAAGCAGTTGGAGGTTGGAAAGAGGGCAAAGTTATCATTAGACTGCTTCCTGCTGAATTGAGGCATCAAGGTTCTTGGTACAATCTTGATCTTCCTCCTCAAGATGTAACCAGGTTCTGCAGATGTCTGGCTTCATCGACAGGGTCTGGTAATCCTATAATATTAAATTGTTCAGAGTTTGGTCCCAAATATTTTGGATTGTTGTGCCCAGATCGTGATCCCCAGAGAGACCACCAAAGATGTGCATGCCGGAATGCAAAAGCAAGGTTAAATTCTGGGATATCCAAAAGCAATACAAGCCTAGGCAGGGACTTCGTCCAATACTCCCAATGAAGTGGAAGCTGGAGGAAGTGCCCGCCTGCCTGCAAGCTCAATTTTTAAAGGGAAAAATCACAAGATTACATCATTTAGGGGTGCTAGTATGGGTACAATTCTGATTGGCTCGCTTCTAGGGGCTTTCTAGAAATCATGGCTTAATCTAACTTCTAAGGGAGTGGTTGCCTGCCACCATTTCTCACTGGCTGCCCTCAGGTTGGGGCATTTTTATGGTCAGTTACCCTGGAAAACAGAGAGAGGACATTCCATAGTCTGGCAGGCATTACCTCGTGACTACCTTGTGACTCTGTACTTTTATACTTCCTGGTTTCTGGAATCTGGACTGACTTGTTTCAGTAATTATTGGCCTATTCCTAGAAGGAGAAATCTTAGGCCTTAGTTTTTGGGTAAAGGCATTTTGGTCTTATTTCTAAGATGGCTCATTTTGGTCTCACAGGATTTGTTGTTGAAGAAATCTAACCAAGATGTTTATGAGGCAGGGTGCAAATAGTAGGGGCAGGAAAAGTCAGAAAAGATGGGATAAGAAAGGTAGCATCCATTTCCATATCTGACTATTAGTGCTCTACTGTCTGAGGGCATCGAGCTGTTTCTGATTTGAAGATCTATTTGAAGTTGTTGGGACTTATCTTTTACTAACCCTGATTGATTGATATGAAATCAAAATTCTTCCCCCAAAAAAGAGGCAAAGACCACTTCTTTCTGCCGTTAAGAAATCCAATCCTCTCTCATTTTCAATACTACAGTGGCCAGTGAGTCTATTTGCTCCTGAAGAGTAAGGATGGTCTGAGCTACTTGTTGGAAATTCTGGATGAATTGTGAGAAAATATTATTGTAAGTAGCTAGAGAAGTAATCAGTTCTGCTACTCCAGTGGCTATATATGCAGTTATGCCCAGGACTGCTAGGAAGAGTATTATTTGGATGGCTTGTTTGTCATGCCTTGCTGCTATGAACTTAGTAATGGGAATTGGCAAGGGTTCTTCACCAGGTACCATGCCTGATTTAGGAAACAGGAATACCAGGGCAGAAGTCCCAGACCACCTAGCAGGTAAACAGTGATAAACCAGAGTACCACAGAGAATAGAGGCATTGTGAATGTTTGGACATAGGGGCTGGGTGTTATTACCAAGGGTAATGGTATTATTGCATTCTGAACAATCCAGAGTACCCATGAAGTGTACTCTTTAGGAGTTAAAGCAGTCTGTAATGCCAAAAAGAATGTGAGAGACATAAGGGGTAACGGTGAAATTTGGCTTGGAGTAATTGATAAATGGTAAGGTGGGAGAATCTAATAGGACAATGGGTGAGGCCACAAATGATGGATGAGCATTTGACTCTGGAAGGACACATAACCAGCATTCTCCAAAATTGTCAGCCTGAGCATCATTCAATAGCTGATATGTGGTAGCTGGGTCTCAAACAAGAGATGATGTGACAAGGAGGTGCAATCAAAAAAAAAAAATAAAGATGGTGACATTGAGGATGTAAGAGCCTTTGAGGATCTTGTGCCACTTCTACTCTATCCATTCCCAGGGACTGAGGGAGTGAAATGTGTGCCCTCTATAATTTGAGCATATCTGGTGGGCAAATTTGATAGATGCTATAGTAAAGTTTCCCAATAACTCCCATTTTTCAATTAGAATGCCATGGGTCCTTAATCAGAAAGTAAAAGATTCTCCATTTGTTATTACAGGCAGAGTTGTTTCCTGCATATTCATTATGTTTCCAGCAGTCTCCAGACCCTACCACATGAGTGGTCCAATTTAACATCTGGGCATATGTCTCCTAAACTTTAAATCTCCAAATGTAGAGTTTAATAGCAATATGAGTGATTGGGAAGAATTAGAAGGAGAAGAGGTAGGGCGTGGCCTGATAGGGTGGGGCATGATCCTTGAGAGGTTGATGAGGTCTCATTATTCTGAGACAAGGAGCAGGCTGGTGGTATGTATATAGTTTTTGGGGTTGTCTCTTTGATAATTGACATGCATGGGTTAGAACTATCAATTCACCCTGCTGATTTGTAGTATGGGCTGGAAGGGATAGTGTTTTGACCACTATGGTATCTGAGATAATTGCATATCCTCCTCCATGTACTCTTTGTTTATAAAAGTGCTGCCATCTGTATACCATGTATAAGTAACCAGAGGAAGTGCTATTTCCTGAATATGTATCAGATAGTGTAGTAACTCTTTTAGAGTCTCAATGCATGAGTGTGATGGCAAGTATTCCAGGACTGGTTGGGAGAGAAGGTTTGAGATGTTAAGAGGTGGATAAGGTTGAAAAGTCATTGTTGTGTTCTCTACCAAAGACACCTGAAGGGAGTGAACTTGATAGGGAGGTAATATTTGAAGGCTGTTATATGTTAAAAGGTATGACAGATGGTGGGGAGAAAGGACAGTAGTCGATGACCCAAAGTTTGACTTCATTAGAGCTGGTTTCCATCTTGGGTCTCAGGATCCAAGTTGGTACAATTTGAGAGGGCCTACTCTTTCAGCTCTCCATTGTTTTGTCCACTGGGGGATGTCTCAGCAAGGATCTTCTCTATGCCAGTGAATGAAGATCTTTACACCCAAAACTCTTTGGAGAAAGAGATTTATTCGGCAAGGAAGAGTCCAGAAGAGTAGCTTTCTTTACCAGGGTGGAGAGAACAGACTTTTTTCCTAACTGACCAGGCAGGGCAGTTTACACAGGCTATCTTGGAGTCAATGAGGGGTTGAATTGGGGCCCAGGGTTCTACTGTCCTGCTATGTGATTGGTTGGTTTCACAACTCAGTTAGCCAGGGGCAGACATGGCTCTGATCTGACTGAGCCAAACTGTGTTTCTTTCTGTCCTGATCTGATCCATCTTTCCCTAGTTCTGGGATCCAGATTCAGGGTGGGTTTCTTTAGCCAGCCACTTTTCCCTATGGAGAATTCTCCAAAGAGGAATATCACATGTCCCAGAAGTTTTAAAGAAATGTTCAATATCCTTAGTCATCAGGAAAATGTAAATCAAAACTTCACTGAGGTTACATTTTATATTTGTTGGAATATTGAAGATCAGTAAAACAAATGATAGTTCACCCTTATGAGGATGCAAAGAAAGTGGAAAACTCCTCCATTGTGGATAGGAGTGGACACTTATACAGCCAATATGGAAATCAGCGTAGTTATTTTTCATGAAGATGAGAACTATTCTATCTCAAGATCCAGATATGCTACTCTTATGAATATACCTAAAGGATGCTTCATCCTATCAAAAGGACATTTTCTCAACCATATGCATTGCTGCTCTATTCTTATTTGCCAGAAAATGTAAACAACATACATGTCTCTAAATGTAAAAATTGATAAAGAAAATGTATGGTACATTTCTACAATGAAGTATTACTCGGCAGTTAAAAAATGACACCATGAAATTGGGAGACAAATGAGATGAACTAGAAAAAAATTACTCTAGGTAAGATAACGAACACCCAAAACATAAATATGGACCATACTCACTTATATGTGGATATTATTTGCTAAATACATGATAACACAGCTACAGACTGTAGACTCAGAGAGATGAGGTATAGAAGACATGACAGAGAGCATGTGGATTGCAGTGGAGGTGGAGAAATAGAATACAAATTATGGGTTGACTGGGAATGGGAGAGTGAAAATGTGGAAGAAGGCATTAAAGTATTTTAACTGTGGTACACCTGGTCATGAGAAAAAATGACTCTCAGGGTGCTCCTAGAAGCAATGCTTCTTATAGAAATAACCCAAACGGGAGACCTCAACCTCCTGGATTATGCAGAAGATGTGGCAAAGGCTGACACTGGACCAATGAATGCAGATTGACAAGAGATACACATGGCAATCCTTTACCATTGGAAAACATCTCAGAGGGCCTCCTCCAGGCCCCCAGATTGAATGTGGTCCAGTCATTTCCAGTCATGGTAGAGGAAATTCCTCCACAGGACAATAAAATAATCCAGTACCTATTGTAAAGCACAGTAATGCACTGGATGATGGAACAGCTCTGATCAAAAACTCCAAAAAACATGATAAAACAAATATTTTGGAAGACCTCCATAAAAGTACAAAGACCAAAGCTTTGAGTATGAATTGATCACATTATTCTAGAAGGCTTGGAGGACACAGGTGCAGATCTCACTATAACTACACCAAAATCATGGCATCCGGATTGTCCTCTTCAAGAAGCAGATGTCCAATTTCTAGGGATTGGAACCCCATCTCGGGTAAAACAAAGCACAAGATATGTTGAATTCATACGGCCAGAATGGCAATGGGGAAGGCTGAAGCTGTATGTGACTAATGTAGCAGTGAATCTTTGCAGCAGAGATCTGTTTCAGCAATGAAATACCTAGAACAACATTTCTCCAATCTCAGAAGTGGAATATAGACCAATTTATGTTTCTTGGAATAATATTATGATATATGATAAATATAGCCTCCAACCATTCAGGCTGTACACAAACAGAGCACAACCACCATTAAACCATATACCTCTCAGAGGTACCATTGGCACTCCTTTTGAAATAGCTAGCTGGTAAACCTCTCTGGGTTGGACCATACCCTATGACACAGGACAAACTACAAGCCTTAGAACAGCTTGTTCAGGAGCAGTTAAATGCTCAACATATTGAAGAATCTACCAGCCCTTCAAATTCTTCTGTATTTGTGATTAAATAGAAATCTGTTCAATGGAGAACCATCAATAATGTCATTCAGTCAATGGGATCTATATACCTTGGAACACCTTTGCTTTCTCTGTTACCTCAAAGATGACCTGTTATAGTTACTGACTTAAAAGACTGTTTTTTAACACTACCTCTACAAGAAAAGCACAGGGAAATATCTGCCTTCACAGTACCTACTTAAAGTAATTCTCAGCCAGTTAAGAGACATTGGTTGAAGTTCTTCCACCAGGGAAAGTTAAATTGCCTTACCCTGGCAATATTTCATGTAAAAAATGTTGGAAATAATTTGTGCACAATTTCCACAATCTATAACTGACTATTATATATATTATATATATTATATATAGTATTATAATATTATATATATATATATATATATATATATATATATATATATATATATATTAGCTGATCCAAATCAGGTAAGTAAGAAAGCATGTATGAAGAAGTCACAAAAGACTAACTCTATTTAGGATATTTTGTGTATTGTCACAATTTTGAGGTCATTGTCCATATATGCTATATCTGTTTACAGATTACTTATATGGATTATGTGAAGACTGAGTCCTTAAGTTATTTAGGGATATAAAATTTACAGATTAATAGTCAACCATGCTTGTCATATCTATAGTTAGGTTAGGTAAGTTTTCCAGATTTACATGAACTCAGGCCAGATGGACAGGTAGTCTTGAAATGTTTCATAGACCTAGAGACTATGGCATTTATAGTTTTGATAATTTATAATTCTGTTGATGAGAGACACAATAGCTCCTGGCATCACTGATCTACTCCCAAGAGAATGTTGGGGTTCTAAGACACTTCTTCTATAAGTTTGTCTTCTTCTTGGCACAAAATGGCCTGCTGGGCAAAGACTGCCCTTGCCTCAACTGCTGACAGTATGCATACTGTCCTTTTTGGATGAGTGGGACACAAGGAAAAGAGACTACTGAACCTTACCAAGACAAAGTAAGATGGTTTTCCAAAATTCATGCTTCTAGAAATTGTCTGTGAGATATTCTAGGACTGTAGTCAGAATGGATGCCACAGTGATGCTGTGACTGTCCATATTGCCAGCTGTCTCTGTCTATTCTCACAATTTTTTGGTAATTGGTTACTTGCAATTTGTGTTTTATCAGGTCCCAATATCTTCCTTCTTAGATCTTTGATGGGATTGAAGATTAGATAGTTACAGTTATAATCCCCTCATATCTTAGCTAAGAAAACCTTAGATACTAAAGTTAGGATATTCAGGCTAGGACAGCTATTGGAGTCATTTTGACAATTGGCCATTTACCTATGATCCACACATGTAGCCTGTGTTTCTTGTTTGATGTTGTTGTCAGTGGTAGTTCCATTTTTCTTTATGTGATTTACCCTTTGTATTTCCTGGATAACATTTGATAATCATTCTTACTGTATATAGTTTGCATTAGGTGTAGAACCTTCTTATTGAGACAAAAAAGGAAGAAATATAAGGGTATTTGCTTTGCCCATAACCTGGGGCTATGGAGACCAAAGAAGCCAGTGCTTCTTAACATTGTATGTGACCTCTTAAAAAAAGGATAAAAATAAAATAAATGGATAAAAGGGAGAAGAACTTCATGATCCCTTGTTCCTCTCTTTTTAAGAGGTCACATACAATCGCAAGAAGCACTTTATATGGCCCAAAGTAAGCTATGTGGCCCAAAGTAAGCAAATACCACTACAAACTGGAGGCAAAACAGTAGGGGAGATTTGGTTGAGGGAGGGAGTGTGGGCAGAGACATATAGCATTTAGGGCATTTGAGTGACAAAGAAATCCAGTGCAGTGAAATTTTTCTTAAATATGTAAAAGTGATCCTAATGATGTGTCCTAATCATGAGGGAGATGGCATTCCAACTGGCAACCCCACTCACCAAATAATGCTTCCAGGACTAGAACTGGGTTACATACAATTTTGTTGTTGGTCAATGAGGTACCATGGAAAACCCAAATACTACAAACTCTTTGGAAGATAACAGTATGCTCCTGCAAATGGATAGCAAGGCCTCATTGCTAAAGATGACATCCATACAATTCATTGACTATGCAGAGGTTAAGCTGCTGCCTTCTTACAACCTTTGCACAAACATTCTAGTATCTTTGGCATGGGAAGGTACTCTGAAGGCTATGAAAGAGAAACTTAAAAATATTTCAACCAAAAGTGATCACATACTTACTTTTACACAAAGCTAGTCTCAACAAATACAAGAACATTGAAATAACACCCTGCTATCAGACCCTAGTGGAATAAAAGTATATTTCAACAACAACCAAAAGACGACAATTCATGTGGAAGAAGCACTATATTAAATGACTCCTGGATAAAGACAGACCTAAAGAAAGAAATTAAAGACTTTCTGTAGTCCAGGGAAAATGAATACACAATATACTAAAACTTATGAGACACCATGAAGTGAAGCCAGCACTAAGGGTGTGTATGAAAATAATTAGATACCACACTAACTACTTCACAGCACACCTGACAGCTCTAGAAAACAGGCAAGCACATAGAAGAGAAGTCGATGACAGGAAATCAACAGAGAGCTGAAATTGAATAGATTTTTGCATTTGGACTGGGAATGGGTGGAGATGTTAACAGGAGGGACCAGGTGTGGGACACATGGAGGAAGGAAGAGAGTACAGAAAAGACAAGTGCAAGTTGGATGGCTCAGAAATGTAGAGTAAAACCAAACATGACTGACAGGAGGAAAGAAAAATAAGGAAAGGAAGAACAAAAGAAGAAAAAGAAAGAAAGGAAGGAGGAAAGGAAGGAAAGATAGAAGTCAATGAAATGATTTCTAATGTTACTCTACTATATCCATAGAACAATGTAGTCTGATCATCATCAGAAAGACTACCTTGAGCACCTAATGGGATAAGGTGCAGAGACCCACTACTGAAAAACAGGCAGAGTTAGGGAACCCTGCAATAGAAGGGGAGGAAGGATGGAGGCCCAGAGTGGTCAAGGACCCCAGGAGAACACAGTTCATAGAATCAACAAAGAAGAGCTCCTACAGGCTCACAGACACTGATGTAACAACCAGAGCCTGCAGGCTCTGTGCTAGGTCCTCTGCATATGTTATGATTATTTAGCTTTCAGTTTTTGTGGGACGTTGAACAGTGGGAGTCAGGGTATGTCTGACTCTGTTGCCGGCTTGGGACCATTTTCCTTTTACTAGTTTGCCTTGTCTTCCTGGATATGAGTGTTTGTGCCTCATCTTAAGTTATGCTGAATCCAATAAGTACCTATGATAATTAAGAGTTCATCAAATGTCTTGTTTCCATTGGTAGAGATAGAAAGGTTTTTTATGTTTATTGTTATATGCTATTTACATGTAAAAAATTATGTGAAAGACCCTAAAAGCAATGTGATGTGTTTAAATTTGGTTCAATACATTTTGCAATAAAGGATTAGCCATGCGAATAACTTTATTAAAGTTTAATTAATGAAAATTTTCATTACGAGGTAGAATATCAAAGAGGAGGTGACAGAAATGCCAACCCTGCTGACCTGAAACTGAAAAACAATAATGGGAAGCAAACACCAGAATCAAAGTGTGCCCAGGACAGTAGGGCTAACAATTGCAATACATTCTTTAAAATTCCCATGAGAAAGCACAAAGAACCTCAGTACATGGATCAAAAAGTCCCAGGCACATTATACAGCAGCAAAGTTGAGGAATTTCAAGACTATGTCCCCGTTATCTCTGCTCTGCATCTACCAGTTTCAACATCTAACACATAGGATCTGAAAACCTCATTGACAAATTTCATCTCCTTTTCTAGTAAGAATATTTTATTTCTCCAATAATTCTCTTCATGTTGCATTTACTAATTAATTCTAAGGAATATCGATCACCTATCCGATATTAATCATGCCCCAAATCTGTGACTGGGCACAAGTGAAGCAAAATAAAACTGGGTTGGCATAGAATCTGACAGCTCATGGGTTTTTTTTAATCCATTGTCATTTTCAGCTGGAGAACATCAGGGACTGGTATAGAGATGATTTTTAAAGTGATGTCTATGTCTACTCACACAAATCTATATAATACTTGACCTGCCGTCTTATATACTAGTCACACACCTGTATTTCTATGGGTGAACATCTGCACTCTGGTTAGAGACTAAAACTAAGAAACCTCTTTATGAATGGTTTAGTTACAATTACTGATGGAGGAATCCTTGGCACACACTTGACAAGACACTGTAACACAGCCTCTAAACACGGAACTCATGCCAGTGGTTTGTATTTGTGTTTTCATGTCCTATTCTGAGACCCTGGGCCATGACAGCTTTCACAATTAGGAGAACCATGAGGAGACAAGAAAGAGAAACCCGTCTCTCTCACCTTCCAGATTAGTGAATTGGAATCTAATCTAAGAAAACTGCAGTACAATAAAATGCATGAGAAAATACCAAAATAGTGATCAATAAAGGAGAAAATTTTCTGTGGTTCAAGCATGACAGAGGGAACCACAGAACAGAACTCCCTGAGTTTTCTTACACAAACTTGTAACTTATGACATTGATGCTGGAATTGAAGAAGTGAATGACTTACATAAAATCCGTCAGATTATTATACAAATCTTCCTCAGGCGGTTCTGGAGACAGGTAAAGTAAAAACTCACAGTCATTCTTCAAACCTCCATGATCCTCTTCTTCATGCTTTAGTCTCCAAAAGCAGCTCGTTTCTGTCCAACTGTACAAGATGAGAGAAAACTTCAGGAGCAAGAGGGATATCAGGAGAGCCCACAGATTCCCCATGGCTCTCAAGATCTAAGACTGAGCAGAAGTGAAACCCTTTTCTCCTACAGAACAACATCACACATGCCTTTAAGTCTAAGTGCCTGTTTTCTTCCTCTAGCCACATGGGGAGCATGTGTGTAGATAACAGTTCCCATATGCCCATCTGTGTCATGATTCATGGAAGCATCTGGAAATTTCTGGCCTAAGGATCTGCACCTGAGGTCTGCCACCTTTCCATCAACACTGGTAGGAAAACATGTTGTGAGAATCACAGTCTGCAGCCGCAGGTGCCATGATGTCATTCATGCACAGAGTGTCAATGCCCCAGGGACACTCTCCTGATGAGCAGCTGGGGCCCCCGTCCTGTTTCAATACCCATGTGCATGAACACCACTGGAGATCATTTCAGTGGGTTTCCTCAGCTTTTCTGTATTAGTGAGAGGTGCAAGGGTCATCAGATTCCTGTGTCATTCAGAGCTTGAGCTGAATCATGAGACATGTACTTTTTTGTCTGTGATAGGGAAGGGCAGTACCACATACAACATTCAGCCTTGAATGTTGTTCATGCTGTAGTTTGTGTGCAAATGTATGCTAGTCACACGCGTAGAATCTCCTGAAAATACCTGTTTCCTGTCCTCTGGAGAACCTGTCATCAGGCCAGATTGCCTGGTATTGACCAGAAAATTAATGAATTATTGTGACTCAACACCCACTCTGTCATTCCAACATTCTTACCAATGCAGACATTCACAATCTAACAAAGTTCTAAAATGTGATCTCCTGGCTGCTCTTCAGTTCCTGTATTTAGTGTCTTGTAGTGAAACGTGTCTCCACCCAGCACTGTGGTTTCCTCCAAACTCATTCCTGTTGCTGAGAATCACATCTAATTTGAACCTGCCATCTTTTCTTTTAAGATTTTATATACAAATGGAACCTTTTTTGAGTTGGAGTGAAGGAAATCCATTGCCTGATAGAGATTCCATGAACAAGTGTGGATGAGTTTCTTTCATGTGTTATTAAGGGTGACAGAGAAAATGTATTCAGTCTTTCAAGTCAGTGACCACCACATTGATTTATGGACAAAAATATATCTCATCTATTTTTCATTTCTCTCGTGTTGTTATCTATATAGTTTCCATATCTTGACTGGCTGAAATTATCTTGTCAAATAATATGGATGTGTCTTAGGATGTCAAGTGACACATATGGACTCCATTCTCACAAGTGGTTGAGAGAGATCACTAAGTTTGACTTCTCATTTTTGATCCAATCTTACACTGATTTCCTCAGTGACCATGGTAGATAGATTCCATAACCACCACGAAAAGAGGGGATTCTTGCCCACTGCATCCTCACCTATATTGTCTAAGTTATTTTTGAAATGTTTGCTTCTTCAATGGGTGAGGATGGAATCTCATGTGGATTTGACATGTTCTTTCTCCATCAGTATAATTTTGATCTCTTTTCATAAACTGTTTGAATAATGTATTATTTCTATTATCTTCTGTTCAGACTTGAGTGGACTGAGCATTTAGATGTTTGAGATTTTTCTTTCTCCATGTGTTATGGACATAAATTCCAGGTGAAATGAATAGGAATCAGACATTCCCCACATCTAGAGGCCATCTCTTCATGGCTTCTTGACCATGCAGAGACTATGTGACTGCAGCGTCCCACGCAGCAGCTCTGAAACACACTTCTTGGCCATGGACAGCCATCAAGGATGCTACTGCCTGAGTGTATACATAAGAATAAGATTCACATAATATCCGAGTTATTTCAGACCTGTAGGTCAGAAACCATATTTGCATTTTCCCCAAAGAATGAGAGATAAAGCCCCATCTTCTTTTGAAGCACAGGGATTGAACATGTACTTCATTATCTATCTTGATGTTTAACTGTTCAAGACATATGGGGAATGTGTGACAGGTATATAGAACTGTCATTCTAGTTCTTGAAGGAAAGAGCATTGCAATCAAGGATCTGACTGGGAAAGATGAGTCATCCAAATATGGGGCTGGCACTGTTCCTGGATGACAAAGTCATTCTTCAATGACAGCATTCTGAGAACAAAGGTTCAGAGAATCAGAGATAAAGATAATAGAACCTGTTGTCTCAGGAGGTCTTGCGTACTCTATTCCTTATGCCAAGCAAGATTATTATGAAGGATAGCATCCCAAAGGCTCTCTTCAAATGGGACAGAGTCAGTAGAAACTGTCACACAATGGAATGGTGTCAATGGGAGCAACTGAACAATGCTGCACAAGGGGAACACAATATCTTGAACAAGATTAGAAATATACGTATAGCATTTTCTAACAATATCAATCTCAATATATATAATTTGTATACAGTATACAAAAATCCAATCTAATGTAAAGTATTTAAAACTAGTAATTGTCTTTTAAAAGTATATTCAATAATCTATCTTTTCATCTATATTATATCTATATATTCTTTTTATTTTTCTGAGTAGATTCAATAATCTACCCTTTATTCTATCACTTTCATATATCCTTTTTTTAAAACAGGAACCTTAAATCTAATCTCCTTTGCTTAGCCCTTTTTTAACCCTTAACAACAACTTATAACCAACCCTCCTAAACAATGAAAATTATCCCAGACCCAAAACCCATTAAAAGACCAAAAAAACACCTACCCCACACTGCCTCTTTGGGAATGTAAGTCTCGTATTCTTAAAATTGCTTCCTGCTGGATATGGGCAAAGGTATCTTTATTTTGAAAAGAAAATTTTGGATTAATTGTGAAATTCTAGAAAAGATAGCAATATTCCTTGTTGTCCAGTCTGAGCATAATGCCAAATTTCAGGGCTTATCTCAAGTCCTTATTCAAGTAGTCTTTGAAACTGGATCATCTCAGCTAGCCATCTCAAAATTGCTCTCAACAATTTGTAGTCCAAAGCTGATCTGTAAATTATGTTTGAAAGCTCAGTGGTATTATTGTTGTCCACATGGAACTGTTGTTGTGTTGGTGCCCCATTTTCTTCCTGGAGACTTTAAACTTGATGTTAGGCCTGGCCATGATTTCTTACAGAAAACTGATAAAGACTCGAAAACAAAGTCATGTATAGGCAGCTAATCGAAGCCTTTTTTTCTAGAATTAGTTAGTACTCTATATGATCATTAATATCATAATAAAAGTTTAAAATATATATGAATTTTATAAATTTTGATATAAAATTCATGCTTTAAGAAAAGTTTAAAGAAACCAATTGAAATAAAAAATTGACATTAGTAGTTATTGAATAGTTTCTTAATTATTTTTTATTTGTTTGTTTTCTCCTGTCACATATCAGATGATGGCTCTTTCTTCTGGCACGATACAGGGAGTTCGCATTTTCATTTTAACAATGTGCTTGGGTTTAAAGAAGGAGAGAGCCACTCTCCAGCTCAAAAGTCAGCTTTAATTTTTAATTGAACTGGGACTAGAAGAAGACCAATAGGGTTAAATGTCTTTAGAGAAGATCAGAAACAAATAATTAAGAAGACTTAATGAAATTTTATAGATGGTATATCAATAGGCCATTTTACTTTTTTTCTTGAGACAGATAATTTGTCCTTTTTCTTCAGTTGTCTCATTTGTCCAATTTTCTTCATATTCTTTAGCTTTTATTCTTCTAAAAGACAAAAACAAGAACCTTTAACCAAGACTAACTTAGGGGAGGTTCCCTTTTGGCATGTTATAGCTGATTAAATGAAAAGGCATGTGTTAATGGTATAAGTTAGTATAAATTAGATGGTCATGCTGGTTGACGATCTATTACCTCTTCTAATTAAGAGGTCTCTCTTGTTCAAATCGAACCTTTATCAATTTTGATGGTATCCACAACTTATCATCTCCTATAGACACAAAAGCAAAACCTTGTCCCCAATGTAACACATATCCTCGTTTCCATTCTGAGGTCAGCACATCCTTAAGGTACATAGGCCGATTTAATTCTGTATATTTTTTCTATTATTCAATGTCTCTCTGCAGCTGTTGTTCCTTTCTCATTAACATTGAGAAAATTCTAAGTTAATAGAGCATTATGCAGTCTATTTCTGAGGGGTTTTGTTACCCCTTCTGTTTATTTAACATATACTTTAGAGTTCTGTTTGATCTTTCTATAAATGTTTGGCCTTTAGGATTATGTGGTATGCCTGTAATATGATTTATATTGAAATAAGCAAAAACCTTTTATTTTAACAGAGACATATGCTGGAACATTGTCAGATTTAATTTGTAAATGTATAACCATGATTGCCATAACTTCTAGAAAATTAGTGATTACAGAATCAGCTTTATCAGAACTCAAAGCAGTTGCCCATTGAAATCCTGAATAAGTATCAATGGCATGGTGTACATATTTCAATTTTCCAAATTCTACAAAGTGAAACACATCCATCTGCCAGATTTCATTCCTCTGAGTACGCTTTGGGTTATATCCTGCTATTAATGGCATCTGATTGTAAAAGGAACAAGTAGGACATTTCCTTATAATTTCCTTGGCTTGTTGCCAGGTTATAGACAAATCCTTTTTTAAATCGTTACTATTGACATGATAGTTTTTTTTATGAAATTCTGAGGACTCAAGGACATTTCCTATCAATAATTTATCAATCTCATTATTACCTTGTGCTACAGGGGCTGGCAGACCAGTATGGGATCAGATATGAGTTACATATAAAGGATGACTCCTTTTCCTGACTTTATCTTGTAATTGAGTAAATAGTGAAGTTAATTCTGACCCATCATGGATAAATTCTGCAGTCTCAATATGTAATGCCACTTTTTCAGCATACTGAGAATCAGTAACTATGTTGAGAGGTTCTGAAAAATCCATTAATACCAACAGAATAGCATACAATTCTAATTTTTGAACTGAATTATAAGGACTTTGAACCACTTTACTTAAATTTTCTGATTTGTACCCTGCCTTTCCTTATTTGTTGGCATCTGTATAAAATATACAAACTCCAGATACAGGTTTTTTCCGTATAATTTGAGGCAAGATCCAATCAGCTCTCTTTATAAGATCAATTCTATTGCTTTTGGGATATTTGCTCTTAATTTCTCCCAAAAAATTACTGCAAGCTCTTTGCCAAGGCTCCCTTTCTGTCCATAATTTTTCAATGTCCTGTTTAGTTAAAGGTATGAAAATTTCTGCTGGGTCTATTCCCGGCTAATTGATGAAGTCTCAATTTTCCTTTCAAAATTAAATCAGAGATTTTTTTTCCAAATAAATTCTTAATTTTTTATTCAGTTTATTTGGTAAAAATATCCATTCCAAAATAATATCTTCCCTCTGTATTAATATTCCTGTAGGAGAATGTCTAGAGGGTAAATTAATCAAAATGCAATCCAGCTTCAGATAAATACAATCCACGTGTCCTTCATGTACTTTCTCTTCTACCAAGGCCAATTCTTTCTCAGCTTCAGGTGATAATTCCCTTGGACTATTTAAGTCCTTGTCACCTTCTAAGGTTTTAAACAAATTATTCAGTTCATCATTTTTTACCCCAACAATAGTTTGTAGATGAGAAATGTCTCCAAATAATCTTTGAAAGTCATTAAGAGTCTGTAGTCTATCTCTCTTTATTTGTACCTTTTGGGGTCTAATTTTTTGTAGCTCTATTTTGGATCCTAAATAATTAATAGAATCTCCTCTTTCTATCTTTTCAGAAGCAATTTGTAATCCCCAGCAAGGCAAAATTTTCTTTACTTTTTCAAACGTTCTTTCTAAAATATCTACATTTGAGTCAGCTAGTAAAATATCATCCATAAAATGATAAATTATAGATTTAGGAAATTTTTATGTTTCACTTCCAATGGCTGTTGTACAAAATATTGGCACAGGGTTAGGATATTCAACATTCTCTGTGGGAGGACCCTCCATTGAAATCTTTTAACCAGGTGAGAATTATTGTAATAGGCACCATGAAGGCAAATCTTTCTCTGTCTTTTTCTTATAAGGGTATTGAAAAGAAACAGTCCTTTAAATCAATAACTATGAGAGGCCATCCTTTTGGTAACAGAGTAGGCAAAGGAATTCCAGATTGTAGAGAGCCCATTGGCTGAATTACTTTGTTAATTGCTCTAAGGTCTGTTACCATTCTCCATTTACCAGATTTCTTTTTAATAATAAATACAGGAGGATTCCAAGGGCAGGTTGATACTTCAATATGCTGAGCATTTAACTGTTCTTCTACCAGCCCTACTAAAGCCTTGAGTTTCTCTGTTGTTAAAGGCCATTGCTGAACCCATACAGGCTTGTCTGTTGACCATTTTAAAGGTAGAGCTGTTGGTGTCTTTGGAAGATCATCAGTTGTTGTGCCCTGTTCTTCTATAATATGGATGGCTGGTGACCACTCATTAGAATAATACCTTCTAATATTTCTCTCAGAAACATGTGCTAGTTTGTGATTTGTTTCTGAGGTTGGAGGGATGTTAATCTGAGTATTCCATTGTTGCAACAGCTCTTGACCCCACAGGTTCACAGCTATGTTAGCCACATGTGGTTTTAATTTTCCTCTCTGTCCTTCTGGACCTATACATTCAAGCCATCTTGCACTCTGTTTCACTTGAGATAATGTTCCAATTTCTAACAGTTGAACGTTTGCCTCCTGAAGAGGCCAAGTTGGATGCCAAAATTCTGGTGCGATTATGGTCACATCAGCACCTGTGTCTACCAGACCAGACAACAAAACACCATTTATTTTTATTGTAAATTTTGGTCTTTGTTCATTTATAGAAGTTTGCCAAAAATTTTCTTTATGATTTCTCCTGAATTTTCTGTTCTCTCTGTTTCATTATTCCGAGCAACCTGGTTTATTCCAATAGTCATTTGGTTATTTAATTGCTCTGAGTAAGGGTTTCCTCTACAACTGCAGGAAAGGTTTAAACTGGATTTGCTATTGGGGCCTGCATGAGGTCCCTCTGGGAGTTTCCCGAAGACTGGGGCAAAGGATTACCCTGTCTGTTTCTTGTTGATCTTCATTCGTTGGTCCAATGTTTTCCCTTACCACACCTTCTGCATACTCCTGAAGGAAGGGGCATTCTGTTGCCATTGTTCCTTGAAGAAACATTGTTTCTAGTAATGACCTGTTTACAGGCCCTTTTCAAATGTCCTTGCTTTCCACTTCCAAAACATCTAACATTCCTCAAACCTTTTGAAATTGCTTCTCCTACCCACATATCATCATGCTCATGAGCTTCAACATTAACTGTGTCTCTAATCCAATCTTCCAAAGGCACAGATCTTGACTTTAATGGCCTGATTATTCTTTTGAATGCTGCATTTGCATTCTCAAAGGCCAAAGATTCAATTATTATCTTACTAGCCTCTTAACCCGGGACCATTCTCTTTACTGCTAAAGCCAGTCTTTGTAAAAAATCTGTGAAAGATTCTTTTGGGCCTTGTATAACCTTTGTAAATGACTCAGTATTTTTTTCTGGTTCCTCAACTCTGTCCCATGCATTCAAGACTGCTGTTTGACATAAAATTAGGGTTTGGACATCATATAAACATTGTGTTTGTGCTGAAGCATACTGACCTTCTCCAATAAGCTGATCCTGTCAGACTTGTATTCCTTTATCCCTCCATTGTTTTTCTATGATTTTAGCTTCATCCTTGAACCAAGTTTGCCACTGAAGCCTTTGACTGGGTTCAAGAACAGCTTGTGTCAGCTCCCACCAGTCCTGAGGTACAATCCTGTTATATGTTGACCAAGAGTTTAACATTTGCTTTACATATGGGGAATGCATGCCATAAGATACTATTGCCTCCTTAAACCTTCGTAAATCTAACATTTCAATTGGAGCCCAAATATTTTGTGTAGTCATTTGATTAGGCAACTGCTGTACAGTTACTGGACAAATTAAGGGTGACTGTATGAAAACAGGCTTTCTTTCTGTAACCTTATGATCCAATCTTGAAGCAACTTCACTGTTAGTTTCTTCTGTCTGAATTTTTACAGGTTTAACAAGTTTTAATAAAGCTGTCACCCTGGCACTTAAATTGACTATCTTTTTAAATAGTAAAATGAGAATAAGCATAGTAATAAACTGCATAATTCGATCAACATTAATCTTCTCATATAGTTGATCCATTGTCAGACTGCCTAAAATTGCAAACAAAGGCCAATTTTCTTCCAATGTACACAGAAAACCCATTTTTTTAAAAAAATGAATCAGCCTTTTCATAATTCATAGGAGTTGCCTACTGAAATCCTGTATAGGTGTCAGTGGTATCGTGTACGTACTTTAATCTTCCAAATTCTATGAAAAGAAACACATCCATCTGCCAAACATCATTTCTTTTGGGTTGCTCCCTGCAGGTAATGGAGTTTGGTTATAAAAGGAACAAGTAAGACATTTTGTCATAATATCTTTAGTTTGTTGCCAAGTGATAGAGAAATCCTTCTTCAAATCTTTGCTATTTACATGGTATTTCTTATGAAATTCTGAGGCTTCTAGAACATTACCATTTAGTAACTGATCAATCTCATCATTACTTTGTGCTAGAGGTCCTGGCAGACCTGAATGGGATCTGATATGTGTTATATATATAGGATGTTCCCTTTTTCTGATGATTTCCTGCAATTGTACGAATAATGAAGTTAATTCTGTATTATCAGGAATAAATTCAGCAGTTTCAATATGTAAAACAATGCTCTCTGCATATTGAGAGTCAGTGACTATATTGAGGGATTCTGTGAAGTCCATCAGTACCATAAGAATGACATACAGTTCTGCTTTTTGTACAGAGTTGTATGGACTTTGTACCACTTTACTTAAGTCTCTTGATTTATATCCTGCTTTCCCTGATTTATTTGCATCAATATAGAATGTGAGTCCTCCAGAAATTGGCTTTTGTCATACAATGTGAGGAAGGACCCATTTAGTCTTCTTTATGAATTCTATTATCTTGCTTTTGGGATAATGGTTGTTAATCTCTGCCAAAAGTTTCCTGTAGGCTCTCTGCCAGTATTCATTATCTTTCTATACTGGTGAAATTTCCTCATTAGTTAAAGGTACTACAATTTCTGCTGGGTTCATTCCTGTCAACAGGTGAAGTCTTAATTTACTGAGCCCAGATAGCTCAGTCGGTAGAGCATGAGACTCTTAACTCAGGGTTATGGGTTCATGCCCGATGTTGAGCACCAGATACTGGTGAAATTATAAAGGCCACTCCACATAGTTAAAAGGGAGGTTTGTGGGGTAACTTACAAGTGAAGGGATAGGTTGCAGGGTCTGGGAAAGGTGTAGTGCAGTCTGGCGGTGTTCTCTGGAAAACTCTGCTTGGTCTACCATCAGTGTCCTGGATCTAGAAACCAAGAGATCCAGTCCATCTGGAACTCGGGTCTTCAGAGTCCTCTCTTGGCTCTGCCTTGTAGGTGTGACAGTTACCAAAGCCTCAATGGGGGTTGAAAATTTCAGATCAAAGCTGGAATGGCTACCCACTACATTGAGGAGTTAAAGCTGCAAGGAAATCATCATCCCATTCTCTTCTTGGGTCACAGGACTTAGTGTGGAGGGGCAGCCCATTCTCTGGTGGGTTCCCAGGACTTAGGGTAGAGGGGAAGCCCATCCTCTCATGGGTTCCCAGGACTTAGGGTGGAGGGGCAGAACATCCTCTGGTGGGTTCCAAGGGTCTGGTGACCCCAGTCTGACCCTTCTCTAAGATAGCTGCCACCCTGCGATCTCATGTATGAAATGCATTCAGGAATTAATAAGATTTTCTACACCCTCCAGTACTTTACTCAATCATTACTCTCTTGTGCTGAGTACCTGTGATGCCTCTTTTCTAACCAATGTAATGAAGAAAGTGTTGTGTTTGGGATCGCGTTCTCCCTGTGGTGAGATAGCAAAGCTGAACCTTTCCAGAGGAAGCTCTCACATGAAGCTGCCACTTTCCACAGGAAGCTGACCCTTTTCATAGGAAGCTGACACTTTACACAGGAAGCTGACACTTTACACAGGAAGCTGACACTTTACACAGGAAGCTGACACTTTACACAGGAAGCTGACATTTCCCAAAAGAAGTGGACACTTTTCACAGGAAGCTGATGCTTTGCACAAGAAGCTGACACTTTCCATAGGAAGCTGACACTTTCCACAGGAAGCTGACGCTTTGCACAAGAAGCTGACATTTTCCATAGGAAGCTGACACTTCCCACAAGACACATTTCTGATATCTCACTCCCACCTGACTGGCATTTTAAACTTTGCTCAAACCTCCTGAAATCAGTTCAACTTTCTCTTAGACTCTGGTTACATAATATTTCTGGGCCTCTGTTTTTCAACATTGTTAACCATGAAACAATGTAAATGTTGGGATTCTACTCCCACTCCAGCTGCATGGACACACATGTTCAGTTGAGCAGCTAAGCAAGGGGTCTTGCATCTTACATAATCAGTGCATGCTGGTGATTATAGGTGTGTGGCATGGTCATGCGATCTGTGCATATGTATCATAGCTCTGTAAGCCCAATTGCACCTTAAAAAGCCACAAACAGACTCCTCCTCTCTCTCTTCTCAGTTCTCTACTGCCCTCTCTCTCTCTCTCTCTCTCTGCTCTCTGCATGTGCATTTTTCCCAGGCCTGGTTATTTCGCCCACCACTCCTCCTAATATAACTCTGGGTTTTGTATTGATTTGTATACTGGGTTTTGTATTGATTTGTGCCTCATGACCTTTCCACACAGTAACCAGTGCTGATTATTATTATTATTATTATTATTATTATTATTATTATTATATTATTTTGGTTTATTGAGACAGGGTTTCTCTGTGTAGCTTTGCGCCTGTCCTGGAACTCACTTGGTAGCCCAGGCTGGCCTCGAACTCACAAAGATCCGCCTGGCTCTGCCTCCCGAGTGCTGGGATTAAAGGCGTGCGCCACCACCGCCCGACTTTGATTATTATTTTTAAAACAACAGTAAAGGGTTTCATCATGGCATTTTATTTCCTTCCTGGGGTTCATATATTCTACTCTTCACTCTTCCCTTTCTCCTTGTTGTCTTTCCTTTTTTTTTTCAAGACAGGATTTCTCTGTATAGTTTTGGTGCCTGTCCTGGAACTCACTCTGTAGAAAATGTTGGCCTAGAACTCACAGAGATTCACTTGCATCTGCCTCCTGAGTGCTGGGGTTAAAGGCATGAGCTACTACCACCTAGCCCTTGTTGTTCCTAACTAGACAACTTCCATTAATCCATTTTCTGTCTGCTTACCTTTTAGACATTTTACCTTTCCTTTATCCTCCTTTTAGTACTTATTTCCCCATTTCAATGCACCCTTTCCATTATTGATAAAGACTCCTATGCCTGCCTCAAATGTCTCCACATTGAACATAAAACTATTGGATTCATATATTGGAGAAAAATATTTTAAACATGTGCATTTTTTTATTTTGTAAAATTACTTCAACTCCAATCATTTTCCCACAAATTTTATGATAATTATTTTATTTATAGTAGAAAATTACATAATCTTTTTCATATTTTAACAATTAACTTGTGAAAAATTATAAATTATACTAATATCTTCTTTCACCTAAGTGTAACATGGGAGTAGTTAGTATCTGCTATGAACTTGAGGTGGAAATAGGGGAGAAAGTATGAAATAAATTAAATGAAACCTAAGTAAATTAATTATTTGAAAAGGTATATAAATGTCACTGGGGATCTATAAAAGCATTTGAGTTAGCAAACAATTTTAACAAAACAAGAAGATTTTAAAAAGAACATTGTTTTTAACTTTCCAATGAAATCAAATCTAAAAATTTCCCACAGGAAATGAAAAGGGAAACCAATTCTCATATAAAATTAAAAAAAAGTAATTTACACTCAAAATGATTATAAACATCACAAGGAATCACAGTATAACTTATTCAACTTAAACAAAACTATATAGTACTCATTAATTTATGTATGAACACATATTTTAAATGACTTTTTCTTATGGAGGATGACAATGTTCCTCAAAGATCTAGAGATCAGGTAACTAGTTCCGCAGAACCAGACAAGAGAAAGCAAGGACTATCCTACAGACTCTAATACATAGAACCTGTCACTGATGCACTGGGATGTTCATAGAGTTGGAAGGTAAGTTTCTATAGTTGAAGAGATTATGCACATTTCAAAACAAAGATTAGTAATCCCTGACCTCTAGAACTGATCTGAATTTCTTCTCCCTGAGTGCCAGATTTCCTGGATGCTAAAGTCTCCATGAAAACTTTCCAATGAGAGAAGTTACCAACCAACACAGCTGTGATGCCCATGAATCAAAAAGTAATCAGTGTGGTGTAGTTGTTTTTGTTTTTGTTTTTTTTCTCTTTTTACTTTGTATTTTTTTTTGGCTCCTTTGGAAGTCTGCCACCCAGTTCCCAAATAAATCACATGAAGTCATATTATTTCTTATGAATAACTGACCTTTGCTGGTTTGTTTCTAGGCAGTTTTTCTTAGCTTAAATTCTCCCATCTACCTGTTGCCTCTGGGAATTTATCTTTCTCTATTCTATATACCTCTCTTTCCTTCTTACTCCATGGCTGGTTGTGCAGCTGAGTGGCTGGACCCTGATGTCTTCCTTTATCCTTTTTTTGTGCTTCAAATTTCACTTCTCAGATTTCTCCTCCTATTTATTCACTCTGACTGTCAGCCCCACCTTTCCTCTCTCCTGCCTTATTATTGGCTGTTCAGCTCTTTTTCTTTTTTTTCCTTTATTTTTTTAGGTTTTTGAAGATGGGGATTCTCTGTGTAGCTTTGGAGTCTGTCCTGGATCTTGCTCTGTAGACCAGGCTAGCCTAAAAATCAGAGAGATCCATCTGTCTCTGCTTCCTGAGTGCTGGGATTAAAGGTGTGCACCAGTACTGACTGGTGGCTGTTCAGCTCTTTATTAGATCATCAATTGTTTTAAACAGACACAGTAACACAGCTTCACAGGGTTAAACAAATGCAACATAAAAGAAGGCAACACATCTTTGCATCATTAAAACAAATATTCCACAGTTTAAACACATGTAACACACCTTTACCTAATACTCTACAACAGTATGGACCATTGCACTAAGAGTACAGTAGTGTTATAATTATAACACTTGTGAGCAATAAGCCACTGTAGTCATAAGGTTTCTCTGGTCTCACCTGGGCCCTCTCAGTCCAGACAAAACTCTCTCACTCAAGGTTCCTCAGCCATTTGGAACCAAGTTAAACACAGCAGCTTATTATTATTTACAAACTGTATGGTCTATGGCATGCCACTTGCTAGCTACCTCTTATATCTTAAATTAATCCAATTCTATTAATTTACGTTTTGCCACATGTTCCATGGCTTACCAGTCTGCTGACATGTTGTTCCTTGGACAGCATGCTGGCATCTCTCTAGACTCTATTTTTCTGTTTCCTGTCTCCCAACTTGTATTTCCTGCCTGCCTCTAAGCTGACTTGGCAAAGGCCAAAGCAGCCTATTTATTAACCAATGGGAGCAACATATATTCACAACACACAGGAAGATATCCCCCAGCAAGCTATGTTTTAATTGGACTTAATATTTGCTTAAAAAGAGAGAAACCACTTTTGGTACTGGAAGCTTATTTATCTATTCAGTGCCAATGAAGTCATGGTTATTAGAGGAGTCTCTACTAATACCAATTTTCTAAACCAGTACAGTCTCTAACAATAAAAAAAAATGTTTGGGTTTATACTTACATTTCAGTTTAGTCTAAACAACTTATCAAAGAAATTTGTATTGACAACATTTGAAGTCATCTATAGAAAACCACAGCCAATTAAATATCATAGTGGTGGATTCTAGGCACAATGGACATGTCTATAAAACAATGACTGCACCCATGTCTTAGAGAATATTATTAAAGTTGTAACAGAAATATTTAATTGCTAGATGCTCAGTGAATTTCCTGTTGATTGTATGTCTTTTATTTCAGATTTATACTTGTTTAGTCTTAGAAACAGCTGCCTAAACATGATCTGAATAAGTACAGCACCAATTGATATGCAGAGAAGGGTAAGGAAAAGCCCATGACACCTCAACTTTACAAAAATACTATAAGAAATCAAGGATTGCTCAGAGTAGAAAAATGAACTTCCTCAAAAAAGAACACAGTGATTGCTTAACTAATGCATCAATTAAATTATGGAAAAAAGAATTTCCATGCAGAGTGGTAAAACAGGTTTTCTTGCTCATTTCAGATAGTATCATTTGGTTAACATGGCCAATTGTTTGGTTGGGATCCAGAATTTCTGACAGAGACTCAACTGTTAAATAGCTGAACATTTGTGAACTGTGTTCATAAGGTCCACTGTTGGGAGGTTATAAGCACAGGAAGGCTCTAACCAGAAGATGATACCTTTGTGATATTATCAGAGTAGTAGCACATGCTTTACTTAGACCATACAGTTTCAATGAGATGAGTAGCATTTTGTACATATGTTCTCATCATTACTGACTGAAATAAGAGAAACATGGGGGAAAAATTAGCCTTTCATCCATTTGCTGACATTTTATCTGCAATTTTCTTAGAGCAATTGAACTTAGCAGACCATCTTCAGTGACTTAATGTTGCTTGGTTGAATATTTACTTATATTATAGAACTATATCAGCAGGCATGAGATCACACATGGGCATACGTACACATACACACACATAAGTAGAAACACTAATCTGAGGTTGACTCTTTACAAACATATTTCTAGCTTAATATACTTGAAGTTATAGGTACAACCTCATAATGAATAGTAGGAGTTTAGAAGCAGAGTTATGGGAAATACTGTGTGTGTAGTATTTTAATATTGAATAATGTCTTACAAATAATGCATTCACTTAATGTGGTACATAATTTTTTGTTAAATGCAATATGTCTGTTATACTACAATAGCCATTTAGAACAATTTTCTTCCGGCAATATGCCCTGGTTATGGCCAGGTCTTGGAGAGGAGGAAAAGAGTAGGTATGGATAGGTTGAGTCAGAAATTAATCACCCAGAGAATCTTTCAGCCTGGCTTACTAGCAACCAGAGTGATTCTTTGTTTATATAGAATTCAGTGGGAAAGAATAGATTCATATTGGTCCAAAACATAGATCAAATCATGTTTTTGGACATGAGTTTAACTGTTTTCTCTTGGACATCTAGGGTTAAAAGTTTTGTCAAAATTGATGAAACATAACAAAACAATGTTACCTTTTACAAACACTTTTTTTCCTGAAGTTTAGTCATTATTGATAAACCATTATCTTTTACAATCAATTTTCCTCATCAACTCTATAACCCAATTTATACAAATCTAGAGGCATATGACAGTCTGCTTCCAGGCTGGTAGCTTTTCTGGCTTCAAGGACTCTAGACCAACATGAAATTTCCAAGCAAGGCTGGGAAGATTTCCATATTACCAGCAGTGTATTATTAACTCTTCATAGTCAGAGTGCCCAAGAAAATTCCCCAGGCCAAAGTTGCTGCAGTCATTATTCATTTTCTGGCATAAGCTAATAGACATTTTTTATCTTTAAATATACAAAATAAATACTTTGTATCTTTATAGAATTTTTTATATGTCTAATCCTGACATTCTTTTCTTCCTTGGTCATTGACAGTACAATGGCTCTTCATGAGCTAACTTTTCTAAGAAAGGGAGGTTATGACACCTCATCTTTTTATCATGTTTTCACATCAGTATTTGCCCACAAATATGAGTTTCTGTGTAGAACAGAGGAAATTTTCCTAATTTTACTTTAATGCTGCATGTGCATGTAATTGCCTGAGTGTACAGTGGAAAGGGGCTTACAATCCGATCTGTGGCCAACTCCTCAGTCTACCAAATCTTGTGGACCTTTATGTTTACTTTGGTTTGATTATCTTGTTCTTGAGAATGTTTTAAGAATGTTTTAAGAATATCTCATGTCCTCATAAAGAGACTTCTGGCTTCTATATGTGTGTCACATCCTAAAAGGTATAAGGAGGACAGTGAACTAGATAAAGCTCTCTCCCTAAAAGTCAAAGGTGTAGTGTGCTCAGGACTTTACTGTGGAAGCTTAGAAGCTGAAATCTTGGGAGAAGGCATACATCATTCATAAGAAATTATCCAGCAACCCAATATCCCTAAATTGTACAATTATTACAAGTCCCAACGTATGCAACACATAGAACTCAAAACTAAAAATGGTGTGGCAGCCATTATAGTGCTCAGGTTTTCTAGATCTTCTTCAAGCAGCTGTGAAAGCTTTCTGACTTTTGCCCTACCCATGCGATATGGCTGCATCAGTATTGTGCATGTTATTTCAGTAAAAATTTATTCAGGAAGTCTTTTCTAGTGAAATCAACCATTATGCCTCATTTATAAGGGATCCAAATTAATTTTTTTCTATGGGTAAAAGTAATGGGGAAAAGTTAAATAGTGTGGATAATTTTCTATCTTAGATGTACATTTTGTATTACATTAATGAACATAATACACTATGTTCATTAAAATAAATTAAATTTTCCTCAAGTTGAAAAATTCACATGTATATGAACAAAACTTTGAGATCAGGCATTGAATAAACAATTTCTGCTTTAAATAAGTTATCTTTCCAGTTTTGAAAGCTAGTTTCAAGTTATTAGCTTATATGGGGTCTAGTATAGTATTTACTTTCATGTATTCTATGAATAGATAGAATTTGCAGACAGTTGTTACTGTTCATTTCTGTCTATAAAATTTTATTACAAAAATTCTAATCTCAGGCTCATTATTACTTAATAATTAGGTAATTTTTTTCTTAATGAGAAGTTATGAATAGGATTCTTTGCAAACGCTCAAATAATTGCTTCTCCATTTAAATAGAGACAATTTCTCTATAGCTTTCCTGTCCAGTATGTCCCCAGTGATAGATCTAAGTGGCCTTGTGTGATAATGAAGATAATACAGAGAGATGTAACACTGGGACCCAAAGAAAGCTGGGATCATGTGATCAGTGCTCTCTGAGGTGAAACAACAATACCTTAGAAACTTTGTGTCAGTAATACCTACATTCAAATAGAATTAAAGATTTACTGCATGGTGATAATAGAAAGGCAGGGTTACTATCTAAAGCCATGCACATACTCATGCTTTGCTCCTCTCATTCCTTACAGTCTCTTTAGCCTTGAATTGTTTAGTTTGTAATCAGTTATAGGACAGGAAGAAATAAATATTAAGAACCCATCTGCACTGTAAAATTCCATCAAACAAACAAAAATTTAAGATGAACTCAGAGATTCTTTTACTGATATTCCTACAAAGAGTTAGAAATTCATTCTAGTTCTGTATTTATCTTTCAGAAATCTGAATTGCTCCAATTTAAACTATACTTTAATAAATCTTACAAAAAGGAACTATGCATTTAAACAGTTACAATTTGAAAGATGATAACATTAGAAATAGCAATATTGGTCATAAAAAATCAACACAGGGAAGAAGAGATGGCTCAAAAGTTAAGAGCTCTTACTGGTCTTGTATATAGAGGAGCTCAATGGCCAGTACTTATATGGGGGAATCACTCAACTGTTCATTATTCCAAGCTTGTGGGTTCTAAGACTCTCTTTGGACTACTGTGAGGACTATGAAGTAATGTCATAATGAAAATAAATTTGTGAAATGTTTTAATCACTGCAAAGTTGCAGAATCTCAATATTATAAATTGTATCATGGTAACAAATAGAAATGTCAATGGAGACTTTAGAGGGAAATGCATTGCCTTTATACTTCTTGGACACAACTATATTTTTTTACCCAGTTGAAGAATTACTTTCATCTGAGATACCCCACAGATACTTTGTGTTATCCTCCATGGAAGCCTCATTTTCCTTTAATCAACCACCACAGAGTAAGAAAATGTGAGATTCATTAATGCTTCTCGATGTCAGCTGTGCTCAGCATCAATTTGAAATGCCCACCTGATTCTCCTAGCTCTAGCAAGTCAATTTAATCATGTTGCCAGGTCTGTACTAAAGTCATTCATTCTGGCCACACAGTCTACCTACCAGAATGCATGGAAGTAGAATGTTGAGTTTTGTCTGCTTCTGGGAGCTCATGTTTTTCTACTTCACTGCTCCAATAAAGTATAAAGAGTGAGGTTTTTGATCCTCCTTCCAGTCTCTTAGTGTGGTAGAAAGTATAGAGGGTTTTCTTGCTTTGAAACCCCAAATATTATCAGGAAGGTGAAATTTTGAGATAAAGTTTCCTGAGAGGATCCAGATGGAAGGGAAAAAAGAGATGGCTTTTTCTCAGGTAAATGCGTGTATGGAGATGAGATTTGTTGCCTGTGATTCACATTGAAGGGCCATCTGGGATGTTTCTATCAGTTAGTTACACTAGGACAGGACATACTGAGGCTAAGATCAAGGTTTGCTTGGCTGACAATTAGTTTGACAGTGGAGAAATCCATCCATCTTAATGTTGCCCAGGCAACTTTGCTTAATTGACTCAATTGGCATTTTTTATTGTGTGGACATATAATTTACTTTTCTCACCTTTTCTCTTTTTTGAGACAAGGTCTGTAATTATGTAACCTTGGTTGGCCAGGAACTGAATATGTAGATCAGGACGGCCACATAACCATAGAGAATCACCTACCTCTGCCTCTGCCTCTGCATTCCAAATGCTGAGATGAAAGGCCAGTCTTTTATCAATTTAAGATATTCTTAGGGGTTGGGGATTTAGCCCAGTGGTAGAGCGCTTGCCTAGCAAGCGCAAGGCCCTTGGTTCGATCATCAGCTCAAAAAAAAAAAAAGATATTCTTAGGCATCTGAAAATTTGAAAGACCTATAGAATTACCAATGTAATTGTGGAGATTTTGAAACTTTCTCTCCTCATGTACATAAAGCTCTGTGGACCTGATAGGCATAGTTTTTTCATGATCATTTTATTCTTTTCTTTTCAATAATTACTCTTCTTGAGTAACTACATATTAACATGTATTAAATCATTAATCACATAAAATCTTTATATGGTAGTTTTTATTACTATCACTTTATCATTTATCTGTTTGGAAAGGATATTTTGATTTAAATTAATAAAGCAATTTCCAAATAAACAGAATATTTTTAATAATGGCTAATAGTTTCATTTTGTATTCTAACAATTATATTTACAGTTGTTGGTTACATTACATGCTTAAAGAAGACCTTTTCAAATTTTACATATTATAAAATATAAGTTCATCAACTGGCCTTCTCCATGTTCATCATATGTGGATATTAATTCCTTATGGAAGAAGTACTGATGATTTTTTTGTAATCTTTTTGCTGCTTACCTCATATTGGTATCATTTTATAAAAAAAATTTCTATATTGTTATTGTCTAATTCTACATAGTTAAATGATGATTGCCTTTCATTTCTTGCAGCTCTGTTTTGTTATCCCATTCAGGAGTCATTTCCAAAAGAGTGTACCCAGGATACTTATCAAAGAGAAATATCAGGACAGTTTGAAACTAATAGCCTTGGTAAATTACACATAAGGGAATTCTACATATATATATATCTGACAATGAAAAATGTGAGTCATGTGCTGATGGAAGTGATCTTTTTGTAGTACCCATCACTGACATCCCTGACAATATAGATGAAGAAGTTCCAGCTTCTCCTCAGAAAGCTCACTCTTCATCATTTCCATTCAGATCCTGCAATTTCCATTCAAATATTCAAAGTGACTCAAGACACACTGAAGAGAAACAACCAACATTCAAAGCATGTAGACATTATTTCACCCACCCATCAAAATTTGAGGGGAATCCATGATTCAGTGTTGGACATAATCATAAGAAATTTGGGAGAAGTTCCAGGAGATGCTCAGACCTTTTCAGAATTAATGTGGTTCATTTTGGAGAAAAAAATGTGCAAATGTAAAATATGTGGAAAGTTATTTTCCACATTATCAGTACTTGAGGAGCATCATAAAATCCATTTGACAAAAGAATAATACAAATGTCCAGAGCATGACAGGTTCCATTCCCATGAATCAAAATATATAGCTCATTGTAAAATCCACACTGAAAAGAATGCTTTCAAATGTACAGAGTGTGGCAAGTCCTTTGCCTATGGGTTTTCTCTTCATCTTCCTCAGAGAACTGATTCAGAAGAAAAACCTTTCATATGGGAAGCATTTGGCAAGTCTTTACTCAGAGTTCAACACTTCATGTTCATCAGAGGATACATACTGTAGAGAAAACTTACAGATATAAAGAATGTGGCAAGTCATTTAACAAGGCCCTCAAATTTTCAAGCTCATCAGAGAGTCCACACTGGAGATAAACTTTGCAAATGTAGTATATGTGACAATCATTTACTAAAAGCTCAACACTTGAAATTCATAAAAGAATACATACTGGATTGAAGCCTAACAAATGTAAAGAATGTGGAAAGTACTTTATCAGATGCTCAACATTAAAAGTTCATCAAAGATTGTACACTGGGGTGAAGCCTTACAATTGTAATGTTTGTGGAAAGTCCTTTATTGTAGGCTCTAACCTTAAAGTGCATCAAAGAATACACACTGGAGAAAAACCTTACAAATGTAATGTATGTGGAAAGTCCTTTATTTTAGGCTCAAAACTTAAAGTTCCTCAAAGAATACACACTGGAGAAAGACCATACAAATGTTTAGAATGTGGCAAGTCCTTTACTCAGAGCTCAGCACTTAAAGTTCATCAAAAAATTCACATGGGAAATAAACCTTATAAATGTTCAGATTGTGGCAATTCCTATACTCAGAGGTCAAAACTTCATGTTCATTGAAGAATACACACTGGAGAGAAACCTTACATATGTTTAGATTGTAGAAAGTACTTTACCAATTGCTCAACACTTAAAGTACATCAAAGAATACACACTGAGGTGAAACCTTACAAATGTAGTGTATGTGGAAAGTCCTTTATTGTAGGCTCAAAACTTAAAGTTCATCAAAAAATACACACTGGAGAAAAACCATGCAAATGTTCAAATTGTGGCAAGACCTTTACTCTGAGCTCAAATCTTCATGTTCATCAAAGAATACACCCTGAAGAGAAACCTTAAAAATGTTTAGACTGTGGAAAGTACTTCATTCAGAGCTCAAGTTTTCATATGACTCAAAAAATACATTCAGGAGTAAAATCTTAGAGCTGCAAGAAATGTGAAAAGTTCTTTAGGCAGATCTCACATATACAAAGACATCCCAAACTCCACACAGGAGGAAATGTGATGTGAAAAATGTGGCAAGTACTTTACCAGGGCCTCAACACTTCAAGTCCATCAAAGAATCCAAAATGGAGAAGAAAGTTAAAAATATACTGATTGTAACAAGACCTTTGCCCATGATTCACATGTTCAAGACCACTAAAGATCCATTGAAGGCAGAATCCTTAAAATTTTAATGAATGTGTTATGTATTATGACCTTTTCCCACAGATCATCTCTGCAAAAACTCACTAAAACCATACATTGGAGGAAGCTTACAAAAACAAAGCATGTGGGAAAACCTCATCTAGGTTTTTAAATCTGAAGATCATCACATAATTCATATTGGAGAGAACTCATACAATATGAAGAATGTGGCAAGTGTATGGAGTCCTCGAATATTCAAGCCTAACAGAGTATCACTAATGGGAAGAAACTTAACACATGTACAGAATTTTTAAAAAAACATTCTTTACAAGAAGCTAAAAACTTACAACATGTCAGAAAATTCATGAAAGAAACAAATTCAACAAAAAATGCTTAGTGTGATTTTAGAAATATTTTACCAAGAAATAAAATTTATGTTTACAAAATTTCCTTAGGGAACAATCTACACATATAAGCAATGATTCAAACAAAATTATACAATCATCATGTATTAAAGTGACATAGGATTAATTTGACAAGATATGAAAGAAACAATAATTTAAAATGTGAAGACTTATGCCAGGATAATTTTATGGATATCTATGTCAAGTCAAAATCACTGCATAATTCACTCTATATTTTATACAGGATATTGATCTTAGACTGCTACAACTTTTGCATAAATATCTTTGTTTTGCTAATACTTGAAACTTTATAGAATATAATATAAATTTTTTCAAACCCCTAATTATGCCCCAATTTTTTTCTATCAATAAATACAATAAAACTTGTATTTAATTTCTGCTGCTCTGGAATGTTGGATATTGATTTTATACTCTCAGCTGACATAACTATGTCAATTATGATTGCTAATATTTGCATAGGAGAGTTCTCTAATTGTAAACTGAATACATTATAGTTCAAGCTATCCTCCCTAAACTGTACACCCATCAATTCTTTCTCTCTTCATTTACATGGAGAGAATTAATACATATAGGAAAATTACAGAGAAAGTCACTCACCATGCACCATGAGTCCTTCTTTGTAAAGGAGACCCCAGAAGTTCACTGCCTTAATTATTACCCTCTGAGTTAGGTATTTTCAAGTTTGTTTCCCCCTGAAGTGTACACAGTACACTGTTCCTACTTTTCTGATCTGAAGGAGAAGCCATGCTGCACACACAAATCCTTTTGCTGTTACTGCAATGAACAGCCCACTATATTACTCAAACTGGAAATTTTAGAACTCTATGCTGTTGCAGGCCTGTAATCTGAGAATATAGGGTAATTAATCAGGAGGATAAGAAGGGCAATGCCCTGTGGGGCTACAGACAGGGTTCAAATCCACCTTTATCAGAATAGGAGCCTTTGATGAAAAACTCCTTTTCAAAAAGGCTGGAAATTCACCTGTTGTATACTTATAAAATGTTCATGGCACACCAGGACTCAATGTCAGTTGTGACCCTGTAATGGCCTTTTGACGAGCATGTTAGAGGCCTTTCTGAGACAGCAGTAAAGAAATTCCTTTTCTGTCTACTATTGAGAATTTGGTCTTAACAAGTGGCCCTCTGGAAGGGTATCCCAATACTTCTAACTGATCATTCAAATTCGTTTGGGAGAAAACAGATCAGTCACTGCCTCATCTCATAATGACAGTTAGGCTTAAACCTTCAGAGGGAGGTCTCATAAGAACTGGAGGTAAAAATCAACTAGACAATTTAGGGTAAAAAGAAACCCCAATGAAAAGTAAGAAGTTGCTTTCTTAACTAATAGCCAGAAGTGTCACTGAGATTCTGAGGATTTCATCCTTCACAAAAGCCAAAGATGCCAAAAGTGTTTTGGGAACTCTGTTCTCTGATGATGAGTTATTCTACATGCCTTAGGAAGGAGGAAAGTTAAAAGTAGTAATGAAGGTCTGTTAAAAGAGTCCTTGATCAGGAGAATAGAATCTTTTTCCTGGGTATAGAGCTAATATTTCAGTGGGGATATGTCAATCTCCTGAACAAGGGACCTAGTCAGTGGAGTACAAGAAATGATCACTCAGGGCATTTATTGATCACTGATAATTGATTAATTGATTGTACATTGGAAACCTAAACTACAGAGAAAACTGGAAAACTTTATGGCTCCTTCACATCCCTCCCTTTCTGCAATGTGAACATCACTGGTTGTAATATGTGGACAATGAATTCCCATTGTTACACAAGCAACTCTGCAATGCCCCTTCACATTTAAAACCCTGGAATGAGCTAAAACTTTTCCCTGTTCCTCTTGCCTTCTCACTGAGCAGGAAAGTTCCAGCCTAAAATGCCTGACACATTTGTGCTTAGAGGCAGAAAGTAGATGGTGAAGATGATGAAATGGTAATCCCCCAAATTATGTTAAAAAATTAAACAGGCTTTATAGCCATGTACTCCAGAGACTAGAGATTTGTATTAGAGTACAACAAGGACTACTCATAGCTTTTCTCTCAAGCTAAACATCTTAATAACAGTCTTTTTAGTCAGAATTACACCATTATATTCATATTTTCTATTTTGGTTCAATTGGAGATAATAACATTTATTTGATTTCATGTTCTTTATCTAGATTCTTGCTTGCTTGGTCTTGGGCAGTCAGGACATTTATTGATCATCTGACATTGATTACTTCAGTATTTATTACTAATGTGATCTACTGTCACAGCAGGAAGGGTTTCACCAAATTTATTGCTCATCTTTTTTTTTACTGTGTCTAATCCTGATTAAAGGTGGCCTGTGAACTCAATTATTGCACAGTTCCCTCTTCATTTGTAAGTTCCCACAAAATGCCAGAGAGTTTGGAAGATACTCTTTACTGATCTATTTTTCTTTCTTGCTGACCAAGCAAGACCCAAAATTGAAGGAGTGGCAGGACTGTCTTCCTAGCCCTCAACAGCACAGTCAGGATTAAATGATCAAAGCAATTCTCAATTACATTGTGTGAGAAAAGTCTGAGCTAAAGAAGGAAGTGCTCTAAAAAAAAATAACCAACACCTAGAAAAATGCAAAGAAATCCTTAACGACTGGGAAATACATAGAATAAGACAAACAAGAGATTAGAGGAGTGATACAATTAAAGAAAATAAAATTTAAAAAGTGAAACTAATAATTGACATTTAAAAAATATAAATATAGCCGGGCGGTGGTAGCAGACGCCTTTAATCCCAGCACTCAGGAGGCAGAGCCAGGCGAATCTCTGTGAGTTCGAGGCCAGCCTGGACTACCAAGTGAGTTCCAGGAAAGGTGCAAGGCTACACAGAGAAACCCTGTCTCGAAAAACCAAAAAAAAAAAATATATATATAAATATAATTGAAAAACACATAGCTGTCCTGAGTTTGATTAGGAGCAGGTCATTTCCTGGTAAAGGACTGATATTAAAAACAACTGTTTTATGATACTTACTGAGCTTTGTCACCTGACAAAGCTCACACATCTACAGTCAATGACCTGTGTCTCAACTCTTTGAGCTGACTTAACAGTGCAAAACAGGATTAAATATATCTGCAAAGGAGAGCCCACTAGTGAGAAATTCAGTATCCATTGGCTCAAAAGAACCTTTCCAAATTGTATGCCCACTAATCTGGACTGCCTTCATTCACATGATATGAAATAATACATGACGAGAAAATACAAATCAGTAATCCTGCCACAATCAGGTCCTATTTCATAATGACAACTCCAGCAGTTAATTGCCTATCTTCTTTCAACCTGTAGTGTACACACAAATTATTCTTCCTATTCTGTTCTGAAGGCAGAAGCCGTGCTTCACATGTAAATCTTTTACCAGTTACTGCAATAGACTGTTGACTACATGACTCAAATGGGTAATTTTAAACCTCACTGGTGGTAGAGCCTTTTAAGCATTTAGTTTATTTAATCAAGAGGATAGTAAGGTCATTACCCTGAGAAGCAATAGACTGGGATCAAGGTCAACATAATTAACAAAAGGAGAGCTTGTCTCAGAAACTTTTTCTTAATGACTGCACGTACAGCTGTTCTGCAATTAATGTCTTCCAAGAAATTAATCACTCCATATATTAAATTATTAATCAACAAAACTCTATTTAGTTAGAGTGTACATCCATCTCTGGCTAATGCTGCAAGAGGAGCCAGACTAGAACAGATTTTGCATTCTATATGTGATATCATCCTTATATCTCTTTTAGAACCTGACCCCAATTCATATTTTGAACAATCTGAATTGGATCAGAAGACTGAAAGTGTAGCTACTTAGGCAGATGAAGATATACAGAGAAATATCTATGTTGTAGATCATTAATTATAATCTTTATTTAAAATAAGAATCAATACATTAAAAAGATGTAACATTGTCTCTAATTCTCACAAATAAAAAGGGCAGAGAACACAAATACAAAAAAACTTCAAGGAAAAGTCAATTATCAGTACCGTGGATGATGTTTTTAGATGAACTGTCCTACTGAGCTATGCAAACCTCAGAATAAGGCTGCACTTTGTTCTACGCATGCTGCCTCAGAGGAAGCACACAGTTGTTTCCAAGCAAGATGGAAAGGAGTTTGTTTTAACTAGCCTAGTGTGCTCTCTGTCTCAGGGCTGTAACATCACTGTTAGATTACACACACACACACACACACACACACACACACACACACACACACACACACATATATATATATATATATATATATATATATATATATATATATATATATATATATATATTTTTCAAGACAGGATTTCTCTGTGTAGCTTTATACCTTTCCCGGAACAAGCTTATTGCCCAGATGGGCCTCGAACTCACAGAGATCTACCTGCCTCTGCCTCCTGAGTGCTGGAATTAAAGGCATGCACCACCAATGCCCAGCAAGAATTGTATGGTTTTTTTTTATGTTTTTAAGATTTATTTTCAGTTTCTGAATGTGGTTGTTTACCTGCAAATGTCTTTGTGCAGTACTTACAGAGGTTAAAAGAGGGCATCAGATCCTGTGAACCTGATGTTACAAAAGTTAGTTATTTACCAGGTGGATTCTGGGAATGGAACCTCTGTCCTCTGTAAAAGCACCCAGTGTTCTTAACTTCTTAGCCATCTCACTAGCTGCTTTTTAATTTAAAATTTATTTTCATAAATTTTACTAAAATGTATTATATTATTTCCCCTTTCTTTTTTCTCTCTCCTTTCTTTAACAAATTCTTAACCAGTTTCTTCCTTGTTAAGCATTCACAAATTAAGTATGCACAGATATACGAGTAAAACCTGATGAGTCCATTTCTGTTGGTTGTGTGTTGGTTAAAGTGCTGAACACACAGCATTAGATAAGCAGTTAGGGAGCTTATCCTTACCCAAGGCTAATTCTGTCTCTTACAGGAGTATTCTACTTTTTAATGAGCATCAGAAATCTACCCCCAAAGTGATCTAGACTTCAGTAGTCAGGAAACATTACCAAGAACAGAAAACCTGGGTTATCAATACCTCAGCAGACACATGCTGGAGCTATGGTCCTGTAGCTCTAGAACTGCAGAGAAGACTAAAGACACAGCCTTGAACCATGCACAGTCTCCTTGGTTCTATGGGCTTCACACCATACTCAATTGACCATGTTCACCTTGGATGCCTTTGAAATCCTGAAAACTCTCTAATATCTAAATACCATGATTACAGATATGAGACATTATTTCTCACCTAGGAGGCTTCAAACTTATTTAGTGAGGCATTAGAATAACAGGATGAGTGAGATGAGCAGTTACACTTAACCATATACAAAATCAAATATTTCTTTGAATGTGGGTTTCATCATCTGAAGAATATAGACAGAACCCTCTCCTACTCCCTTGATGAGTTATAACAGAATCAATGATAAAGTAAAACAATATTGGTCATAGTTGGAAGACAGTAGACTTGAAAGTAGGAGAAATCAATTTTATGGGAGCCATCTTCTGTTACTGTAGTAAGGGCCAGACCCTGCACCCTTGATTCCTGGCTCAGACATTCATCCTTACTAAGCCATTTATGCAAACCAAGTTATCTGTTTGTGATGTGCCCAGTTATAATACAGTCACTCTGGAAGCAAGGTGGGCAGATCTCTCTGGTGTCCTAGGACAGTTTAATCGATACAGTGAGTCCCAGGTCAGACAATGATATTTATTAATATTACACTTTAAAACAAAAAGAAAGAAAGGAAGAAAGAAAAAAAGAAATGAATCAAAAGGGGAAAAAAGCTCATTACTAATAAACAATGAAAACATGATGTTAATTCAGTTATATTAATTTGGTTATGAATATGTAAGGTACCTAATCCATTCTTCAGGTCTTAAAAGGTTTAGGTAGAAGCCAAAAGATAAACAAAAATGAGTAGTTTAATGAAGTCATATAATGAATTTTCCCATCTCTAAAACCTTCCCCCAATTTCAGGTCCTGTCTTTCCAGCCATGTGGTCAGAAAAGGAGTAAATGTTTCTAGAGACATTTTCATCCTGAGGACTCAGTCTTCTCCCACAATGAGATTCCCAGGGAAATTACAGGTTCATGGGGTCCACTGTCTCACTAGTTGCCAGTCAAATAAAGTGATATAAATGACTTCAGAATATGCGTATTTCTGCCATGCAGGCAGATTAGAGGGAGGTCAGCTTGGAGAGTGAGGCACTTTAAGGTCTAAGGAGAGATCCAAAGTGGGGAGAGCAGGTTATTGTCATTGACAGGTACAGGTAGTTGCCAAAAAATGAAAAAGTAGAAGACCTGGATATGATTAATGCATAAGAGGTGAGTAGATAACCCGGGAAAAGTAGTTACCAACTTGTCCTCAGGTTTATACCAAGCATTGCTCTCTGAGCATTTGATCTTTTGGCTTTTACACACAGAGGTCCCTCCTGATCAATCCCTCCATACTTCACAGCTCTTTGTAAATGCCTGAGTGTCCCACTCATAGAGTGACTTCTGTTTAAGTCTCAGGATCTCCTGACAACCTGGATGTCATCTGAAGTCACAACAAAAAAAGGTTCCTAACTGAAAGTTTTGTGGAAATCAGGAAAGCAGACTATGACCTCCTTCAGACAAATCAGTATTTGTACCTCCAAGTTCTTTTTTTCTCTGTATAGGAGGTATAAAATCCAGCAAGAGTACATATGACATATACCCTTGTCTGCTTGCATTGCTGTTCATTTATGACACTGGCAATAAACTCAGTCTTGTGGCTTTGGTCAAGTGGTCAGCTACTTTATAGAGATTTGTATTGTCAATTTCATTCCTGATCATTTTGTTCTCTTCCCTCATTTTATGGATATTTAGGCTTGGAAACATATTTAAGCATGCAATCTACATGGGTTAATAATGCTATCAGCTTATATCTCTTCTGTATCATCAGGGCTGAGGTAAAGATGAATTAAGGATCATCCATTCACATCTTACTCCTGTAATGAAATGTTCATGTGGATAAATAGTTTGATCAACACTTTTGAGTATTTACTGCTCATCCTCAGTGGCCTGATTTTGATTCCCAACTATCAAGAGACAGCTCACAAATGTCTGTAACTATTGGCACTGGTAATGAGACACTCTTGTGACCTCCACTGTTTCCTGGCATGCAACTGATAAGTACACTGGCTAAACTTATATGACTAAATTAAATTTAATCCTTTTTTAAAAATAACATATACATGAAGAAAACATTTTTTAAAGGGATACATATAAATATCTTTCATTTTACCCTTTGCATATCTGGTGCTCTAGCAGGCCAAAAGAATGCATCAGATCTATTGGATCTGCATATACAAGTAGTTCTGAGCCATTTGAGGTAGATGCTATGAACCAAACTGTGGTACCTAAGAATAGTAATATTGAGAAAACTCTCAAGTTTCCAAAAACGTCAATAAAATACAAAAGATGAAAATGCCCCATTGCTCCTTTTGTCTTCTCTCATTTAAATGTGATGAAAGTCCCCAGATGATTTTCAAAGGATTCATTGACTTTCTATACCTCTGTAAAAAGACTCTCCATATTGTGTCATATTTTCATTGTTAACAAAGTTCCATTAACATGAGTAAAGATAACTAAAGTGTTGGTTGAAACAGGTCAGAGTCTAGTCAGATTATTTTAAGATAACTTCCATAATTTGATATCTCTATTCATTTTTGGAGTTTTTGGAGATAGGGTATCTCTACATATCCCTGGGTGTCCTGGAACTCACTATATGGACCAAGCTGACTTCAAACTAAATGAAAGTGGAATGCTACCCTCTCCCAAATGCTGGAATTACAGCCATACAAATCTAAGCCCAAATAAAATCATGAATTCATAAGTATCAATGACTAATTACTTATATTCAAGCTATTATTTCACATTCACTTGTTGGTCTGAGAAAGTGCTATGAACAAATGTTTGGTCCTCAGAGTAAACTAAATAATTTAACATGCAATAAAAAGAAAAACAAAAGAGATGCCAATATATCATTTTCATTTACAACTAGGATGTATCATTCAATTTCCCCTACTTTGCATAATCTTTCAATGAACATATGTTTACTATCTGAAAAGACGCTATTTTATTGATTTAATATTACAACTAATTCTATTTGAGCATCAAGAAGACAGCTGTGTTGGAAATGTATTTCTTGTGCAAGTCTGTAATGTTATGTTGATCACCATATGAAGTTGGACAAAATAGACCACACAAAATATATCTCACTGCTATTACATTATCTGGCATCTCTGGATTATTCCCTTAGAAGACAATATTTTGGGATGAAGTGCCAAATGCATAACAGATGAGGACATGAATATGCATGGAACTTTAAATAATGTATACATATTCATAGCACATTAATTTTATTGTGAAATATACAGCTGATTACTGACTCGCTTAAATTATTGCATCTCTTCCAGATAGATGAAAGTGTTTCTTTGGATACATACATGAAGTATTTAATGATTTTCATATTCTCTATTGAATATTTTAAAATTAACATCATTAAAATGTATTTGTAAGTAAATTAGTTGCAACAACTCTGGGGTTGGTCCCAGATTTTCGCAACTCTGAGGAAAGGTGTACTGACTACTTGAGAGTCAGAAAATAATTTGAGCTGCTTAGGACAACTCTGACATCTGGAACTGAAAGGAGACAGTTCAGCTCTGGAGGGCAAGGTATCCTGGACACCTCAACCTGCTTAGAACAATAGGTCTGCCCTGAAGGTGTCCTAGACATCTGGAACTGTTTAGCACAGCTCGGATGGTTGGAACTGAAAGGAGATAGTTCAGCCCTGGAGGGATGTTTTTTCTCATTTCTTAGAAAAGGCAGGCCTGGAACTACTTGAGCATCAAAATGTATCCTGACTGTTCAGGAAAGTCAGGGTATCCTGACTGTTCAGGAAAGTCAGGCTATACATGGTATGATGGGAGATGATCTCAATGCAGGATAGAGCAATCCTGCTCCTCTCATGGAGAGCCACTACAGCTGAGTTTCTGCTCAGCCCTCACTTAGGGGGGCTTCCTAGCAAAGTTCTGCTTCTCCTGCCTAAAAAATTGCAAAATTTTAGCCATCTTCTCCAGCTCAGGAGAAAAGTGTTACTTTTAAGCTCTCTCTTGCTCTGTCCATTGACAGACATCTGAGCAAGGATCTTCAGTTCAGCTCCCCTTTGCTCAATCTACTATGGGATGCTGTGAGATGTTCTGTATGGCAAATGTGTTGCTGATTGGTCAATAAATAAGTCACTGATTGGCCAGTGGCCAGTCAGGAAGTATAGGCGGGACAAGAAGGAGAATAAAGCTGAGAAGTGGAAGGCTGAGAGAGAGAGACACTGCCAGCCACCGTGATGACAAACAGAATGTGAAGATGCTGGTAAGCCACAAGCCACATGGCAAGGTATAGATTTATAGAAATGGATTAATTTAAGCTGTAAGAAAAGTTAGCAAGAAGCCTGCCACGGCCATACAATTTGTAATCAATATAAGTCTCTGTGTTTACTTGGTCAGGTCTGAGTGGCTGTGGGACTGGCAGGTGAGAGAGATTTGTCCTGACTTTGGGCCAGGCAGGAAAACTCTAGCTACAATGGGATATCTCAGTAAGGTTCTTCTGTACATCAGTGGATGAAGTTCTTCACACCCAAAACTCTTTTGAGAACATGATTTATTTGGGAAGGATGAATACAGGAGAGTAGCTGCCTCTACCAGGGTGGAGAGAACAGCTCACAACTGACCAGGCAGGATGGTTTCAAAGGATGTCCTGGGGGTAGAGTCAACCCATGATGGGTTAGTTGTTTCTTTGTTTGTTTTTTCTGCACAGGGTTTAGCCAGTTTTGTGGGTGAGGGACAGAGATGGCCCCAATTTCAGGGCCAAACTGTGTTTATTTCACTATCCTTTCTTGGCTTTTTGATACTACCTCTAAGACCAGGGCTCATTTCTTTCACTGACTCTGATTCTAGGAACCAAGAGTGTTATTTTTGCACTAGATTCAGAGTCAGGACATATATTCTCAGTTCTGTGTTTGGAGATGAAGTGTTCAATTCTCTGGTTCAGATCTCAAACATAGGATGTAATTCTTTTCCTGGTAATGAGCTTTAGGGCCAGGATTCTACTGTTTTACTCTGTGATTGGTTGGTTTCACAAGTCAGTTCACCAGGGTCAGAGATGGCTCTGATTTTATCCAAACTGTGTTTCTTTCATGAGCTTTATCTGAGCTATCTTTTCCTTGTTCTGGGCTCCAGGGTCAAAGTGGGTTTCTTTAGCTAGCTTTTATTCCCTACATTCCCCCTTTTTTGTTTAGAAATAAGCCACTGGGGGTTGCAAAGGGTAATAAGCAGCTGGGATTTGGAAAGGGTAATAAGGAATTAGGAGTTGGAAAGTGTAAATAAGCAGCTAGGAGCTGGAAAGGTGGGGGTTATCATTAAACTGTTTCCTACTGATTTGGGGCATCGAGTTTCTTGGAAAAATCTTGATCTTCCTTCGCAGGTTGTAAACAGGTTCAGCAGATCTGGCTTTGTCAATAGGAACCAGTCATCCTGTAATATTAAGTGGCTCAGAGTTTGGTTAGAAATATTTTTATCTGTTGTTGAAGAAATCTAACCAAGATGTTTATGAGGCAGGGTTCAATTAGTATGGCTAGGAAAAAGAAGAAATGAGGTGATAAGAAAGGCAGAATCCATTTCCATATCTGACTATTAGTGTTCCACTGTCTGGGGGCATCAAGCTGTTTTTTGTTTGAAGATTCATCTGGTGCTGTTGGATCTTATCTTTCATTATCCCTGATTGTTTGACATAAAAGCAACACTCTTCCACAAGAAATAGACAAAGACCACCTCTTTCTGCTGTTTAATAAATCTAATCCTCTCTGAATTTGTAATACTACAATGGCCAGTGAGTTTATCAGTTCCTGAAGAGTAAGGATGGTCTGAGCTACTCGTTGGAAATCTTGGATGAATTATGAGGAAAGCTGAAGTAAATATCTAGGGGTATAATCAGTCCTGCTCTTCCAGTGGATATACCTGCACTTATGTCCAGGGCTGCTAGAAAGAGTATTATTTGAATGGCTCATTTGTTCAAAAATACTAGGTTATCAGGTATCTACCTTGAATTTCACTTGACAATATTTGAAGAATAAGTTACATCTTGTTTATTTTTGCTTGTTTGCATTTCTCTCTACATAATCAGTTTATAGAAATCATACAGCCTCAGTTCTCAACCTGTGGGTCATGGTCCCTTTGGTGGGTGCAATGACCCTTTACCAGGGTTCTTGAAAGACCATCAGCAATATCAGATATGTACATTACAATTTATAACATGAACAAAATTATGCTTATTAAAGAGCAATGAAAATAATGTTATAGTTTAAGATCACCAAGATATTTAATACTATATTAAAATTTCACAGCATTAGGAAATTTAAGAATGACTATCCTACACTGAGACTCATCAGTAGTCAATTTACAAAAAAAATTTTTTGTCTGTGTGTTTGTACTGTTATTCTTCTACAAATTTAATAATTTATTAATTATTTTATATCCCGACCTTATTTTCCCCTCCCTCCTTTTCTCCAATTCCTTCCCAAATTCCACTCCACACCACAATCCAGTGCCCCTCTGGCTCTGTTAAGAAAGGGGGCAGCCTCCAATGCATATCAGCAAAGAATGACCTATCAATTAGCTCTAATACTAAGACCCTCCCCTTGAAATTACATTAGGCAAAGCAATCCAGTAAGAGGAATGGGTTCTAAAGAGTCAACTAAAGCATTAGAGACAGACCCTGCTCCCATTGTTGTTACTTCCACAAATAGACAAACTACAAACATGTTACATATACTAGAGGGCTAAGTTTGGTCACATGAAGGCTCCCTGGTTGCTAGTTAAAACTCTGTGAGTTCCTATGAGCAAGAAGAGAGGGAAGAAGAATTGTAGGAATCAAGGAGATCAAGCATTATCTTATCTCACTGTGAAAATAGAGACATAATTTACTTAAAACAATCCTTTCTCTCCTTCCCTTGGACTTATAATATTGTTTTTGCATATGCTTATTTCCACTCTTATAGTTTTCTATAGAACCCAGTTTAAATTTTAATGATGTGTATTTATTAGAATTGCCATTTCTGAAATAGCTAATCTTCATAATGCCATCATTTTTTTAAAATGAAGATTCAACTTGTCAAGGAAAATATAAATAAACAAAGGGTATAATACATTTATTTGTACTCATAAAAACAGGAAATTAATATGAGGTAAAAACAATCCTTAAAATACACTCTTCAAAACTTAAAATATTGGGAATATAAAAATGGCATAGAATATAATAACATCACATGTAAGTCAATATCATCTTTAACAAATTGCATAAAATAATTATGTAGCTACTTGGACTTTGCATTGCAGTCATTAATCATCTATTAGAAAGAATTCTTCTGTTTCACATTGCTATTAATTTAGTGTTTTCAAACAAGAACTTACTGTATATAATGAGAATAAATGTTTTCATAAAGCAATATGCATAGCTAACTTTTCAATAAACATTTAGTAATTATAAGGCCTACTTCTGAATAAACACTTCCAAATTCACATCAAGTACAGGGCTTCCAAAAGTGATGTTTGTGATACTGTCTAAGGAATAAATATTGATCAAAGATTTGTTTATTCCACAAATTCAGAAGGAAATTTTATTGCAGAAATATATGATACTGAAATAGAGTTGATAATTATTATTGAATTTTTTTCAAATTTCATTCTAATGAGTTTTCTGATGTCTTCATTTTCTATAGTCTTCATACTTGTAATGTTTCTCTCCGGTATGGGTTAGGAAAGATAAAGAAGTGTTGAGGATGTGGTAAATGAATGTTCACATTCTTTAAATTTATAAGGCTTGACTCAGATACGAGTTCAGTGATGATCTTTAACTGAAGAGCAATGGGTAGACAACTTGATGCATTTTTAGTTTTTCTGTGGTTTACCTCTAGTAAGGATGCTATGATGAACATGAAGAGAAGAGCCATGCCTAAAGTACTTTCCACATTCATCACATTTATAAGGTTTCTCTCCAGTATGGATTCTCCTATGACATTGACGTTTGGAAGACTATACAAAGGACTTTCCAGATTCATCCCATTTATAAGGTTTCTCCCCAGTATGGATTCTCTGATGAGCACAAAGAGATGAGCCATTCCTGAAGCACTTTCCACATTCATTACATTTATAAGGCTTTTCTCCAGTATGGATTCTTTTGTGACATTGAAGAGTGGAGGACTGGACAAAGGATTTTCCACATTCATCACATTTATAAGGTTTCTCTCCAGTATGGATTCTCTGATGAACATGAAGAGATGAGATATATCTAAAGCATTTTCCACATTCATTACATTTATAAGATTTCTCTCCAGTATGGATTCTCCTATGACGTTGAAGTTTAGAGGATTGGACAAAGGACTTTCCACATTCATCACATTTATAAGGTTTCTCTCCAGTATGGATTCTCTGATGAGCACAAAGAGATGAGCCATTCCTAAAGCACTTTCCACATTCATCATATTTATAAGGCTTTTCTCCAGTATGGATTCTCTTGTGACGTTGAAGAGTGGAGGACTGGACAAAGGATTTTCCACATTCATCACATCTATAAGGTTTCTCTCCAGTATGGATTTTATGATGAACATGAAGAGATGAGACATCTCTAAAGCACTTTCCACATTCATCACATTTATAAGATTTCTCTCCAGTATGGATTCTCTTGTGACATTGAAGTTTAGAGATTTGGACAAAGGACTTTCCACATTCATCACATTTATAAGGTTTCTCCCCAGTATGGATTCTCTGATGAGCACAAAGAGATGAGCCATTCCTGAAACACTTTCCACATTCATTACATTTATAAGGCTTTTCTCCAGTATGGATTCTCTTGTGACATTGGAGAGTGGAGGACTGGACAAAGAATTTTCCACATTCATCACATTTATAAGGTTTCTCTCCAGTATGGATTCTCTGATGAACATGAAGAGATGAGATATATCTAAAGCATTTTCCACATTCATTACATTTATAAGATTTCTCTCCAGTATGGATTCTCCTATGACGTTGAAGTTTAGAGGATTGGACAAAGGACTTTCCACACTCATCACATTTATAAGGTTTCTCTCCAGTATGGATTCTCTGATGAGCACAAAGAGATGAGCCATCCCTAAAGCACTTTCCACATTCATCACATTTATAAGGCTTTTCTCCAGTATGGATTCTCTTGTGATGTTGAAGAGTGGAGGACTGGACAAAGGATTTTCCACATTCATCACATTTATAAGGTTTCTCTCCAGTATGGATTCTCTGATGAACATGAAGATATGAGACATCTCTAAAGCACTTTCCACATTCATCACATTTATAAGATTTCTCTCCAGTATGGATTCTCTTGTGACATTGAAGTTTAGAGATTTGGACAAAGGACTTTCCACATTCATCACATTTATAAGGTTTCTCTCCAGTATGGATTCTCTGATGAGCACAAAGAGATGAGCCATTCCTAAAGCACTTTCCACATTCATCACATTTATAAGGCTTTTCTCCAGTATGGATTTTCTTGTGATATTGAAGAGTGGAGGACTGGACAAAGGATTTTCCACATTCATCACATTTATAAGGCTTTTCACCAGTATGGATTCTCTTGTGACATTGAAGATTGGAGGACTGGACAAAGGATTTTCCACATTCATCACATTTATAAGGTTTCTCTCCAGTATGGATTCTCTGATGAGCACAAAGAGATGAGCGATTCCTAAAGCACTTTCCACATTGAACACATTTATAAGGCTTTTCTCCAGTGTGGATTCTCTTGTGACATTGAAGAGTGGAGGACTGGACAAAGGACTTTCCACATTCATCACATATGTAAGGTTCCTCTCTAATATGGATTCTGTGATGAATATGAAGGTATGAGAATTTGTTATAGGACTTTCCACATGCATTACATCTGTATGGTTTCTCTTCTGCAGTGTGACTTGAAAAGTTTTGAGTTATATTTGAATTAAAATCAAAGAATTTATTACAGTCTTTAACCTGGCAAAATTTTGTTCCAGTTTGCTTTATATTATCCATCTCTAGATTTGAGGATTCAATTGTGACCTTCATACATGCATCACCTGTTTTTCTCTCATAAATATCTTGAGTATTAATTCCATTATACTGAGTGCAGTTTGAGAATTCATAAAGAATTTGGTCTTTTTGAATGTTTGTCCAATGCTTCTCTTTGATATGGTCATGTTGGTGCAAAGAAGTATTTGAGTACTTATCAAAAATCTTTTGATGTGCATGGTTTTCAGAATGATTAACTGTCAAGCAAGTATTTATCTGAGAACTTTTAGGAATTATGTCATCAGTAGAATAAGTCCATGAGTCCTTGCCATTAAAAGGTATTTCAAATTGACTATTCTGGTAATTATTTAGCAAAGAAAACTTAGCAAGGTCATTATTCACATCACTAAGTATATAGGAATTTTGACAAGTACTTTCCCTATGGTAAATATTATGCTACATTTTTTTCTTAAAATATTTATGTTGTTCTAAACTGTAGAATTTTACACATAGTGGAAGTAATTGTTCAGGAAACTCTGCCAAATTTTGAGTAGAGGAAATAGCATACTGCTGATGATTTGAATATTTTTCTGTGCTTAAAACATTCCTTTCTTCAGGGACTTTTTGATTACCATTTAATCCCACCACACTTGAAAAATATTGCAAAAAATTTGAACTATTACACCGTGTGTCCCTTTGTGAAGTTTTCACATATCCATGTAGAGAATAGCCAGGTGTCCATGCTTGGTGTGAATATTTTTCCATATAATCATTTGGTTCTGAACTTGTACCTGACACAGAGTGTGCTCTCCTTGGGCACACTAGGAGTTCTTGATGTTTTTCATAACTAATACCTTTGGTATCTTTTTCAAAAACATAATTCTCATTGAAACATAATTCAGAGTCTCTGTTGTCACCATGATAATTCCAGAATTTCCTTCTATGTAACAAGTCAAGACCACAATTTTCACCTAAGCCTGCTTTTTGTTCCTGTAAAGAATCTTGTTTGTACATCTGTTGAAAAACCTCCTGAGTCTGGTAATATGACAGATCTGGAAAAATTAAAACAAACAAACTCTTGATTTGTAAAATGATTTGAAAACAATATGAGAATATAATGCATAAAATGACACAGTTTGTGGAACCTATCAATGCTGTATAGTAGGAAATTTTCTAAGTTTGGCTGTAGGAACTAAATGTGCTTATAAAAAATGAGTGTCATTCATGGAATGTTTGGTATTCATGAAGACATGTAACAGGCAAACTTACACAATAATTTTGGGGAAAAATGAAGCTCTCCCACTTGCCATGTAAATTGGAAACATGTCTCTTGTATTCCCTGCTATGATTATTTTTGCAGACACAATCATAGTCCAAGAAATCATAGTTTTTTTGTCGACACTACTCCTCCTTGGGAACATCCACTTCTTTCCTTTTTACTTAACAGAACAACCTGTTTTGCACCCCCCTCATTGTTTACCACAAAGACAGAATGCCCCTGATCCCTTCTGTAGGCATACACCAGAACCTGATCAATCATGGCTGCCATCCACTCTGAATTATTACTGTCCTACATAAGAGTGAGCAAGTAGGTCCATGCCAACATATCCTCTCATCCACATACAACAAATGCATAAGTAATAAACTCTGTGTCATTTCCTGAACACATGATCAAGATAGAAACTTCAACCTGTACTGCTAACTCTTACAAACATTATGAAGGACCCTGGCTTTCTTCTGTCCCTAACAAGGGAGCATAGAATACTTCCCAATTCTCCTTCATGCATATCATCAGCACTTTTGATCCCAGTATGGTGACATACATTTTATTCTTGTTCTCAGATTGGTGGTTCCACAATATCCCCTCATCCACATACCCTCACCAATCCCAGGTTCTAATCTATATTCTACCCTGTGTGCCCATATCTAGACTGATTATCTCTGTCCAGAATACTCCTACATTCACCCTTACAATGGGATGCCATTCTTGCAATTTTGCTCATCCCCTGTTCCTACTTGTCACCTCACCACCAATGCTATATCTAGCCTACACAATAAGCTTCCATGTACTTATTGTGGTCCAGTAAGTCTTCTTTGTGCATAGAAGACAGAAATTACAAAATAGTTCACAGGACTAATTTTGATCACAAGATCAGAGAATGTGATCACTACATATGCTAGTTTGAATAACAATGTTCCTAAAGGTCACACACTTGACAACTTTGTTTTCATGTAGCCACATTATTTGACTCACAGTATGGGCTTAATGAATAAAATGTGGAAGTGAGTTAGGACCTTGAAGTATAAGAAAAACAAACTATCTTTAGCTTCCTTTCAGGTGCTTCCTTGAAATTTGACATTTCAATGTTATGTGTTCTTTCTGCCACATTTACTGCCTCTTGACTTCACCCCATGGCATAATGGTGTCTTATTCTCATGGTACCTTAAGCCCAATGAAACTTTTAGTTTTATACATTTTTCTGGTAATGGTGTTTAATCAAAATAATAGAAAATCACACATACAATATAAAGAATAAAGCCAGCATTTTACCACCACTCCCAAAGTCAATCATTCTCATAGAAGTATTCTTCAATCCATAATTGCCATGATAAAGAAGGTGGAAGAACTATCATAAACACTATTAAAGTAGTCAAAGTGCTTAAATTAGACAAACAGCCCAATAAAATTAATGAGAAGAACCTAAAAAACCTGAGTGATGTAACAAACACAGAGACATAAATGAAGACAGTCCAGTTTCAAAAAAATTCCAGAAAGTATAGATTTATTGATGAGAACTCAGTCTAAAGTGAAGTTGTAACAGGAAAATAATTACAAAAGTCAACATAAAGCTTTATAAGTAAGACAGAAAAATAGCAAATATAATATCAAACTCAAAAAAAGAGTAATTTAATTGCATATCAGAAGCAGACACATACATATTTGTACAACACCAAATAGGCAAAAATATAAAAAGAAATAACACACAGAAAGCACTAGTTAATATACAAAACAAAACAAGAGCATTAAAATATGAAGGTGGGGGGCTTGAGAGATGGCACAGTGGTTAAGAATACTGGCTACTTTTCCAGAGTACCCAGGTTCCATTCCCAGCACCCAAATGACAGGTCACAGCTGTCTGTAACTCAAGTTTCAGAAGATCTGACACCTTCACACCAATGCACATAAAATAAAATTAAATAAATTATAAAAAAATAAAATAAAATATGAAGAAGGGAATTAAATGTCTCATGTAAAGGAAAGCCCATTAGAATAATAGCTGATTTCAGAGGAGAAGGTACTAACCAAAAGAGCCAGGGACAGTGCAATTCTAAAGAGAATAAGGGCCTATACTGACTACAGTAGTAAGCAAAACTGTCTGCTATAATAGAAGTAGAAGGGAATTTTTTATGAATTAGAAGGTATGAAATGATTCATAACATGCACATCAATAGAAAACAAGAGAAAAGAAAGAGTATTTAAGACTGACAGGCAACTCCAGCCAGAAGAGCAGATATACTAACTGCAGACCTTCACCTCAACTTTTTCTTTTCTTAATCCAATCCCACAGTCCCATCTTCAGCTCTGATAAAATGGCCTGCTGCAGGTTCCCTGCTGCCTGTGATTTTATCTCCAATGGTTAAAAAACATCTTCCAATTCTAACACCATTTTTTCACAACCTTTCTTGATCTCAGCACCCAACTCTGGCAGGAATTCCCTGGAACTCCAGAGGCCCTCCTGCCAGGTAAGAAGTAAACTCCAGGACTTCACCTCTCACAATGGCTCTTAAACTCCAATGTAACAGATTCAGCCCAAGCTCTGTAGCAGAACTCCAGCAGCCTCATCCTTCCCTCGGTCAAAGTATCCCACATCCCACCCCTGAACCTTCCTCTATTCCTGATTGTATTGTCCACACTCCAAATCCAGCAGAAACAAAGACCCAGGAACCCAACTGGGAAGGAAAGCAGGGAGGCAAATTGCTGATTTTCACCTTTTTCTCTGCTCTTCTAAATCTATCCCCCAAGACTCATCCCCAGATCTGGAAGAAAACACAACAACTTCTGAAGACATTTCTTCTCTCCTGCACTAATCTAAAAAGGATCACACAGATTTCCGCATCCAAATTTTCATCTCATAACTCATTGCTTTGTTCCTACTTGAAACTATAGCAGTAATTCTCTTCAAATAGAGGCCATTCTTACCAGAGAATCAAAGACACTAGTTGCACATTATCAATTCTGCATCCATGTCCCCATGTCCTGTGTCCCAATCTCATCCTCAGACCTTTATCAGACATTCTGCTATTGACTCTACTCACTCATGGTCCACTTATTAGTGGATAAGAGCCATGAAGACAATGATAACAAAGCTACAATCTGTAGAAGTACAAGAGGAATGAAACAGATATATCTTCTTTAGGAAGGGAAATAGAATAAACAAGTATGAATAGATAGCACAGGGTGAATAGAGATGGGGTTCTAGGCAGGAGTACAGGTTGAGACAGATAAAATTAATGTCATTTGAGGTGTAGCATTGAAACAAAATTCAGTGGGAACTTCCAGAAGTATACATGAAAGATATCAAAAAATATTGCTAAATAATAGGGATAGCAGAGTCCAAAATCTCTCTCTTTTATGATCTAAAACAGATTTCAGAATAAAAATTGTGTTCCAAACAATTGAATGATAGCGAAGTAGACCAAAGTATACACCCAAACATGCCTGGCATATGCCAGTTTTACCCCTTCCTCTCTGTGAACTGAAAATAAAGTTTAATTACTGAAGACAATAATGATATAAATCATTGAAAACTGAGACATAGGCCTAGTGCCTACAGAGGGCACTAAACCTCTATTTTCTTTGATAGAAGAACAATTTCTGCATTTTCAACAGATACTCAGCCCAAACAGCCATTTTCTTCAATGGAATTCTGCCAGTAAGATAAGGTAGGACAAAGGTGGAACAAAGATTGATGGAGCAAATAACCAATAATTGATTTGAATTAAGGCCATTTCCCTAGATGGATACCATACCTGACATTTCTTAGATGACCATAAACTTGATACTAGAAAGCCCATGGAATTAGGATAAAACAACATACTGCTTATCTAAAGAAAGAAAAATGTAGCAATAAAATGACTCCTCATGACATTCTGCAATACTCATAGGTCAGTGTGTTGTTTACATGTTATCAGGGAAGGTTTCTCCTAAAGAATACACAAAAATATATAAACATACTGCCAGAAATTCTACAGTGAGTCAGAGACCTTGAACACTCAACTCTAAATGAGATCTTTCTATTGAATACCTCCCCTCCATTGCTCAGGCAACCCTGCAGAAGAGGAGGTGGAGATAGTATAAGAGGCACAGGGATGGAAAATATCAAGAAAACAAGGCCCTCTAAATTAACATGGGGAATTTCATATGAACTCAGAGAGAATGAAGCAACAAACACAAGGACTGCACAGGTTCGTTCAAATTTTTTGTGTAAAAATTATGACTTCTGATTTAATGGTTTTATGGGATTATTGAGCATGACAATGAGTTGAACTTTGATTATTATGTCTGTTCTTTGACTTTTTTGTTCTGTTGTTTTTTTTTGTCTTGTAAAACTCTAATATGATAGATTTAATCTTATAAGAATTAATTTTGTTATATTTAAAAATAATCAAAGATTGAATTAAACCAAACCACTATTTTACATGTGAACAAGTGAACTGACACTTAACATACTGAGACACAACATAACTTTTCTCCAATAGTGTGACACTCAGTCTATCTATAGGTCTTTCAGTTTTTCAGCTGCCTAAGAATATCTTAAATTGATAAAAAAAACTTGCCTTTCATCTCAGCATTTGAAAGGCAGAGGCAGGTGATTCTCTATGGTTACTAGGCCATCCTGATCTACATATTCAGTTCCTGGCTAACCAGGACTACATGGTTACAGACCCTGTCTCAAAAAAGAGGAAAGGTGAGAAAAGTAAATTATATGTCCAGGCAATAAAAAAATGCCAAGAGAGTCAATTAGGCCAAGTTGCCCTTTGCAACATTAAGATGGATGGGTTTCTCCCCTGTAAAACTAGTTGTCAGCTAAGCAGACCTTGATCTTGTCCTCACTATGTCCTGTCCTAGTTTAACTAAATGATAGAAACATCCCAGATGGCCCTTCGATGTGAATCACAGTCTGACTTTTTCTTAAAGTATTCTTCACTGACTTGAATGCAGACTATGAATGGTGGCCAGAGTTCATTACAATCTGCATTTTGCAAAAAGTCTTAGATCTCTAATAAGTTTCTATTCAAAAACACAAAAAAGCAAGCTGAACAGTGGTGGCACATGCCTTTAGTCCCAGCACTCAGGACACAGAGGTTTTAATTTCAGAACTCTGAGGTCAGAGGCAGGCAAATCTCTGTGAGTTCCTGGCCAGCCTGGACTACAGAGCAAATTACTGGACAGCCAGGGCAGTTACACAGAGAAACTCTCTCCACCCTAAAGCACCACATTGATAAAAGGCCTACTGAATAAAATTTATATTTTCAAAGTAGACTGGAAGGTAGAATTCTATTTCAAAGTAAAATATCATAACTCAGGGTTTACATCTGAAATTCAAAAAATTTTTAAGTGTAAATTATTTTAAATATAATTTCATTTTAACATTATCCCTGCCAATTTCCCTCCATACCTCCCATATCCTCAAATCAATAATTTAACCTCCAGTTGATAATTGTTACAGTTACATATTTATGTATATATTTTTTCTTGTATACATACAAAATATATAACTTCAGAATGTTAGTCCAGCTTTATTATTAATGATTATATCATTTCAGGTCTCACTAGTTTGCATTAGGCAAGCACTAACAGGGATAACCCATGGCAGATGGCAATTCTCCTGGTCACAGCATTCAATAGGTATCTATCATTCTTTGATGAGAGTTTTGAGGTAGAGGAACATATGAATTGGGAAAAAAAAGTTTGGGAAAAATTTTCAGTTATGATGGAAGGAAAGTCAGTACAATAGGTGAAAGAGAGAATAGCAGTAACCTTAGCACCAAGCATAAGAATTTTGATTTAATTTTCTGGTATAAAATACATATTATGTGTAATGTAGATACTATGACATATCTGTTCCCACCTGTATCCCCTTGAATGTCATATCATCTTAGACTGACACATAAGTCTTCAAGCATAACATATAATAGGTATGGAGAGAGTGAGTATCCTTTATTTTCCCATTTATAGAAGAACTGTTTTGAGCTTTCTCCATATAAAATGTTTATGTTGGTAATTACTTGCAATAAACATATTCTATTTTATGTAGATGTGTTCCTCCTACTGTTGAATTTTATAATGACGTGGTGTGTTTGTCAAAAGCCTTTTTTGAATTTAATGAAGAGATCATTTGGGCTCTCATAGACTGTTCTTCTAATCCTAGTAGACAATTATTTTTATGTTTTCTTGAAATGGAAATTTTCCATTTTGTCTTATAATTGCAAATGTATTAATTATCTGGAGGGATTCTTTTTTGAATTCATCTGGCTTTCTTAAGTTGAGTTTTTTGTTGTTATTGTTGTTGTTGTTCCTTCTGTTCAACTTAAGAACATGTGACATGCTAAATTATTTGTCATTTAATTTATCTTTGTTAGGTTCTATGCTAAGAAATTCACTCATTTTTTTGATATTATACATATTGTAGGTAAATGGATGGAACTGAGAAGAATTATACTAAGTAACTTAAACCAGAAAGACAAATGCATATTTTCTCAAATTTATGGATGCTAGCTTTTAAGATTTTAGTCTCTATGTTTTCTAGAGTTTTTAGTTAGCTAGTATGGGGCAAAATGGGATATTGGGATTTTCAACAGAAGAGATAATTAAAAATATCACTGTTTTAAAAAAAGGAGAAATTAAAACAGTATTAAGTCATGAAAGTGATGATAGAGTAGTGTAGAAGAGCAAATACAAAGAGGAGTAACTATGATTATAGGCCTGTTCTTGATAATCTTAAACATTTATTTATATATTTATTGGCTCTATGAATATGGGCATGTATATGATTGGATGGTAGTTTTCAGAAACCTCGTTCTACTGTCTTTGTCCTAGTGATTGAACTCTGCAATTCAGATTTGCAGGAAAGTATTTTTATCTCTTTGGACCACTGGAGAAATCTTTTCAAGAAACGTAGACAACTGTACTTCTGTAGAATCTTGTTAAAGCATGTGTATATCTAAAAACAATTTAAATGTCTTTACTATATGATGGTGTATCCAATACCCAAACTTGAAGTCATGTGCCAACAAATAATGCTATATTGTTATACCATTAGATTTGTGCATCACTCTTCCTTCACTAAAGAATCTTAATGTGGCCTGGTGGTGGTGGCACACACCTTTAATCCCAGCAATCAGGAGAAAGAGCCACGTGAATCTCTGTGAGTTCAAGGCCAGCGTGGGCTACCAAGTGAGTTTCAGGAAAGGCACAAAGCTACACAGAGAAACCCTGTCTTGAAAAAACAAAAACAACAACAACAACAACAAAAAAGAAGCTTAATGTGAAGATTTTGGAGAACCAACCCTACCTGGGATTCCTTTATCTTAATCCTTGCATCAGGGTTCAGGCACATGTGGATAAATGGATGCAGAGAGAACATAAAGACAAAAAATGGTAAATGACTCTAGGGAAGAAGTTTACAAATAGAATAAGAGTAATGGCCATATAATCAAGTCTGAGACAGCAAGGCCAAAACCCACAGAAACTCAAGACGGACAAACTCTCAGCTTGTAAAGTTGAAAGTAGAACAATAGTCACATCTTTTTGACAAGAACATGTGCAGTCCTTAGCTTTCATGAGTCAGAAAATCAGTTTTTCATTGAGTAACACCAGGGTATATCACTCATATTCAAAGTCTTGTGTTCAGAAATAGTTGGCCAGCAAAAATCTTCCTCAATTTTTTAATATATTTTCTGTTATTTCTTTGATAGAGAGAATGAGATGGGATGTGGGAATCAGGACATTAGGTTAGTGTGGTAAAGGGATAGTATGCAAGAGGTAAAAGAAATAATAATAAATTGATCCAGAAATATTGTAAAAATTTTCAGAAAATACAGAAAAACACGAGAATCACTGTCATATAAGAAAAAATCCAGGCATTTATTGGAAAACAAAGCACCACAAACATTGTCAAATTGCTATTGGCATTCCAAATTTCACCTACTCACTATTCTGAATAAATGAGGGAAAATCATGTAAAATTCTCTGTGTGCTTGATCCTAGTACACAATTCTAAATGAAATTCTCAGGCATCTCTTCTCATGAGGATCTAGGCTAATCCAAATGAAGTCATTATTTGTGTCTTTCTTTGTACTTGACAAATGAACCACTTCCCTTCCAACTTACCTGAGTCTCTACCTTCTACTTCCCCTATGTTCATGATCCAGGGTTCTTTGTTCTGTTCAAGACAGGTGACTAGCTCTGGTTTTGATACAGAAAGGCCTGTGAATTAGAGGAGATATATGAAAATTACTTAACATGATGTGGAAAAGTGTTGGGATCTAACACAGGCTTATCCTCAGTGGACATGAAGTTACATAAAGAAAGGCTCATAAGTGGAGTCTTTTTACTATATACTTGACAGGTTCTGTAGACTTTTAAGAAAATTTAATGTTCATTGTGTATACATTCAACTTTCCTTTAATTTCCCCATTACAAAAACAAAACTGTTGGAATCAAACTGTATTCACAAATTATTGTGACTGACTGCAAATATTTGGATTTAAGGAACTATTAGGCTAAATTAAAAGGCCATTTAAAATTTAAAATAAGAAAATTTTCAGTCACTATTACACTCACTGAAATATAGAAATAATTGGAATTCATTGATAGAAAACATTTCAAATACTAATACAAGTTGCTAGACATTCCTAGTGTTAAGCAGCAATCATGAAAAAATTTATTCTCACCTACAGAAACCAGGTTGCTGTAGTTCTCCAACATGACCTCTCTGTATAAATCCCTCTGAGAAGTGTCCAGGCATTCCCATTCCTCCTTGGAGAAACTGATGGCCACGTCCTTGAAAGTCAATGGACTCTGAAATGAAAATTCAAATTCTCTTTGTTACATTGGTTTGAGTCCTTATTTGCCCCACAAAAGAGTATTTAACTAAATAAATCCCTATATTATCAGTAATCAATCTTCAATTTTCAAATGTTATATATTAAGAGGGAGGATGTTGTGACACTTTCATGAGATCAAAGTGCCCAACATTTAAACATTTCATGAAATATGTGCCTTTTCTCAGTGATAACATCTGAAGTTGTCTTCAGTATGAATTGAGTTTCAATATTCATCTCTAATATCAGAAAATTTATAAATACTTCAGATCATGAAGACATGTAGAAAAGTCATATTGGGAAATAAAAGATGCAGGAAAGAATTAAAATCAGGATGTAGAACAGAAATGACAGTGATAATAATTTATTTCAAAAATATAAGAAAATATAAAAATATAGTTTTTGTAAGAGTTTTTGAGAGCTCTGCAAATGAAGCACTTATGTATGGAATGTTAATCTGTCCCATCCTTGTGCAACCATTTACCTGAGAACATGCCATCTGTTCTTCCCCTTTCCTATGGATCCTGTCAGGAAGTTTATCTTTTTATTTTTTATTTTATTTATTTATTTATTTATTTTTGGTTTATCGAGACAGAGTTTCTCTGTGTGGTTTTGGAGCATTTCCTGGAACTCACTCTGTAGCCCAGGATGGCCTGGAATTCACAGAGATCCACCTGCCTCTGCCTCTAGAGTGCTTGGATTAAAGGTATGTGCCACGACTGCTTGGACAGGAAGTTTATCTTAAAGTTTCATTTTTCTGATACTATTCTGTATGCAAAGGTATCAGCAGCTGTATTCCCTGCTACCACACTCAGAGACCAGAAAGCAGGTTAAAAAAAAAAAATGTCCTCAATCAGTGATTTGGGACATAGCAGAGATGCAGAGATCATGAATTTTTACAGAGAGATCAAAACTTAATTTCTCCTTTTCTGCATTGAGAGGGTCTGTTATTCCAGCAGATCATGGCAATTTCTACAACCTGGGTAGGCGGCCTCACCACCCTGCTTTTTACTGTGCACAGACATTTTAAATTGAGTCTGAACACGATTGTAAGAAATTGTAGTGACCCCTTCCTCACATTCCATTTCCCTGACATCATTAATTAAAACATAACAGACACCTGTATTTGAAATAGTGCATGGAATCTGAGCCGTAGCCTCAACTTAATGTATTTCTCACCCTGGCTTAAGTAATACACTTGCCTACAACCAAGGCACAGTAGAAAATTGATACCTCAACAGTGTCTGTAATGAGACATTCCCTTTAGTTTCCATGTTTCATTCTACAATTCTACTATTTTTCAGTTTTGCAGAAAAACTTGATTAGATTCTCTTTTATGTTTATTTTAAATAGTGAAAATCCTTCTTTTGGATTCACTTGCAAACACTGTATCTAAATAATGGCATCCTTGCACCCAGGTTAATATTGTTGGTCGTTAATGAAGACACTTCAACTCCTACCACCTAAAATTTCCTTGTTCAGACTTATTGTTTGTGAAATCAACATGAATATAAATACACTTTGCCTACAAATACTCTATTAGTTCATTTGTTCAAAAATGTACTCTATAACCATAGGATGTAATATTGCATCAGCTCTCAGGTGAGTGATTGTTAGCATGTGTCAGCAAAACAGAAGGGCATTGCAAGTTCACTGTAGGGTTAATAGATAGCAAAGAGAAACAATGGAATAGACTCTCTGAATCCAGCCACAAAACAGAACAATAAGCAGAAGAAAATTTGCCTGATAGGATAATTTCATATCACCTTATGACTGGCAAATTCCATTTGGAAGTTTGTATTACATTTAAATACCTCAACCTAGTATATAACACAGTATGTCTTTCATAGAAATAATAATTTAAACATTATCCATTGACAGGAAGACATTCCATTTTTTTTCATAGTGCCTCTTTCTTCAACAGTCTATACTGAGCAAATAGATACCTGAGTAAAAGGATCATGGAACATAGTTTTTTTCTCATTCATATAAGATGACTCAATTCCATTTTCTTAAGACATGGATATGCATGTATTTTTGTATATCAAATTTTTATACTATGCATTAGTGCAGAGAATTTATTTTGAAAAATAAAGTGAGAAAACAGTGGAAGGCAGCATACATTCATATGACATGCATTCAAATAAAACTTTACCTTGACAACCACATCAGAAATAGAAAAAAAGAGCCTTGTAAAAACTTTGAGATAATGTAAATGTTTGGGATCACCACAAAAGAAGCATTTGTAGGAGAACAGGCAACAAATCTCACCTCCATACACACATTTACCTGAGAAAAAGCCATCTCTTTTTTCCCTTCCATCTGAATCCTCTCAGTAAACTTTATCTCAAAATTTCACCTTTCTGATAATATTTGGGGTTTCAAAGCAAGAAAACCCTTGTATACTTTCTACCACACTAAGAGATTGGAAGGAGGATCAAAAACCTCACTCTCTATACTTTATTGGAGCAGTGATGTTAAAAACATGAGCTCCCAGAAGCAGACAAAACTCAACGTTCTACTTTCATGCATTCATGAAGATAGACTGTTTGGCCAGAATGAATGACTTTAGAACAGACCTGGCAACATGGTTAAATTGACTTGCTAGAGATAGCAGAATCACATGGGCATTTCAAATTAATGCTGAGCACAGCTGCCATTGAGAAGCATTAATGAATCTCACATTTTCTTACTCTTAGGTGGTTGATTAAAGCAAAATGAGGCTTCCATGGAAGATAACACACAGTATCTATGGGGTATCTCAGATGAAAGTAATTCTTCAACTGGGTAAAAAAATATAGTTGTGTCCAAGAAGCATAAAGGCAATGCATTTCCATCTAAAGTCTCCACTGACATTTTCATTTGTTACCATGATACAATTTATAATATTGAGATTCTGCAACTTTGCAGTGATTAAAACATTTCACAAATTTATTTTCATAATGACATTAATTCACCTAGAAACACTGTTAACTAATTATGGGTGAAAAATGAGGAGATGGGTGGTGGTGGCACATGCCTTTAATCCCAGCATTCAGGAGGCAGAGCCTGGTGAATCCCTGTGTGTTTGAAGCCAGCCTGGGCTACAAACTGAGTTCCTGGACAGGGTCCAAAAGCAACATAAAGAAATCCTGTCTTGAAAAATCAGAAAGAAAGAAAGAAAGAAAGAAAGAAAGAAAGAAAGAAAGAAAGAAAGAAAGAAAGAAAAGAAAGAAAAATGAGGAGAACCAGGTGGAATTTTTTACAATATGTGAGCTCCAAAGAATCACCTAATACCTTAAGATTTTAGTGAAAAACACTGAATTCCATCCTTTAACATCATTGTTTTTGGTGGCAATTTAACATATATTGATGGTTACCATAGGGGAAATTCATGGAAAATACCCTGGAAGTTACATTGACAACATAGAAATCTACACACACCTATTTTGTCTTTGTTTTCTACATGAATTGCATTGTAATTACTCAGACATTCCATTAATATTTGAAATTAAATAGACAATATATTTTTGTCTTTCTTTTTTGCACTAAGGTAAAGTATCTACTGGTCTACAGAGCGAGCTCCAGGAAAGGCGCAAAGCTACACAGAGAAACCCTGTCTTGAAAAGCCAAAAAAAAAAAAAAAAGGGATCTTGCTCTGTAGACTAGGCTGGCCTCAAACTCACAGAGATTGACCTGGCTTTGCCTCCTCAGTGCTGGGATTAAAGGCATGTACCACCTGGCCCTGGTGCTGATTAAAAAGTAGAATTCTCCTTCATTTGAGAGAATGAGGCAAGGAAAAACTCCCTAATTATTTGTCCAATACAACTTGGTCAGCCAATTATCCATATATGTACAACCATCAACAATGAATGCAGCAGGTTGTATTCATGTACTTCAGCATACTGATTCAACCACACTTAGCAAGAAAGAATTTAGAAGGGATTTGGGATGGGAATGAATGAAGACATAAAAGGGGAAAGGATGTAATATCCTTTAGTTCAAAATTTATGGATATAAATTTTAATTAAAAAGAGGGGCTAGATGGTTCAGTCCTTCAGAGTACTTGCTGTTGTTACAGAGGACCCAGGTTCACTTTCTAGAACTCACATGATAGTTAATAATTTGCTGTAACTCCAGTCCCAGGGATCTTCTGCCTTCCTTTGTTATCTTTAAGTACTATTCATTGGCACATGCATGGAAAACACCTATATAATTTTTTTAAGTTAGAAACAGGGAAGAACAGAATTTTCTACAGTGATGTCACAGCGCTTAGACTGACAGCAGCCAGGGCTAGTTAAAATGACATCCCTGTGTTCTTACATGAAAGAAGTGGTGACCTTCCCCTGAGCCAGTCTGTTCAGAGGAAAAAGCAGCCTTGTTTTGACGTTAATAGAACTCATCATAACCATTCATCTAGGACCAGAGTATACAGTACAGTTAAGTGACTTTTCCTTAAACTTTTCTGCATTTGTGTTCTCTATCTTTTGTGTCTGTGAGAATTGTGGTATTGGTAGTTAACTTTTAGATTGAACATCAAGATTGACACATTGCATTGGCTTTAATGAAATAATTTTTCATTGTTTCACTTAGTGATTTTCAGGTAAGACGTTGTGGTATGAGATGCCTGAGGAATTTCTTTCCATTATTTTTATAATTTATGTATGTTTCTGCAAGACATTGCAGTAAGAATATCCCTAAATATCTTGGCTTTTACTTTGTGATCGTGTTCAGAAGTGGACTTGTTTACTCACTTGTTTAGGAATAGGGAGAATTCTATATAAACATGTCCAGATTTTCTAAGTAAAATTAACATATTCCCTAGTTTAGGAAAAGCATGATTTCCCTGCCTCTTGGAGGTAAGAAAATTTTCTCGTTTCTTCTTTCTTGGCTGTTGTGATGGCTATTCTTTTTAGTCACACTGACTACTTCTGGAATTAATTAAAACCCAAAAAGTTGGTTATGCTTGTGAGAGATTTTTGTTTTGTTTTGAATTTAAAGATCCATTTTTAATCTTGGTTATTTAAGGTGATATCGACATTCAGCACCTTGGCGACTGTATACACCTTTAACTCAAGCACCCAGGAGGTAGAACTGTTGGATTGTCCTGAAATTGTCTGTGGCCTGGTCTACAGAATGAGTTCATGGGCTACAAAGATAAACCTTGTCTTGAAAACATCAAAAATAAATACATAAATAAATGAAAATTAAATTCCATATTTAATCTGGATTGCACCTCTTGTGGCAGCCTGTACATATAAAGTATAGTGAAGGAGAACTCTCTCTCACTCTCTCTCTCTCTCTTTCTCTTTGTTTCCTTACCATAGCACTGGCTAACAAGTTCATAGCTTTACCAGCATTAGAACATATTTCCTTGGTATTTTGGTGTATACTGAGGTCCATCTTAAATATTTAGCCTCATGAACTAACAACTACTGAGGTTTTCAAATTTCCATTGGTAGGAGCCTCTTTTGAAATACCTGGACCACAGCTTGTAAGATGTTCTGTTAAAATAAACTTTCTACATACATGGAGAGTTTCAGTCTACCAGTCCAGATCATGTAGAGAAACTTGAATGATACAGTTGTGTTTTTTTTTCACCTTCTCACAGAGAAAGATGTGCTGGCTAACAATGGTGCTCATAAATGCATTCTTTTTAACTCCATTATTCTCTAAGTATACAAATTTCCATGAAGACTACTCATTATTATTATTATTTATTTTGCCAACAGTTTGCTCTGAATTTCAGGAATAAAAATCCTTAAGCAATGGACTTATCATCCAGCTTTCTCATGGGAGAAAGACCTTTTATCTTGTTTGTGATCTACTTCCTGATTTTCTTTCCTGGTTGTCTGAAGTCCCTGTGACAAGCAGATAAAAAGTACGTTCAACCCACCTGACCTCAGTGTGAAGCCACCTAACAAACATTTTTGTGTGTGTGTGCTTAAATTTCTCTTCATTTACTAATATTCCGGGTACCTTTCGACCTGTGTAACAGGGAACCACTCCAACCCACATAGTATAGTGGCCTGTATGAGCTAGCTAGTCACATTGTGCCCAGAAGGAAGAAGGGGAAGTGCCTGTGGAGGGCAGGAAGAGAGCAGGGTATGCTATTGGAGCCAGGGGAGGTGCTATTGGAATGTAAATCTCTCATGTTTCAGAAAAGGTCTTTGTTTGGGGTGGAAGACAGGGTCAGGAACCATTGAACTGTGCTTAAGGCACAGTATAACCCTATGGGAGGTGCTCTTGTCACTCAGGCCTCACTAGCCAATCAGGCCCTCCAGGCAACCTGCCAGTCAGAAATTGTGCAGGGTCCTTCTGCTCACTAGCTTCAGTCTTGACTTAAAGAGGAGCTGGTGCCAGTGGTGTTGAGTGGTGTGCTGTGATTGCTGCTGCAGAAAGCTGAGCTGAGAGCTTGGGCAAGCTAGAAAACCACAACATGGTGAGTGAGGGGCTGCTGTCCCCAGACTGGGAGGAGTGGACAGTTGAGTCATGGGAGCCAGTTTGGTGAGTCCTCCACTTGCTGGGTGGGAGCCAGTTACAGGATGTAGAGTTCCACCTGTTCTTGCATGGCCCTTCATGGTATTTCTCTGTGTGATGATGCAATGTCTTTGCATTTCCTGGGCCTGCTGGCAGCCTTTGTGTATCTTCACTCCACAGACTGCATCTGTGCAGAGCATTGGGAGTGGGACTGGGCTGTAAATAAGCTTGTTGACATCGCTGTGAAATGCCTGTGCCTTTAGTGCGTATGTTGTCGCCATGGAACAAAGATTTGCCAAACTCAGATAACTGTCATCCCATATCATCTTTACCTTCCAGAGGTACTGCACTTTGAGCTTTTTTCACATTTAGGTTTAGGGTCCATCTGAAATTAATTCCATGGAGCTCATAAACAGTATCTCCAGTGTAAAGTAGGACTCCACTGCTAAAATGTGATGTGGAAAAAATAGAATTGATGGTAATAGAATTTATGGTATAAGGTGTCACCAGTTCTTAGCAGACATCAATTCACAAAGTAGAATTTAGGTAAGGGAGGAATGCATCCCAAATACCCCAAAGATAAGAAGTATGTGTTGGGTTTTTTTGGCACTCTTACCCTGTGAGGAAAAGTCAGGAAACATGACAGAATCCACTAACAAGAGTTTTATTAAGATGAGGCGTTTTATTAAGATGAACAGGCCTGTGGAAAGACACTAGTGTGAAGGTGGCTGGGAAAACATGGTGCTGGCTTATAAAGGCTGGGTCACACCTGTGCACACAGGCCCATGTGGCTATTGCACGAATGCACATAGATCACATGGTTGCCCTGCGTGCTTTACACAAGCACGGGGCCATTGGGTCATGGGTCAGGCAGGCCATTTGACCCAGAAAGGACTAGGTGGAAGTGACTAAGAGTCCTGCCGGGCATGCATGTCCATGCCCCTGGGGGCATGTTGCGAGTTTCTATCAGTATGTTAACCATGCCTGTTGGAGATTAGTATAATAAGATGTAAATATTTGTTCCCCAGGATTAACCAGCTACATTCCCATAACAAAAGAGACAACCCTGATTTATAACCAGCAGAAAGGACCATCCCTCCATTAATAAACAGGCCTCTAAATTCTGCTCTAGAGATCAATACAGGGTCACAATCAACATTAAATCTTGGTGTGCAGTAAAGGTATATTAATTCTAGAACAGGAGCATTTCCAGTCTTTTTGAAAAGCAATTTTGTTCCATGGTCTCTGATGTTTCTTGAGGTGGACTTACACCCTGTCTGTCACCCCACAGGGCATTTCCCTTGTTATCCTGACTAACCAGACTAAATCTTGGATTATACATCTACATCACCACCGAATTCTAAAATTACCAGTTTGAGTCACATAGTGGACTGTCCAATGCAGAACAGAGAAAGGATTTGTGTGTGGATCATGGCTTCTCCCTTCAGACTAAAGAAGAGGAACAATGTATTATGTACATTGCAGGGGGAAACAGACTAGACAATAGCTTGATCACAGACTGAAGCTGAAGGCAGTGAGCTGCAGGGGTCTCCATTACAAAGAGGGGCATGGTGAGTGACTTTCTCTGTAATTTTCCTGTATGTATTAATTTCTTCCTTGTGAATGAAGGCAGACAGAATTGGTGGATGTACTGATTTGGGAGAATAGGCTGAATTACTATGTATTCAGTTTCCAATTAGAAAACACTCCTATGTAGATATATATGTGCAATCCTAGCTGACACAGTTAAGTTAACTCAGAGGTTTGAAACATAAGCCATTGGCTGTAACTCCATGTGTTAGCTCACAACAATCAGAGGCTAACACTTCACATGGGACAAAGACATACAGGGTCTTATTAATGGTATTCTCTCTATCAAAGTATTACCAACTCCATTTCAACAGCAGTATACCTAAATGTCCTTCTAATCATTTTTATCATTATAAAACATTAATTGTTGGTATCATTTTTGAAATTCATTTTCTTTAAATGTATTACTATAATTTTTACTGTTTAATATTTTCCAGTTACAGAATCTCATTTCACTTTTTAATAATGCTATTTATTTATTTATCTATATATTTTTATTAGTTAGAGCAGTGATTCTCCACATTGGGGATGATGGCTTCCTTTGGGATATCTAATGACTCTATCACACGACTGGCCTAAGGCCATTGGAAAACACAGATAGATATTTATATTATAATTCCTAACAGTAGCAAAAATAAAGTTATGAATTAGCAGTGAAAATAATTTTTTAGAAGGGGGGCCATCACATCGTGAGGAACTATATTAATGAGTCACAGTATTAGGTAGGTTTAGAACCACAGATCAATGTCTCTTGTAGCTCAGGTTTGTCTCAAACTATATAATTAAGAATTGTTTTGAACACCTACTCTTGCCTCTGCTGCCCAGTGCTGAAAAAAACATCTTGAAACTCTTTCCAGGTTGGTCCTTGACTGGTCTGTGAGAGAGAAAAGTAGACCAGTGAATGAATATTCTTCAACTTCTCTATATTTTATTGTGAATTTACAAATGAAGTGGGACCTGTGTAAGAACTGAGCTCACTGGCAAACTGTAAAGCAGATGTAGCCATAGCTGAGAGAGGGATGGGCAAGAAAGAGGGTGAAAGCTATCCTGCTTTGACAGTAGTTGACATTAGCAATGAGTAGTGAGGTAATCAATGTTAGATGATGAATAAAGGTTTTGATTGGCCATTTCTTGAGTCTATAGAACAGGCTGTCTATAATCTGGATAACCAACTCAATTTTTGTGAAACCAAATGACTGTAAGTAGTAGATGTGGATAAAATGGTATGAACCTAATATGAATGTGTCTTCCAAGTTTAAGATGTATACCCAAGCTGGGCGGTGGTGGCATACGTTTTTAATCCCAGCACTCAGGAGGCAGAGGCAGGAAGATCTCTGTGAGTTCAAGGCCAGCCTGGTCTAACAAGCGAGTTCTAGGAAAGGCATAAAACTACACAGAGAAACCCTGACTCGAAAAACAAAAACAAACAAGCAAACAAACAAATGTATACCCAGAGAGAAATAATGTTAGTACTTGGTGTGCTCTAATACAAATCCCTTGTCTCTGTAGCACATGGCCATAAAGCCTGTTTCACCTTTTTAACAGAATTTTTTGGGATTATAATTACATTATTTCCACTGTATTATTTCCTACCTCCAATCCCTCCCATAGACCACTGTGTTTTAATTCATGGTTTCTTTTTGTTTAATAACAGATATGGTTTGAATGAGACTTGTGTTTGGTTGCAGCTATGAAATACAGGGCTGTCTACTCTGAACATTTACTGTGTAATGGAATGTGTACAAATAGGACCTTTAGAAGAGGAACAGGAAGTGCTCTGGGAGAATGGAGGATTTTACTGAACTACAAATTTCCTGGAATAGGATCCTGTCTAACCACAGTGTGGAAGGTTCAACCTGGGAAGGTTTTTTGCTCTCTGAGTAATTTGTTCTGTGCTCACCCAGTAGGGGAGCTGTTAATATTGTGAGGCCTAGCAGGGTAGGCCTAGCTGGGTGGCCCTAGCCAATGACTCTGGAAAGGCTTAGCAATTAGGAGAACTAATGGAAGGTGGCTTGCAGGTTCTTTCCAGGATTATCCTCTCCTTCTGCTGTAGTGTGTTGTAAAGATGACCACAAGATATGCCATTGTGAGCATAGAGTGTTCATAGCAGGTCTGCTGAGCTGTCATTTCTGTTGGGATTTGGATCAATCAAGTGTCAGACTGTGGTTCTGTTGGTTCATGTGGGAGCTGGGCAGTGGCCCTTGTTCTCTGAGCCTCACTGTGTGTGGATTTCTTGGGTAGGGAGAGACTCTGCAGTCCTGGCATGGGAGGATATGATGCTTGTAGTGTCACTGCCCAGTGTGCACACATGGGCATGCTTTTGGTGTGCAGTTGGAAGACAGTTTGGAAAATTGAAGGTCTAATTTCTGTAAGTTTGAATATTGCATTCCACTTTTAGGTTGTCTCCAGATGATTCAAATAGTTTAGAAATTGGTAGAAAGATGCTGATGGGGATGGTTTTTCAGCAATATATGGTTAAAATGCTCTAGGTTTCTGCTACTACTAGCCACAGTAGTGTGATTCTGTAAAGTTTAGTTCCAGGGGACAAAAGGAGCTTCTGATCTTCTGAGCTTTCTTGTGTGTGCATGATGTTGGATGAGCAGAAAGGGCAGACTCCACATCTTGTGCCATAATCCATGTGTCAGGAAGCATTCATAACACAAAGAAGTCTCTGTGTCATGATTTTGGAGCTGGTTCCTGGCACAAAAGAAAATCTGCTATTTGGCTCCACTTACTCCATTTCAAATTGGTTGTTTTTCTTTTGTTATTTATATATCTATGCTCATAAATAAATATGAACTACTGAGTCCATTTGATATTTTTATATTTATATGATTTCAGGGCAGAACACTTTGTTTAGAATAACTAACTAGGATGCAGACATCTGGGAAAAACAATATTCCCTCTCAATAGTCATTAGTTTCCTCCACTACTTTTTCTAGAAAGAGGGTCTCATTAGATCTCCCTAGACCTTCTATGTTAGTATGTGTACTGGCCATGTTTGCTTCTCCACCTGAGATCTTTTGGCATGTGTCAGGGTCTGTCTTTCATGCTAGCTGTGACTTTGGCTTCCAAGTTCCTGTATGATTCCTGCTCTGGAGGTCCAGGTCTCCTCTTCCAGGGCCCTGTGGTTTGCAGTGGATGGGCTGCCTTGCTGTATCCACTGTCCTTGATCTTAGAGCAGCTCTTCATTTTAGCTGCCAATCACTCCCCATTCTGACTCTTTCCCCCAAACTGATGTCACCACAGGAGTCCCAAGTCCTCTGAGTAAGGCTAAGAATAATGTCTGGAAGGGCATTTCCAGGGAGGGAAAATGTCTGTGAGCATGTTGTGTTTGGGCGTGTCTGTGAGGGACTTGCCTGGGGGTGCATCTGGAGATTGCTGTGCTTGTGAGGAAAGAAGTCAGGAATTTCTGTTGGGTTTGCTTCAGGGAGAAGGTGTGTTTAGGAGGTGATCTGTGGGCTTGGCCCAGGGAGGCAGGAAGGTGGGGCTGCAAAAGCTCACAGACCCTGTGCACCAACCCAGCTCTATTCTTGCCTCTCTCAGTTATCTATGGAGCTGAAGGATGTGTTCATGGAATGTCATCTGGCCTGATTATTTGCAGCCCTGGAACTAGTCCCTGGAAACCCCCAGGCCCTAGACAAGGAGTCAAACAAGGATGATGATGAAATTCATTGATGTGGAAGTCACAGTACTGCTGCTGTTATTGTTAGAAGTAGCAGGATGATGGAACATGATCATAGAGGCGAGAACTTGATGCAGGAAAAGTGAGCCAGGAATCCACTTACCCTTTCTAAGGATCTTCCTGCCACCAGGTTGTCTTCTGATTTCTTAGTCTCTCAGACACTCTCTAGACCCTACTTTGAGTGCAAATTTTTTCCAAATATTTCCTGGTGCCCAACTTCTTCCCAGAGCTTTTCAGGGGGCCACCATTGCCTTCTGAGACTTCAGATACTGCTAGAGTCTTGGAAGTTCCTGAGACAGCATAATGATCCTCATAGGTGAGCTAGTTGGTAAAACTGGAAATGTCACAAGGCAAAGAAACTTATAATTTTTGCTTTGTGGCATTTGCTAGTTTCTATTTAAAAATTTAGTTATATAGGTTATTATCAGAATTACAGTGCTTGTTGAAATTATATGTTCCCACTGTTCCTACAGATTTTGGTTAGATGAGTCAGGGTTAGACAATTGTTTGGAAGCTTTCTCTTGTACAGAAATCTGTCATGTTTTGAATAATGAGCCCATGGTATAGAATGAAATGTTTACTGGAATTTTTTTATTTATTTGTTTTGTTTTGTTTTGGGAGAGGGTTTTTCATTGAAACAGTCCTGGCTATTCTGGAATTCACTCTGTAGTCCAGGCTGTCCTTGAACTCACAGAGATGTGCTGGCCTCTACCTTCTGAGTGCTGGGATTAAAGTTATGCACCATCACGGCCTGGCAATTTTATCTTATATATTCAATGTATATTATTTTATATTTGTTTTGAATATTCCATATTTTCAATATATATTATTCATTAAACTGTACAGGGTGATTTTTAGCCGGGCGGTGGTGGTGCATGCCTTTAATCCCAGCACTTGGGAGGCAGAGGCAGGAGGATCTCTGTGAGTTCGAGGCCAGCCTGGTCTACAGAGAGAGTTCCAGGAAACGCGCAATGCTACACAGAGAAAGCCTGTCTCGAAAAACTAAAAAAAAAAAAAAAAAAAACTGTACAGGGTGATTTTTAGGCTAGCTGGAACTTTCTAATGAGATCTTGTCTCAAACAACAAAGTAAAATTATTTTCAACTATTTGTGTGTGTGTGTGTGTGTGTGTGTGTGTGTGTGTGTGTGTACTATATAGGCCAAATTCAAAGAGATCTATCTACCTGGCTCTGCAACCATACTCAGCTCTATTCATTTCTGAGAATGATTTATCAGAGACTAGTGGCAGACACCTAAAATGACTTTAAGATTTATTGTCCTGAACCATGAGACCACTGCAGCAGTTAAGCTGGGACACTTCAGTGCATTTTGTAAAACATTTCCAGGATGAGTCAATACAAATCAGAGTTGGAATTTTATTTTAAGACAGGTTTTCTCTATATATCTCTAGTTGTCCCTGAACTCAGAATGTAGGTAACATTGGCCGCAAACTCCCAGAACTCTGCCTGTCTTTACCATCCAATTACTGGAATAAAATATGTGTACCAATTCTCTGATTATAACTTTATTATTCATGTACTTATGATTATTTGTATGTATGTGCTCATTTATGTGTGGACAGGTGTGCATATATGTCATGGTTTGGGTGTAAGAGTCAGAGAACAATTTTGGATGGTGGTCCTTTCCCTTTAGCATATTTGAGACAGGGTCAGTAATTTGCTATCACATATCAATAGGCTTGCAGGATTTCTCCTGTCTGCCTTTTCTCTTGCCTTAAAAACACTGGATTATAGGCATGCACTCTTGAAACTTTCTTTAATGCAGAAGTAAAGTGATAGTTGCAAGGTGAGCACTTTATGTGTTAAACCATTTTCACAGCCCTCAAGTTTATGAAGCAGAGAATTGTGGAGTGAGTCTTTTGAGACTCACATTCTAACCTTGTCTGGCCTGGAACTCTCTATGTAGTAGATATGCTAGGCCTGGAACTTGAAGATGTCCACCAGCCTCTATCACACGAGATGATACCTGGGTAAAAAGAAATTTTTATTATGGAATTTTGCAGATATTAGTAGAAAGAAATTTGGGAAAGTGTAGCCTTATGAGTGAGAGCCCCACTAAATTGATAGGAAGCCATCTTACAGTTTTGGTGACATTGTAAGATCCATTTCAATGGGTTCTTAGGGAGTCTCTTTGTGTGTGTTTCTCTCTTCTCAGTGTCTTTCTGTCTGTCTGTCTGTCTCTCTCTCCTTTTTTTTGGTAACAAGATCATAGATCAGTTCCTGAGGATGCTTGGATGGGACTCTGTGTTAATGAGGTAAAAGTGTGGATCAGAAGAGTTCTACACTGTGCCTTACTCTACATGAGGTTCATAATTTGATCCTGCAATCTTCAGAAAATTGCTGCTTATATCTGGGAAAGGAGTAAGTCCATGCTCAAAAGGTTTTACATGCTTTGACCTCAAACATGGCTCATTCATATTTGAGATATCACTAAAAAAAGAAAAGTTTTCTGTCTACACAGTAAATTTTATTAATTTTGTGTGATGGTTAATATTGAATTTCAACTTGATAAGATTTAGAATCAGCTAAGGAACACTCCTCCAGGCACACCTGGGAAGGATTATCTAGATCATGTTATTCTCTGGGGTGTGCTTATGAGAGATTGTCTTGTATATAAAGTTCATTGAGAGGAGAGGTCTTTTCTCTCTTCTAGAAGTGATAGCACCATTCCATTCCATGGTCTTGGTACTGGGTTATGTAATAAGAACCAACATTTATCATTCTCTGACTCCAGACTATGGATAGAGTGTGATCAGGTTAATAGTAGAATCAACATACAGTAGATTGAAGGAATAGAGACTACCCTTGTTTGCAATCTGAGTAGAGCCCAGATGTTTGAGCGTTTGCTGAGATTCTTCTGCCTTGGTGTCTTGACTGCCAATCCAAGATTGAAGAGCTCATGGAGAGCTGATGACTATGTCACAGATTTGAAATACTTTCAGAGAGGGCTTGAGAAAAGACTGCTTACAGCAGGAACCTGAATTATGGTAGATTCTAGAACCATAGGATAACCAAGGAGAGGTGCAAGTGTGCAATAGTATCGGCACTTTAGGAGAGCTGTTTGTGCTAAGGATGGAAAAGCCTAAAACAAAGAGCTTGTCTAGTCCATGAGATCTCAGAATACCATTAAGAGTCTCAGAATTTGAACAATGTGATGCAGGATGCTATTCTTCCCTTTGTGAAAACAGTGGACTAGGCTGTTACTCATTTTTTTTTCACAGAATATAACTTTAGGAAACTATAGACTCTTTAAATGTTGGAATTTTTAAAGACTATGGGAAATGCCTAATGTTATGATTAACATGAGACTCTGGGGACCATAAAAGGTAACACTTTCTTTGGTAGGGATGTGCAATAAAATTTTGAGTCAAGTGAATATTTTCCACCAAATTTACTTTGGGTCTGGTTATTTTATCCACTTAATAGAAATGAGACTCCTCCACCACCCAGTTTGCTGCACAAGATGAACAGAACCCAGATTATGAATTGATGGACATCTTCCAGGCCTCCTACTTGAAACACTTTTTTTGTTTGTTTGTTTGTTTTTTTCTGAGACAGGGTTTCTCTGTGTAGCTTTGCGCCTTTCCTGGGACTCACTTGGTAATCCAGGCTGGCCTCGAACTCACAGAGATCCACCTGGCTCTGCCTCCTGAGTGCTGGGATTAAAGGCGTGCGCCACCACCGCTTGGCGAAACAATTTTAATAGTGATCTTTGACATACAAGCTTGAGTATTTTTCTGTGTCACTAATGTATAATTCCTTAAGGCTCTCATCCCCTCAACCATGTACATAAAATCTCCAAAAAACAGACTTAGTAGACTGTCTTCATGTATATCAGCATACTTATTCACACATAGTTTTCTTTTTTTGTTTGTTTGTTTTTTGTTTTTCGAGACAGGGTTTCTCTGTGTAGCTTTGTGCCTTTCCTGGGACTCACTTGGTAGCCCAGGCTGGCCTCAAACTCACAGAGATCTGCCTGGCTCTGCCTCCCAAGTGCTGGGATTAAAGGCGTGCACCACCACCGCCCAGCCACACATAGTTTTCAAGGAAGAAGTTGGAATGGAAGAATTTGAGAAGGGATGGAGTGAAGAGAAGAAAGGAGAAAGTGGTGTAATATCTTTTAAGTAAAATTATAGCAATACATTTTAATTAAAAAGAAGTGCTCAAGAGATGGCTCAGCAATTGGTAGCATTGGGGGTTGTTACAGAATACCTAAGTTCTATTCCTAGAACCCACATGGTGGCTAAGCATTTGCTCTAGCTCCAGTCCCGGTCATCTCCTGCCTTCTTCTGGACTCTTTAGATACTGTGCAGAGAGACATGTAGGCAAAACTCCCACCTAAGTAAAGTTAAAAACAGTAAAGATTAAAGAATGGATTTCTCTTCAGTGGTGCCACAGGCCTGAGACAGACAGCAGCCAGAAATAGTGAAAATGAACTCCTTTGTGTCCATCATGGAAAGAGCTGTGGCTTTCTTCAGAGCCAGCCTCCAGAGGCAAAAGCAGCCTTGTTCTGAGCTGAAAATAGCTCAGCAGAGTCATCCAATTAAGAGAAGTGACCACAATGCTGATAGATGAAATTTTCTTGACGTTTTGTGTATTTGTGTTCCCTATCTTTTGTACTTGTGCGAACTGTCACATTGGTACAGCTATCTTTTAGATCAAAGGTCAAGATTGACAGGTAGTGAAGTCTCCAAAGCAATCTACATTCAGGGTGCCATTTCCTTGACTTTCAGGTAAGACCTTGTACTGCAATATGAACATGCCAGAGGCATGTCTTTCCATCATTTTTATGATTTATATTTGTTCCTGCATTACTTTGAGGTAAAAATATTCCTTGAGTAGTACTGCTGTGTTTTGATGTTTTTCACCTGTCTGCTGTGGAAATTGTTCTAGTTAAAAATACTGTTCATAGCTGCGTTCTTCCTTGCTCCATTTCCCTAAGTATTCAAATTATTGTGAAGACTTCACTTCTTACTATTAAATTGCCAAGAGATTAAATTTCATAAGGAAACTCCTAAAGCAATGGAGCCATCATCCAGCCTTGTGGTGGGAGAAGGACTGATCATCTTGTTTATGATCTGGTTTCTGCTTTTCTCTCTTGGCTTTCTGAAGTCCCTGTGTCAACATTAAAAGTACCTTCAGTTCACCTCTCCTCAGTGTGAAACCACAGAACAAACACCATCTGTTGTATACTAAAATCTATTTAATTGTTAATATTCTGGACACTCCTCCTCCTGGGGAAGAGGGGAATCACTCCACTCTACATTGTGCAATGGACTGGACAAGCTAACCACTTTGTCTCCAGGAGGAAGAAGCAAAAGTGCCTAAGGAGTGCAGGAAGATAAAAGAATCTGTTATTGAAACCAGGGGCAAGTTCTACTGAAATGCAAAACTGTAGATCTGGAAAAGGCCTGGGTGAAGGGTAGAACAATGGGCCAGGAACCACTCTGCTGTGTTCTGTAAGCACATTGTAACTCTAGGGATGTGCTCATCCAGCTTTCTGATGGGAGAAAGACCTATTATCATGTTTGTGGTCTAGTTCCTAATCTGTTTGTGAACTAGTTCTTCTAGTTCACCTCAATGTGAAGTCACAGAATACTCATCTATGTGATATTTTATTTGTGCTCCAAGAAACAAAACACATCTGGCTATCAGAGGACAGAAACATCCTCTATTTAGACATAGAGATCAGACTGTGGTGGCACACATGCCTTTAATCCTATCACTTGGAAGTCAGAGATCCATTTGGATCTCTGTGAGTTCACAGCCACACTGGGAAGAGAGTCAGGTGTGGTGGCACACAGCTTTAATCCCAGCACTTGAGATCTCATGTCTTTGCTTAGGAAGGACACACACCTTTAATCCCAGGAATTGATGGCGGGATGCAGAAAGGTATACAAGGGGTGAGGATCAGGAAATAGAGGCTTTTTAAGCCCTTCAATTGAGACCTTCAGAAGTGAGGCCTCAAAGGCTTTCAGTCTGAGGAAACAGGATCAGCTGAAGAGTTTGTGAGGTGAGGTTGGCTGTGGCTTGTTCTGCTTCTCTGATCTTTCAGTTTTCACCCCAATATCTGGCTCCAGGATTTTATTAATAAGACCATGTAACAATTCATGTTACAAACATCTCCTTTTTTTGTCTTTAAATCTCTTTTTCAGTTGTTAATATTCTGGAAACCCTTCCAGCTGTGTGACAGGGAATCACCCCACACCACACAGTGCAGTGGGCTGTGCACACTAGCTAGCCACATTGTCTCCAGAAGGAAGAAGGGAAAGTGCCTATGGAGTGCAATAAGATATCAGGGTTTGTATTGGAGCCAGGGGCAAGTGCTATTGAAATGCAGAAATTTGCTGATTTAGAAAATGTCTTTGTATTCTGTGGAAGGCAGGCTTAAGAACCATTGTGCTGTGTTTTTTAAGCATAGTGTAACCCTATCCATGGTCCTCTTGTCACTCAGGCCTCACTAGACAATCAGGCCATCTAGGTGACCTGTCAGTCAGAAATGGTGCAGGGTTCTACCAGCAGCCAGCTTCGGTCTTGACTTTGAAGAGGAGAAAGCTCCAGTGGTTTTGTGTGGTCTGCTGTGAGTGCTGCTGCAGGGAGCTGAGCAGAGGGCATAGACAAGCTGGAAACCACAACATTGTGAGTGAGGTGTTGCTTTCCCCAGATGGGGTGGGGCAAATGATGAGGTGCAGGAGACACTGTGGTGGGGCCTCTCCAGATATGGGTGGGAACCTGCAGCCAGAGTCCCTGTCCTGTGAGGTTCCATGTGGTCCTTGAAACTTCCCGTCCCAGGGCAGGCCTCTGAATAACTTTGCTCTGTGGGCTGTATCTGCACACAGAATGGGGAGCAGGGAGATGTTTGTAGAAACACCTTTGTAGTCAACTTCATCATCCTTTTAGTGCTACCATTAAAAGTGTTATGCTTAGTTCACAGGAATCCCCTAAAGACCAACATGGAGACTGAATCCAGTATGTAAAAGCAAAGAGCCTTTATTTTCAAGCTCAGAGGCTTGATCTGTCTGTCCCACACAGCAGTGAGAGCAGAGAGCCCTGAGCTGAGATGGAGTGGGGTTTCCATAATAGCAGTGTTTGGAGTGAGGGGATTTTCAGGGTGCCGGACCCTGATTGGCTGACAATTGTCTAGAGGTATCTATAAAACAAAAATAGGTGTGTGCTAGACTCAGGGACATCTAGCCACCTTATCTAATTTTCGGAGTGTTTGGCATGTTAGGTGCTTCCCCATCTATGGGTGGATCCCTGGGTGGTATAATCTTATGGATTTTTCTGTATCTGGCTGTTGCCTGCTAGTAAGCCAGTCACAGAAGCTGTGTCTGGGCCCTTAGACCTGCCATGGCACTATGCGGTCAAGCTGTTTTTGGGCCCTTCCACAAAAGCAGTTTTTCAAATTGAAGAGGCCTAGTTTCTCCAGTACCTTGTAGAGGTTTAGCACTTTGCATTTACTTTTCACGTTTAAGATCCATGTACACTTACTTTTGTGGAGATTGTAAAAGTCATCTTATGTGTTGGGTAGCACTCCACTACTAAGGTGTGATGTAGAAGGGTAGAATTGATGATATAATAGATTTACTAATTCTTAGGGGAAAGTATGTCTCACAAAATAGAATTTAGTTAAGGGAGGATTGCCTCAAAAAATCCCCCCAAAGATAAGTGTACTGTAGCCAGGCCTGTTAGAGATTAGGACAGTAGAATGCACATTTGTTCACTTGATTGTCCAGATGTTTGGCTCCAAACCATTAAAAAGGAGTCACCCATGGTTTACAACCAGCCACTAGGCCTAACTCTATATCAAAAAATATCTAACAAGCTGCTCATTGAGGCATTACAGGGTCACAACCAACCTTAAGTCCTGCCATACCTTAAAGTTCCAGTGTTTTTCTTGAGGAAAGCATAGTTCTGCCAGATGGGAAATATGACACCAGGTGACAACTATTTGAAAAGTGAAACACTAGTGGGGCTGTGGTGATGCACACCTTTTATCCCATCACTCACTTGTGAGGCAGAGGCAGGGTGATCTCTTTGAGTTTGAGGTCAGTCTGGTCTACAGAGTGAGTTCCAGGACAAGCTCCAAAGCTACACAGTGAAAACCTCTCTTACTAAAAAAGAAGGAAGAAAAGTAAAACACTATTGTGTTACAGAGTTGTCTGATCAAGCAAGGATCTCATTTACACCCTCATGAATGGAGGAGGAAAATTCTTGGGAAGGCAGTTAAAGCCTGGGACCTATGCGTGGTAGATTTACCAAACAGTGCTCCTTCCCTAAAACCAGGAATATGCTTTGGAGAGCTGGTAATGGCCTGGGACTAGAGCCTTTGTCGTGGAACTGCTTCAGAACCTGAATCTGTCCCATTGTATGATAGTTTGAGCTGACTTCATAGAAGTCATCCATTTCCTTCCCTTTCCCCCCTGGATGTAGTTTACATGTTGCTATTCTTCTTAAGAAGCTTAGTTGACATGGCACATAGATTGTGCAAGATCTCCCCACCCCAGCTTTTATCTTTTCTACCTTATACTTCTCCCTCTCTTTCTCATTCCTTGTGACCTTCTCCTCCAAACCCTGTCACTGAAGAAAATCCTGCTGTTTCACTGGGGTATTTAAGAAAGAAGTTTGGAAACATCTTTGCTGTGTAAGTCTCCCATCTGTCTAAGTGGGTAGACTTGCAATCTTCTGTCCCTCTTTATATTGCTCAAAGTGTAATCTGAATCCTGAATCTAAAAGTCACAAGGATGATTACATATGTTGAATGCAAAAATCTTTTCTAGGCTGGATCCTCTGTGTGCCTTAGGTGGAGATGGATGCATGCTATCATTAAAGATATTTTTTCCTTATTAATCTTTTAAGTGTGTGTAGTGATTTCTCCCTGCGAAGGCATATTAATTCTAGGACACCTGCATTTTAATCCTGTTAAAAATGTTTCTGACACAAGCTCTCTTATATTGACACAAGTGGCCTTGGTCCCAGTCTGTTGCTCTCCAGGGCAGTGACATTGCTGTCCTCTTTATCACACCTGCAAAATCTTAAATTGAATGATTGTATTATCTCAGAGTTTCAAACTATCTATCTGAGTCATGCAATTGAATATCTATTGCAGTAAAAGGAAAAGGATTTGCATGCGAAGAATATTTTCTGTCTTTAGACCAAAATAAAGGTAATAGTTTACTTTGTACAATGCTGGGGGAAATAGGGTAGGCAAACAGCTGTTGGATGCACCATTATCCAGCCAGGGCAGAACAGAACTAAGCTTTGTTTCAACTGACTCCCAATGAAATGAGCGAGTGTAGCCCTGAGGGGTGATTGCCTCTGGCATAAGCTCTGTCCTTGAGCACCCAGACAAGCAAATGCAACCCACTGGGGGACTGAGCCAGGTGAAGGTCTGATAAGGCAAAACACCTGTCCTAATGGGAGTTTAGAAATGGTAAAAACCTCCCTTGTTAGATTTTCAGTCTGTACGCAAACCACACAGACCCCGAAAACAGAAACAGACAAAAAGCCCTACCTTCAGGAGAAGGGAAAGCCGCCACTGTAGTGTCGGAAACTGTTTCTGGGGTAGAGGGCATAAACTGAGACCAAACTGGGAACTGTCTAGGAGAAAGACTCTGAAGAAACAGAAAAGGGATATAATCCTCCCCAGAAAAATATGACATGAAAAAACTGTTAGAATTTGAGGCAGATTCGGGAAAAAAAAAAAAAAAAGCCCCTACTTCCAAAGGCAGCTAGCAGAGGTACAGAGCCGCAGATACCTGAAGCTCTGCATCTGGGGAAGGAAGGAACAAGCAAAATGAGATCAGTGGGAAAAAAATCTCTTCGAAAGAGCTATGGAAAAGCTGTTGTACATGATCTTGTTTTTCACTGACTGGCTAAGGCAAACACAAGCCCCGAGGAAACTTGCTATCAGAAATTACCCACTTCAATGTGTACTAACGAGGCAGGTGCGGTTCTGATTTGGGGGCCAGTGTCAAATAAAGGAGAGACACCTGCTAAAGCCAGTTGAGGAGAGAATAGGAATCTCCCAATGTCCCATAATTGAAAATGTAAAATGCCTGTTCAAATCTCCCGTTGCAAAAGCAAAAAACCTTGTTCAAACCCCCCGGGCAAGAATTTGTAAGCAAGTCTGGTAAAAGAGAACCAGTTGACTCTCAGACCCGAAAAGAACTATGGGAAATGACTGATATAAGGAAAATAATATAAAGGACTGATATAAGGGAAATGCATTCTGGGAAAGGTAGTTTTTCCACTAAAGATGGCGACATTGCCCTGAAACACTTTTGTCAGCTCGAAAATACATTCATGGTAAGCTTAAAATACAGCTTTTAAAAGAATAAGGAGGAAAATCGTCTAAGAGTTTAAGTGTCAGTTCCATTGAAAATTGAAATAATATGGAACTAGGTGCTTCACAGTTTGGGGCTCCATTGGGAAAATGCCTTATTTATCCTAATAGCTGTGCAAAGTTTTTATGGTAGTTGGATGACAAAAGCTACCTTTAAGAGCAAACAAGCCACTTTAAAATCCTTAAAGCAAGAGAGAGCAGTTTATACACTGAACGTTGTCTTAGATATGAAGAAACTTATGTAAAATTATAATTATTTACCTCTTGAACAAACAGCTGGAAATGAGTGATTCCTTTGCAAATCTAATTAAGGGGATAAGAAACAGGCATTCAAAAAGAAATGACTGCTTTATAGATGGGAAACAAACTTCAGAAAAATTTGTCTTAAAATGCTTCACCTGAAAGTTCCTTATAAGAAATCAATGCTAAATATTACAGCCACTAATAACATCAGGAGATAAAGCTAATGAAGGAAAATACTAAATACAGTTCGGAGCTGTGCCACTTGTGTCTTTACTCGCTCCTTTAGAAAAATACTTTATATCACCTTATAGCTGTGCAGTATTTGGCAAAGAGCTTTACAGCAGCTAAATATGGTAATTTCACCCTCAGGGTGAAGTGAAGTTTTTCAGTGATAGAAACGTTTGTCTGAATTGAAGCACTTAGGGGAACTACTATGAATTTGGGTGAAGGGACACCTCTAGTTAAAAACTGTCTACCACTGACAGTGCATCTCTGCTGGTTTCGGAATGGCTGAGAGAACTGGCAACTTTGGAGTGTGGTGTCATCCCAAGAATGTTACAGTCCCCTAGCAACAACTATCACAATTCTATAACAACACTCACTAAATCCCAGTGCTTTATAACGAAGCTGACTATAAACTCCAAACTTTAGAAATGATGTACGTACTTCCTGTCTAGTTAAGAGAATCTAATAGAGATAGTGATAATAATTAAGAGTAAGAAGTAAAAATTCTGTCTTGTTAAATCTGTGTTAAGAAATCTTTAAGTGTTTGCAAAGTTAGATGTATGTTAATGGTAGCCCTGTAGAGTTTGCTTAATAGTTATTATGAATGTTGCCCCGGCCTGCGGGGTATCAACGGGGGCGACCCACCTGTGGGAGAGAATGAGAGGGATGGGGGAGACACGAGAGAACGACAGCAAGACAGTATGTTCTGATCAAGCTGCAAATTTTATTCTCCTCAGCAAGGCTTATATAGCATGGGAGGGGGCAGGGAAGGAGGGAAGGGGTGCACGACGTGCAGTACATGCAGGTGAAGGGGGACGTGCAGGTGAAGGGCTACGTGCAAGTCGTGCAAGTCGTGAGGCTGCTAGGTGGTAAGGTCACTGGTCTGGGCCCATTGTTCTGTTGCTATGCTACCTGACCTGCCTGACCTGTTCCTTATCTTTGGGGGCATCCGGTTTAGGGTAGGGGCTTGTTCTCTGGCTTAGCTAGTACTTTTCCATGGTCCTTGTTTGGTCTCTGACATCTCCCCCTTTTATATGTATAGCAAAACAAAGAAAGGAGGCCCAAATGTTTTTGCCATGACGGGAGAGGGGTGACAGAGGCTCTATCCCTGATAAGTTCCATTATTGGCTGTCGGTCCATGCAGGCATCCCCACATGCCCCGAAGGAGGCTGGAACAATGCAGTTTTTACAGGGGGCGGATTTGAATTCGGGAGGAAAGGGTATAGGGTCTGCATAACCGCCATGCAATAGAGCATGTCATCCAAGGCACCCAGGATGGTGGAGCACTTTAGTCTCCCTGCCTTCTGCAGTCCCAGCTGCACCCTCAATCCCCTATGCAGTGGGCTCCAGCTCCCAGGCACAGGTGCATCCTCCCCTGAGCAGAGGAGCCTGTGCTGATATGGAGTCTTTATCTGGTTCATCGAGACCACAATCATGGAGATCGAGACGAAGGTAATGAACCTGAATTTGTTTTGCCTGAGGTTCGGCCAGCTGACCGCGCACAAATCGAGTTAGTCGAGACAAGGCCCAAGGGCCGAATGTCAAGACAAGAATGAGGCCAACCAAGGGTCCCAGAAGGGACAGCAGGATGGTGGTTAGGTGGTTAGCCAGGGAGATGCAGAGAACCAATTTTGGAACCAGCCTAGCTCTTGATCTCTTTCTTTTCTGTGCTTCTCTAAGCCTTCCCGGACCTTGGCCATGCTATCCCTTGCTACTCCTGTGTGATCAGTATAAAAGCAGCACTCTTCCTTAAGAGGGGCACAGAGACCTCCTTGCTGTAAAAAGTGGAAGTTGAGCCCTCGGCGGTTTTGGAGGACCACCTCTGAAAGGGAAGTGAGGGAGGATTCAAGGGCGGAAATGCCTCGCTCAAGCTGCGCTATATCTTCATCTATGGAAATTCTAAGCTCTGAATAATGTTGATTAGATAAAACCAGGGAAGCTATGCCAGTACCGGACCCTGAAGCCCTGACCCCCAGGAGGACAGCCAGAGTGACTCCAGTCACAGGTTGGGGCATCCTACACTTTTCTCCTTCCAATAAATTTTGCAATTGTGGGCAGTCTGACCCCACCCCCAGAGAAGAAAAAGAAAATTTGTAAGTGGGAGATATAAACTGTAGTCAGGTTGTATTCCTCTCAGTCCTTCTTGGCTTGTGGGCATTGGCAAATGTTGATCGCGCGCCATCACCGCCGGCGTGATCTCCTGAAGCTTATGAGAACCTTCTTAATAGACAAAATCTTAGACATGTTAGCAATATAACAGTGGTGAACTTTATCAGAGCAAAATTATGAGTCCTTGGAGCCTCAACGAAACTTCAGAATAGCCAGAGAATGAAATCTGAAATGTGTCATTTATATATCTCTCAAGTCTCATATATATTTTGACAAAAATTAATAAAATACATTTAGAACAGAATCATTAGTTCTAATCATATATCTATAAGTTTTGATGAACAGTTCATCAAAAGGATCTGGAATTGTATCAATTTATTCATATTCAAGGCTCAATATTTAAGAATCTAGAGGTAAAAAACAGCCTGTATTTAGACTGGCAGCTTTAGAGTGCCTTTGTCCTGCAGCTGCAAATATATGGTGTGACCAGGCAATCCAGGATTCATAAAGGCGGGTCAATGTCCTATAAAGACATGTATCCTCCTCCTGACATTATGAAAACATCAGGACCTTTTTAAATATCAGTGAGGAGATCATAGAGGCTTAGGTGTAACTTTGTGACTTGGCCTGGTGGTGATGAGGAATACCTGTAGTGGAGGATATGAAAAATTAAGCACCAATTCTTAAGAGCTCTTGAAGTATATGTAAGGCTGTTGTCTATATATGAGCTCAAGGCATTCCTAAAATTAAAAAGCAGTGAAATAAATGGTGTATTATTTTTTATTTCATAACCATAAATCATAAGGACATAAGCCTCATGGGTGAGCTTCCATAGGGAGAGAATTTATAATTGTTGGAAAGACATATGAAAAGGTGTCAGTATATCCTGTAGAGCTATTTGTCATTCTATAGACTCACAAGTTTAATAGTTTAATATAAATATAATATCATCTGTACAATAAATGTATTGTAAGATATGTATATACATATACATGTATGCATACATATAGGTTGGAGGACTGTGAGGAATCCATAATTGACAGTTAGTTTTGATAGTTAATCTGTATATATAATGAGGAACTTTGCTCAATGAATGAGTCCTGGATAAACAGAACTCACATTTCCTGCTCTGTATGTCAGCTTTGGTCTCCATCATGGCAGGGTGAGTAGGCAAGCTAAAAGTGAAATGCTGACAATCTTTAGGTTGAGGAGGTATGGTCAAGAAGCAATCTTGTATATCTATGACTATTTTTTTTATTTTGGGGGATGGCCTTGGGAGATGGCAAGCCAGGCTGTGAGACTTTTTTTGGCTTTAGTTTTATTTAATTTTTTAAGGACCTGTAACAGTCTATAAGCCTGATTTTCCTAAATAAAAAGATATTGGGGTGATTTAAGGGCTGGTGGGGGACTTTATATGCCCAATATTTAAGTTTTTCCTCCACCAGACAGGTAGAAATTATAATTTTCTCAGCATTTAAAAGCCATTGTTTGATCCAGATAGGAGCATTAGATTTTCCTGACCTTCTGGCTACATTATTAGCTTGACCTAGGCCTGTAAGAGACGAAGAAGTAATAGTCATCTTAAGTACTTGGCCAATCTTTTTCTGAAATATAAGAAACATCCATGCTTATGTCTAGCAAGCCAATTATCTTTTTTCCCTGTATTTTAAGTGTTTAGTTGGTTTGGAATATTTAATTTCCTGAACCCAGAAGGCCATATCACTAGAATCCACACCAGCAGCTCCCTTAGGTGCTGCCCTGTATGAATCTGAATTGTACAGTGATCTTAATCTCTCCAGTAAAGTCAGAATCACACATCCCTGGGGCAACCTTATACAGCTGAGGAGCTACGGCCTATAATTAGCCCCAGTGTCCCCTCTGAGGAGGTCCATAGACTTTTGTATTAAGGTATACATAAGTTTATTTTTAAAGCCTATATATCTATCTCAGACCTCAATAAAAACCTTATCCATAGATCTAACTTAGGCATACATCCTCAATATCTTTAGGTTACTTATTGAGATTTATGTATCATTTATAACATATCTAGGTGTTTATATGTTAAATTTCTCTATCCCAATGACTTGCATTACACATATAATAAACTATTTCTTAATGTTCTTAAACATTCTTTATATCTAATCTTTTATATCCTATAAAAACTTTACATCTGAAAGCATTTTTGTATTTAATTTATCAGGAGATATAGGTGATTGATTACTGAGAGCAGCCAATGTGGTGAATTCCTTTAAACAAGGGAACAGTCAAAGTTTATTTTGAAACCTGTTTGGCAAGCTACCTTTTCTATGAATTTGGATAGCAAGGCAAATTATCTTTTAGGCCTGGTAAATGGAAATATAATCTAAATGATCTCAAAGCATAGTTTGGACAAAATCCTGGCAATAAGGGGTATGGCAGTTTTGTCCAAAGCTTAAACATTTTAAATGCTAGGGGGCTAAGTAATGAATTGATTATATGAAACTTAGCACACTCAGCATGTATATAAATACGATTTTGCATACATTAGAAGATTTGATCATTTATGATGATTAACCCTTAATTTGTATCCTAATAATTATCTCTAATAGCTTATAGCTTAAGTACAACTTATCCTTAACAGTTTACAGTTTAGGTCAGCCAATCAATCAACAAGTTTTATTTCTTAATTATCTTTAATTAAAGTAAACTTATTCTTAACAATTTATAAGTTAGTTGTCTTTATAAACTTAGAACTTAGGTTTTATACCTGTCAGGTTTAGCCTTAAAAATATTAAGTTTGTACTGAAGTTATTTTAATACAGAAACAGGAACTCTTATTTAAAATATAGTATATAAGGAGAGTAACAATTTTAATAAATCCTTTAAGGAGTATCATGAAATGAGATAAGCACAGTAAATAGTAAAACAAAGGAGAATTTTTTTTTTGGTAGCAGCTGCACCCAGTCTGTATCAAGCCAGATAGCCACCGGAAATGGCAAGGTGAGGAGAAGGGTGGAGATGACTCACAGGCAGAAGTGAGCTGAGATGCAGATAGCAGATAGTTAGGTTCAGAGAGAAGAAGGCAGATGTTTAGGATTCCAACCCCCAAACGTCTTCAGGGGTCTGATGAATCCATACAGGTCATAGCAGGGCGTCCCCTAAGCAGCACCTGTTTTTTTGAAATGGGTTAATCGAAGTTCTTGTACTTGGCCAAGATTTTTGTAAATTACCAAGAACTTAAAAGTCAACCCAGAAAGAGGAAAGAGAGAGAAATAAGACATTTTTTTAGGAGAGCTGGGAGTTGCCATTAGTTTTTAAACCGGCTCTGGCTGTGGCGCTTGCATTGTTATTTAAATGATGGCTGCTGGAGTGAGCTCCTAGTTAGCAATTTAGAAGTTTAGGCTCAAGTTGGTCCTTAGATCCATTTAGTTTGAGCACAAAAAAATAACCTGTTTGTAGGCTGCTACAGAGAACATAGTGAACTTCATTAACTCTAGTTTACACTCTCAGGAGGTCTGGTAGTGTGATAATATTGTGTTACCTCCTTGTAAGACCCTGAATGAAGTAACTGCAGGTTTTTCTCTAAAAGGGAGGGGTTAGAATCTCTGCCGCTTATCATAGTCGGACGGTAAATGAATTTTACAAGGTTGGCACCTTTTAGGGGTCTCTAAAATCTTTTTTTTTTTTAAATAAACCTTTAGGATATCATTAACATCAACCATCTCTTCTTGGGGGAACCAGGAACAACAGTCCTCTAAGTGACTAAAGAATTTGTTGAGGTCTTTTTTTACGAACCCTTATCCCTCGTGTCTTGAGGGCCTCTTTAAAGCCCTTAAGGAAAAAGGTAATGGGAAGAACTTCCCCATCCCATGGTTAAGCCTAAGTTTAGACTAACCTCGTCCTTCCCGCTCTCCTCCAGATCGTCAAGAAGGGGCGTCGAGTCGGGCGGTCTCAACGGACGATCACCAAAAATCTCCACCAGACGTCTGGGCTTTCCTGGAGAAGGACATTCAACTCCCAAGGAGGTGAGGGTCAAGCCACCACGTTGGGCGCCAGTTGCCCCAGCCAGCGGGGTGTCAACGGGGGCAACCCACCTGTGGGAGAGAATGAGAGGGATGGGGGAGACACGAGAGAACGACAGCAAGACAGTATGTTCTGATCAAGCTGCAAATTTTATTCTCCTCAGCAAGGCTTATATAGCATGGGAGGGGGAGGGAAGGAGGGAAGGGGTGCACGACGTGCAGTACATGCAGGTGAAGGGGGACGTGCAGGTGAAGGGCTACGTGCAAGTCGTGCAAGTCATGAGGCTGCTAGGTGGTAAGGTCACTGGTCTGGGCCCATTGTTCTGTTGCTATGCTACCTGACCTGCCTGACCTGTTCCTTATCTTTGGGGGCATCCGGTTTAGGGTAGGGGCTTGTTCTCTGGCCTAGCTAGTACTTTTCCATGGTCCTTGTTTGGTCTCTGACAGAATGTAAGTGTGAAAATAGAGCTGTAAGTAAATAAGTATAAGTAATATAAATGTAATAGATACATAAAAGAACAAGCTTGTAAGAAGTAAAGATGCTAGTTGTAAATGCAAGTTTAAGTAAAAAGATAGAATGAATATAAGATGAAAGAAATAAGAAGATAGAATGAATATAAGATGAATATAAGTGAATAAGAAATATATGCTAATGTAGTTCTACAGTTTAAGCATAGATAAGTAGATGTTAATGTTATATGTGATAGAGTTCCTTTAAGAATATAAGCTTGCAAGAAGTATCTAAGGTAGTCTTAAGACATGTAGTAATAAGCTTGTAAGAAGTAAAGATGTTAGTTGTAAGTGAAAGTTTAAATAAGATAAGAAGTATATAAGAAGTAATAAGAAATATATTTGCTAAAGTAGTTCTATAGTTTCAAAAGGTGTAAATGTTGATTGTGAATCTAAGCTTAATGTATGTGGTGAAAGAGCCTGAGATACAGAGTTAGTGTCCTAGGAGATTGCAAAGCAGGCAGTCTGAGCGGTTTTCAAAATCTCCAAAAGCTGCTAAGAAACTAAGAATGGTGGATGCCAGAACCAGTAAAACAAGGCATCCGCAGCTGAGATCTGTGGAAAATCAATGCAACACAGAAAAACCTGAGCTAACAGCGATTGAAGCCAGGCACGGTGGGTTGATTGATAGGAAGATCCTCCACCACCATAAGAGGTCTTAATCCATACAGCCCTATGAAGGGCATGGTGAAGTGGAAAGATATTCTCACGGGTAGCTGGCATGGCCCCGATCCCGTGCTGACATGGGCGGGAGGTTCTGTTTGTGTTTTCCCACAGGATCGGCTAGACCCTATCTGGGTACCTGAACGACTGGTGCGACAGGCCCCTCAGACGGAGAGACGTGATGACACCCCGGAAGCTGATGTGCCTGATCCTGATAGCCCTGATTCTGACAAGCGTGCCAGCGGGAGCAGCTGACTACTCTGGGCTCTTATAAAAGCCTGGCCATACCCTTTGCCCATAACATCAATTCTATCACCTTTTTAAAGAAGTGGGCGGGATTAGGTGCCCTGGCAGGCCTACTGGTACTTGTCTCCCTGATGTGCCTGTGGTGCATTGTTCGTTTAAGGGTTTCTCAGCAATGCAATGCAGCCATGATTATCCAAGCCTTTACAGTCATAGAGGCTGGACAGTCTCCCCAGGCCTGGCTGGCCGCATGATCGCGCAGGATGCGAGGCTAGTGCACTGCACTTGGGTCTAGCTGTATTGCAAAACCCAAGAAGAGCAAGTCTAATTGCATGTGGGTTGATGCCCTAATTCCCACCTCTGCAAAAAAGGGTATCGGACGGGTCAAGTGTTCCCTGGGTGGATGACACCTGGACTAACACCAGTACAATGTCCAAGTTGTGTTTTGGCAGAGATTAGACCTCTGCTCTTGCCTGCTGCTTAAAACAATAAAGGGGGAGCTGTAGAGAGCCGTGCACGGCCGTGCCTCAAAGATGGCGCGGCGTCTGGTTTCTGCCTTCCCGATGGCAGATGCTCCTTATTTGGCTAAGGCTAGGATCTGGCTTGCTTCTGCACACCTGGACCTAATCTGGCTTGCTTGTATATGTCTGACCCTAGTGGCATTGTCCACGAGGCACCATGGGGTTGATTGCCAATGACTATAAAGGGCATGGGCTGGCTTTCCCGTGAGGGTGATTGTGAGAGTGACTGTGGGAGTGACTGTGAGTGAGAATGAGAGAGAGAATGGGAGAGTGAGAGTGAGAGAGAAGAAGAAAATGACTTTCCCCGGGGTCAGAAGATTGTTCAAGGTTCCTGAATAAACTGCTTAGAGAAGAGCCTGGCGTCGCATCGTCCTTGCTGGTTGAGGCGGACGCGACACCTAACCTTAAATTTAATGACTAACTGTAATCACAAACTCCCTCTACCCAAATCCTAAAATCTCGTAACCCTAACCCTAACCAGAACCCACTGACCATAACCTGTGACTCTAACACTAACCCTAATGCATACCCCTAAACAAATCCCATAATCCTAAGCCCTTGACCCTATCCCTAAAAACTCATAACCCTTAACCCTGACCCTAACCCCTTACACTAAACACTGACCCTAACACTAACCCTGACCATTAACCCTAACCATAGCCCTAACCCCCTAACCCTAACAATAACCCTAAACCTAAAATCCTGACCCTGACCCCCATCATCACACTACTGAGGATAACAAACATTCAGAAGATCAGGTCACCTTCTGAGGCCCTACACCTGCTGAGAGCCCTGGACACCTCTTGAAGAAACGGGAAAACTCCTGAGGATATAGGACACCTGGGAAATGGAGTCCAAAATGTCATGGTGCTGTGGAGATAGGCATCCTGGGAAATGAATTCCATCATAGTGATGGTATAGAGAAAGGCATCCTGGAAAATGAGGTCCATAATGTAGTAATGTTGTAGAGAAAGGCATCCGGGGAAATGAAGTCCAAATGCAGTGATGGTGTAGAGAAAGTCATCCTAGGGAATGAAATCCAAATGTAGTGATGGTAAAGAGAAAGTCATCTTGAGAAAGGAAGTCCTACATGTACTGATGCTGTAGAGAAAGATATCCTGGGAAACGAAGTCCAAAGCATTCTGATGCTCAAAAGAGGAACAAAGAAGTTTCCTACTAACTCAAGAACCAAGATGGGAAATGTAGTTTCTAGTACAATGTCGATGTAGAGAGAAAGGCATCCTGGGAAACGAAGTTCAACATGAAATTGCACTATTGAGAAAGGCATCCTGGGAATTGAAGTCAATAAAGTACTGATGGTATACATAAAGACACACTAGGAAATGGAGTCCAATATGTAGTGATGCTGTAGCGATATGCGTCCTAGAAAAAAAAGTCCAAATGTACTGATGCTGTAGAGAAAGGCATCCTGGGAAATGAAGTCCAAAATTTAGTGATGCTCTAGAGAAAGGAATCCTGGGAAATGAAATCACACATGTAGTGATGTTTTAGAGAAAGGCATTCGGGAAATGAATTCCAGAATGTACTGATGCTATAGAGAATGGCAAACAGGAAAATGAAGTCCAAATGTAATGATGCTCTAGAGAAAGGCATCTTGGGAAATGAGGTCCATATGTAATGACCCTATAAAAAAAGGCAACCTGGGACATGAAGTCCAAAGTGTAATCATGCTATCGAGGAAAGCGTCCTCAGAAATGAAGTCCAGTATGTACTGATGCTATTCTTTTGCCATGATGTGTATGTAGCAGTGAGAGGACAACTTATGTGTCTGGTATGTATTCATCCTAAGTGAGTTCCAGAGTTGAAAGCCAGGGAATCACTTGGTTGCCAATTACCTCAATGGCACCTATTTGTGATTTGAAATTATTTATGTATGTGCTGGCATGTGAGTGTCCATATGCCACACCAGAAGTGTAGAAATAAGAGAAAGATTTGTAGGAGTGATATGGGCTCCTAGAGTATGAACTCAGGACACCAGGCTTAGCAGCAACCTCCTTTACTCACAGAAACTACTCTCTGACATTGATTTGTTGTTTGGAGAAAGTGTTATGAAAAAATGTTTGGTTCTTAGAATAAACTAACTCATTACACATGCAAGAAAAAGAAAAAAAGAGATATCAGTATATCATTTTTATTTACAAATAGTATTTATTAGTCAATATTTCCTTTTTTCCATTATTTTTAAAAGAAAATGTTTTCAATCAGAAAAAAACAATAATTTCCTTTTTTAATGTTTCAGCTAATCTTATTTCAGCATCAATGAGACAGCTCTATTAGAAATGTCTGTGTTGCACAAGGTTGTGACCTCATCTTGATAACCATATGAAGACAGACAAAAGTAGACCACACAAAGTTGTCTTCTATTCTTCACATTTCTGTCATGGCCTAAAAACCCATAGTGACATTACACACACACACACACACACCAGATTTTTTTAAGTAAATGTCACTGCTATTACATTATCTGGTACCTCTATAATACCCCTTAAAAAGCAATACTTCAAGATATTATGACAAATGGATAACTGTTGAGGATATGAAGATGCACAGAACTTCAAATAATACATACATATACATAGTATATCAAGTTCTATTATAAAATATTCAGTTGATTACTGATAAACTTAAATTATTAAATGTCTTCTGGATAGATGAAAATGTTTCTTTTGATATACATATAAGTATTTAATGTTTTTATACTCTCTATTAAGTATTCTAACATTAACATTGTTAAAATATTTTGAGAAAATTACTGCCCGGTCCCGCGGGCCAGGTTATTTGATGAGACCCGAGGAGGCACCTCCTGAAAGATCAATGGGGGCGAGAGAGAAAGGAGACCAGGCGCGTAAAGGAAGACAGAGTCAGTCTGAGTTGCGTCGAGGTCTCCGTTTATTGACTGGGTATTGAGGCTTATAAACAGGGCTTCAGGCAGGGAGGGGGAGCAGGGGGAGCAGGGAGATAAGAATGGAAGATTCTTAAGGGAGGGTGAGGTCGCTTTGGTCCCAGGCCCCTGCAGCCGACTAACAGGCTCCAGAAAGTTTATCTAATCGTATATCCTGCAGTTAGGCCAGGAACAACCTGTCAAGGCTTGATGAAGCAGGGAAGGTCACACAAAGTTCGGGACACAGCTGTCCGGAGTCGGTCCCCAACAGTTCCCCCTCTTTTCTCAAAAATGGACCAAGTCCATGTGATCGGGGTGGCTAAGGTCCGAGAGAGTCCCTGTCTTAGGTTACACAGGGGGCTTCCCACGCTCGGCAGCATGCCGTGTTGAGCTGGTCTCAGGCGACCTCTGTATGCTGTTGTCTCTGGCGTGGGCCCTGTACTATTCCCGTCATTGAGTACCCTCTAGCAGGACCGTGGGGACGTTAGGGCCTTAGGACACTGAGTCTGAGTCCTTGATGGGGCTCCTGGCTGGCCGCCTCGGAATCTATTCTGTGATAATGAATCGAGACGTGTCATGGTAAGGCCGAATCAATCTGATTTTTGATAAACTGAGTCAACCGCTGAAAGGCCCAGGGACCAAAGGTCAAACCACCCGTGCTGATTTTTAAACTCCCTTTTTCTTAGAGCCAGCCTTTCCCTTAATTTTTCCATCGATTCCCTGACAATACCATTATGGTCGGCATAAAAGCAGCATTCTCCCTTCAAGGCTGCACTTAATCCCCCCTCCTTTAAAAATAGTAAATCCAGACCTCTTATGTTTTGTAACACAACCTCAGAGAGTGAGGTTAAAGATTTCTTCAGAGCAGAAATGGATCTTTCTGTGGCCTCTAGGTCAGTAGTCATAGCCATTTGTGACTGCATAAGGTGGTTGCTCTGCACGAGGGCAGTAGTTCCTGTACCAATTCCTGCAGTGATATCCCCAATACCTAACAAGAGGGCAATAGTCATAGACACAGGTTCTCGAGTGTATCTCCCTCTCTGCTCAAAGAATTCCATATCGGAGACTAATTGGACGAGAACATAAGAGTTTTCCCATTATCAATGGCAAAGCGAGCTTCCCCTTATTTAGTTTTTGCCATCTGCAAGTGTGTCATGGGTTCAGAGGTGGATATTGGAATTCTAGCATCCTCAGTTTAGTGGTACCCAGACATGAATCATCATTTAGTTAAGACATCAGTGATATAAGAGCCAACAGTAATTAGCAGAAGCACAGGGCCAAAAGTCTTATGATGGCTGACAGAGTTCCTTATCCTCAAGGAACTTGGAACTTTATCTCAGGTTCCCTATGACAAGAAATTCCCTTTTGATCTAATATTCCAGGGTGGGAGGGAAACAGGGACGATGTTTTCTCTTCTATAATTACTTCCTGCTGACATTGGGATGTTGTTATCAAGGTCCTGGAAAGCCAGAATGTTAGTCAAAGACAAGAGGGAACGTTTTATTGACCAGCTGAAGAGATGGTATGCGTATCGGCTGAATTGGTCCATATCAGCTTTCAGCAAGTTCAGGGCTCATAGTCATTTGCAGTAGGTTGTCACCAGCAAATGATGCTTGGATGTATCTGTCAGCCAAGTGGAAACCTGTTGAGATAGGTATAAACTAGGAACAGGAGTTAAAACTTACAAACTTATTTGGAACTTTTAGACCCATAGTCTTAGTAATTGTAGTATTATCAATTTGCCCTGAAATCCATATTGAACTGAAATTTCTTTGGCCCAATGAAAAGCATCTGTAAGTCTATATTTAGAATCTGTTTATCTTTTTAAAGAGACTTGTAGCTAGAGTTTTCCTGCCTGGCCCACAGTCAGAACCAATCTCTCTCATCTGCCAGACCCACAGCCGCTCAGACCCGACCAAGTAAACATAGAGACTTATATTGCTTGCAAACTGTATGGCCGTGGCAGGCTTCTTGCTAACTGTTCTTATAGCTTAAATTAATCCATTTTTATAAATCTATACCTTGCCATGTGGCTCGTGGCTTATCGGCATCTTTACATGCTGTTTGTCATCGTGGCGGCTGGCAGTGTCTCTCAGCCTTCCATTTCCCAGCTTTTATTCTCCTCCTTATTAGCTTTATTTTTTTTATTCTCTTTAATTAATTAATCCATTGATCAAACAATTACTAAACTGACAAAAGTATAGCTAGCCCAGTCATCAATGTTATCAAAGATCTGAGAAGGATAGACTCTACCTGAGTGCAGACTTTTAAGTCTATTTAAAAACAACAGAGACTATCCATTACCCAGACTGCCATCATCCCAGGCTCCTATAGTCTTCATAGTGTTGGCAGGACAGGTGTCAGGACAGCATCAGTCTTGGCTGCTGGGCCCATAATGTGAAATTCTCCCTGTGGAGGAGAAAGACTGATCTTATTTTGTCAGTGTCTCATTTGTCCATTCTTCTATGCCACATCCCTGGCAGCAGGTGTTGAGTCAGAGCGTCTTGCCCAGTGGTCGATGTCATCTGCAATTCAGGTGGCATCTTCTTGTCATTGTTCCATATCTTCTTTGGAGACCTTGGGAGTCATTTCTAGGAGCTGGGGAGCTCGGAGTCTCTGTTTGCTATAGTAAGCTTTTTATCAAATAATGTAAATGCCATATTCATCAGATCTTTGACAGGTTTGAGGACCATTATCTATTAAATGTATCTGAGACAAACAAATCTAGGCCTAATCTTGAAAATATCTCTAAGTTTGGTAACAATAACCAGGCCAATTTGTTCTCCTATAGATATATTAGTCAAATATACCTCTTAGTTTTTTTTATTATTTAAATAGAACAGTTTATGCTTTAAACTAGTATCTGAATAGCCAGATGACTAGTATTAACTTGTATTCCTTAACACAAAGGACATGCAAACTCAGACATTCAAAACCAAACATACATGTGGCCACATTTTTCATTCATACCTGTAGAGTAGACAGACATTTTTACAACTATGACCCTTTGGATTCTCAATGTAACAGCAGAATAGCAAGACAAAGAAATCTGAAACATGTTTCATTTTTTTTTATATATATCTCAAGTCATTTTTTTTAAATCATTATTTAAGCCTTTTTTATCCTCAGACCTTTATATCTTGCTTTTACGTATTCTAATAACTGTGGGGCGTTTACCCAACCACCCCCACAGTTCCCCAGAGTTTTCTTGAGTGTGAGCAGCAGGAAATATTACATAGAAGGATTTATTGTGGAGAATCTCGCGGAGATAAACAGATAGAAAACAAAGGATAGCCTCGAGAGGGCCTGGAACCTATTCCAACGGGCCCAACTGTCTCTGCCCCAGGGTTTTTATAGAGAAGTCAAGGGGTGGAGCAAAAGACCTCCTCCCCCAGCACAGCCAAGTGCAGACCATCCCAGACACCTGCACTTAGGCCCGTGGTCTAATCATCCTCTATGCGGACCTGCTGGGTAAAGCCACGAGGAACCCGACAACGGGCTCCCACAGGTCCCCCTTTCTTAATATATATAAAAAAAAATAACTATTAATGGCTTACAGCAATCTCCATAGCTGTTACACCTCCCAGTATGGGAGTAGATGATGATAAAGATGGCATTTCTCTTTTGAATTAGGTCTAAGGTGACTACAGCAGTCTTAGCTGCCTCAAGCCCTTTCTAAACCAAAAACTCTTAAGGTGACTACAAAGAATCCCTTAGCTTCATCATTACCATTAACAGGTTAACATAAATATTGCTATACATAGTCACAATTCTCTCAATCTTACAACTCAAAGCAAACTCTTAACAGAACCATTTGAATTAGCATATATGGTGCTAAATATAGTTAACAATTTTCTCCGTCTTACAACTTTAACTCAATCATTTGAATTTTCTTGCTAACAGAACTTAGGAAAAACTTCAATGTATTCACATCAAACTTAAATATTTCCTTAACTCCACAAAACCAGGGTACATTAATATCAATAGGTTTCTGCAAACATAATTCAATCTCATAACTCCTCCTTTTCTTTATAATTTTTTAAACAAAATCTCAAACCTAGTTAGAGGAACCCAAACTTTTCCATTTAAACAGTTCCATTTGTAACAAAACCAGTCCCAGAAAACAGTTTCTGGGTCATTACTGTAAGTAAACTCAAAATTGTCCCATTGCAATGAAATCGATTGTTCAGTTCATTAAGTCCTAAATTCAAATGATAAATTCTGGTACTAGCCTTCCAAATATGAAGATATCCAGAACCAAAATCTTTCTGTAGTTTTATCTCATTTTAAGTTCAAAAAGTTCAAACAAGAAATAAATTCTGGTATTAGGCTTTCACTTCAAAATATGAAGAGATTTTTTTTTTTTAACCAAAACTTTTTGCAGTTAACAATTTTTGTTCAAACAAGCGTCTCTGAACTTATTCTTAAGCCAGAGACCTTTTTAGGTACAGTAGTATTCTAAACCGCACCATTTTTGATGTTAGCTCAGGTTTTTCTGTGTTGTGTCGATTTTCCACGGATCTCAGCTGCGGATGCCTTGTGCTGGTTCTGGCGTCCGCCATTCTTAGCTTCTTAGCGGCTTTTGGAGCTTTTGAAAACTACTTTGACTGACTACTTTGCAGTCTACTAGGACACTTCCTTCTGTGTCTCAGGTTCTTTCAACCATATATATTAAGAATAGATTCACATTTAACATTTACATTTTACAAACTCACATATAACATTTTTTTTTGCCTTGCAAAGCATTTAGACTCACATTCAACATTTTACAAACTCATATATAACATATTAACATCTACTTATTTATATTCCTTAAGGAAACTATAGAACTACTTTAGCAAATATATTTCTTATTACTTTTTATATACTTATCATATTTTTTATGTTCATTCCATCTTATTTCTTGTTTAAACTTACATTTACAACTAGCATCTTTACTTCTTACAAGCTTATTACTACATGTCTTAGGACTACCTTAGATTCTTCTTGCAAGCTTACATTCTTAAAGGAACTCTATAAATCTATTTTACAAACTTATACAGGGCTACCATTAGCATATATTTAACTTAGCAAACACCTAAAGATTTCTTAACACAGATCTAACAAGAGAATTTTTACAAACTTACATATCTTATATCCTATATAAACTTTATTTAAATCTTATAATTTATTTAAACTTTAAAGTTAAACTTTAAAGTTCTATATTTTTATATCTCAAACTATTTATTTAGACCCAAAATATCATATATTTAAATCCTCATGACACGCTTAAGCCTTTAAATTTTTATATCTTAAACTGCTTTCTCAAACCAAAAAAATCATTTATTTAAACTTTTATCCTCATATCTCAAACCTTCGTATTTTTATAAAAATATTATATTTTATCTTAACCAACAATAATTTGAAACCAATTCTCTTAAATGATGGCAAGTATTTGTAACCCACTGAACTCAAATGACCAAAACCCATTGCTATGCCCAGTTCGACCCCAAAGAAGGGGAGACTTAGGTACAGAATGCAAAAAGCAAGGTTTATTCAGATGAAGTCAAAGTTTACAAGCTGCGGCAGGGGGCTCGTTCCAAATCTCTCACGCACAGCAGGGAGATTGGAAGGAGCGCGCCCTTTCTTTGTGAGGCTAGTTCTTAAAGGCACAGACCACATAATTCATCTCTCACAGCTTCCCTTCTATCTGGTTCACATCAGTAATTTTTCATGTTATCTTTATTTCTTGTTTGTTAAACAACCGTGTCTAGGAGTTTTACGAGCTGTCTCTGGGGTTCGAGAAGTTTGGGATGTTTTATGACCACTTAGCCTCTGCCAGATGGACTCTGTGTTTTTCTAAGTTTCTGTAGCTGATAAAGCCACCTGGGAAAAAGGGGTCCAACTTCTTATCTACACTTAGGAATCCTGGTTTAGGCTCCTCTTTGTCTGTAGGGGATAGAGGAAGGGGGGTTATTGAGGTTTCACACCATGTAAATTTTTATATTTCCTGTGGAAACAAAAGCATAATTTTCCCAGTATCTTGAACTGGTAATTTAACATTTCTTTTTAAGCAATATCAGGACAGAGAAGGGTTAACAAGAGAAGCTGCTGGCCGGCAGAAGAGACCTTGAAGTTATCACAGTAAAGGAAGGGAGGGTCAGATTCTCTCTTTAGTGTTCACACAGTTTTTGTCAACTGCAGGCAGTCCCCATTGCCCTGTCCAGAGCTCCTGTCTTTGCCCGCCTGTACCGAGAGCACGCACCCCCACCCTCCTGAGAGCAGCCAGCTGGCTGCAGTCCTGATAGCAAGAGAGCTACGGAGGGAGGGAGGTGGCCTTTGCTATGCCTCTCTCTCCTCCTCTTCCTCTAGGAAAATAAGGGAGGTTAGTAGACAGAAACAAATAACATTTACACAGACAATCCAAGAACTGGAACATCAGCACTGAGATGATGGCCTCATTCACAGCCAGCAAGCCCCTCCTGCAGTATGCAAGCCCCACCTGGCAGGAGCTACCTGTTTATCTCAGTTCAATCGGGGAGTGGGGGTGGGGAACTCAGTTCCCTCTATTGTGGCTCACACATCCTTCCAGTGGGCTAGGCAAAGGTCTAGTAAAGAAGAAGGGAACTGTCCCATAACTGTCCCATAGCGTCCGTCACAGTCAAGTCAACAATAAGAACAGTTAATACATTACAACAAAACAACCAACAAAGCTCCAAGAACAATGACAGCCCGATGTGCTCGGGGGGGGGGGGGGGGGGTGGTGGTGGTGGTGGTGGTGTAACCCTCCAGGCTCAATCACATCAAAAACAATCCAGACTCGAGGATCTCTGTTTTGATCATACAGACATCAGGGGGCTTCCACATCCCTGTCAGACGTGTACCTTTTTTTCTTGTAAGGGAAGAAGAGAGTAAAGTAACAATGATCACAACAAAACATACAAAAAAACCCACAAAATGGCTCTGACAATTTCCCGGGACAAAATACAAAGTGGCACTTCCTCCCACCGTGGGGGAAGATACCCAAAGATGCTCCTAAACCAAATGGTCACCTCTGAGGTGGCCTTAGGGCTCTGGGACGTCTCCCTTCGCCGCCAGGTTCACTGTCCGGACACGTCTGCCCCAGTGAGAGCCTGCAAAGTACAAATCGATCGACCGGTACAAAACAAAAGTCCATAAAAACTAAAAAAGGCGTCGGGGACATTTTCCCCGTCTCTGATTAATTTGTTAATATCTTTTCCAACCTTGTTCCAAGTCAGAGGGTGAATTCCTGGTCCATTAATTACTAACCAGGGACATTTCTCCTTCCGCATATTGGAACAATTTTATCAAATCCTTTTTCTTAACTCTTATTCCTCTCTCCCTAAGATTACCTTTTCATCTCCTTTAGAAAAACAGCCTCTTTAGATAAATTTTTGCCCATGATCGATGGGACGACATACTTACCTCAAGACTCTCCCGCGTTGCACGAGTGATGCGGTCCGGGCGTCTCTACCCTGATCATCTCCGGGGCCCCTTCTGTTGTCCGTCGTCCGGCAGGTCACCGTTCCTCGAGCCCCACGTTCGGGCGCCACTTGCCCGGTCCCGCGGGCCAGGTTATTTGATGAGACCCGAGGAGGCACCTCCTGAAAGATCAATGGGGGCGAGAGAGAAAGGAGACCAGGTGCGTAAAGGAAGACAGAGTCAGTCTGAGTTGCGTCGAGGTCTCCGTTTATTGACTGGGTATTGAGGCTTATAAACAGGGCTTCAGGCAGGGAGGGGGAGCAGGGGGAGCAGGGAGATAAGAATGGAAGATTCTTAAGGGAGGGTGAGGTCGCTTTGGTCCCAGGCCCCTGCAGCCGACTAACAGGCTCCAGAAAGTTTATCTAATCGTATATCCTGCAGTTAGGCCAGGAACCTCCTGTCAAGGCTTGATGAAGCAGGGAAGGTCACACAAAGTTCGGGACACAGCTGTCTGGAGTCGGTCCCCAACAAATTACAATTATTGGAAGTAAATCATCTACTCCTTGACTTGTACTCAGGAGACTGACACATGAAGTTCATGAATTCATATAATAACCATGACTAATAACTGACATTCAAGATATTCTCTCACATTCATTTGTTGATCTGAGAAACTGCTGTGAACAAATGTTTCGTCCTCAGAATAAACTAAATAATTATACATGCAATAAAATAAAAAACAAAAAATATAGCAATATACTATTTTCACTTGCAAATAGGATTTATCATTCAATTTCTCCTACTTTGCTTTATCTTTCAAGGGAAATATGTTTACTATCTGAAAAGACAGTATTTTATTGATTTAATAATACAACTAATCTTATTTTAGCATCAATGAGACAGCTGTGTTGGAAATGCCTTTCCTGTGCAAGGCTGTAATGTTATCTTGATCACCATATGAAGTTGGACAAAAGTAGAGCTCGCAAAGTAAATCTCACTGCTATTACATTATAATTCCCTTAGAAAACAATACTTTGGGATGCAGTGCCAAATGCATAACAGATTAGGACATGGAGATGCATGGGATAGAAGAAAATGTTTCTTTGGATACATACATGAAGTATTTAATGATTTTTTATATTATCTATTAAGTACTTTAAAATTAACACCATCAAAATGTACTTGTAAGTAAATTGGTTGCAACAACTCTAGGTTTGGTCTCAGATTTTGGCACCAAAACGTGAGATTTACAACTCTGAGCAAAGGTGTCCTGAGTACCTGGGAGTCAGAAAACACTTTGAGCAGCTTAGGACAACTCTGACAGCTGGAACTGCAAAGAGACAGTTCAGCCCTGGAGGGCAAGGTATCCTGGACACCTCAAGCAGGTCAGAACAGTAGTTCTGCCCTGAAGGTGTCCTAGACACCTGGAGCTGTTTAGCACTGCTCTGATGATTGTAACTGCAAGGAGATAGTTCTGTCCTGAACAGCAAGGTATCCCAGACACCTCAAGCTGCTCAAAACAACAACTCTGCCCTAAAGGTGTCTTGGACACCTGGAGCTTTTTAGCCCATGCCTGGAAGGAAGATTTTCTGATTTCTCAGGAAACTCAGGCTTGAAAGTGCTTAAGCACGGAAGGGTTTTCTGACTCTTCAGGAAAGTCAGGCTATACCTGGTGTGATGGGGGATGGTCTCCCTGCAGGATATAGCAATCCTGCTCCTCTCCTGAAGAGTCACTACAGCTGAGTTTGCTCAGCGCCCACTTAAGGGTCTTCCTAGAAAATCCCTGCTTCTCTGGCCAAAGAAATTACAAAAATATAGCAATCTCCTCTGGCTCAGGAAAAAAGTGTTACTTTTCAGCTCTTTTGCTCTGTCTACTCAGGAAGGATCTTCCATTCAGCTCCCCCTTGCTCAAGCCATTTTGAGACATCTCACCAAGGTTCTTTTGTTCAGTTTCCCATTGCTGAATCCAACAAGGTTCTTCTGTGAACTAGTGAATGAAGGTCTTCACACCCAAAACAATTTTGAGAAAGATTTATTTGGGAATTAGGAGTCCAGGAGAGTATCTGCATCTACCAGGGTGGAGAGAACAACTCTCCATTGACCAGACAAGTCAGTTTATATAGGATGTTTTGGGGATGGAGTCAAACACTCGTTTTTGTTTTTGTTTTTGTTTTTGTTTTTCTGCCCAGGGATTGGCTAGTTTTGTGGGCTAGGGACAGAGATGGTCCTGATTACGGGGAAAAATTGTTTTTCTTTCACTGGCCTTTCTTGGCTTTTTGTCACTACCTTTAAGACCAGGGCTCATTTCTTTCACTGACTCTGATTCTAGGGACCAAGAGTATTATTTTGGAATCAATTTCAGAGTCAGGGCATGTTTCCTTGTTTCATTTCTCTGGCTCAGGTCCATGGCTCAGGTCCAAAATACAAGTTGTGTTTCCTTCCCTGTTCCTGGGCCCTAGAGACAGGATTCTACTATCCTGTAATGTGATTGGTTCATTTTACAAGTCAGTTGGTCAGGGGAAGAGATAGTATGATTTGAGAAAAACTGTGTTGTTTCTCTTTTGTTTGTTTTTTTGTTTGCTTTTTTGTGTGAGTGTTTTTTTTTTTAAACTGGCCTTATCTGTGTCATCTTTCCCTAGTTCTGGGCTCCAGGATCATTCTGGGATTCTTTTTTTTTCCCAGACAGGGTTTCTCTGTGTAGCTTTGCACCTTTCCTGGAAGTCACTTTGAACACCAGGCTGGACTCGAACTCACAGAGAATCACTTGCCTCTGCCTCCTGTGTGCTGGGATTAAAGGCATGTACCACCACCGCCCACCATTCTGGGTTTCTTTACCCAGCACCTTTTCCCTACACTTTTGACAAAACAACAATCAATGGAAGTACATCATATATGCTTAGACTTGTGCTCAGGAAACTGACACACAAGGATCATAAATTCTAATGTATCCATGACTAATTACTGACATTCAAACCAAGCTGGATAACAAACAATATTTCAAGGGATTTTGTGAAAAAATGTTAAAAACAAAATCAAGAACAAAAATCCACCACACTTTCACAAACACCCTTACTTGAAAAGTGTGATCACATACTGCCTGAGACTTAAATAAAAATCAAACACTTAGATGATCGCCATCTCATTCTAATATATTGCAGCAGACAAATACCTCTTACTACATGAAAGTCAAAAAAGATGAACAAAAACCACAGAAGAAATGAAAGAACCACAAAATAAACTTCACTAATTGAATTTGTCACACATATAGCACCCTTTAATATCTATCTCTCATGTTGCAAAATAGAAGCCACAATGTAGTCTTCACATCAGTCTTTAGTGAACTTGGTTAATAACTTACTTCAAAGCTACAAGGAAAAAGACTTAAAACAAGGGTTTTTTTCTTGAAATTGAAAACAATTGTGATGTCTAAAGTCTTACATAAAGTTAACATAAGTAGGGTTTCTTTTGTGTGAGTACATACATATTTTCTGGTATCAAGATAATATAAAGAGCTTTAAAATATTGACAGGGGCCGGGCGGTGGTGGCACACGCCTTTAATCCCAGCACTTGGGAGGCAGAGGCAGGTGGATCTCTGTGAGTTCGTGGCCATCCTGGTCAACACAGTGAGGTCCAGAAAAGGCAAAAAACTACACAGAGAAACTCTGTCTCGAAAAACGGAAAAAGCAGGAATACTGATTAAAATGTTGACAGGGATAGGGAAATGGCCAAGCCTTTAATACAAGTTCATTTCCTGGACCAAGGTCTGGTTTTCAATGACTTAGAGTAATTCTTGCTATAAGAAGGGCCAAGGGCTTAACCTTCTTGGGAACTAGAATGCACATACATATATCCACAGAAATATATACAGATATTGCTTAATTAAAATAAAAACAAATATTAAAACTAACTTTCAATCATGAATGTTTTTCTATTATAATTCTGGTACCATGAGTTTTGAGGCATCAAAATATTACAGAGTTTTTCTCTATCATGAATTGGTCCATGTTTCAGAAAGAAAGCATAGAGACTCGAAGTTAGAGAAATAAATAATTTTCAGTCTATGATATGATTTGGGAAGATTTAAGAAATGGTACCCTGCTGTAAGAAATCTGTCACTGGGGATTGGCCTGAGAGTTTCTGTCTGCATACCATTTCCACTTTACATTCTTCTTCATGCTGCAGGACAAGAATGTGAATTCTTAGCCTCTTGCTTTAACTGCCATGTCTGTCACTTGTTTCCATGCCACTTTTACAGGGTTCATGTATTGCTCTGGAACTAAGGGCTAAATTAAACACTTTTCTAAGTTCACTTAGATATGATCCATTATCAAAGCAACAGAAGAGCAATGATACACATTTATGAAATTTTACACCAGAATTTATTATTTCATGTATTTGAAGAGATGTAGGAAATCTAAGAGGGTTACCTTATCATTAAATTTATAGGCCTTTTATCCATATTAGTTGACAGGTGTAAACAAAATAAAGAGATATTATAATGCTTGAAAAGATTATTGACACATTTTAGATTTTTTTCCAAAATAATTAATCTTGTGTAATTGAATGTAAGTATGTTGGCTAAAGATAATACCAATTTATATATATTCAGATTTCCTTTGGTATGTTTTTTTTCAGATCTTCAAAGTCTAATATTATATTCTAAGGCTTTAAGATAGCAATTACACACTAAAAGTTTTACAGTTATAGGTTTGCTGTGTTTTCACTAGGCATTACCACATTGATAATGTTCAAAGGGTTTCTCTCTGGTATGTGTTTTTATATACTTGAAGATGACTGGGGTGTGCAAAGGCTGTACCACACTGTTTAAATTCATAGGGTTTCTCTCAAATATGTGTTCTTCCATGAAACTGAAGACCAGTGTGATTAGCAAAGGCTTTACCACACTGATTACAATTGTATGGTTTCACTCAAGTATTTGTTCTTTTATGCCTTTGAAGATGTGTGTGATAAGCAAAAGCTTTACAACACTGATTACATACATAGGGTTTCTCTCCAGTATGTGTTCTTTCATGCCCTTGAAGATAACTATGACGAGCAAACGCTTTCCCACACTGATTACATTCATAGGGTTTCTCTCCAGTATGTGTTCTTTCATGCAATTGAAGAGTACTATGACGAGCAAAAGCTTTCCCACACTGATTACATTCATAGGGTTTCTCTCCAGCATGTGTTCTTTTATGTACTTGAATATGAGTGGGGTATGCAAAGACTTTACCATATTGATTATATTCATAGTGTTGGTCTCCAGTATGTATTTCTTTATACCTTGGAGGATGACTATGATGTACAAAGACTTGACCACACTGAGTGTGTTCAGATGATTTCTCTGTAGTATGACTTCTTTCACGCCTGCAAGGATAATTGAAACATTTAATAGCTTTGCCACATTCATTACATTGTTGAGTCTTTAAATGCATGAATTAATTTTACAATTTTGTGTGAATATAAAGAGTTACTTTATCTTTAGTTTTTAACATGTTGTGTACATTCATGTTGTTCCCTACATTAGGGATGGCTTTGCATATTTGAACATGCCTGTCATAGTAAAGTGCTTTACTACATGGCTCATATTTATGGCATCATTTTTCTCTGAAATTTTTTAATATTTGAAGATAACTGGGAGAATTCAGACATTTACATCACATACTCTATTGATAAACTTTCCTATACTATGATTAATGCTACATTTCCAAAGTGAACCAGAACAAACAGAAGCATTTACACAGGCCTAGTACTCATAGGTCTTTTCTGTGATGTGTTGTTGATTTAATCCAAATTAAGCTGGAAAAGGAATTGTTTGTAAATTTATTTATTTATTTATTTATTTGGTGTTTGTAAATTTAAATGTCATTCAACAAGTTTGCTCAACATGGGGCTACTACATGTTTTTTAATTGTTCTGAGATTGAGAGATGTACATTACTTCTTTTCATATCCTTATGTTCATATGGCTGGTATCCAAAGTGACATATGATATAACTATTAAAGAAAGAATAACAACAAGAAGGTTTCCACATTTTATTTACTGTTGGACTTTCTTTTTCCTATCAACATGTAGCATAAGAATTACTATTTCTCTACAACATCCCCACTTTAATTCTTGACTCTAGCCAACTATCTAACTAAATTATCAAAGACAGAATAGCTTTTTGAGTAACAATTCTTTTAATATGGATTATTTGCTTATCAAAAGGTTGTGTACATATTCTTATCATGCATTCAGTGAGTATACCTTTTGTAATTTGAATAGTATGAAATTAAAAGGATTGTTATTTGTACAGCATAGCTCTGATGAAGCTATTATTCAAATGATGATTTCTGTTAAGGCATTGATTCCTTTTCTTCCTTCTTAAAAGAATGACTTGCAAACACAGTTCACTTACCTGTCATTGAGTTATGTGTGTTTATGAGCATGTAATGATCATTAACACATTTTGAGCTGTGTTTATTTACAATGTTTCATTTCATTAAAACTTCTAGATAAGTTAAATATATCCAGAGGCCAATTTGTATCAGCTTGCACAAGAAAATTACCTTCCATGTTTTCGAGAATTTTGACAATGTTCTTCAACTTCAAGATCTTCCCAGTTGTAGCCTAAAATATCAAACAAGGAAATGTATGAAATATTACAGGAAACTGAAAAATTTACATTACTATCTTTAGTGATCCTTAGAACCAAGCCTGTTTTATTCACCTCATTCTGCCTCATTCTCAGTCAGAATTACAGAAGAGCATCGATAACCAAGAAACTGTTGTCCCCTTATTTAAAATGTGGAGAAAAATTTACAGTATTACCTATAGCAGTGAGGTTCATAAAGGTCTCCAGCATCACATCTTTGTAGAGATTCCTCTGTGAAGGATCCATCAATGCCCACTCTTCCTGAGTGATGTCGACATGCACATCATTATAGGTCACTGTATTCTAAAATATGCCATATATAAATATGCCATCCATATGTATAAAACAAAAAGCATGATACAACATTGTAAATGTGTGCTTCTTTGATAATATAGCCACATAATTATTGTGAGTGCTACACATATTCTATAACTCAGACATTACAATGAAACTATCAACTTATTTTACAAAGAAACTGAATAGGAGGTTCACCTCTTTTTTTTTTTCTGAATGCTTTGAACAGGATATCACCGTGCAAGAGAAATGCCTATTAACAGAGATAGAGAGACAAGCAAACATTTCAACAGTACTGAGCACACATCTGAGAAATTGTATGAACAATTATTAACTACAAGGAAGATTTGTAAGCTGGGTATTTTGGCTCATGCCTTTAATCCCAGAACTTAGAAGGTAGAAGCAGGTATGTATTCTTCTAAGGTGAAAGTTAGCCTAGTCTATGCTAACTGTATCTGCACTGAATATTCCATTCAAACAAACAAAACAGATAAGGTGAACTCAGATTTTTTTTAATGAAGATCCTACAAAGAGTTCGGCATTCACTCCAGTTTTGTATTAATCTTCCAGAAAACTGATTTGCTCCAGTTTAAACTACTTTAATAAATCTTACAAAAAGGAACTGTGCATTTAAAGAGGTACAAATAGAAAGAAGATAACATTTGCAATATCATTAATGATCATAAATAATCAACACAGGGAAGGAGAGATGGCTCAGAAGTTGTGTGCTCTTACTGGTCTTGCATATAGATGGGCTCAATTATCAGGACTTATATGGGGGACTCACACAACTGTTTATTATTCCAAGCTTGTGGGTTCTAAAACTCCCTTTGGACTACTATGAGGACAGGTGAACATGTGGTGCATATCCACCTATATAGACAAAAGAATCATATACATTAAAAAAAAAATAAAAAAACACAAAAAGCAAGAAGAATGTTACACAATTGTAGTCTAATGATTCAGAAGGCCCAGACAAACATCTAGGAAGATAATGGTATCTTTTACTGAATTTCAAAATTGAAAATGGGGGGTAAAGCTCAGCAAAACAACATATACATTATAGGACCATCCCACAATAATATATATTAAAAAAACCTGGAACGTTTAACAACCTTTAATCTCAGCATGTGGGAGCAAGAGTCAGGTGAATCTCTGAGTTGGAGGCCAACCTGGTTTACAGAGATACTTTTAGGAGAGTCAGAGCTACTCAGTTAAATTTTGTCTTCAGAAACAAAAATGGGAACAACAAAATTTTAAAAAATTCAGGCTAACAAAGTGACTTAACATTGAATACCAATTCCATCAATTGTATTTTATGTGATTTAGTGATACTATCTATACTGGTGGTGAAGTCATGGCAGCAGAAGAAGAAAGTTGGCTGATTCATTCAACCACTACATAGCAGAAACATAGAAAAGGAAATGAGTTGAGGCTATGGAAACACATATCACAAACCTCAATGAGATATTTTATCCAGAGAGGTTCTACAAGTACCCCAAAGAAAGTCACCAAGGAGAGACACATGTTCAAATACCTCATCCTATTTGGGAGATTTTCATTCAGTTGACTAGATTTTCACCCAGGTCACTATAGGCTCAAGGGTCATCCTTGAAGAAAATATATTTAGTCACTTCAATGATTCTCATAGTCTGCAACAACTCCTTCACTGTTGAAATGTCCAAAGTCTCTTTTGACACTCAAGACAAATTCTTGATTGTGGCATCTTATAAAATGAGAAAACAATTTAAATATTCCCAACATGTGAATGGCACAGAAAACGTATTACCATCTCAAAGGAGAGGAACTAAGACACAGTGAGGAAAGACTGAAACCCAGCAGGGCAAAAACTAAATCTGGTACCTCTGTGTCAGAGACATAGGGCTTCATTTTCAAGGGCTTAGATGGCTCTCTCTCCACAACTTCCCATACAGCTCTCTCTATGGTTACTTCCACTCCATATATGCAGCTAGCTCTCCATGTAAGATGTCTCATAGATTAAGTATTTCAACATCTTATGGTCTCAAAATACAACTCATGTTTCATCCTCATAGTATCATGTAATGAACTCACACAGTCTTCTCATTGGTGACCTTACCATACAAATAACACAGATGCCTACAACAGAACTGGTCTGAAAATGCAGACTAAAAATGTATAATCTTAAATTTTATATCATTCTTGTCTCCATAACCAGGTCAACATCAATGATTCCCCCAAATTTGGTTTCTAAGTTGTGATGGCCTATGTCATACTTGGACCAGAGTTGCTGCAGGCCTTGAATAAAGTTGCTTCCTGGGACTGGCAATCACTTTGCCTAATTCCTCCATTAACTGAGGGCATATAAGGATGGATTCTAACCCTTAGTGCACCTTGCTAAGCTTCCAATGTACAGTAAGGGCCATCTTTTTAATAGTGATAATCTCCCTGAATATTCATGACTCTGTTCAGCTTCTGACTACCTTCTGCAAAGTCATAGTGCTGTTTTTCTCTACAACCTTTTCATTTCTTTATGATCCATTTCTTGATTTTTTTAATGTAGTACTGAATGAATCATAAGTAATAGCTATCCAAAAGAGACAATATTCCCTCTAAGAAATCAGCCCCATTATTATTTTTTTTCATTTCTGACTTACTCAATTTCTTGAGGACATCGGCAAAATGAGAAAAGTTAGGAGCCAAAATATCATACAGATGACTTCTATTTCAATTCCCCCCAAAATCCTTTGACCTCTACCTCCACTGTTCACAATACCTTTAAGAGTACTTTATTCAAAGTACTACAAGAGTAACCAGTTAAGCTCTGTGTGTAGCTTTTATATCCTCTGCCAAAATCAAAATCAGAGAAATCACTGACCACCACTCACCCTGTGCATTCCAGTTCTCTCCTTCACCAATTTTGATATGCTCAACATATCTAAATTTTGATATGCTCAACATTCCCCCAAAAAGTCATCATTCCCAGCACCTTTTAACAACAAAATCACTTTTGGTTTACCACATTCTGTTACAACTTGCTTTGATTCAATTCTCTACACAAGAGCACCTAGGTAATAAATGTGCTTATTTGGCTCATTCTGCCAGATCACATTCTACCATTGTCAGTGTTTAGGATAGATATTCAATCTAGCAACTGAAAGCAAAAACCAGGAGGAATCTTTGTTTCCAGGCTTTCTCTCTAACGTAGTCATTGTCTTTTATGCCAAACTTGCTGTCTTATCTAGTGCAGGCCAACTTTCTTAGGGATATTGCACACTCAGTGGAAGGGCTACCACCCATAAATCATCAATCAACAAAATCTCTAACAGACTTAGCAACTAGTTGTTCTAATGTGGCACATCTTCATCGGATGTTCCAAAAGGTGACTGTGGGCTCTGAAATGTTGACATCTCAAAGTAATTCAGACACAGAGACAATAATATACGAGACTTTACAAACCCAAACTCAATGAATCAACTACATCAATAACTTAAATAGCAAAAAAAAACATTGATGATGATAACAAGTAGCAAAACAGATACACCAAGAAATGAAGAAATACAAGTTTCTAAGATCAAGAAGAGAAAACTAAAATTATTCTTCAACAGAAAATCTCCAAATGGAAAACCTAAGGAGATCCTAACATAATGTAGTAATTTTCCGTAAAATAAAAATAAGCGAAGTTCCATCATTTGCCAGAGAAATAATATAACTACATCATAGCTAATACAAAAAACCTCACACAACACAGATGGTACCACTGATAAAGGAGACAGAAAGACAGACCTACAAATATAACTTTGTCTCTTAAAAGAGAATTATAAGTTTCTAATGAAAATCAAAATCAGAGAAATCACTGACCACCACTCACCCTGTGCACTCCAGTTCTCTCCTTCACCAATAATAGAAAATGGGTTGGGTAAGGAGACTGTTCCACCAAAATTGGAATCATTCACTTGAAGCCTGATATTTCTAAATTGTGAAAAATAGTTTTATCTATTAATACTATCTCATTCTCCTTTGATAAAGAAAAGGATGTCTGTTAGAAAATTTAGAAAAAATTTTGTTTCCTATGATTGAAGATTAGACATAAACCTGTATCAGAGTGAGGAAATAAAAAAATTAAATAAATGAAAAACAATATTTTTTAAAGATATTGTATGATTTTATTATATACATAAAGCAACCTGATTTCTCTCATTGCTTTATAAGTCACAAGAGCTTTTGAAAACAAGTCTAGACCCATTGTATGTGTCTATTTGTATGTATGAGAAGGAATATTTTCCATGTGTGTATAGGTGACAGAACAAAGAGCATGTCAGATCCCCTGGATCTGAAATAGCAGTTGATTATAAGCCTCCAAACTTGGGTGCTCATATCTGAACTTCCCCAAGAAGAGTACTTGCTGAGTGACATTTGCACCCCAAATACTACTTTTTTTCCAATAAACAAAATGTCTTTCAAAGATTAGCCACAACAGAAGCCTAAATAAGTAAATAAATGGTCTCTGGGAACCTAATGAATCAGTATTAAGATGTTGGGTATGGGACCAGGAAGACTATCCACAGTCCTTCCCCAATCTCAGGGATCCAATACTCAGGATTGCCCTGAGGGCTAAAACAGAACTCCAGCTGCAGCTTCTCCTCTCCCTTTCCCTGTCTCCTATGGATTCCAAAGACCATCCCCACCTACCCTTCCCTACTCACTTCATATCTCAGTCCCATCACCCAACTGGGGTGGACACCCTCTGGTCATTTACTCACCACATATTCCAGAAGATAATTTAGGATGTCTGCAGATCTACTACATAGTCTCTTACCCCACAGCTGATTTTAAAGTTGCACCTATCAGTGGAGTAGAACATCAGAGGCAGCTTACTCTCTTCCCTCTCCATGCCTCCAGTACATCTGAAGATCATCTCCCCTGCATTTCTCTTCCCCCAGTTTCCAACACCACCAAGAATTTTCCCTTGAACACACCAGCCAAGAAGGCCAGGAAAAAGGCAACAGTCATTCAACACGCATTCTGAAACTCAAGAGAAAAAACACAAACCCAGGAACAAAACTCTCATCCAATAAAGATGATGTTATAAACCAGCACCTAGACCTATTATCACCCTAAACCCAGATGCCTAGCAGAGGAACATAATTAATAAAAGCCAGGGCACTATGTCACCACCAGAACCCAGGTGTCCTACCACAGCAGGCCCTAAATACACAAAATAATTGAAATACAAGGGACAAAGAAGTAAAAACCAAATATATAGAGATAATAGAGCCCCTTAAAACATGAATAAATACATAAATTCATGAAAGTACAAACAAACAAACAATGGGAGGAAATCAATAAACTCCTCCAAGAAAGCTAGGAAAATGCAAACAATTGGAGTAAAAAAATAAACCTCTTAAATAAAGCCAATATAGGACATACAAATCGTTAAAGGAAACAAATACTACTCTTTAAATCCTAAAAATAGAAATAAAAACAATAAAGAAAACAAAAACTGAGGGAATTCTAGAAATGAAAAATTTAGGATTACAAAGGGGAATTACAAAGGCAAGAACCACCAATAGAATAGAGAAATGTTAAATGTTAACCTCAGAACAAAATTGCTTTTCCCTCGGAGCAGGCTGGCTTAGCAAAAGGTCACAGCTGTTTCTGTGCAAGACCAGCAGGAGTTCATTTGAATGAGCCCTGGCTTGTTTTCTGGCACAGGGCTGTGACATCACTGTAAATAATTTCATTCTTTCCTTTCTATAACTTTTTATTAAAAATATTTATACAGTGATTTGCCTGTATGTGTCTGTGTGCTGTGCCTACCAAGGCCAGAAGAAAGCAGGAGATGACTGGGACTAGAGTTACAACAAATGTTTAGCTACTATGTGGGTTCTGTGAATGGAACCTGGGTCCTCTATAAAAACACCCAGTGCTCTTAATTGCTGAGCTGTCAATCTAGCTCCTTTTTTATTTAAAATTTATTTTCATAAATTTTTAAATGAAAGATATTATATCACTTTCCCCTTTTATCTCTTCATTCCATCCCTTCCCAAATCCTTTCCAAATTCTACTTTTATAAGTGTGCATGAATAAGAATGCTGAAATACATTAATACAATCTGCTGCATCCATATTTATATATATATGGATATTGGGCTGACCATGTTGTATTGGCTAACGAATTAGGGAGCTCATCTTTGTCTGAGGTTAATTCTCTCAGAACTCTACTTTTTAATCAACATCTGGTATCTGACTTTGACTGGGCTGCCTTGGACAGGAAACATGATCAAGAATAGAAAACTTAGGTTGGAAAATACCTTACCAGTTAAGAGCACTGAAGATTCTTTCAGAGCATCCAGCTTCCATTCCCAGTACATACAGAGAGTCACTAATATCTCTAACTCCAGTATCAGGAGTCCTGACACCATCTCCTTGCTTCCCTGTACAAAATAAGAAGTGGAGTCTTCGACCATAAAAATTATTGTTCAAGCTGCAAGCAGTAGTACATTCTTTTACTGCCAGCAAACTGGGCACAGAGGCAGGAAGATCATTGTAAGTTTTAAAGCCTGTGCCACAGTCTACACAAACACACAGAGAGAGAGAGAGAGAGAGAGAGAGAGAGAGAGACAGAGACAGAGAGAGACTGAGACAGAGAGCAAGAGAGAGAACTGAATTACATACAAGAAAAAGAGCATTGGAGAATTAGAACAACACTGTACTTCTTAATGTCATTTGAATTTTCTAGCACAGGTGCCCATAAAGTCATTTTCAAAAATAAATGTGGCCAAGAATGAGAGCACATTCCATTAATTCCAGTCACTGGGAGAAACTGAACATTTGACAGTGGCCACCACCTTATCATGTGAACTTAACTGCCCATTGTCAGCTGGAGGTTATCCAACCCACCAAGTCATAAAGTGGGACATACACAGCTGCCAGGGGATTGTCTTTCTGTATTCTGTGAATGGGTGTTTCTTCCATTGGTTAATAAAGAAGCTACTATGGCCTATGACAAGGCAGAATAGAATGAAATCCATAATCCAAGAGGGATAAAGCAAGAAGAAAGGTGGAGTCAGAGGAGATGCTGTGACCCATAATAGCTGTGGTAGTGGTGCACACTTGTCATCTCAGCACTTCTTGAAACATGGAAGAAGGATCAGAAGTTCAAGAATTCAAAGGAGTTCAAGGTCAGTCTGGGCTACCTGAGAGCCTGTTGCAAAAAAAAAAACTCAACTAAATACACAATAGTAATAAAGTCTAACAGAGACAAGATCAAACAGATTTCCTATAATGGGGGCAAAAACTGAGGGGATGTAGCAAAGGCTTAGCAAGTAAAACCATTGATGACTTTTATTGGGGACCTGGGGTTGATTTCTAGCATTGACATGGAAGCTCATAGTCATCTTTTATTCCAGTTCCAGGGAATCTGACATCCACTTCTGGTTTTGATAGGTACCAGAAATACAGGTGGTACACAGACATACATGTAGGCAAAGTACAAACATAGGAAACCTTAAATTACAACTACTATCTTCTAGAAAACCCCAAACTGGTCCTAAAAGCCACACTGGATAAACAGGTTTATCTCTGTGACAAAGCAAGGCACTGAGTTCCCCTACAAGGAACATAACCTGTTTGCAGTGGCTTGGAAGAACATACTCTGGGAGTGTAGGAAAACTTTATTCTTTAATTTGTATTTGTCTGGATCATTCTGGGACATTGTTTCTGTTATAGAAAAGTAATAATAGTATCACTTAAATATACATAATGTCTCCATACTACCATAGGACTGAAAATGTGTCCTGAATTTAAGTAATCTGAACTCAAAAATCCTAACTAACTTCGAACTGAAGAATAAAAAAAAAATCTAGCCCAATGATTATCTACTTGTAAGCAAGAGCTATGTTTGTTAGCTGATTTCACATTTGCTGCAATACACAATCATTTAATTAGACATTTATGAGGGAAGAAAATAACTTTAAGATAAATGATAGTTTATTGGACAAAAACCTGTAATCCCAGCTCTTAGAAGGCAGTAGGATTACCCCAAGAATGATATTAGCATGATCTATATTGATGAATTCCAGGAAAGTTACCCAACAAAACTAGCTCAGATATATTGATTAATTCATTATTTATAATTTTAAAAACAAGCTAAATATAATTTAGCTAAAATTTTTTGAGGCTTTGTGACAAAATGAAAGACAATTTCTTACACAGTCTCAATATTGCCCACAAGAAAAACATGAGTCTTTGTTCAAAGACAACATATATGAAACAAAAAGCCTTAAAAACTGAGAAATGAAGTCATCTAATAGCAAAATTTTCTACTATAAGAAACGTAGAGGAAGTAAAATCTCATACGAAAGATTTACTAAGCAAAGAGCTTTATCTGTTTACTGAGATCATACCAAAAAATGTTCAAACATCACACAAGTATTTCTAAGGAAGAAAGCAGCTCAGTGGTAGAGCAATACCTAGCATGAGCCCTGCCTGGGTTTCACTCCAAGATGAAATTGTCTGGAATAATAAATCCAAGATATGCAAAAGATCATAATTCTAAGAGCAAATAAGATTTTTAAAAGAAAAGCTGGGTAATGATGATGATTTAGAACTAATTTGTGAAGACATGGACAGCAAAGAACAAACAGCAAACAGAAATCAAGCAGATGTGAATGTAAAACAAAATTATTCTTTAACTCTGAACCAAAACCTGTGCAGTATGAAAAAAGGAGCAACATTGTCACAGTTTACATGTTTAAATCATAAGCTGGGCAGTGACTTGTGTGGGGCTAAGAGCTACAAGAAAAGGCCATCCTCTCATGAATATGGAATTAAAAGTTACCTCAGCCTCCTAAAAACCAGGTCACAAAATAAGTAAGTTTGGCCCAAAATTTTTACCCCCCTTGATTTATTCTGCTTTTTCAAAGTACAACCTATATTGACATTTATTGGTCATATAAAGACTATCTCAGCCAGATGTGGCAATGTAGACTTTAATCCCAGGACTCTGAAGTTCAAGACAAGCTTATTTCTGAGCTTGAAGCCAGCCTGCTCTACTCAGCAATGCCAGACCCATCAAGCATACATGATTAGACTGATTCAAAGAACCTAAATGAAGGCCAGGCATGCTGGTGTAAGCTTTTATTCTCAGCACTTGTGAGTCAGAGGCAGAAGAATCTGTGTGTAAGTTCCAGGCCAGCCTGGTCTATATGAAAATTTCAAAACAGTAAGGGCTACAGAAACAGAATGTGTCAAAAATCAAACCAAGTCCAAACAAGGTCTATTTTCATTAGATCAAAACATAAAATCCTTTATTACTTAAGCTTCAAGAGTCTTTAAATTTTCAGTGTCTCCAAGAGTAACAGTCATTTCTTAGGACTGATTTATTTTCAACATTTAAGTGTTTTTCCATCTTACATAGCAACCACAGTTCCCTCTCCTTCCCCTCAACCTACTTATAACACCTTCCTCCACCCTGCCTCCAACCACTCCTCAGAGAGGGCAAGGTCTCCAATGAAGATTTGACAAAGTCTGGAATATCAAGCTGAGGCAGGACCAAGTCTCCAACCTCTCTGCATCAAGGCTGAGCAAGGTTTCCCTCCATAGGCAAAGGGATCCAAAATGCCTGTTCATCCAGTAGGGATAAATCCTGGTCCCATTTTCAGGGGTGCCACACACTACAGAAGCCTCACAACTGTCAGCCACATTGAGAGGATCTAATTGGGTCTTATTGAGGTTCCCCAGCTGTCAGTCCAGAGTCCTTGAGTTCCCAATGGCTCAGGTTAGCTGTATCTGTGGGTTTCCCCATCATAATCTTAAACTCCCTTTTCATGCAATCCCTCCTCCTTCTCTTTGACTGGACTCCAGGAGCTCAGCCCATTGCTTAGCTATGAATCTCTGCATATGCTTCCATCATTTACAGTCACAGCCTCATGTGATACTGATTCAAAATCATTCTTCTAAACCACTAATATTAAATGCAAAATATTTTATGCAACTTCTCCTTGTAGTAGCCAAAGTATTCCAAATATCACACTTGGCAAATATTTATGTTATTGCTACCAGGAATGACTACTTTCATAGGGTAAGTCCTTGTCAGAACATGCTGTTATATCATACAAATAAAAAACAAGAAATCAAAGAAAAACATCCAGTTCTGTGCAAATTTATTCAACACACATCTGAACTGTTCTTTAAACACTAATACTGTTTTTAAAAGTTTCTTTGTGGGTGTATGTGTGTATATTTGTCTGTGTTTGTCTTTTTGTGTGAAGTGTATGCACATGTTTGTGTGTATGTGTTTGTGTGCCATGTGTGGTTTATGCGATCTTTGTCTCTGTATATGTTTGTGTGTCTTTATGTTTGTGCACGTATTTGTGTGAATGTGTGTTTTTGTGTTTGTGTGTATAGTTTGTGTTTTGAGTGCAGTGTGTGTATTTTTGTGGGGTGTGCATGTTTATATGTATATTGTGCATCTATTTGTATATGTGTGTGCATGTGAAAGAGAGAGGTATGTGTGATGTGCGTGTCTGTTGGACATGTACTGCACATACATGCTAGACCTCACATACAGTGGCCAATTAACAACCTTGAGGACTTGGTTCTCTCTATCATGTGTTCCCAGGAACAGGCTTATTGCACGTGTACAGCAATGTGCTATGACTTGATAAGTCATTTCAAGATCTCATTAATACATGTAAATAAATTTTATATAAAATAATTGCAGGCACCTAAAGTCAATGCAAATATATTGTCTTGTGTGATTGCTTTTTGAACAAACAAGAAATAACTCAGGTTTACTACTGAACCATCTTAGGTGAATTTTCTTATTAGGGAGATTTTAGTGATTAATATTATTATATCTAAAGCAATAGTGGCTACAATTACCCAAATTCCTTATAATCACTGATCTATGAACCTGTTAACACCAGTTTGAAAGTTCTCTAGTGCTAAAGATTAGATAGATACCTTTGTCACAGGACAAAGTTGTCAACTCTAGATATACAAATTATAATACCATCCATTAGTATAGGCAGGTGATGGGGAATTCTTAAACTTTAAAATATATAGAATACATGTACTAGCAAATAATCACTCTAATGTGAAGATTCCATATGATGCTAACTTGAGAGTTCCTATTTCTCTGAAACTCTCTAGGGCTGCAAATTGCAAAGACCAACATTAAATAATTCTTATTTAAAATTCCATTTTCTAGGATCCATCTCCTAACTGGTATGAGTCAGAGTAACTCAGATGGTGTTGAGTAAGCTGGAATAAACTCTTCTTACAATCTAGACAAGCAGTAAAACTTGGTTACCATTATCCTGAACTTGTTGAGTATTTGTTTTTAAATTCCCCATATCATTCTCTCATTGTGTGAATGGCACAATGGATGTGAACAAATGCCCTCAGTCTCTGTGAACTCTCTTATATAGCTCTATTGGCTGAACCACTTTCCTTTCTAACCTTACAAGAAACAGTAAACTCAGGCCTTCTGATTTAACACTAACCTTTTATTATTAATAGAAATACATGACATATTACCCCAGCATTCAGAAGCTGGGAAGAAAGATGCCATGAATCAGTGGCCTCCCTGTGCCAGAAAATAAAACAACAAAATAATTCTATTCAAGATAGTAAGGAGAGGCCTAACAATTTCAAGTCCTTTGCAGTCAGAAAATCACATTTTGGGTACTTTTTTTTTTAATTCCATCTTTCTTCTCTGTTGGTGTGATTAAGTTCTCTAACCAGAAGTAACTCAGAAAATTAACAGGTTTTGGTTTGGGTTTTTTGTTTGTTTGTTTGTTTGTTTGTTTGTTTGTTTGTTTTTTGTTAATACCCCTAGGCCACAGTCCCTCCTTTTGAGAGCTTAGGATAGAAACTCAAGCTAATATATGAAGGGAAAATATAAAGAAGCATTGCTTTCTGACTTTCTCTCTTGCTCTGTCACTTGTCTCATACTAAGCTTGCTCTCTTATCCAACACAGGCCACTTCCTTAGAGATATTACCAACTCAGTGAAAGAGCCTTCCCACATCAATCAAAATCAACACAATCTCTCTCAGACTTAGCAACCAGATATTTTGGTCTAGGTACACTCTCAACTCAGGTACCCCCAGATGACTCTAGGCGATGTCATGCTTACAGCTGAGGCTAATTAAGAAAAAAAGGACAATAATATATGAGGAGGTTTAAAGATCCAAAGCCAATGTATTAATTTTATAAATCATTTAAGCATCAAAAACAGAAACATGAAGATTGCAACAACCAGAAACCACACATATCCCTGGAAATGGGAAGAGACAAGCCTCTAAGATCAAGAAGATAGAACTAAAACTGTATCTCCACAAAAAATTTATAAACCAACAAATAAACAATGAACTCATAAGAAGAAATTTTTAGAATACAAAATTGTTGAAGGTTCATCATTTTCCAGAGAAACAACAATATAATGAGATGATAATAAAACTAACAACATAGATGGCACCACAGAAAAAATGAGATGGAAAAATATAAATACAAATATGTCATGGTCCCTTAAACAAGAACAAAAAGATTCTAATCAAAATCAATCTACAAGAAATCACTGATCAGCCCATATCCTGTACAATAATTTTCTCCTTTGCCAATAATAGAAAATGTGTTGTGTGAGGAGGGTGTGCCACCAATGTTGGAGAAGTTTACTTCAAGTTTTCTGATGTTTTAATTTTATAGAAAATAGTTTGACTTCTAAAAGGATCTCATTCTTTAATGATAAAGAAAAGAAAGTCTGTTAGGAACACTTAGACACCATTTTTCCCCTATGATTGATGGTTGTCTTTAAGTCTGAATCAAAGTGAAGAAATAAAAACTTAAAAAAAAATAGATTTTGAATGTTTCAGTGTACACCTAAAACAACTTGTTTTGCTCTAATTGCTTTATAAGTCATAAATATTTTGAAAACAAGGTTATTTTGCAATTTTTGCATATGGTTGTGGATGAGGAAGAATGTTTTCCATACATATACAGGATCTGGAATAGTAGATAACTATGAGCCTCTCACCTTAAATGTTGGTATCAGAACTCAGGTCATTCTCAAAATACCAACAGACATAAAAGCTCAACAGACCTGCTCTGAATACCCTATCCTCCCCATGGCATAGCTGGTGATCTTCCCTACAAATATTTACAGAAGAAGCAGAACATAATCCTGGAATGAATCTGCAAGCTACCTGCCACTCTTCTTATTGATTGAAAAGTATTCCATAAGTCTTTCATTGGCTAGGGTCACCCAGTTGTGCCTCAAAATACCAGCAGCTCTCCTACTGGGTGATCAGAGATCGAAGGAAACAGAAAGCACAGTCCTTCCAGCTCTGCCCTTCCAGCCCAGGAGACAGGGTCCTAGTCTAGAAAGTTCCCATTTTTTGTGGACATTCTTCTACTCTCTTAGAACATATCCTCTTCCTCATCCAAAGCACAGGTTCCTTTGGGAGAACATTTAATTATATACTCAATACGCAGTGCAGCCAACCCATTGCCTCATCATAGCTGGGAAGTTGTGTAGCCAAAAAAGGTCACATTCACACAGTAACTGTTGTTACTGCATAACTCTTGTTAAAGAAAAACAGGCCCCGAATTAGAAAACAATGAGTGGACATGGTATGGCTTAGAGACAGGAAAGAGGATGTGGTTATGATGTAGATAAAATCTCAAAAACATATTTTGAAAAGTTGAAATGGGTATAATGGCCATGTACTCCAGAGTCTAGGGATTTGTATTAAAACACATGAAAGATTTCTCAAACCTTTATCTCTAGGTGTATATCTAAAACCTCAAAAATAACAGTCCCATCAGGCATGGCCACATTTTACCTACATATATTTTGATTGTACTACTGTAACTATAGCAATTTGATTTCATGATAATGTCAGGACTTTATCCAGATTCTTGATTGGCCTTGTGTGTGGACCCCAAGAAATGGACAAAAAGGACATTTATGGAACATCTAAATTTGATTACCTAATTTCACATAGGTATTCTCAAGTACTCTTGAAGTAGGAAATTTGTCAACCCCCAACCTGCCTCTCCCTTTCTGCACTGTGACTCCACCAGCTTCAAAGTTGATCAATGAACTCAATTCTTGCACAGGTCCCTCTTCATTTATAACTCTCCACTAAAAGAAAGAGAGATAGGAGATCACTCATTAACTGGTTTATTTTTTCTTTTTACTGACCAGTCAAGGCCCAGAATGGAAGGAACTGGAGGACTTTTTTCCCAGCACTTGGCAGCAGAAGCAGGATTAGCTGTTCAATGAAATTGTCAATTACATAGAATGAGGAAAGCTTAAACTAATGGAGACATTGCTCTACACATAAATTAATAATCAACATCCCTTGAGAGAAAAGGAATAAAACTACTGATTACCTACAGACATTGGAGAACAGAAGCAAATAGAGATAAGAACAGTAATCCAATAAATAATGATACCAATATGTAATCTTAAAAATGATATAAATAATGTATTTTTAAGATGAAAAATTAAGCTATATTGATTTTGAAAAAGAATAGGCCCTTCCCTAGTGAAGGGGATGTCATTAATATGAAATAGATTGATCCTGCTCATTTGCATATTTTGGCCACTGAGATCTATAATTGGCACATTGAGTTATAATCATTGATCTGTTTCTCAAATCTTTGAGCTGACATAACTGTGTCAAGCAGGATTTGACAGATCTGCATAGGAGAATTGCCTAATTTCAAATTCAATATTCATTAGCTTAAGATAATTTTCTGAAACTCCTCACTCACACAGTCTGGTTTGTGATCATTCATGTCACATAAATTACAACCTGAAGAGAAATTATAAAACAACTCTTGCTACCATAATCAGGTCTTTTTTACAGTAGTGACTCCAGCAGTTGATTGTCTACCCTGCTTCCCCCTGGAGTGTACACAATAAACTATTTCCGCTATTTGGTCTGGAGTCATAAGCAATGCTCCACATTCGAAATCTTTTCTGGTGACTTCATTGGATAGTCAACTACATGACTCAAATGGATAATTTTAAAACTCTTAGGTGGTACAGTCATTTAATTTAAGCATTTTGAAGGTGTAGTACAGAGAACAGTGAGATCATTGGCCTGGAGGGCAAGAGAATGGAATCAAGGACACCCTCGTCAACATAAAAGAGCTTCTCTCCAAAACATTTTTCTAACAGGATGGAAATTCAGCTGTCCTAGTATTAATATGACTTCACAGGGAGAAATCATACCTAGGATATTAATAAAGAAAAATACCATTAATGATAGTATGCATCCATCTCTGGCAAATGCTTAAATAGGAGACAGCCTTGACACATTTTGCATTCAACATGTGCATTCATCCTTGTGTCTTTTAACTTCATGCTCTGGGTTGCACTTTGAACAATGTAAATAGAGACAAGCAACTTGTAGGTCTAGCCATTTGGGCAGATGGGTCAGTTAGATACCAAAAATATCACCAGAATTATTTTTTAAACATACCAGACACCTGAGACAGCAGATCACTCTTTAGTGACATTGTGCTGGGTTAAAGCTGAGAGAGGATGAGAATTATGGGAAAAGTGGAAAGTAGTAAAGATAAGAGCTGGGTTGGGGAGGTCTTGCACAAGCTACACTGAATGTCATGTAAGCTTCTTAAGAAAAATAGCATCTTGTATAATACTTCTAGGGGGGAAATGGAAGGTAATGGATGATTTCATTGAAGTCAGCAGAAACTATTATACCATAGGACAGACTCAGGAGGAGGCTAATCAAACAATGCCATAAAGGGGAACACAGAGCATCTCAAGAACATTACTGAGTAAGACCACCAGTGGTCTTGTGTTAATAACCACAGCTCCATGTGGGGTCTGAAGGCACCCGACCATAAAAGGTCTGGTTACAGAACATTAGCAGTTCAGCCAAACATATTCCTGATCTTAGGGAAGGAGCTCTGTTCTATTGTCAATACATCAGGCTCTTAGGGTAAGCTCCCAAGGCCTAGGCCCCAAGCTCTCCCAAGAATGTTTCACCACCTTAACAGAGGGCCCAAAAGAAAGCCTTGCTTGATCAGGCCAGTCTTTAAAACAACAATATTTTTCTTTTTAAATAAATATCACCTGGTGTCATATTGCCCATGTGGCAAAAGTATGCTTTTCTCAAAAAAACTGGAACTTTATGGCATGCCAGGCTTTAAGGTTGTCTGTGACCCTATAATGCCTCAATAAGCAGCTTGTTATAATTTAATTCTTTGATACATTTGGTCCTAGTGGCTTATTATATATCTGTAGTGGCACCTTTGTGATGTTTTGGAGCCAAATGTCTGGACAATCTTGGTGAACATAAGTATATTTTACCCTTCTAATCTCTAACTGACCTGGGTAGCATGTGTTTATTGTTGGGGTGTATTAGAGGCAGTCCTTCCTCCTCAGAATTCTATTTTTGAGAATTCCTACCTCCTAAGCATTAGTAAATCCTTTAAGTCACCAATTCTATTCATCTACATCACACCTTAGTGGGGAGTGCTACCCAATGCATAGGATGCCTTTTACAACCCCCCACAAAATTAACTATAAATGGATATTACATGTAAAAATTAAATGCAAAACACTGAACCTCTATATGTTAATAGAAAGTATTCTATAAATTTGGCATCCTGCTTTCCATGGGTTCACAGAAAGCATGTTGAAGTTCAAAAATTTTTGTTGTTTTTTTTTTTTGTTTTTGTTTTTGTTTTGTTTTTCGAGACAGGGTTTCTCTGTGTAGCTTTGTGCATTTTCTGAAATTCACTTGGCAGCCCAGGCTGGCCTGGAACTCACAGAGATCGGCCTGTCTCTGCCTCCCAAATCCTGGGATTAAAGGCGTGCACCACCACCACCCAGCTATTTTTTTTTTTTTATTAAAACAGGGTTACTCTGTGTAGCTTTGCGCCTTTCCTGGAACTAACTTGGTAGCCCAGGCTGGCCTTGAACTCACAGAGATCCACCTGGCTCTGCCTCCCGAGTGCTGGGATTAAAGGCTCGTGCAACCACCACAGCCCAGCTAAAAAGATGTTTTTAAGCACACCTCCCATACTTCCAAGTCTGTGAGCAGATAGTGCCCATAGAGCAGTGATTCAGAGGCCTGTCCCTGGGTCTAGGGAATTTTGAGTACCACGTGGGACCTCAGAGGACAGAGATTCTACAAGCAGGTTTCCACCAGTTCCTTGGAGGACTGACCACAGTGAATTTTACAGCTCACCATCTGCTTCAACCTATCTGGTGACAGAAGCAATTCACTCACCTTGTCATGGTTTCCTAGGTCAGCCATGCTCTCTGCTCAACTCCCTGTAGCAGGGCTCACAGCACAGCACACAAAGCCAATAGCACCAGCTCCTCTTGAAAGCCAAGTCTGAAACTCATGGCAGGAGGAAGGACCTTGCTCCACTTTTGACTGGCAGGTCTCCTGGAGGACCTGATTGGCTAATGAGACCTGAGTGACAAGAGCACATCCCATAGGGTTACAATGTGCTTAAAATCACAGCACAATGATTCCTGTCCCTCCCTTCCATCACAGACAAAGACATTTTTTAGATCAGCAGAAATATGCATTTCAATAGCTCTTGCCCCAGGCTGCAAAGCAGACCTCCTCTCTTCCTGCTCTCAATAGGCATTTCCTCTTCCTCCTCCTGGACACAATGTGGCTAGTTAGCTTGTCCAGACCACTATACTATGTGGGGTGGAGTGATTCCCTGCTACACAGGTAGAAGGGTGCCCAAAGTATTAACAACTAAAGAGATATTTAAAGACACACAAGGAGAGTGTTTGTTGTGTGACTTCACACTGACATCAGGTGAACTGAAGGTACTTTTTTACCTGGTTGTCACAGGGACTGCAAACAAACAGCAAAGAAAAGCAGGAACTAGATCACAAACAAGATAAAAGGTCTTTTTCCCATCAGAAAGCTGGAGGATGGCTCCATCCTCCTTAAGGAGTTTTATTCCTGAAATTCAGAGCAAAGTTTGGCAAAATAAATAATAACAAAGAGTTGTCTTCATGGAAGGTTGAATACTTAGAGAACAATTAAGCTAGGAAGAATGCATGTATGAGCACCATTGTTAGCCAGCACATCTTTCTCCATAGACAGGTGAAGAAAAAAAAAAACACACCACAACTCTATTATTCAAGCTTCTGTACATGATCAGGACTGATAAAATGAATCTCTCTATGTATGTAGAAAGTTGATTCCATAGAATGTCTTACAAGCATGCAGGATCAGGAGAAAAAGGAAAAAAAAACAGTAGCCATCTTGAGAGATGCTTCCCCTTCCCCTCTTCCAAAGGTTTTTGCTGACCAGTAGTTTTAGAAGTGACCAAAAGTTGAACTTTTAAGGCTGGGACAATAAATCTATGTATCCTGGACTTGGCAAAACAAGATATAGGGAATAATGGGCTCATTTGACCAGAAATTGAACTCAGGGGAGAGTAGGAGAGGAACAATAAATCTGAATGTATGTATCCTGGGTTCAACAAAAGCAGGACATAGGGAGTAAAATTTATGTCTCTGTAATACTGTGAATCCTGTTAGCCATCAGTAACCTCAAGGTTATAGTTCAGCCAGTAACTTCAAAGAACTACCTCACACCTAGCCCCCTCATTCAATCCCAAGTTGCATGTAAATGTTTCCTCTATAAACCTTTTAAAATGAGTGCTCAGGGCCATTTTGCTCCACCCACTTTGTTGGATGATGAACGTGACCAAACTTGCTTGTTTTATTCTTTAAAACTTCTGTATGCTTGCATCAGCTAATGGCTCTGTGGTGGTCTTGCTTAGGGGTCTTGTGACCTGGGCACAACAGAGATTATTTTAACTTGCCCTGGCTGCTGTCTGTCTCAGGGCTGTGACATCATTGCAGAGGATTCCATTTTTTAAGCTTTATTTTATTTTATATGTACAGATGTTTGCCTCCAGGTATTTGTACAGAGTACTTGCAAAAGCCAGAAGAGAGTTACAGGAGATGACTAGTTAAAATGGAACCTGTGTCCTATGTAACAACAACTGGTGCTGCTTTTAATTGTTAAGCTATCTCCCTAGGCCACTTCTTTATTTAAAATTTATTTTCATATATTTTAATTTGTTGTGCCCAGATCATGACCCCCAGAGAGACCACCAAAGATGAGCATGCCTGAATGCAAAAGCAAGGTTTAATTCTGGATATACAATACAAGCCTCGGCAGGGACTTAGTCCAATACATCCAACGCAGTGGAGGCTGGAGGAAGTGCCCACCTACCTGCAAGCTCAGTTGTTAAAGGGAAAAATCACAAGGTTACGTCATTTAGGGGTGCTAGTACGGGTACAATTCTGATTGGCTCGCTTCTAGGGGCTTTCTCGAAATCATGGCTTAATCTTACTTCTAAGGGGGTGGTTTCTGCCACCATTGCTCATTGGCTGCCCTCAGGTGGGGACATTTTTATGGTCAGTTACCCTGGAAACCAGGGTTAGACCATTCTATAGTCCAGCAGTCATTACCTCGTGCCTACCTTGTGACTCTGTACTTTCAAACTTCCTGGTTTCTGGAATCTGGACTGACTTGTTTTAGTAACTATTGGCCTATTCCTTGAAGGAGAAATCTTACGTATTAGTTTTTGGGTGAAAGCATTTTGGTCTTATTTCTAAGATGGCTCATTTTGGTTTCACAAATTAATATGTAATAAATCATTTCCCCTCCTTCTTTTCCTCTCTCCATCCCTTCCCAAATTTTTCCCTTCCAATTTCTTCTTTCTTAAGCATGTGAGAATATGTATGCATAAATACATGAATAAAACCTGCTGAGTCCAATTCTGTTGGTTGTGTTTATAAAGATTCAGGGATGAACACATTATATTGGATAAGCAAATAGAGAGCTCATCCCTGCCCCAGACTAATTTGCCCACCTGCAGGAGAATGCCGCTATTTAGTGAGCAACAAGAGTTTTATCCCCAAGTGATCTAGGTGCCTTGGACAAAAAACATTCTCAAGAATAGGAAAACATTATAAATAATAGTAAACTTGACGTGGTAAATACCTCAGCTAACAATTGCTGTTGCCTTGGCCTTGAATTTCTGGAGCTGCAGGGAAGACTATGTACATTGTCCCTAGCCAATCAGTTTCCCTTGGTTCTATGGTCCTCCTGTCATGCCCAGATCGTGACCCCCAGAGAGACCACCAAAGATGAGCACGCCAGAATGCAAAATCAAGGTTTAATTCTGGATATCCAGAAGCAATACAAGCCTTGAGAGGGACTTCATCCAATACATCCAATGCAGTGGAGGCTGGAGGAAGTGCCCACCTATCTGCAAGCTCAGTTTTTAAAGGGAAAAATCACAAGGTTACATCATTTAGGGGTGCTAGTACAGGTACAATTCTGATTGGCTTGCTTCTAGGGACTTCTAGAAATTACTTCTAAGGGAATGGTTGCCAGCCACCTTTCTCATTGGCTGCCCTCAGGTGGGGTCATTTCTTTGGTCAGTTACCTGGAAACCTGGGAGAGGACATTCCATAACCGGTAGGCATTACCTCATGACTATCTTGTAACTCTGTACTTTTACACTTCCTGGTTTCTGGGATCTGAACTGACTGGTTTCAGTATCTAATGGCCTATTCCCAAAAGGAGAAATCTTAGGCCTTAATTTTAGGGTGAAAGCATTTTGGTCTTATTTCTAAGATGGCTCATTTTAGTCTCATACTCCAACCACAACCCATTGACCATTCTCATTTTGGATGACATTGAAAACCTGAAATTCCTACCTTCACATTCTAAGTATCATGATTGCAGGCCTGAGCCACCATGTCTAGCCTAAGTGGCTTCAAATGCATTCCATGAGGCATTAGAATGATGGGGTGAGTTACATGAACAATTATACTTAACTATATTCAAAAAATACTTATCTCTGTGAGCCTGGTGTTCACTTTATGAAAAATAAGGACAGAACTCTTCCCAGGTCATTGAGGAGTTATAACAGGCTCAATAATAAAGAAAAATAAAATTTCTTAGTTTTGGAAAAAAGGTAACAGTAAGGCAGGCAGGCTACATTTGATGGGAACCTTCTTCTGTTATTGAAGATAGCATCAGAACCTGTGTCCTGGCTACTCTAACTAGGCAGGCACAGTCACTCATCCTCAGTAAGCCAATTAAATGAACCAAGTTATCCAGTGAGCAACATGCCCACCTATAATGCAGGAACTCTGGAGGCAAGGTGAACAGTCCTCTCTGATGTCCTAGGATAGACTAGTCTGTAGTGGAGTTCCAGGCCAGCCAGGGAGTCATAGTAATACTATTCTTTACAAAATGAAAAGAGAAAAAGAAAAAAAAGCTAATTATTAATGAAAATTTAAAACATGATATTTATTCAAATTGACTAACTTGGAAAAATAAAGAAAATATAAGATAACTAATCCATCCTTGAGGTCCTTAGAGGTTTAGATAGAAGGTGAAAGATATGCAAAACCAAGTAATCTAATGAAACCATGTAATTATTTTTTCCCATCTTAAAACCATCCTGAATTATCATCTGGAGGGTTCAAGTCTTTTCCAACAATAAGATGCCCAGTGAATTACAATTTCTTTCTTTCTTTCTTTTCTTTTTTCTTTTTTTTCTTGGTTTTTTGAGACACGATTTCTCTGTTGTGCCTTTTTGGAAATCGCTTTGTAGACCAGGCTGGCCTCGAACTCACAGAGATCTGCCTGCCTCCATTTCCTGAGTCCTGGATTTAAAGTTGTGTGCCACCACCGCCTGGCAAAATTACAATTTCATGTGGTCCACTGTTCCAATAATTGTTAGCCAAAAAGAGAAGTAGAAATGTCTCTTTAGAACATCCTTATTCCTTCCTACCAGGAATGTAGGTTACAGGGATTGACAGGTGCGGACTGGGGAGTTAGAAGGCCCAAATGTGGACCAGAAAGTGGAGACCTCCAGAAAATTGTCAGTGACAGCTACATGTAGTTGTCAAAACAGGAAAGAGGCCAGGCAGTGGTGGTGCATGCCTTTAATCCCAGCACTCAGGAGACAGAGCCAGGCGGATCTCTGTGAGTTCGAGGCCAGCCTGGGCTACCAAGTGAGTTCCAGGAGAGGCGCAAAGCTACACAGAGAAACACTGTCTCGAAAAACCAAAAAAAAAAAAAAAAACAGGAAAGAGTGAGAGACCTGGAATGCACTAATTCATCACACCAGAGTAAATACAGAGAGCACAGTAGGAGACAGCTTTTCTCAGGTACACCCTAAGGATTCCTCTCTGGTCATTTGATCATGGGCTTTCACACCCAAAACTGTCTCCTAACACTTCCTCCATACTCTGTAGTTCTTTTTTAAAGGCTCATTGCCACAGGTTTACAGTGACTTCTGTTTAAGTCTCAGGATCTCCTCACAAGCTGGATGTCATGTGGAGTCACCACAATTAGGAGCTCCAACAGAGAGTTTTACAGGCATCAAGGAAGCAGAATAGGATTCCATTCAGACAAGTCAGTCTTCATACCTGCTATTTCCTCTCCTCTCCTTACAGGAGGCATAAACTCCAGCAAGGGTACACCTGCTAATTGTCCTTGTGGGCTCACATTGCTGCTCATTTTTGGAATTGGAGATAAACTCATGTCTCGTGGATTTGGTCCAGCAGTCAGACAATTTTTAAGACTTATATTGTTGGGGGCTGGATACCATCTGAAATGAGATCTGGTGACCTCTTTTGGCATGCAGGCAGAACACTGCATATATAATAAAAATAAATAAATCTTTTAAAAAAAGACTTGTATTGCCAATTACACTTCTGATCATTTTTTGCACTCTTCCCTCATTTTGTAGAGATTTGGGCTTGGAAACTTCTTTAAGTACTATGTCTAAGTTAATTTTGGGTCCTTTCAATCTTGTATTTCTTTTGGAAAATAAGAGCTGAGCTGAAGATGAAATCAGGATCATCCATCACACCTCACTGCTATAATGACATATTCATGGGACTAAATAGAAGGTTCAACACCTGAGAGCACTGGCTGTTCATTCACAGGGTCTGACTTTGATTCCCAGCACCCAGAAGACAGTTCACTACTCTTTGTAACTACAGGCACCTGGGATCACACAATCTCTTATGTCATACTCTAGTACTTGGCATGTTCTTGATATACACACTTATACATATAAATTAAACTTCATTCCTTTTGAAAATAACATATGCATGAAGAAAGACTTTTTCAAAAGTATTAAATCACACACATATCTGTCTTTTTGTCATTTGTATATCTGGAACCCGAGCAGGACTAAAGAATGCAACACACCTCCTGGACCTAGAAATACAGGTAGTTCTGGGTTATCTGGGTCTAGGAACCAAACTTGTGTACCCAAGAGGAGCATGAATATTCAGTAAACTTTCCAGCTCCCAAATCTGACATTAAAATGTAGATGAAGATGCCAGATTACTTCTTCTGTCTCCTGTCACTTGAAGGTAATAAAAGTCCCCTTTAGATGGCAATCAAAGAGTTGGACTTTTTAGCCCTCTTTGAATGGACTCTCTGCTTTGCTTCTTATTTTCATTATTAACACAATTCCCTTGATGTGAGCAAAGAAAACAAACCTGATTTGTGGAAACCAAAGAGTGTCCAGTCAGATTTTATAGAAAAAGTTCTGTAATTTGAGATATGGCATATATTTTAAGAATTTTTTTTCTTGGATTTTAAAGACAGGGTTTCTCTGTGTAGCTTTGTGTCTTTCCTGGAACTCCCTCTGTAGTCTAGGCTGGCCTCGAACTCACAGAGATCTGCCTCCCAAGTGCTGGGATTAAAGGCATGCACCATCACCGCCTGGCTATTTTAAGAATTTTTTGAGACAGGATACCTCTACATAGCCATGGCTGTTGTGGAACTCACTATATGAACCAACCTCACCTGAAACCTCAAACTCAGAGATATTGGCTTGTCACTGTCTCCCAAATGCTGGGATTACAGGCATGCACCTCTAAGGCCAGCTGAAATATGTTTTGAAATGTTCTATCTTTAAATCAGAGAATTAAATGATAACATAAGATTTTAAAAGAAATCATCAATATTGCATTTAATACTAATACCTCTTGAATTTCTGTAATAATAATGTAAACTGGCAAATAATTTCATATATTCCCAATAACTGGGTTACTTGCTTTGTTAACTTTATCCATTTAAAAATGTCTGAACTCTGTCTGTGCATGTATACCTATGCCATCATGTGCATATGGCAGTAAAAGGACAACTTCAAAGTGTCTAGTAACTACTTCTCCTATGTGAGTTCTAGGGATGAAACTAAGGAGTCTTCTGGCAGCAAGTGACATCAATGACATTTATTTGGGTTTAAAAATTATTTAGGTATGTGCCATTGAGGGAGTGTGCATATGCCAAAGTACTAATGTGGCAATAAAGGAAAATTTTTTAGTTACTTGAGTCTTCCAGAGATTGAACTCAAGCCATTAGGCTTAACAACAACCAACTTTACCACTGAGACAATTCTATGGCATTCATTTGTGGTTATGAAAAATATAATGAACAAGAGCTTAATTCTCAGAGTAAACTAACACATTCCAAAGGGGAAAAGAAGATAGGAGTACATCACTACCATTTGCAAGGATCTATTACTCAAATTGTCCTGATTTCTTCTACCATTAGATGATAATACATTTACAATTTGAAAAGAAGACAATATTTTACTGATTAAATATCTCAACTAATTTTATTTGAGGAGCAGTGAGACAGTTAAGCAAGAAATATCTGTGCAAGGCTGGGGCCTGACTTTAATCACCATATGAAGAGGGCCAAAAATAAACTCCACACGGCCGGGCGGTGGTGGCGCACGCCTTTAATCCCAGCACTCGGGAGGCAGAGGCAGGCAGATCTCTGTGTTTTCGAGGCCACCCTGGGCTACCAAGTGAGTCCCAGGAAAGGCGCAAAGCTACACAGAGAAACCCTGTCTCGAAAAACCAAAAAAAAAAAATAAAAATTAAAATTAAAAAAAAAAATAAACTCCACAAAGTTTTTTTCCTGTTCCTACATATCTGACATGATCAAAAAACCCATAATTTCGGTAACACAAACATATCAAAAATATTTTCTGTTTGTTTTGTTTTGTTTTCAATAAATTTCCTTTCCATTGCATTATCTGGTATCTCTCAATAATCCCCTGGAAGGCAGTACTTCAAGATGAAGTGGCAAATATAAAATTAATGGGGAGATGAAGAAGGATGAGACTTCAAATATTATATACATATCCATCACATGTCAAGCTATGTTGTGAATACTGGTGTGGACCATTGCTGCTTGACAAAGTTCCAGCATTTTGACTTTGCTGATGGACCACATTTCTGCAGTACCTTTTTGCTTTTATTGTTAATGATTCCCACTATTAATGCCTTTCTTTTTGGGGAAATTTGTGCAGGCTTTGAAAAATGATAAAAATGTGTACAACGATAGACTCCCTTAACAAAATAATTATTGGAAACAAATCCTTGCCACCCTGAACCAAGAATTCCTTTGTGCCATCTTAGTTGCACCAAGAACAGGAAAGTTAGAGATTTACTAGACACACCTGACCCCAAGGATAAGATGCATACTTTTCACATCCAGAGTCTGAGATAATTAAAGGCAAGAGTTCAGTTAATAAATAAAGAGAAATTAGAATGGAATGGTACAATGGAAAAAGAGTGACAGCTCAGGATCTTTACTTTTGGGAGTGTTATGAGGGGAACAGGCTTATACAGTAAATTTAAGAAATTATAGTATAGTGTCTGTTCCCCAGAAGAAGTCTTTATCCCAAGGTCAGGCATTTGGAAAAGGGTCCCCATTACTTCAGGAAATTGGGGAAAGTGACTGACTAGTAGCTAAAGCACTCATTCTTCTTATCTGTACCAGGAGAATTTTGTGGTTCTTTCCTTAGCATATGGCTGGTGTCTATTATCAAGATCAAGGCTATCTTCCTCAACTCATAATTTCAAGCCACACACCAGCTCCTAAGACTTCTTTTCTCCTTTTTAATCCTACATATAATTATAGAGTGTAAACAATATCTTTTTCAATTCAAGCTGTTGGCAGCCATCTTGATTCACCCTCAGATCATGTTCATTTCCTCCTTCTTTCTAACCACTGCAGACTCCACACATTTTAGAGTCCTGAACCCCCTCCCCAAGCAAGTCTCCAGGAAAATATACAATTGAGTGCTTGTTATCTTCCATTGTTACAGCTCTTGAAGACAGATGAAAATGATGATTTGGAAATGCACAGGGTTTTTAGTGTGTCTTATGCTTTTTTCGATTAAACATTTTAACACTAAAATGGTTGAAACGTGTTGACAAAACAGCACTCATTGGGGTACATCATCTGCTCTTGCACTTGTACTCAGCAGCCTGACACATAAGGGTCGTGAGTTCAAATGTATTCCTGAATAATTATGGATTTCCCAGCCAGGCTGAATAACAAACAACATTGCAAGGGAATATGTGAAATTATGAAAGCCAAAATGAGGAACAAACTCTCAAAGACATAGCAGTTTAGGGCTACTATGAATAAAGCTGCTATGAACATAATTGAGCAAGTGACTTTGTGGAAGGATAAAGGAGCATCTTTTGGGTACATACCCAAGAGAGGTATAACTGTGTCTCTAGATAGGTCAATTCCTAATTTTTGAAAAAACCACCATATTGATTTAAAGCTGTACAAGTTTCCACTCCCCCCAGCAATAGAGGAATGTTCGCTTTCTTCCATATCCACGCCAGCTTGTGATTTTTCTTATGTTACTGATCTTAGCCATTATGAGAGGTGTAAAATAAATCTCAAATTACATTTTATTAGCACATCCTTGATTGCTAAGTGTGGAACATTCCTTTAAGTGTTTCTCATCATTTTAGATTCCTCTGTTGAGAATTCTGTCTTTAGATCTGTACTTCATTTTTATTAGAATATTTGGTTTGTTCATGTCAATTTTCCTGATATTTTTATTATCCTAGGTGAGGCAACTGAGAACCACATAGACAAACATGATATGTACTCACTTATAAGTGGGTATTAGCTGATAATTAAAGAATAATCACAGAATAATCCAGAAACCCACAGAAGATAAGTAAAAAGGACAGCCGTGAGGAGGGATGCACAGAACCCCCTAGAAAGAGGAAATAAAATAGTTTTGTGGGTGGATGGGCAGTAGGAATAGGAATGATCAGAAGAGGAAGCAAAGGACAGAGGGATAGAACACATGAAGAGAAGATTGGAATAAGGAAGATATTATGAGACAGTGTGAAAACGTAGTGCAGTGGAAATTTCCAGGAAGCTATGCGTGTGGCTGAAGTGAGGACTTCAAGTAATTGAGAATAGAGAACATGAACTGGCCAGCTTCTGTAGCTACACAAGGCTCCCAGGGGTGGGACTTATAACAATAGAGCCAAAAAAAATTTTGAACCACACTTGTCCTGTCTACATAATACTCTGGGGCAAATGCAGCTCAGAGCTTATATAATGTCCAACCAATGAGTTGTATAACATGAGACACAGGCCACAAGAGGGAGCCCATGCCCAACACTGCCTGGGTGTACAAGAACTGAGTGATGAATGGCTCAGAGAATTTTTTTTTTGGAGCTGAGGATTGAACCAAGGGCCTTGCACTTGCTAGGCAAGTACTCTACCACTGAGCTAAATCCCCATTAAGGTAGAACCAAATACAGTTGACTAAAAGGAAAAAGTCAATGAAATGATTCCTAATTCTATTCTACTATACTCAGAGAATGGTGCCCATTTCACCACTGGACTGCCATATAAAACTACCTAGTGATTTTCTCTTCAAAACACAAATTTTTCATTTCTTTGTTTCTTTTTCACTGGAGACCTGCATGAGTCATCAGTAGTAAACATGCAACAAAATCAACATTTTCTATAAGAAATCAGCCCATTGCTTTTAATTCTGACTTACTCAATTTTCCAGGGAAGGGAGAAAGTAAGAAACATTTGGAGTCAAAATGTCATAGAAATGATCTCTGGCTATATTTTTCCTGGAGTTCATTTCCCACTGAAATGCAATAACCTTAACCTCTACTTCATTACTCTCAATTCTCCCATCTTAGCAGGCCTACAAGATTATCCCCTTAAGCTCTGTATACAGCTCTCTATGTTATTTTCTATCTAAACTCTTAATGTCTTCACCAGTCCTAGGTCCTATACTTTAACAAAATCACCTTAGTTGTCCCATATTTTCTCCTAACTTGCATGTTTCTTGCTGTGATTAAATTTTCCAATTCAAAGCATATTAAGTAATGAATGGGTTCATTGAATGATATAACCATACCATATCATATCATATCACATCATTGTGGGAGCTTAGGGTAGAAACTCAAGCTAGCACCTGAATGCAAAAATCCATGGGTAACCTCTGTTGACTTACTTTTTCTCTTGCCTGGCTACTGTCTTGTGTCAGGTAGCTCCCATATCCAGCCCAGGCCCACTTGCTTATAGATATTGCCATGCTCAGTGGAAGAGGCTTCACACATTAATAATCAATCAATGCAATCTCTCAAACACACAGTAACTAAAATTCTGATCTGGAAACACTCTCCGTTGATGTTCTCCCTCATGACTCTAGGCCACATCATGTTGAAAACAAAAGCTAATTAAGACAAAGAGACAATGATACCTCAGAAAGTTTTAGTAACTCAATACCAATGTATTAATTAACCTTATCAATCTTTAAGCAGAAAAATTTAAATATGAAGATAACAATTACTGGAAACACAGATATGTCTAGGAATGATGATAGACAACCCTCTAAGATCAAGAAAACTAAAAGTGTTCCTGTACACAAAGTTCACAAACAAACAGAAAACCTCAAGGTAATTATATCATGATATAATAAATTTTCGTGAATATAAAAATTGGTGATGGTTCATCATTTTTCAGGGAAACAATATAATTAGATGGCAATAAAACTAAAAACATAGCTCCACTGAAAAAATAAAGTCACACCTTCAAATATATATCATGGTCCTTTAATAAGAACTACAAGATTATAATCTAAATCACACTAAAAAAATCTCTGGTCATCTTTCATCCTGTGCATGCCAGTTCTCTCATTTGCTAATAATAAAAAATGAGTTAGGTGAGGAGGGTTTTTCCACCAAAATTAGAGAGATTCACTTGAAGCCCTCTGGTATTTTAACTTTATAGAAAATAATTTTGACTATTAAAAAATCTTATTCTCTTATGATAAAGAAAATGATATTTGTCAGAAGACACCAATTTTTTTTTATGCTTGATGACTACATGTGAGTCTTAATCAGTGGGGAACTGAAAACTTTTCCCAACAAAATAAAAGGTAACAGATTTTTCAATCAAAAGTATATGATTTATATTTTACATCTAAAACAACTTATTTTGCTTTAATTGTTTTATAAGTCACAAGTATTTTTAAAAAACTAGTTTATCCTCATTTTTATGAATATGTTATTATGTGAAATAAAGAATATCTTCTAAGTATGTACAGGTGACACATTAGAGAAGAACATGTCAGATACCCTAGATCTGGAGTAGCAGGGGCATATGAACCTCCCAAGTAGGGTGTTGGGATGTGAACACAGATTGTTTCCAAACACATGTGCTGAGACACTGTCAAATCCCCATAGTACATTCTATCCAATAAACTAAAAGTCTATCATAGATTAACAACAAGAATGTCAGGCGGGGGTGGTGCACGCCTTTAATCCCAGCACTCTGGAGGCAGAGCCAGGCGGATATCTGTGAGTTCAAGCCAGCCTGGTCTACCAAGTGAGTTCCAGGAAAGGTGGAAAGCTACACAGAGAAACCCTGTCTCAGAAAAAAAAAAAACCAACAAGAACAACAAATTGTAAATAAATACAGGTGTTAATAAATGATTTATCAGGAACGTGATTCATCAATATTAATATATTGAGTGTGGTAAATCTGTAGTGTGAATATAATCCAAAGAATACTCCCAACAATTTATAACAGGATACCTGATTCCAAAGGTAAACGCAAAGTGGTAACTCTCAGAGGGCTCATAGGATTATGAAAAAGTAAGACACATATTTACACAACGTGACTTCTATATTTACCACAAAGTTACAACCATCAAGAGTATGTACAATATTTGAGAATGAATAAAGAAGATCGAGAGAAAAAGCCAAGAACAAAAGCAGAAAAATAAAATCAACTTTTAATCATGAGACAAAAGGAAGCACACAGAGAAAATGTGGGATCATGACAAATATTATCCAACTACCTATAATTCTATGTGTATAGAAATTAAATAAACACAAATTTCACAACTCCCACAAAATTAACTCAAAGTAACCTTTAAATGCTGTTTCTGACCCTGTAGCTATGGGTATATCTTCCAAACAGAGAGGCCCAAAGCTCTAGAGCTTTCTTGGCAAATAAAAAAATTTATGAAAAAACCTCATGCCATGTCTCTGTGAACTCTCATGTCCCCATGTAGTTTTAGACCCCAGTCCCAATGATGCCGAATCACAAAACAGTTTAGAAGAATAATTTAATGTCTATTTCATGCCACATGGGTTATGATACATGATCTAGAATCTGTTCTTTCCACTTGCCTAACAACATGCAAATATATTACAGATATCACAGCCTCCCATATCCAGGAAAACAGAGCCTCCCCATTATCACTGAATCCACACTCATAGAGCCTCAGAAAAGAAAAGACATTTTCCAGATCACAATATGGACCAACAGAACCACAGTCTGGGTCATGGTCCTTCCCAGTCACAGAAGCTCTGACAGCTCAGCAAAACTTCTCCTCTTGGTCTGGGGTCAGTGGTCCCCACACTAACCATGGCATGGATTTTGGTCTTCCTCACAGCTCGTACATCAGAGCAAGATGGGAATCCTGGAAAGAACCTGCAAGTTCCTTCCCACGGGTGTTCCTAATTGCTAAGCCTTCCTGAGGTCCCACATTAGCTAAGACCACCCAGCTCAGACTCAGGACAGAGGTGGCTCCTCCACTGGGTGATCAGAGATCAAATGACACACACAGCACAGGCCTTCTCAGCTCTGCCCTTCCACCTTAGGAGCAGACAGGATGCTAATCTGAGAAATCTGTATTTTGAAAATTCTTCCAGTCTCCCAGAGTACTTCTTGTTCCCCTTCCCAAGCACACATTTCTTTGTGTACAAATACACACTGATTGTCCAGTGTAGCCAAACCTTTGCTTCATATATGGGAAATCCTGCAGCCAAACACAGGTCACATTCAAACAGTTACTGTTGTAACTATGTAAATGTTAAAAACAAAAAACAGGCCAAGAACTAGAAAACAATTAGTGGTCAATGGTAGGGATTGTAGGTAAGAAAGAGAGTGTGGACATGACATAGTTATAATCTCAGAATTACTTGGAAGAGTTGGAACTGAATTCATGGCCAAGTGTTCCAGATACTAGGGATTTGTATGAGAGCAAACCAAGGATTACTCACATGCATTTTTTTTTCCTGAGGCTACACATCTTACACAAGGAAAACAGCAGTCCTGTTAGGCAGGGGCACACCATTTTATCCAGATTGTCTATAGTGGTTGACCAAGCGTAACTACAGTAATTCTGTTTCAATACAGGGTCAGTCCTTTATCCAGATTACTAAATGTGCTGCTCTGTAGACCCCAAGAAACAGCCAGTCAGGACATTTGTGGATCAGCTAAAATTGGTTACATCACTCCACATTGCTCATCTCAAATACTGTTGAAACAGGAAAGCTCTCACCCTCTGTCCTGTCCCTCCATTTCTGGACTTTCAATGCATCAGCTTCAAAGATGCTCAGTGAACTCAATACATGCACAGGTCCCTCTTCATGTTTACGTCCCCCCAAAAAGCCAGAATGACTGGGGGACACTCATTAACTTCTCCATTTTTCCTTCTCTCTGTGTCCAGCCTAGAAGAAGATGCAGGACTGTCTTTCCAGCACGGGGCAGCAGAGCCAGGTTTAAGTGTTCTATGCAATTCTCAATTACTTAGCATGAGGCAAGCTTGGGCTACAGGAAACACTGCTCTACACAGAAAATCAATTATCAACAGCTCTTGATAGACAAGGAATGAAACAATGAATGACCTAGACACATTAGAGAACAGAAACAAATAGATAAGATCATTAATGCTCTTTAAAATGTTAAATATAATACCAGCAAGTGATATTTTAAAGTGATAAAAATAATGCATTTTTTCAAGATAAAAAACTTAACTATGACAGGTGGTGGTGGCACACACCTTTAATCCCAGCACTCTGGAGGTAGAGGCAGGCAGATCTCTGTAAGTTTGAGCCCAGTCAGGACTACAGAGTGAGTTTCAGAAAAGGGTCTAAAGCTACACGAAGAAACCATGTCTCAGAACTAAACAAAAAAAAAAAAAAAAACAGAAAACAAAAAATAAACCTTAGCTATATTGACTTTAAAAAAGAGTGGAACTTTCTCTAGTAGAGGGAATATCATTAATAAAAGATAGGTTGATCTTACCATATGCCCTTGTTGGCTGCTGTGATCTGTAACCTGACACACAGTTACAGTCAATGGCCTTTTTTTTAAACCTCTGAGCTGACATAACTGTGTCAAGCAGGACTAAAAATATCTGCATAGGAGAGTAACCTAATTAAAAATTCAATATCATTTGGTGCAAGTTGACCTTCCCAAATTGAACATGAACCAGTCTGGTCTGTCTTCATTCACAAGTCATCAATCAGTACATGCTGGGAAATTATAAAATTACTCCTCCTGCTACAATCAGGTTTGTTTTCATAATGGTGACTCCAGCTGATTGCCTACCCTGTTTCCCCAGCAGTGTACACAATAAACTATTCCTTCTATTCTGGTCTGAAGGTAGAAACTATGCTCCACATGCAAATCTCTTTCCTTTTACTGCAATAAATATGCACTGCATCACTCAAATGGATAATTTTGAAACTCTGAGGTGAAACAATCATTTATTATAAGATTTTTAATGTGATACATAGAGAACAACAAAATCATTGCCATACAGTGCAACAGACTGGGACCAAGGCCACTGGTGTAAACATAAGAGAACTTGTTTCAGAAACATTTTTCTAACAGGATTGAAATGCAGCTGTTCTAGAATTAAAATGCTTTCCAAGGGAGAATTCACTCAACACATTTCAGAGATTAATGAAGAAAAATCTCTTTACAGAAATTCAGAGCAAACTGTTAGCAAATGAATAATAATGCAGGGTAGCCTTCATGGATAGTTTAATATTAAGATAATAACTGAGCTATAAAAATGTGTTTATGAACACTATTGTTAGTCAACACATCTTCCTCTGTGGGCATATGAAGGAAAAAACAACTGCATTATTTAAGGTTCCCTACCTGAAAAGGAATGGTAGAATGAATCTCTCTATGTAGGAAGAAAATGAATTTATTAGAATGTCTCACAAACTGTGGTTTAGATAGTCCATCAATGGCTGCTACCATTGGAACTTCGAATAATTCAGTAGTTGTTCAGTTCATGAGGCTGTATATCTCAGCTGTTCTTTTTTTTTTTTTTTTTTTTGGTTTTTCGAGACAGGGTTTCTCTGTGTAGCTTTGCGCCTTTCCTGGAACTCACTTGGTAGCCCAGGCTGGCCTCGAACTCAGAGATCCGCCTGGCTCTACCTCCCGAGTGCTGGGATTAAAGGCGTGCGCCACCGCCGCCGCCGCCGCCGCCGCCGCCGCCGCCGCCGCCACCACCACCCGGCTCAGCTGTTCTTTAGTATACACCACAGTTCTAAGGAATTAGGCTCTAATGCTGGTAAAAGAATGAACTTGGAACTGGGCAGTGGTGTCTCACGCCTTTAATCCCAGCACTTGGGAGGCAGAGGCAGGTAGATCTGTGAGTTCAAGGCCTGCTTGGGCTACAGAGAAAGTTCTAGGAAAGGCTCAAAGCTACACAGAGGAACCCTGTCTCAAAAAACCAAAAGAAGAAGAAGAAGAAGAAGAAGAAGAAGAAGAAGAAGAAGAAGAAGAAAGAGAGAGAGAGAGAGAGAGGGAGGGAGGGAGGAAGGAAGGAACGAAGGAAGAGAAAGAATGAACTTGGTAGCCAGAGCTAGGGCAAGCAGGAGCTTACTCCTTCTGTGTGCTTTATGTATGTAGGCTACCACCAGAAGGTATGATTAAGATTAAAGGTGGAGCTTATACTTTGTTTGATTTTTTTTTTTTTTTGGTGTTTCTGAGAATGGATTTATCTGTGTAGCCTTCGAATTCTGTAGACCATACTGGCCTCGACCTCAGAAATCCTGAGAAGATTCTGCCACCTCAGTGCTGTGCTTAAATGTGTGCACAGACACCAAGCAGCTGAATATGGATATCACCTCAAATTATCTAAATTAAAAATGGGTCTTCAATTTCAAAACCTTTCAAAAATCCTGGCTTCAGTTAATTGCAGAGGTAGTCTGTTTTACTACCAAGAATAGCCATCACAATATCCAAGATCGAAGAAATGAGAAAAATTTCTTACCTGCAGGAGGATAGTAGAGTATGGAATACTTTTACAATGCTTTGTGTGAACAAAGGAGGAATGTAGATTTTACATAGGGAATCTGGACATGGTTGTGAGAATAAGTTCTCTTATTCTTAAGCAGGACAGTTTAACAAGTCCATCTTTGAACACAATCACAATATAAAAGTAGAGACAGTTAGGGGAATTCTTACATAAAAATCATGCAGAGCCATATATAAGTTATAAAATGATAGAAACAACTGCCTCTGGGATATTCATCTTGTACCCCAAAGCCTTAGCTGAAATTCAAGTAAATGATACAGTGAATGAAGATTGCTCTTGGCCATATGAGACCTGTCAATCTTAATGTTCAGTCTAAAAGATAAGTATACCAATACTACAATTCTCACAGAGAGAGAGAACAGAAATCATTATTAAAAAGTCACTTAACCGCATTGTTTACTCTGCTGTTAGATGAATGGTTATGATGAGCATTATTAACCTCAGAATGAAGCTGCTTTTGCCTCTGAGCAGGCTGGTTTGGCAGAAGGCCACAGTTGCTTCCATGCAAGACAGTAAGGAGTTCATTTAAATTATCCCTGGCTACTGTCTGCCTGAGGGCTGTGACCTCACTGTAAAGAATCCCATTCTTTACTTTTTCTAACTTTAAAGAAATATTTATATGATGTTTTGTCTGTTCACACTGTTCTGGCCTACACAGGCCAGAAGAAGGTAGAAGGTGCCTGGAACCAGAGTTACAACAAATGATTTCCTACCCTGTGGGTTCTATAAGTGGAACATGGGTCCTCTGTCACAAAAGTCAGTGCATTTATTGCTGAGCCATCTATCTAGCCCCTTTTTATTTAAAGGGTTTTCCCATAAATTGTTAATTAAAAGATATTACTTAACTTATCTACACTTGAATGCATTGGCACAGGAGATCACTTCCTAAAAAAAAACACCAGCAGCATAGACACTGAGCACAACAATAAATAAATGGGACCTCTGGAAACTGAGAAGCTTTTGTAGGGCAAAAGACATCATCAATAAGACAAAAAGACAGCCAACAGAATGGGAAAAGACTTTCACCAACACCACATCAGACAGGGGATTGATCTCCAAGGTTTATAAAGATCTCAAGAAACTAGACATCAAAATACTGAACAATCCAACTAAAAAAATGAGCTAAAGAACTAAACAGAAAATTCTCAAAAGAAGAATCACAAATGGCTGAAAGACATTTAAAGAAATGCTCAACATCCTTAATCAACAGAGAAATGCAAGTCAAAACGTCTCTGAGATACCACCTTACACCTGTCAGAATGGCTAGGATCAAAAACACTGAAGACAGTCTATATTGGAGAGAATGTGGAGCAAAGGGAACACTCCTCCACTGTTGGTGGGAATGCAAACTTGTACAACCACTGTGGAAATCAGTGTGGTGGTTTCATAGAAAATTGGGAATCAATCTATCTCAAGACACAGCCACACCACTTAGGCATATACCCAAGGAATGCTCAATCATATCACAAAAAAATACATGCTCAACTATGTTCATAGCAGGACTACTTGTAATAGCCAGAACCTGGAAACAACCTAGATGCCCCTCAACTGAAGAATGGATTAAGAAAATGTGGTATATATACACAATGGAGTACTACTCAGCAGAGAAAAACAATGACAGCATGAAGTTGCAGGCAAATGAATGGAACTAGAGAATATCATCCTGAGTGAAATAAGCCAAACCCAGAAAGACAGATATGATATGTACTCACTCATAAGTGGATTCTAGATATAAAGCCAAGAACAATTATACTACAACCCACAGAATGAGGGAGGCTACCTAGCAGGGGGGACCCTAGGATGACTGTGGCTTATAAGTTTTGGTTTTACTCATTTCTGGCCAAGCCTCAATGAAACATTTCACTATTTGGATACGAATATATACTGTATCAATCTGATAATAAAAAAATAAATTAAAATATTAACATTAAAAAATATTACTTCTTTTTTTCCCTTTTATTTCTTTTTTGATTTTTCAAGACAGAGTTGGGAGGCTTATAACCAGCTGCTACTCCAAATCTAGGTGATCTGATGCCCTCTTTCTTTGTACATCACCTGTACGAACATGAAAGACATCCTCTGTCACACACAAAAACATGCAAAATCTGGGAATAAACTTTTCTTCTAAAGTTCTTGTGACTCAGAAAGTAATTAGAGGAAAATAACCTTATTTAAGTGTATAAAACAAATCATACACTGTGAAGAAAAATTTATAGTATTACCTAGAGCTGTGAGGTTTATATAGGTCTCCACCATTACATCTTTGTAGAGATTCCTCTGTGAAGGATCCATCAATGCCCACTCTTTCTGAGTGATGTCGACATGCACATCATTATAGGTCACTGTGTTCTAAAATATGCCATACATAAATATGCCATCCATATGTATAAATCAAAAAGCATGATACAATATTGCAAGTGTGTACTTCTTTGACAATATAGACATATAATTCTGGTGAGTGCTACACGTATTCCATAATTCAGACAATTGCAATGAATTCATCAAGTTACTTCACAAACAAACTGAATAGGAGTTTTACCTCTATTATTTCTGAATGCTCTGAACAGGATATCACCTTGCAAGAGAAATGCCTATTAACAGAGATAGAGAGACAAGCAAACAATTCAACAGTGCTGAGCATCCATCAGAGAAATTTTGTGAACAGTTATTAACTACAAAGAAGATTTGTAAGCTAGGTATATCGGCTCATGCCTTTAATCTGAGAACTTAGAAGGTAGAAGCAGGTGTATGTGCTTCTGAGGTGAAAGTTAGCCTTGTCTATGCTAACTGCATCTGCACTGAATCTTCAATTCAAACAAACAAAAAAGATAACATGAACTCAGAGATTTTTTTTTTCTGAAGATCCTACAAAGAGTTTGGCATTCACTCCAGTTCTCTATTCATTTTCCAGAAACCAGAATTGTTCCAGTTTAAACTGTACATTAGTAAATCTGACTAAAAGGAACTGTGCATTTAAAGAGTTACAAATAGAAAGAAGATAACGTTAGCAATATCAATGATGATCATAAATAATCAACACAGGGAATGAGAGATGACTCAGAAGTAAAAGAATTCTTACTGGCCTTGCATACAGATGGGCTCAATTGTCAGAACTTACATGAGGAAATCACACAACTGTTTATTATTCCAATCTTATGGTCTCTAAGACTCTCTTTGGACTGCTGTGAGGATAGGTGTACATGTGGTGCATATCCATGTACATAGACAGCCAGGTGGTGGTGGTGCACACCCTTAATCCCAGCGCACGTGGGAGGCAGAGGCAGGTGGATCTTTGTGAGTTCAAGGCCAGCCTGGTCTACAGAGTGAAATCTAGGAAAGGCACAAAGCTATACAGAGAAACATGGTCTCAAAAAAAATTTTCCCATGTACATAAACAAAATAATCATATTCATTAAAAAAAAATCAAAACAAACACAAAAGGCAAGAAGAATGTCACACAATTGTAATCTAATGACTCAGAAGGCCCAGACACTACATCTAGGAAGAGAATAGTATCTTCTGCTGAATTTCAAAATTTAAACTGGGGGATAAATCTCAGCAAAACACCATATGCTTGACATGTACAAAATCATATACTCTCGAACCATCACCTAATACTATATATTAAAAAATCCTGGAATGTTGAACAATCTTTAATCTCAGCATGTGGGAGCAAGAATCAGATGAATCTCTCAGTTGGAGGCCAACCTGATTTACAGGGCTACTTTGAGGAGACTCAGGGCTCCTCAGTCAAAGCTTTTCTTCAAAAACAAAAATAGGAACAACAAAATTTTAAATAACTCAGGCTGGCAAAGTGGCTTAGCATTGAATACCAATTCCATCAATTGTATTTTATGTGATTTGATGATACTATCTATACTGGTGGTGAAGTCATGGCAGCACAAGAAGGAAGCTGGCTCATTCATTTCAACCACAACATAGTAGAAACATAGAAAAGGAAATGGGTTGAGGCTATAGAAGCACATATCACCAGCCCCAATGATATCCCAATGATTATCCGGAGAGGTTCCACAAGTACCGCAAAGAAAGTCATCAAGGAGAGACACATGTTCAAATACCTCATCCATCTGGGAGCTTTTTATTCAATTAAGTAGATTCTCACCCATGTCACTATAGGCTCAAGTGTCATCCATAGAAAATGCATTTAGTCACTTCAATGATTCTCATAGTCTGCAACAACTCCTACACTGTTGAAATGTCCAAAGTCTCTTTTGACACTCAAGACAAATTCTTGACTTTGGCATATTATAAAATCAGAAAACAATTTAAATATTTCTAACGTGAATGGCACAGAAAACCCATTATCATCCCAAAGGAAAGGAACTAAGACACAGTGAGGAAAGATTGGACCAAGGGAAGACTGAAACTCAGCAGGGCAACCGTTGAATATGGTAGCTAGCTCTGTGTCAGAGACATGAGGCTTCATTTTCAAAGGACTTAGATGGCTCTCTCTCTCCACAACTTCCCATACATCTCTCTCTATGGCTACCTCCACTCCCTATAGCTAGCTCTCTATGTAAGATATTTCATAGCTTAATTATCTCAACATCTTATGGTCTCAAACTACAACTCAGTCTTCATCCTCATAGTATCACGCAATGAACTCAGACAGTCTTCTCACTGGAGCTCTTACCATAGCAAACACAGATGCCTAAACAGAGCTGATCTGAAAATGCAGACTAAAAATGTATAATCTTAAATTTTACATCATTCTGGTCTCCAGAACCAGTTCAACATCAATCATTCCCCCAAATTTGGTTACTAAGTTATAATGGCCTCTGCCATGCTTGGACCAGAGTTGCAGCAGGACTTGAATAAAGTTGCTTCCTGGGAATGGCAATCACTTTGCCTAATCCCTCCATTAACTGAGGGCATATAAGGATGGATTCTTACCCTTGGGGCACTTTGCTAGGTTTCTGATGTATAATAAGGGCCTTCTTTTTAATGGTGATAATATCCCTGAACATTCCTGACTCTGGTCAGCATTTGACTACCTTCTGCAAATTCATAGTGCTCTTTTTCTCTACAACCACTAGACTTTTCATTTATTTATGTCCACTTCTTGATTTTTGTAATGTTGTACTGAATGAACCATAAGTAATAGCTATCCAAGAAAGTCAATACTCCATCTAAGAAATCAGCACCATTATTTTTTTTAAAGATTTATTTTTTTTATTATGTAAACAGTGTTCTTCCTGCAAGTCTACCATATGCCAGAAGGGGGCATCAGATCTCATTATAGATGGTTGTGAGCAACCATGTGGTTGCTGGGAATTGAACTCAGGACCTCTGGAAGGGCAGACAATGCTCTTAACCTATGAGTCATCTCTCCAGCCCCCAATATTTTTTTTTAATTCTTCCTAACTCAATCAATTTCTTGAGGGCATGGGAAAATAAGAAAAGTTAGGGTCCAAAATATCACATACATGACCTCCATTTTAATTCCCACTGAAATCCTTTGACCTCTACCTCCATTGTTTGCAATACTTTTAACAGTATTTTATTCAAAGTATTACAAGAATGACCAATTGAGCTCATAATGCAGCTTTCTATGACTCTTGCCATCTAAATTTTGATATGTTCAACATTCCCACAAAAGTCACCATTCCCAGCATCTATGAACAACAGAATCACTTTGGGTTTACCACATTCTGATACAACTTGCTTTTTTCTTGCTCTGATTCAATTCTCTACACGAAAGTACCTTAGGTGACAAATGTGCTTATTTGGCTCATTCTGCCAGATCACAATCCATCATTGTCAGTGTTTAGGATAGATATTCAATCTAGCAACTGAAGGCAAAAACCATGAGGAATCTTTGTTTCCAGGCTTTCTCTCTAACATAGTCATTGTCTTTTATGCCAAGCTTGCTGTCTTATCTAGCGCAGGTCAACTTTCTTAGGGATATTGCACACTCAGTGGAAGGGATATCACCCGTCAATCATCAATCAACAAAATCTGTCAAAAACTTAGCAACTAGCTACTCTGATGTGGCACATCCTCAACAGATGTTCCCAAAGGTGACTGTGAGCTCAGAAATGTTGACATCTGAAAGTAACTAGGAAACAGAGACAATAATATATGAGACTTTACAAAATGATTGAACTACATCAATAATTTAAAGAGAAAAAAAAGATGATGATAACAAGTAGCAATACAGATACACCAAGAAATGAAGAAATACAAGTTTCTAAGATCAAGAAGAAAAAAACTAAAATTGTTCCTCCACAGAAAGCCTCCAAATCAAAAACCTAAGGAACTCCTAACATAATATAGCAATTTTCCATAAAGTGAATCACTGGATGGTGGTGGTGCACGCCTTTAATCCCAGGACTCGGGAGGCTGAGGCAGGTGGATCTCTGTGAGTTCGAGGCCAGCCTGGTCTCCAAAGGGAGTTCTAGGAAAGGCACAAAGCTACACAGAGAAACCTTGTTTCGAAAAAACCAAAAAAAAAAAAAATGAAGTTTCATCATTTGCCAGAGAAGCAATATAACCATATTATAACTAATAAAAACTCACACCATACAGATGGTAACACTGAAAAAAAGGGGACAAAAAGACAGACCTACAAATATAACATTGTCCCTTGAAAAAGAATTATAAGATTCTAATGAAAATCAAAATCAAATAAATCACTGACTACCACTCACACTGTGCACTCCAGTTCTCTCCTTCACAAATAATAGGAAATGGGTTGGGTGAGGAGACTGTTCCACCAAAATTGGAATCACTTACTTGAAGCCTGATATTTCTACTTTTTGTAGAAATTTTGTAGATATTGTAGAAAATAGTTTTGGCTACTAATACTATCTCATTCTCCTTTGATAAAAAAAAGGATTTCTGTTAGAAAATTTAGAAATAATTTTGTTTCCTATGATTGAACATTATATGTTAACCTGTATCAGAGTGAGGAAATGAAATGTTTTTTAAATAAATGAAAGACAATAGTTTTTTAAAGACATTGTATGATTTTTATTACAACTTAAAGCAACCTGATTTCTCTAATTGCTTTATAAGTCATAAGAGCTTTTGAAAACAAGTCTAGACCCATTGTATGTGTATATTTGTATGTATGAGAAAGAATATTTTCCATGTGTGTATAGGTGACAGAACAAAGAGCATGTCAGATCCCTTGGATCTGGAATAGCAGTTGATTATAAGCCTCCAAACTTGGGTGCTCATATCTGAACTCCCCCAAGAAGAATACATGCTAACTGACATTTTCAGCCCAAATACTACTTTTTTCCCCAATAAACTAGATGTCTTTCAAGATTAGCCACAACAGAAGCCTAAATAAGTAAATAAATGATCCCTGGGAACCTAATGAATCAGTATTAAGATGTTGGGTATGGGACCAGGAAGACTATGCAGAGACCTTCTCCACTCTTAGAGATCCAATACTCAGGGTTGCCCTGAGAGCTGAAACAGAACTCCAGCTGCAGCTTCTCTTCTCTCTTTCCATGTTCCTGTGGATTTAATAGACCATCCCCCCTACCTTTCACTACTCACCTCATATCTGAATCCCATCACCCAACTGGGGTGGATACCCTATTGTCATTTACTCACCACATCTTCCAGATGACCTGTTAGGATGGCTGCAGATCTACCACATTGTCTCTTACCAAATACCTGATTTAAAAAGTTGATCCTGTCAGTGGAGTAGAACATCAGAGGTAACTTACTCTCTTCCCTTTCCATGGTTCCAGTGCATCTGAAGATCATCTCCCCTGCATTACTCTTTTCCCAGTTCCCAACAACAGCAAGAATTCTCCCTTGAACACATCAGCTAAGAAGGCCAGGAAAAAGGCAACACTCATTCAACACACAATCTGAAACTCCAGAGAACAAACACAAACCCAGGAACAAAACTCCCACCCAACAAAGATGATGTTATAAACCAGCACCTAGACCTATTATCACCCTAAACCCAGAGTTCTAGCAGGGGAACATAATTAATAAAAGCCAGAGCAGTATGTCACCACCAGAACCCACCTATCCTACCACAACAGGAACTAAACAGTTAAAAATAGATGAAATACAAGGAAAAAATCTTAAAACCAAATATATGTAGAAGATAGAGGCACGTAAAAAATGAATAGCTTACATGAATTCATGAAAGTACAAACAAACAATGGAAGAAAATCAATAAACTCCTCCAAAAAAAGATAGGGAAACACAAACAATTGGAGTAAACCAATAAAAAACTTAAATAAAGCTTAGATAAAACAAACAAATTGTTAAAGGAAACAAATACAACTGTTTAAGAGCTGAAAACGGAAATAAATATAATAAAAAAAAAAAAACAGAAACTGAAGGTAGTCCAGGAAAGAAAACTTTAGGACTACAAACAGGAATTACAGAGGCAAGGTTCACAAATAGAATAGAGAAATACAAGGGAGAATCTCAGACCCTGGGTATACAATAGAAGAAATGGATATGTCAGTCAAAGGGAATGTTAAAAATAAAAATTTCTTGATGCTAAACAACTAAGAAATCTGGGATATTATGCAGAGACCAAACCTGTGAAGGATAGGAGTAGAGGAAAGATTAAAAACAACAACAAAAAAAAAACACAACTCAAAAGTCCAGAAAATATTTTCAATAAAATCATATAATAAATTTTTCCTAAGTTAAAGGTGGTGCTGATAAAAGTACAAAGAAGCATGTAAAACACCAAATAACCTGGGTCAGAAAAAAAGTCCCCTTGTCACATAATCACCAAATATTTAAACATACAGAATAAAGAAAAATATTAAAAGATGCAAAGGAAAAAGACCAAGCAAAATATAAAGGCAGACCTATGAAAATTATACCTAACTTCTCAATGGAGATTCTAAAAGCCATAAGGGCTTGGACACATGTGGTGCGTGTTCTAAGTAAACACAGATGCCATCTCATATTACTATATCCAGAAAATTTTCATTTACCAAAAATAAAGAAAATAACTTATTCTATGAAAAAGTCAAATTTAAACAGTATCTATGTACAAATGCAGCACTACAGAAGATTCTTAGAAAAAATATACAGCACAAGGAAGCTAACTACACACATGAAAAAACAGTAAATAAATAATCTCACACTAGCAAAACCAAAAGAAGGAAAACACAAACAAGCATACATTCATTTACATACTACCGTCATTACTAACAACAAAATAAGAGGAATTAATGATCATTATTCCTGATGTCTCCCAATATCAAATGACTCAACTCCCCAATGAAGACACAAATTAAGAATATGGATTCAAAAACAATGTCCACCCTTCTATCATATACAAGAAACACACTTCAACATCAAGGATAGAGATTACTAAAAGGCAAAGGCTGGGAAAACATATTTAAAGCAATTGGAACTAAGAAGCAGGTTTGTGCAGCCATTTTATTATCTACCAAAATAAACTTCAAACAAAAATTAATCAAATGACATTGGAAGAACACTCATTATTTATCAAAGGAAAATCCACCAATATGACATTTCAATTAATAATACCTATGCCCCTAACACAAGGTCATCCACTTGTGTAAAAGAAACACTTCCACAGATTAAATGACACAGTGACTCTCACACAGGGTTTGACAGTGGTAGACTTCAATACCCCACTCTCACCAATGGACATGTCACCTAGACAAAAAATCAAACAGAGAAATATTGGAGCTAAAGGATTTTATAAGCAGTGTGATCCAAACAGATACTACATAACATTCAATCCAAAAAAAGATACACTTTCCTCTCAGCACCACATGGGGTTTTCTCCAAAGTTGATTAGACACTTGGACACAATTCAAGTCCCAACAGATACAAGAAAATTTAAATAACTCTGTGCATAATGTCAGATCACTATGGACAACAGCTGACTATAAAATTTAAAAAAAAAAAAACAAAACCAAAATTTAAAATCTCATGAGAACTGAACAACACTGTACTGAAGAAAGTGGGTCAGGACAGAAATAAAAAAGGAAAATAAAGAGTTTCTAGGACTCTTTGAAAATAATTACACCTCATACCCAAACTTAAAGGACACAACAAAATGGTGATGTGAGGAAATTGTACATCACTGAGTGTCTACATTAAAAAAAAAAAAGAAAACTCTACCAAAGACCAAATAAGTAAATAATAATACTTACATATGCAAGAAGTACAAGCAAACAACTTCAAAAAAAAAAAACCAAGAGATGACAGAAAGGGCTGGTTGCCTGGAAAGACACCAAAGATTCCTCTGTAACATTGGGGTATCCAGTTTTGTCCTACAGGCCTAGCATATCTGACAGACTTTCATATGAAGCAGAAAATAATTTAAGGACTATCCCACCTTGTCTTGGCAAGGTTTGGCAATCACCATTCTTGCATCTAAACGACACTGAATATTTTTTCTTTCCCTATACAAAAGCAACATGGGAAGGGACTTTTGGTTAGGAAACAGCTATAAAATAGTGTTAAAACTAATTGTGGCTTCATCACTGGAGACCAAACCTAAAGGTCAAAGGGAAACATCTAATAGATGGGTGCCATTGTGAGCCCATCAAGAATGTCTTATGGACTTTGGAAAGTTTAATTCTTTCCAGACACCAGTAAAGGAATTCTACTTCTGTCTATATCTGAGATTTTGGACATTATAAGAGGACAATGGAAGGATATCCCAAAACTGCCACCTGGTAAACCAAATTCAGTGGGAAGGAGTCAGATCAGTCATTGTTTCAATCTCATAATTTCAGTTAGTGTTACCTCTGTAGAGGGACGTGGGATAAGAACTGAAGGAAAAAATTCAACTTTGCAGTTTAGAGTAAAAAACCCAAAGTAATGTAACCAGTTGTTTCTTGACTAAAAGCCAGAAGTGTCTCTAGGACTCTTAGCAGTTTCAAGTGTTTGGGAGTTCTGATCTCTGATGATAAGTGATACTAGGGGCCAAGAAGGGGCAAAGTTAAATGTAGTAAAGAAGACCTGTTATGAGAAAAAGGCCCTTGATTAAGAGAATAGAATTTCTGTCCTGGCACAGACCTAATATTTCAATGAAAACATGTACATCTCCTGGCCAAGGATCCTGGTCTCTGGAGCCCAAGAAATGGTCAACTGGGACAATTATAGATCATCCATACCTGATTCACTGGTTTCATATTAGAAATCCCCAATGTAGACAAAACTGGAAAATTTTTGTTGTTGGTTTTTCAAGAAAGGATTTCTCCATGTAGCTTTGGTGCCTGTCCTGGATCTCACTCTGTAGACCAGGCTGGACTTGAACACAGAGAGATCTACAGGGCTCTGCCTCCCAAGTGCTGGGATTTTTGGCATGTGCCATAGCCACCCAGCCCAAATCTGATTTGTATTGACTCATCCTGAAATCATTTTCCAAAATGCACTGAAGCATCCCAGCTTAAGGTCTGCAGAGATACTCACATTCAGGACAATATCTCTTAAAGTCACTTTTGGTGTAAGCCACTGGTCCATGTCAAATTATTTTCAGAAATGAATAGACCAAGTATGATAGCAGAGCCAGGCAGATCTCCTTGAATTTGGTCTTCATAGTGAATATGAGACAAAGACCTTTATCAATAATACACACACACAAACACACACACACACACACACACACACACATACACACACACAAATATAGTTAAATATAATTTTGCTATGTTGTTTGAGACAAGATTACAAAGCTCCAGCAAGCCTCAAACTCATACTGTATAATTTAATGAATAATATATGTTGAATACATGGAATAAATAAAACAAATATAAACTAATTTACATTGAACATATAAAACCAATTCCAGTAAACATTACATTTTATACCATTGGTTTATTATTCAAAATATAACAGTTTTCTTCTACACAAGAGAGTGCTTCCAAACAATTATCTAACCCTGACTTGTCTAACCAACATGTATAGGAACAGCAACAATTTATAATTTCAACCAGCTCCCTAATTCTGATAATAACCAACATAACTAGATTTTTAAATACAAAATAGAAATGCCTCAAAAAACAGTTATGAGTTTATGTGCTTTATAACATTACCAGTTTTACCTATGAGGATCACCCATGCTGTCTCAGGAAAATCCATGTCTCTAACAGTATCTGAAGTCTCAGAATTCAATGGTGAGGCACTGGAACACTCAGTAAAGGAGCTGGGTACCAGGAAGTATTTGGAAAGCATTTGCACTCAAAGAAGGGTCTGGAGAGTATCTTAGAGACTAAAAAAACAGAAGGCAGCCTGGTGGCAGGAAGATCCTTAAAAAGGGTAGATGGATTCCCGGATCACTTTTCTTGCATCAAATTCTCACCTCTATGACCATGGCAAGCTGTTCCTGCACTGTTCCAGCATCCTGCTACTCCTAACAACTACAGCAGCAGCACTACAACCTCCACATCTCTGGGTTTCATCATCAGCCTTTGTTGACTCCTTGTCAACCTAGATCCAGGTCCTGGGGGAATCCAGGGACTAGTTCAAGGGCTCCAAATGATCAGGCCACATGACACTCCATGAACATCTCCTTCATCTCTACAGATAATTGAGATAGGAAAGAATAGAGCTGGGTTGGTGCACAGGGTCTGTGAGCTTTTACAGCCCCAACTTCCTGCCTCCCGGGAACAAGCCCACAAATCATCTACTATGCATACCCTCTCCCTGAGGCAAACTGAACAGAAATTCCTCCACTTCTCTCCTCACAAGCACAGCAATCTCCAGATGCAACCCCAGGCAAGTCCCTCACAGACACACCATAGAACATGTTCACAGACATTCCTCTTCCCTAGTAATGCCCTTCCAGACACTATTCTCAGCCTGACTCAGAAGAAATGGTAATCCTGTGGTGATTTCAGTTTTGAGGAAAGAGGCAGATGTGGAGTGCTTGGCAGCTAAACTCGGGACCTGCTCTAAGATCAAAACCAGTGGAGAGAGCAAAGCAGCCCATCCACTGCAAACCACAAGGCCTGGGAGGAGGAGACCTGGACCTCTAGAGCAGGAAGCTGGGAAGTCAAACCACAGCTAGCATGGAAGACACACCCTAAGATCTGAAAATGATCTCAGGTAGAGAAGCAAGCATGGCCAGTACATATGCTAACATAGAAAGTTTAGGGAGATCTAATGAGACCCTGTTCCTAGAAAAAAGTACTATAGGAGACTAATGACTATTGAGAGGGAAAATTGTTTTTCCCAGATGTCAGCATCCTAGTTGGTTATTCAAAACAAAGTGTTCTCCCCTTAAGTCATATAAATAGAAAAATAATTAGAAGAAATAATGGACTCAGTAGCTCATATATATTCATGAGCATAGACATACAAATAACAAAAGAGAAACAACCAATTTGAAATGAAGTAAATAGGGGCATGTAGTGGGTTTCCTTCTGTGGCATGAACCAGCTCCAAAATCACGACACAGAGACTTCTTATTAGTTATGAATGCTTCTTGTAACATGGACAATGGCAGGAAATGTGGATTCTGCCCTTTCCACCCACCCAACATCATGCACACCTGAGAAACCTCTGAAGATCAGAAACTCCTTTTGTACCCTGGAAATAAACTTTACAGAATCACACCATTGTGTCTGGTGGTGGCAGAACCTTAGAAGCATTCTATCATATATTGATGAAACTCTGTCTTCCAACTACACACCAAAAGCATGCCTATGTGTGGACACTCGGCAGTGACACTGCAAGCATCATATCCTTCCATGCCAGAACTGCAGAGTCTCTCCCCTCCCTTATAAATCCACACACAGTGAGGCTCAGAGAACTGGGGCCCTGCCTGGGTCATCACATGAACCAACAGAACCACAGTTTGGCTCATGGTTGATGCAAATTCCAACAGAAATGACCACTCAGCAGACCTGCTATGAACACGCTACACTCACCATGACATATTTTGTGGTCTTCTTTACAATTCACTACAGCAAAAGCATAGGAGAATCCTGCACAGAACCTGAAAGCTACCTTCCACTAACTAGTACTCATAATTGCTAAGACTTTCCAGAGTCCCTCATTGTCTAGGGCCACCCATCTAGGCCTCAGAATATTATCAGCTCCCCTACTGTATGATCAGAGATCAAATGATTCAGAAAGCACAGTCCTTCCACCTCTGCCCTTCCAGTCCTGCATACATGCCCAAGTCCAGAAAGTTTGTATTTTATTAGACATTCTTCCACTCTTCTAGAGCACATCATGATCCTTGTCCAAAACACAGGATCATTTTTATGCACATTCTATTACACATGAAATGTGTATTGCAGCCAAACCATTGCCTTGTAGCTGGGACTACTACATAGGTCACAGGTCATAAGTCATATCCACACAGTAACTATTGCTATTGTTTAACTGTTGTCACTATTTAACTTTTGTTAAAAAAAATAGACTGTGATTTAGAAAACAATGAGGGATTATAGCAGGGCTTAGCAATAGAAAAGAGAATATGGATATGATGTAATTATAATCTCAAAAAATTATATTGAACAGTTGAAACAAGCTTTATGTCCGTGGGCTCCAGAGCCTAGGAATTTATATTACAGCACGTCAAAGATTCCTCAGAACTTTGGTATCAGGGGTACCATCTAAAACCAGAAAAATAACAATCCTGTTTCGCACCACCACAACATTATACACAGATCTATTTTGGTTGAACTACTGTAACTAGAGAAATTTGGGTTCAAGATTAAGTTCAGTCTTTTACCCAGATTCATGACTGCCCTGGTCTATGAATCCCAACAATGAACGATCAGGGCATTTATGGAGCATTTGAAAGTAATTACCAAATGACACATTTCTAATCTTGACTACTGATGAAGTAGGAAAGATCTCAACCTTCATCCTGCCTCTCCCTTTCTGCACTGTGACCCTACCAGCTTCAAAGTTAGTCTGTGAACTTAACAACTGTACAGGTCCCTCTTCATTTTCAAGTCCCCACTAAACTTAGTCAGAGACATTGGAGGTCACTCATTAACTGGTCTATTTTTCCTTCTCACTGACCAGTCAAGGCTCAGAATGGAAAGAATTGTGGGACTGTCTTCCTAGCAGTGGGCAGCAAATTCAAGATTAGGTGTCCAAAGTAATTCTCAATTATGTAACATGAAGCAGTAATATTACAAGCTCATAGTCTCCCATGCCAGGATGGCATGGCCTCCCCCTTCCCAGGGAATCCACACTCAGCAAAACTCATAGGCCAACGGACACTACCCAGGTCACCATAGGGACCAACACAATCTCAGTCTGGCTCATGGTCCATCAAAGCCTAGGAAGCTTTGACAGATCAGCCAACCTGTTCTTTCTAGTCTAGGGATGTGGCCCCCACACTCACTATGACATGGTTTGTCATTACTCTTACAGCTCCCTACATCAGAACAAGAGGAGAATCCTGGAAAGAACCCGTAAGCTACTTCCTACTGGTATTCCATATTGCTATGCCTTCCCAGAGTTGCTCATTAGCTAAGATGACCCAGCTGGGCTTCAGGACATTAGCAGAGATCAAAAGACTCAGAGAGCAAAAACCCACATAGGTTGGTCCTTCCATAATTGGCTGACCTGACAGGAGCCTAAACTGGAATATTTGTAGTTCAGTAAAATCTTATATTCTCCCAGAACACTTCCTATTTCTCTTCCAAGGCACAAGGTCCTGTAGGTGCACATACCATTACACAGTCAATGTGCAATGTAGACAGAACTGTACTTTATAACTGGAAGGTCGTGCAACCAAACACAAGTAACATTCAAACAGTATCTGTTCTTAAACAAAAAGAGGCCATGGATTAAAACACAAGAGATTATGGAAGGTATTGAAGACAGCAAATAATACAGTGCAAATAATGTAATTATAATTAAAAAAAACTCTTAAAAAGTTGAATCAGGCTTTATGGCCATGTGTTCCAGAGACTAGGGATTTTTATTATAGCACGTCAAGTACTACTCACATTATTTCTCTCCAAGTATACATTGTAAACCTGGAAAACACAATCATATTAGGCAGGGTGACTCCATTTTATACAGTTCTACTACTTAGGTTGAAACAGTATAATTAGAGTAATTTGGTTTCATTAAAACTCAGTTCTTTATCCAAATTCTAGATACCCTGGTCTGTTGACTGAAGAAATGGCCAGTCAGAAGAACATTTATTGATCATCTAAAATGGATTACCTACTCATTGCTAATGTCAACTACTATACCAGCAGTAAAGCTTTCATGATCTTAATTGCCCATCCCTTTCTCTGCTTTAACTACACTTGTTTTACACTTGGTCAGTGAATTAAAATCTCACCCTGTTCCCACTTTATTTGTAAACTCACAATAAAATCTAAAGAACTTGGAGGATACTCATTCACTGGTCTATTTTTCTTCCCCACAGATCAGTCAAGGCATAGCCTGGAAGAAGTTTCAGGACTGTCCTTCCATCACTGGGCAGCAGAGGCAAGATTAGGTGTCCAAAGCAATTCTCAATTATATAGTGTGATGCGGGCCTAAGCTACAAGATACAGCCACCTAAACCTGTGGTTCTCAACCTACCTAAGGCTGTAACCACTTAATACAGTTCCTCATGATGTAGTGACTCCACAACTATATAATTATTTTCACTGCTAGTTCATATCTACATTTTTGCTACTGTTAGGAATTATAATATAAATATCTATCTGTGCTTTTGGATGGTGTTAAGCCAGTCCTGTGATAGGGCCATTTGATGTCCCAGAGGGGCAATGATCCCCCATGTGGAGAATCATGGCTTTAAACTGATATAAATGCATAGATGAATAAATAAATAGCATTGAAAAAAATAGAATGAGATTCTGAAAATGGAAAGAATTGTTAAATAGTAAAAAATTACAGTAATACATTTTTAAAATATGAATTTTAAAAATGATACCAATAATTCATGCTCATAATGATACAAATAATTAGAAGGACACTTAGGTATACTGACATTGAAATGGAATAGGTAATACTTTGATAGGGAGAATACCATTAATAAGACATTGTATGACTTTGTTCCATGTAAAGTGTTAGCCTCTGATTGTTGTAAGTAACACATGGAGTTATGGCCAATGTCCTGTGTCTCAAACCTCTGTGTTAACTTAACTGCACATATCTAAGTAGGAGAGTTCTCTAATTTGAAACTGAATACTTACTAGTTCAAGATATCTTCCCGAAATTGTACACCCACCAATTCAGTCTGTCTTTGTTCATATGGAAGAAATTAATCCATGCAGGAAAATCACAGAGAATCTCACTCACCCTGACCCTCAGTCCTTCTTTATAATGGAGACTCCTGCAGCTCACTGCCTTCAACTTCAATCAGGGATCAAGATATTGTCTAGTCTCTTTCCCACTGCTCTGTACACAGTACACTGTTCCTCTTCTTCTAGTCTGCAGTGAGTAGCCGTGCTCCACACACAAATCTTTTCCCTGTTCTGCAATGGACAGTCCACAATGTGACTCAAATTGGTAATTTTAGAACTCTGTGGTGCTGCAGATGTATCATCCAAGATTTAGGATGGTTAGTCACAAGGATAGCAAGGGCAGTGCCCTGTGGGGCTACAGACAGAGTTCAATTCCAACTCCAGCAACATCAGAGACCATGACTCAAAACTGAAAAGACCACACAGAACCACGCAAAACCAGATTGGAGTATGCAGACACAGCAGGACCAGGCAGGACCAAGCAAGAACATGTGGAACTCTACATCCAGACACTGGCTCCCACCCAGCCAGGAGAAGACCCACCACACTGGCTCTCGGGGCTCAACTGGCCTCTCCTCCCAGTCTGAGGATTCCAGCCACTAGCTTACCATAGCATGGTTTTCCAGCTCTCCCATGTTCTCTGCTCAGCTCCCTGAAGCAGAACTCACAGCACACAAAACCACTGGCACCAGATCCTCAAGCCAAGCCTCAAGCCCGCGACAGGAAGGTCCCTGCACAACTTTTGACTGGCAGGTTGCCTGGAGCCCCTGATTGGCTAATGAAGCGTGAGTGACAGGAGCACCTCCCATAGCTTTAAACTGTGCTTAAAGGCACAGCACAATGGTTCCTGATCCTGATTTCCACCCCAGACCCAGAGTTTTTCTGAATCAGCTGTGATTTGCATTTCAATAGCACCTGCCCCAGGCTCTAATAGGGAACCCTGCTTTCTTCCTGTCCTCCACAGGCACTTCCACTTTATCCTCCTGGACACAATGTGACTAGCTAGCTTGTACAGACCACTACACTATGTGGGGTGGAGGGATTCCCTGTCACACAGGTGGATGGGTACCGGGAATATTAACAACTAAAGAGAGATATAATCACACAATAGGAGATGTTTGTTACGTGGCTTCACACTGAGGTCAGGTCAGTTGAATGTGCTTTTTTTTCTGCTTGTCACAGGGACTTTAGAAAACCAGAAAAGAAAAGCAGGAACCAGAGCACAAACAAGATAAGTCTTTCTCCGATTAGAAAGCTGGATGATGGCTCTGTTGCTTAAGGAGTTTTACTCTTGAAATTCAGAAAAAAAGAGTTGGAAAATTAAATAATGATAAAGAGTAGTCTTCATTGAAAGCTTAATACTTAGAGAATAACTGAACTAGAAAGAATGCAATTATGAGCACCATTGTTAGTCAGCACATCTTCCTCAGTGGACAGGTGAAAAAAAAAAACCCACAACTGTGTTATTCAAGGTTCTCTACATGAACAAGACTAGTAGAATAAATCTCTCCATGTATGTAGAAAGTCAATTTAATAGAATACCTCACAAGCTGTGTTCCATGTTGTCCAATAACTTTTCTATTATTCTTATTTCCTTTCCTTTTTTTTTTCTTGTATTTTCAAGACAGATTTTTACTGTGTAGCTTTGGAGCCTCTCCTGGAACCCGCTCTGTAGACCAGCTGTCCTCAAACTCACAGAGGTCAACTTGCATCTTCCTCATGAGTGAGTGCAGGGAAAATAGGTGTGCACCACCACCACCCAAGTAGTGTTTTACTTTTCAAATAAGTTGACATATTTGTCATATTGTCCATCTGGCAGAACTATGCTTTTCTCAAGAAGAAACCTGGAACTTCATGGCATGCCAGGATTTAAGGTTGTTTGTTACCCTGTAATGCCTGAATGAGCAGCTTGTTAGAGTCCCATTTTGATTCACTGTTAGGCCTAGTGGTTTGTTTTAAATAAACAGTGGCTCCTTTGTAATGGTTTGGAGCCCAACAAATGTGTATCCTACTGTCCTAATCTCTAACAGGCCTGGCTATAATACACTTACCTTTGAGGTGGCTTTTTTTGTTTTTGTTTTTTGAGGCAGTCCTCCCTCAGCTAACTCCTATTTTGTGAGACTTACTATCTCCAAGGAATTAGTAAATCTGTTACATCACCAATTCTACTCTTCTACATCACACGTTAATAGTGACATGCTATCCAACACATGAGATGGTTTTTACAACCTCTACAAAACTAGCTATGAATGGATCTTACACATGAAAGTGAAATGCAAAGTGCTGAACCTCTAAAAGTTACTGGAAGGCACTCTTCATGTTTAACAACCTGCTTTCTATGGGTGCACCAAAACCATGTCAAAGCTCACTATAGAAACATTTCATTTTTTTGTTTTTGTTTTGTTTGTTTTTTGAGACAGGGCTTCTCTGTGTAGTTTTGATGCCTAACTTGGATCTCACTTTGTAGAGCAGACTGGCCTTGAACTCACACAGATCTGCCTGACTCTGTTTCCTAGTGCTGGGATTAAATGCATGGGCCACCCTCATGCAGCACAAAGATGTTTCTACACACAGCTCGCTGTGCCCAATTCTGTGAAGATACAGCCCACAGAGCAAAGTTATTCAGAGACCTGCCCCAGGGTCCAAGATTCAAGTACCACATGGGACCTCACAGTACAAAGATTCTGCAGGCAGGTTCCCACACAGATCCAAGGAGGACACATCAAACCAGATCTTCCACCTCACCACCTCCTCCACTCCATCTGGACACAGCAGCCCCTCACTCACCATGTCATGGTTTCTCAGCTCAGTCATGCTCTCTGCTCAGCTTCCTGCAGCAGAACTCACAGCACAACACACAAAACTGCTAGAACCAGCCCTTCTTCAAAGCCAAGTCTGAAGCCAGTGGCCTGAAGGACCCTGCAACACTTTTGACTGGCAGGTCACCTGGAGTGCCTGATTGGCTAGTGAGGCCTGAATGACAAGAGCACCTCCCATATGATTACAGTGGCTTAAAGACACAGCACAATGATTCCTGACCCTGCCTTCCACCCTAGATAAAGACTTTTTCTAAATGAGCAGAGATGTGCATATTGATAGCACTTGCCCCTGGCTCCAATATCTGACCCTGATATCTTCCTGCACTCCATAGGAACTTCCCCTTCTTCCTCCAAGACACAATATGGCTAGCTAGCTTGCACAGACCACTAAACTGTGTGGAGTGGAGTGATTCTCTGTTACATAGGAAAAAGAATGTCAGGAATATTAACAACTAAAAGAGATTTAAAGACACATGAGGAGAGTGTTTATTATGTGACTTAATGCTGACATCAGGTTAACTGAAGGTATTTTTTCCTGGTTGTCATAGGGACTTCAGACAACCAGCAAAGAAAAGGAGAAACTGGAACAAAACCAAGAAAATAGCTCCATTGCTTTAGGAGTATTATTCCAGAAATTCAGAGCAAATTGTTGGCAAATTAATAATATCAAAGAGTAGTTTTCATGGATAATTTAATACATAGAGAACAATTGAGCTAGGAAGAATGTGTTCATGAACACTATTGTTAGCCAGCACATCTTTCTCACTGGGCAGGTGAAGGAAAAAAACAACTGCATTATTCAAAGTTCTCTACCTGAAAATGATAGAACAAATCTCTCCATGTATAAAGAAGTGGATTTATTCAAATGTCTCACAAACTGTGGTTCAGGTAGTGCATCAATGGCAGCTGCCAATGGAAATTTGAAGAATTCAGTAGCTAGCTGTTTAGTTCATGAGGCTGTGTATCTCCACTGGTCTTCAGTATACACCACAAGTCTAAGGAAGTGGGCTCTAATGCTGGTAAAGGAATGAACTTGGTAGCCAGAGCTAGGGCAAGCAGGCAAAGGGAAAGCTTTCTCCTCCAGTGACCTTTCTATATGTAGGCTGTCACCAGAAAGTATGATCAAGATTAAAGGTGGAGCTTATACTTTGTTTGATTTTTTTAAATGTTTTTGAGACTTGATTTATCAGTGTAGCCCTGGAACTCATTCTGTACAACAGGCTGGGATCAAAGTCAGAAACCCCAAGTGATTTTGCCTCCTCACTGCTGGGCTTAAAATTGTGCACAAACACCAGCAGCTGAAAGTAGATATCACCTCAAATGATCTAGATTAAAGATGGATCTTTAATTACAAAACCCTTCAAAAATCCCTCACAGGTGTACCCAACTATTTTGGTTTTAGTTAATTGCAGAGGTAGTCAGTTTGACTACCAAGAATAGTCATCTCAATATCCAAGACAGAAAAAAGGAGAAAAATTTCTTACCTGCAGGAGGATGGTAGAGTATGGAATGCTTTTCCAAAGCTTTTTCTGAGCATGTAGATTTTACATAGGGAATCTGGACTTGGTTGTGTAAAGTTCTCCTTATTCCTAAGCAGGCTAGGTTAAACAATCCATTTCTGAACATGAATACAATGTAACAGTGAAGAAACTTAGAAGAATTTATACATAAAAATCATGTGGAGCCATATATAAATTATAAAAATGATTGAAAGAAATGCCTCTGGGATGTTCATCTTGTACCAAAAGGTCTTAGCCCCTTTTCAAATACCTTCTAAACTCTTCCTGTTTTTTATTTTGTTTTGTTTTAATTTTTTTTTTAGTTTGTTTAATTTTAAATTATGTTTCTCTTTTTTTTTCACCTTGGTACAGCACAAATTCTTATCCTAATAGTGAAATTTTTCACTATAGCTTGCCAAGGGATTGGGTAAAACCAAAACTTATTATAAGACACAGTCATCCAAGGTTCTCCTGCTAGGTAGCCACTCTGGTTCTCTGGGTTGCAGTATGATTGTCCTTCGATTTAGATCTAGTATTCTCTTGTGAGTAAGTACGTAGCATGTTTGTCCTTCTGAGTCTGGGTTACCTCACTCAGGATGATATTTTCTAGTTCCATCCATTTGCCTGCAATTTTATGCTGTCATTGTTTTTCTCTGCTGAGTAGTACTCCACTGTGTATATATCCCACATTTTCCTTATCCATTCTTCAGTTGACAGACATCTAGGTTGTTGACAGTTTCTGACAATTATGAATAATGTTTCTATGAATATAGTTAAGCAGGTATCTTTGTGGTATGATTCAGCATTCCTTGAGTATATGGCCAAGAGTGGTATGGCTATGTCTTGAAGTAGGTCAATTTCTAATTTTCTGAAAAAATACCACACTGACTTCCATAGTGGTTTTACATTAGTTTGAAATATTTAAAAATGTACAAATAATTTCCATCAATTGTTAATTAAAACATACTACATTGCTTCCTCCTTTTATGTCTTCATTTATTCTCTACACAAATTCCTTCTAAAGTCTTCCTTGGTAAGTGTTGGCAAATAAGTATGATGAAATACATGAAAACAACCTTCTGCATTCATTGTTGGTCATACAAATATGGATATTTGGGTGACCATGTTGTATTGGACAGATAATTAGAGAGCTCATCCCTGCCTTATTCTTGAAATTAAAGGAGAATTCTACTTTTTGATCATTATTGTGTGTCTGACCTTGACTAGACTGCCTTGTACAGGAAACATAATCAAGAACAGAAAACTTAGGGTAGAAAATTCCTTACCAATTAAGAAAACTGAAGATTCTTTTAGAGAATCCAGCTTCCATTCCCAGTACATATAGAAGCTCACTACTATATATAACTCCATTATCAAGAATTCTGACACAGTCTCCTGATCTCCCTGGCCACCATAAAAAGAAGAGACTTAGACCATAAAGATAATATTTCAAGCTGTGCATGGTAGTACATTCTTTTAGTACCAGCAATCTGGACACAGAGGCAGGAAGATCACAGTAAGTTGTGAAGCCTGTGCTACATAGTGTGTACACACACACACACACACACACACACACACACACACACACACAGACACAGTAAAAGAACAAAATGTAATAAAATACAAAAATAGGAGCATTGGAGAACTGGAATATAATACCTATTAAAGTCATTTCAAATGTCTGACACTGCTTCCAATAGAATCATTTTCAAAAATAAGTATGGCCACGGGTAGTGGTGGTGCATGCCTTTAATTCCAGCATGAGGGTTCCAGAGCCAGGCAGATCTGTGAGTTTGAGGCCAACCTGGGCTACAGAGTGAGTTCCGAGACAGGCTCCAAAGCTACACAGAGAAACCCTGTCTCAAAAAAAAAAAAAAAGGTTGGAGATGTAGCTCAGTTGTAGAGCACTTGCCTAACACGTGGTAGGCCCTAGTCTTGATCCTCAGCTCAAAAAAAAAAGTATGGCCAACCATGAAGTCCGTGACATCAATTGTAGCCAATGAGAGAAAATGAACATTTGAAGATTTGCCAGTGCATTATCATGTGACCTGAACCGCTCATCCTGAGCTATGTTATGGGACCTGCCAAATCATAAAGTAGTACATGCACAGCAGCAATATGTTATCAAATGGAAGTGGTATATAACAGATCAGGCCCAAGCAGGTCCTGAAGGCACAAATAAGATTCATAAAGAAGTTTCCCAAATGCCTATGGTTCCTACTTCTGTTGTAATGCCTTCTGCTGCCAAGCAGGCATCTATGGGGACATGGAGTATTTCCTATATTTGGTTGACCCAGTAAGAGAAGACTAGGGCCAGTTGGTGGTTCTGTACATCATGCAGGATTCACCCACAAATGGACAGCTGCAGCATTTCAACCCCATTTTGGAACAAACCTGAAAGATATTGGTGAAGGGTGTAGGGGCCTCAAAACAGCTTGACCACACAGCTGCCATGACAAGCTTACTGTCAGGCAACACCTGCATCCATAAACTGACACCACTAAGAGATCCACTCAAGGATAGCCCAGCAACTAATGGGAAGTACCTGACATTCCAAACATTTCAATGATTACATAAGAATAAATAAGACAAGATCACCAGATGTCTGTGTGATGGTGTCAGATCCCCTAGAGCTGGATATACAGACACTTGTGATCCACCACATGGGTGTTGAGAATTGAATCCAAATTTTCTGGAAGAGCACTCAGTGCTCTTAACCATGGAGATATCTCCCCAGTGACATCATTCAATCAGTTAACTACATTTCTAAATAATGGATTTAGAACTGGAGACAGAGTTTACTTTCTCCTTCCTTGGTGACTGGAGCTTTGATGTTGGTGTTTCCCTTTTAAGCATCAATTAGCTTAATATTTGAATTTTGTTAGATTAAAGAATGAATGCTTACTTGATTAAATTAATAATAAAGTAGCTTTCCACTAAGTAACAAGTACATTCAACTTATTAATACAATTGACCTAATCTTGCCATGTATCTAAAAGCTCATACTATATTATAAAGTTTTCATTAGAAATAACAAACAACTATATGCTTCACTGTTTTCCATGTTCTTTAGCTTTATACAATAGGAAAAGTATTTTCTGCAAATGTATACAAACTAGTACTGAAGCATTTACTAAGAGTATTTCAGGGGGGCTGGAGAGATGGCTCATGGTTAAGAGCACTGACTGCTCTTCTAGAGGTCCAGAGCCACAGGGTGGCTCACGAACATCTGTAATGACATATTGTACCCTCTTCTGGCCTGCAGGCAAACAGGCAGCCAGAACACTGTATAAATAATAAATTAAAAAATTAATTAATTAATTAATTAATTAATTAATTAATTAATATTAAAAATAGTATTTCAGATGTGGAGTTAGAGTATAAATCAAAAATTAGAACTTAAAAGTATAGAAATTGACTAGTAATCCCAGTTTATAAGTCAGGGATCTCCAGAGTCACAGAACTGATGGAATGAATCTTTCTCTCTCTCTTTCTCCTTATCTATCAATATGCACACACACACACACACACACACACACACACACACACACACACAATTCAGATCATATACTGCCTTTTGGAGAACCTTTCCACAGCCCTCCAGACATTGACATCTAATTGGTGCTGTAACCTTGTCTTCAAAAGACCAAAGTCAATTCCATCTTCTATCAGGCCATGTCTGGATCTCAGTTTTAGTCTCTGATGTTGGCTGATCTGGCACACAGCAGCAACAGTAGCCAGATTAGCTGTGGTGAATGGAATTTCATTTGAGATTTTGCATTAATCCCATCTCTGCTGCAATGGTCACTTTGGTCTTGGGCCCATTAAGCAATGACATGAATGACTGGAGAAAAGACTGACTGTCCACAGAAAGAGTCATCCTTACTATCTCTTCATTGAACTCCTTATCTTGTCACCGTTCGTTGAAGACATACATGGGAAATAAAGAAATATACTGGAATATTTACAGGCTGCAGTCCAACAGCAGCTAGCTGTGAATGAATAGAAATTCAGGAATCTAGTAGCTGATCAGTCTCACAAGTCTAAGTGTCTCAGGTATTTTTTTGTAGGTGCTGGAATCCCAAAAAATATAGGCTTTGAAGCTTAAGAGAAGGCACAGAGGTTAAGAGGATTGGCTGCTCTTCCAGAGGTCCTGAGTTCAATTTCCAGCAACCACATGGTGGCTTCCAACCATATAGTGAGATCTGGTACCCTCTTCTGGTATGCAAGCATACATGCAGGCAAAATACTAAATACATACACACATACATACATACATACATACATACATAAATCTTAAAAAACAAAACTAGGTTTCAAAGCCAGTGAAGGAATGAATGTGCTGACAAGGTGAAGGAAAGAAGACAAAAAACCAACACACCACCTTCCTGCTTCCATTGTCCTTTGAGCAAAAGATGTGACCCAGATTAAAGGTGTGTTTTCCATCCTTAAGGTCTGGATTAAAGGCACAGGTCATCCAACCTCAGGATCTGGATCAAAAGCATGTCGTCTTCTTGCCTCAAGGTCCAGATCACAAATGTGCCCTCCATTTTGAATTATAATTCATTTCAGATATAGTAAACTTTACAACCAAAAATATTCATCACAATCCATATCTTGACAACTAGACACACAATCCTACCTTCATAAGTCATGATTAATTTCCAAATGAGATACAATAACCAGGTCATAGTTATGCCTAAAGATAACATAACTATCCCACATAAAATTACAAATCCACTATATATTTAGAATACTAGCAATGTCCCTTAAGGAACATCTTTCTAGTAATTCAAACTTAAATCTAATATCAAATGAACTCCTCTTAAATTGGTGTTGCAACATATTATAAAAAAACTAAAAATAAAAAAACACCTACAAATATCTGTACAAATGCATTAACAAAATACAACAGAAGCACTCATGTCAGCTATAATTCTCATTTCTTCAACTGATCACATGGCCTTAGATGGTATTTAGAATTACATTCCTGTACTTTGCATTCTGTATTTCTTTTACCCTCTAAAAGCACATCAGAAGCACATGGTTCTTTCCCTGGAAAAGAGACTTGTCCTAGAATCAGGTTGAAAGGCTTCATTCCTGATTGGTCTGTTCCCTCTGTCCTTTCAAGTTGCTGAATATCCAGTCAATCTTTGGCTACAGCTCAGTGAGTAGTTGCACATTTGGACATTTCTCCTTTCAAACAAACTGTATGACCCTGTGTACTGCCTGAACTACTGCCCACTGTGTAGATTTCCCTTCACCAGTGTCTTTCAGGCTTGTCCTAGAATCAGGTTGAAAGGCTTCATTCCTGATTGGTCTGTTCCCTTTGTCATCCTTCTTGGGTTAGATTAATGTAGTTTCCCAACGACTTTAATCACAGGGCACAATAGCACCTAGAGATGCCCTAAAGGATCTCCTACATTTCAGACATAATCTTTCTTACCTCCCTTTTAGAGAGAGTTCAATTTTTCTTACAGTAATCCTGATGTATCACTCCTCCTCGTGGTTTTATTCCTTTCTTAGTCTGTTGTTTTAAGGGTATTTGAAGACCAAAATGACCAAGGGTCAGTCTGCGTTTTCAATTCATTGGAAAGTGTGTTATGCCTCCTGGCAGGAACACAATGGCCTCTGAACAAAAACTTCTAGGCCAGCAAAACTTAGTGTTGCAGAAACAGCAAGCACAAACTCTTCTAGCTGGTCACTAGCAGTGATAGGGAGTAGAAGTATTCACTTTCCCATACCCTACTTCCTGGATCCATGGATCCTGGTTATAGGAGAAACTTATAATATATTGGATGCTAATTCAGAGCATATACTGCCTTCTGGAGAACCTTTCCCCAGCTGTCCAGATGTTGCCACCCTATGGGTGCTGTAACCTTGTTTTCAAAAGACCCAAATCAATTCCCTTTTCTATCAGGCTATATCTGGGACTCAGTATTGTTCTCGGTTGTTAGGTGATCTGGTACACAGCAGCAACAGTAGCCAGATCAGCTGTGGTGAGTGGAATTTTATATTGAGCACATGTATCTTTCCCACCTTTGCCATCATGGCCACTTTGTTCTTGGGCCCATTGGGCAATGACATGAAAGGCTGGGAAAAAAGGCTGACTGTCCAAAGTAAGAGTCATCCTTCCTCTGTGATTATTGAACTTCTCAGCTTGTCACATGTTTGCTGAACATGTACATTGGATATAGATGTCTTCATACCCTTTGGCGATTTGAAGAGATCTATCCACATAATTCTTCCACAGATGTCTTTCTCACCAATTTTTCAATCAAACTCCTTTCAAGTTGCTGAATATCCAGTCAATCTTTGGCTACAGCTCAGTGAGTAGTTGCACATTTGGACATTTCTCCTTTCAAACAAACTGTATGACCCTGTGTACTGCCTGATCTACTGCCCACTGTGTAGATTTCCCTTCACCAGTGTCTTTCAGGCTTGTCCTAGAATCAGGTTGAAAGGCTACAGCTGTCCATTTCTGGGTGTTGCCTGCATGATGCACAGAAACATCATTAAACCCTACCCTAGTCTTCTCCTCCTCAGTCAGCCAATCACAGGGAATACCCCATGAGGCTATAGGTGCATGCTTGGCAGCAGAAGGCATTGAAACAGAAGTAGAATCCATAGGCATTTGGGAAACTTCTTGATGTAGCTTGTTTTTAACCTTCAGGACCTGCTTGGACCTGATCTGCTACACACTTCTTTCACATGGTAAGAGATTGCTGCTGTGCAGGTCTCTTTTTATGACTTGGTGGGTCTGATAACACTCTGATTGTGATGGGCTGTTCAGGTTGCATGGTGAGGTTTTGAATCACTGTCAAATGTTCTGTTTCTCCCATTGGCTGGGATTAATGGCATGTGCTTGCATGTTGTAACCATACTTTTTTTGAACATGGTTCCATGGGCACCAGTGTCAGACACTTGAAATGACTTTAATCATTATTGTATTGTCTCTATTCTTCAATGCTCCTATTCCTTTATGTTTTTCAGTTTTGTTTATTTCCAGTGAGTGTGTGTGTGTGTGTGTGTGTGTGTGTGTGTGTGTGCAGACTGTGCAGCATAGGCCTCAAAACTTACTGTGATCTTTCTGCCTCTGTGTCCAGATTGCTGGTACTAAACGAATGCACTACCACACACAGCTTGAAATATAATCTTTATGGTCTAAGTCTCCTCTTCTTGTGTTAGCCAGGGAGACCAGGACATTGTGTCAGAATCCCTGATACTAATATATATATATATATATATATATATATATATATATATATATATATATATTAGTGAGCTTCTATATGTACTGGGAATGGAAGCTGGATGCTCTGAAAGAATCTTCAGCGTTCTTAACTGGTAAGGCATTTTCTACCCTAAGTTTTTTGTTTTTGATTGTGTTTCCTGTCCAAGGCAGTAGTCAGGGTAAGACAACTGGTGCTGATTAAAAAGTAGAATTCTCCTCCATTTGAGAGAATAAAGCAGGAAATAGCTCCCTAATGATTTATCCAATATAACATGGTCAGCCAATGATACATATATGCATAATCAACAACAACGGATGCAGCAGGTTGTATTCATATATTTCAGCATACTGATTCACCCACACTTAAGAAGGAAGAGTTTTGAAGCTATTTGGAAAGTTAGTGAATGATGAAATAAAAGGGAAAAGAGAAGTAATGTTTTTAATGTTAATTTTTTAAATTTATTTTTCTATTATCAGCTTGATACAGTATAAATTCTTATCCAAATAGCGAAATGTTTCATTGAGGCTTGTCCAGAAATTGAGTAAAACCAAAACTTATTATAAGCCACAGTCATCCTAGAGTCCCCTGCTAGGTAGCCTCCCTGGTTCTGTGGGTTGCAGTCTGATTGTTCTTTGCTTTATATCTAGAACCCACTTATGAGTGAGTACATACCACATTTGTCCTTCTAGGTTTGGCTTACCTCACTCAGGATGATATTTTCTAGTTCCATTTATGTGCCTGCAACTTTCATGTTGTCATTGTTTTTCTCTGCTGAGTAGTATTCCATTGTGTATATGTACCACATTTTCTTAATCCATTCTTCAGTTGAGGGACATCTAGGTTGTTTCTAGGTTCTGGCTATTACAAGTAGTGCTGCTATGAACATAGTTGAGCATATATCTTTGTGGTATGATTGAGCATTCCTTGGGTATATGCTCAAATGTGGTATGGCTGTGTCTTGAGGTAGATTGATTTGCAATTTTCTGAGAAACCACCATACTGATTTCCACAGTGGTTGTACAAGTTTGCATTCCCATTAACAGTAGAGGAGTGTTCCCTTTGCTCTGCATCCTCTCCAACATAGACTGTCATCAGTGTTTTTGGTCATAGCCATTCTGACAGGTGTAAGGTGGTGTCTCAGAGTCGTTTTGACTTGCATTTCTCTGATGATTAAGGATGTTGAGCATTTCTTTAAATGTCTTTTAGCCACTTGTGATTCTTCTTTTGAGAATTTTCTGTTTAGCTCTTTAGCTCAATTTTTTAATTTTTCAGTATTTTGATGTCTAGTTTCCTGAGTTCTTTACATACTTTATAGATCAGTCCTATGTCTGATGTGGTGTTGGTGAAGGTCTTTTCCCATTCTGTAGGCTGTCTTTTTGTCTTATTGATGATGTCTTTTGCTCTACAAAATCTTCTCAATTTCAAGAGGTCCCAGTTATTAATTGTTGAGCTCAGTGACTATGCTACTGGTGTTTTTTTTTTTTTTTTTAAGAAGTGATCTCCTGTGCCAATGTGTTCAAGTGTAGAGAAATAAGATCTTTTAATTAACAATTTATGGGGAAACATTTTAAATAAAAAAGGCCTAGATAGATGGCTCAGCAATAAATGTACTGACTTTTGTGACAGAGGACCCAGGCTCCATTTATAGAACTCACAAGGTAGTAAACCATTTGCGGTAACTTGGGTTCCAGGCACCTTCTACATTCTTCTGGCCTCTGTAGGCCAGAACAGTGTGAACAGACAAAACACCATATAAATATTTCTTTAAAGTTAGAAAAAATAAAGAATGGGATTTTTTACAGTGAGGTCGCAGCCCTCAGACAAACAGTAGCCAGGGATAGTTAAAATGAACTCCTTATTGTCTTGCATGGAAGCAGCTGTGGCCTCCTGCCAAGCCAGCCTGCTCAGAGGCAAAAGCAGCTTCATTCTGAGGTTAATAAAGCTCATCATAACCATTCATCTAACAGCAGAGTAAACAATGCTGTTAAGTGACTTTTTAATAATGATTTCTGTTCTCTCTCTTTGTGAGAATTGTGGTATTGGTATACTTATCTTTTAGACTGAACATTAAGATTGACAGGTCTCATATGGCCAAGAGCAATCTTCATTCACTGTATCATTTACTTGAATTTCAGCTAAGACTTTGGGGTACAAGATGAATATCCCAGAGGCAGTGGTTTCTATCATTTTATAACTTATATATGGCTCTGCATGATTTTTATGTAAAAATTCCCCTAACTGACTCTACTTTTACATTGTGATTGTGTGCAAAAATGGATTTGTTAACCTAGCCTGCATAGGAATATGGAGAATTCTACCCAACCATGTCCAGATTCTTTATGTAAAATCTACATGCTTCCTTTGTTTACATAAAGCACTGTAAAAGTATTCCATACTCTACCATCCTCTTGAAGGTAAGAAATTTTTCTCCTTTCTTCCATCTTGGATATTGTGATTGCTCTTCTTGGTAGTCAAACAGACTACCTCTGCAATTAACTAAAACCAGAAGAGTTAGCTAAACCTGTGAGGGATTTTTGAAAGGTTTTTAAATTAAAGACCCATCTTTAATCTAGATCATTTGAGGTGATATCCACCTTCAGCTGCTTGGTGTCTGTGCACACATTTACACGCAGCACTGAGGAGGCAGAATCTTCTGAGGATTTCTGAGGTCGAGGCCAGTGTGTTCTCAAGAATGAGTTCCAAGGCTACACAGATAAATCCATTCTCAGAAACACCAAAAAAACAAACAAACAAACAAACACAAAACACAAAGTATAAGATCCACCTTTAATCTTGATCATACTTTCTGGTGGTAGCCTACATACATAAAGAACACAGAAGGAGTAAGCTCTCCCTTTGTCTGTTTGCTCTAGCTCTGAATACCAAGTTCATTCTTTTTCTTTCTTTCTTTCTTTCTTTCTTTCTTTCTTTCTTTCTTTCTTTCTTTCATTCTTTCTTTCTTTCTTTCTGTCTTTCTTTCTTTTTGTCTTTCTTTCTTTCTTTCTTTCTTTCTTTCTTTCTTTCTTTCTTTCTTTCTTTCTTTCTTTTTTTGAGACAGGGTTTCTCTGTATAGCCTTGTACCTTTCCTAGAACTTTCTCTGTAGCCCAGGCTGGCCTTGAACTCACAGAGATCTGATTTCCTCTGCCTCCCAAGTGCTGGGATTAAAGGCATGAGACACCACTGCCCAGCTCCAAGTTCATTCTTTTACCAGCATTAGGGCCTAATTCCTTAGAATTGTGGTGTATACTTAAGAACAGCTGAGATACACAGCCTCATGAATTGAACAACTACTGAATTCTTCAAAGTTCCAATGGTAGCAGCCATTGATGGACTATCTAAACCACAGTTTGTGAGACATTCTAATACATCCATTTTCTTCCTACATAGAGAGATTCAATCTACCAGTCCTTTTCAGGGAGAGAACCTTGAATAATGCAGTTGTGTTTTCCTTCTCCTGCCCACTGAGGAAGATGTGCTGACTAACAATAGATCTCATGAACACATTTTTCATGGCTCAGTTATTATCTTAATATCACTCTATTCATGAAGGCTACTCTGTATTATTATTCATTTGCCAAAAGTTTGCTCTGTTTTTCTGATATAAACTTCCTAAAGCAATGGACCTTTTTTCCTCATTGTGATGAAGTTCCTGCTTTTCTTTGCTAGTTGTCTGAAGTTCCTATGACAACCAGGTAAAAACTAGCTTCGGTTCACCTGATGTCAGTATTAAGTCACACAATAAACACTCTCCTCATGTGTCTTTACATCTCTCTTTAGTTTTTAATATTCCGGGATCCCTTTTACCCGTGTGACAAAAAATCACTCCACCCCATATAGTTTAGTGGTCTGTACAAGGTAGCTAGCCACATTGTGTCCTTGGGGGGTAAGGAGAAGTGCCCATGGAGTAGAGGGAGAAAGCATAGTCAGCTATTGGAGCCATGGGCAAGTGCTATCAATATGCACATCTCTGCTGATTTAGAAAAAGTCTTTGTCTAGGGTTGAAGGCAGGGTCAGGAACCATTGTGCTGTGTCTTTAAGCACACTCTAACCCTGTGGGAGGTGCTGTTGTCACTCAGGCCTCACTAGCCAATCAGGCGCTCCAGGTGACCTGCCAGTCAGAAGTCATGCAGGGTCCTTCCGGCCACTGGCTGCAGATTTGGCTTTGAAGAAGAGCTGGTTCCAGCAGTTTTTTGTGGTGTGCTGTGAGTCCTGCTACAGTGAGCTGAGCCGAGAGTATGGCCAAGCTGGGAAACCATGACTTGGTGAGCGAAGGGCTGCAATGTCCAGATGGACTGGAGGAGATGATGAGGTGTGGGATCCAGTGTGGTGAGACTTCCTTTGATGTGGGTAGGAACCTGCCTGCACAATCCCAGTCTGTGAAGTCCCATGTGGTACTCAAAACTCCCTGGACCCGGGGGCAGGCCTTTGAATAACTTTCTTCTGTGGGCTGAATCGGCTTACAGAATTTGGTGCAGGGAGCTGTGTGTAGAAACATCTTTGTGCCGAGTGAGGGTGGCCCTCACCTTTAATCCCAGCACAGGGGAGGCAGAGTTAGGCTAATCTCTTTGAGTTCAAGGCCAGCCTGGTCCACAGAGTGAGATCCAGGACAGGCATTTAAACAACACATATAAGAACAGTCTCAAAAAAAAGTAACGTTTTCGTAGTAAATTTCGACATCCTTTTGGTGCACCCATGGAAAGCAGGTTGTCAAAAATAGAGAGTACTTTCCAGTACGTTTTAGAGGTTCAGCACTTTGCATTTCACTTTCATGTGTAAGATCCATTATTAGTTAATTTTGTGGAGGTTATAAAAGGCATCTCATGTTTTAGGTAACACTCCTCTATTAACGTGTGATGTTGATGAGTATAATTGGTGATATAAAGGATTTACTAATTCTTTGCAGATAGTAAGTCTCACAAAATATAATTTAGCTGAGGGAGGACTACCATAAAAAAACAAAAACCTCAAAGGTAAGTGCGTTGTAGTCAGGCCTGTTAGAGATTAGAAAAGTAGGATACACATTTGTTTGGCTCCAAACCATCACAAAGGAGCCACTGCTTATTTAAAACAAACCACTAGGCCTAACACTGAATCAAAGAATGGGACTCTAACAAGCTGCTTATTCAGGCATTACAAGGTAACAACAAACTTTATGTCCTGGCATGCCATAAAGTTCCAGTTTTCATTCTGAGAAAAGCATAGTTCTGCCAGATGGACAATATGACAAATATGTCAACTTATTTAAAAAGTAAAACACTACCTGGGTGGTGGTGTTGGTGCACACCTATTTTCCCTGCACTCACTCAGGAGGCTGATTCAGGTTGATCTCTGTGAGTTTGAGGAGAGCCTGTTCTGCAGAGTGAGTTCCAGGAGAGGCTCCAAAGCTATACAGTAAAAAGTCTGTCTTGAAAATACAAAAAAAAAGAAAGAAAATAATAAAAGAAAAGTAAAACACTAATGTGTTAAGGAATTGCGTGATCAAGCAAGGCTTTCATTTAGGCCCTCAGGCATAGATTAGGAAAATTCTTGCGTGACCTAGTAATAACCTTGAACCTAGGGCTAGGAAACTTTCCCTAAGGGCCTGGTGTACTGAATAATAAAACCGAGCTCCTTCCCGAAAACCAGGAATATGCTTTGGTGAACTAGCAAAGGTCTGGAACCGCGGTGTTTGTGGTGGGGTTACTTCAGATCCTGAGAAACCAACTCTTTCCCCCACATGGGGCTACAGTTATCAGTCCACAGTTCACTGTGGGCTTAGTCAGTAAAGTTCCTGAGATGCCCTGTTTCCCCTTGTGAAGCATTGTTTGAATAGCCTCCTCTTTGTGTCTGCCCCATGGTATGACGCTGTTTGCTGACTTCCTAGAAGTGCCCCATTTCCTTTTATTTCACCCCTGGAAGTAGTATCCAAGGTGCTGTTCTTCTTAAGAAGCTTAGGTGACATGAGATATAGCTTATGTAATGCCTCCCCACCCCAGCTTTTATCTTTTCTACCTTATACTTTCCCTCTCTTTCTCATCTTTTGTGACCTTCACCTCAGAACCATGTCACTTAAGAAGATCCTGCTGTTTGACATTATGTGTAACTAAGAAAGAATTTTGGAGCCAGGCGATGGTTGCACACGCCTTTAATCCCAGCACTTAGGAGGCAGAGCCAGGCGGATATTTGTGAGTTTGAGGCTATCCAGGGCTACAGAATGAGTTCCAGGACAGGCTCCAAAGCTAGAATCCCTATCTCAAAAAACTGAAAAAAAGAAGGAAGAAAGAATTTTGGAAATGTCTTTGTTGTGTCTTTCCTCTGTCTAAGTGAATAGACTTGCACTGTACTGTCCCTATTTAAATTGCTGAAAGTGTAACCTAAAGCCTGAACCTAAATGTCACAAAGATGATTAGCATATGTGCAATGCAAAGTCTCTTCTAAGCTCGGTTCTCTTTTAGCATTAGCAAGTGATGGATGTACACTATCATTAGAGAGATTTTTCTTCATTAATCTCTGAAGTGTGTTGAGTGACTTCTCCCTTGGAAAGCATTTTAATTCTAGAACAGCTGGATTTCAATCCTGTTAGAAAATTGTTTCTGAAACAAATTCTCTTACATTGACACCAGTGGCCTTGGTCCCAGTCTGTTGCTCTCTATGGCAATGACTTTGCTGTTCTCTATATTACACATTAAAAATCTTATATTAAATGATTGTATCACCTCAGGGTTTCAAAATTATCCATTTGTGTGATGCAGTTTCATATCCATTGCAGTACAAGGAAAGAGATTTGCATGTGGAGCATGGTTTCTACCTTCAGACCAGAAAAGAAGGAATAGTTTATTGTGTGCACTGCTGGGAGAAACAGGGTAGGCAAACAGCTACTGGAGTCACCATTATGAAAACAAACCTGATTGTAGCAGGAGGAGTAATTTTGTAATTTCCCAGGATGTACTGACTGATAAGTTGTGAATGAAGACAGACCAGACTGGTTGGTGTTCAATTTGAAAATGTCAACTTACACGAAATGATATTGAATTTTCAATTAGGCAACTCTCCTATGCAGATATGTTAAGTCCTGCTTGACACAGTTATGAAAAATGAGAGGTTTGAGAAAAAGTTCATTGACTGTAACTGTGTGTCAGGTTATAGATCACAGCAGCCAAGTACATATGGAAAGATCAACCTATCTTTTATTAGTGATATCAACTCTACTAGAGAATGTTCCACTCTTTTTTAAAGTCAATAGAGCTAAGTTTATTTTATTTTTATTTTTTTGTGACATGGTTTCTTTATGTAGCTTTAGAGCCTTTTCTGGAAATCACTCTGTAGCCCAGGCTGGCCTCAAAATTAAAGAGATCTGCCTGCCTCTACCTCTGGAGTGCTGGGATTAAAGGTGTGTGCCACCACCACCTGCCATAGTTGTTTTTTGTCTTCAAAAATGCATTATTTTTATCACTTTAAAATATCACTTGCTGGAATTATATTTAACATTTTAAAGAGCATTACTGTTCTTATCTATTTGTTTCTGTTCTCTAATGTGTCTAGGTCATTAATTGTTTCATTACTTTTCTATCAAGAGCTGTTGATAATTGATTTTCTGTGTAGAGCAGTGTTTCCTGTAGCCCAAGCTTGCCTCATGCTAAGTAATTGAGAATTGCATAGAACACTTAAACCTGCCTCTGCTGCCTAGTGCTGGAAAGACAGTCCTGCATCTTCTTCTAGGCTGGACACAGTGAGAAGGAAAAATAGAGTAGTTAATGAGTGTTCAACAGTCTCCCTTTCTTTTTCTGGGGTATAAACATGAAGAAGGACCTGTGTAAGAATTGAGTTCACTGAGCATCTTTGAAGCTGACTCATTGAAAGGCCAGAAATGGAGGGACAGGACAGAGGGTGACAGCTTTCCTGTTTCAACAGTATTTGAGATGAGTGATGTGGAGTGATGTAACCAATTTTAGATGATCCACAAATGTCCTGACTGGCTGTTTCTTGGGGTCTACAGAGCAGCACATTCAGTAATCTGGATAAAGGACTGACTCTATATTGAAACAGAATTACTGTAGTTACACTTGGTCTACCAGTATAGACCATCTGGATAAAGTGGTGTGGCCCTGCCTAACAGGACTGCTATTTTCCTTGTTTAAGATGTGTAGCCTCAGGAAAAAAAATGCATGTGAGTAATCTTTGGTTTGCTCTCAAACAAATCCCTAGTATCTGAAACACATGGACATGAATTCTATTCCAACTTTTGTAAGTAATTTTTGAGATTATGACTATACCATAAGCACAGTCTCTTTCCTACCTACAAGCCCTTCCATTGACCACTAACTGTTTTCTAATTCTTGGCCTGTTTTTCTTTCACATTTACATAGTTACAACAGTTACTGTTTGAATGTGACCTGTGTTTGGCTGCAGGGCTTCCCAGATAAGAAGCAAATTTTTGGTTGCACTGGCCAATCAGTGTGTATTTATACACAAAGGACTGTGTGCTTTGGAAGGGGAACAGGAAGTTCTCTGGGAGACTGGAAGACTTTTGAAAATATAGATTTCTCAGATTAGCATCCTGTCTGCCACTAAGGTGGAAGGGCAGAGCTGAGAAGGCCTGTGCTGTGTGTGTCATTTGATCTCTGATCACCCAGTGGGGGAGCTGCCTCTGTCCTGAATCTGAGCTGGGTGGTCTTAGCTAATGTGGGACCTCAGGAAGGCTTAGCAATTAGGAGCACCAGTGGGAAGGAACTTGCAGATTCTTTCCAGGATTCTCATTCTTGCTCTGCTGTAGGAGCTGTGAGGGAGACCAAAATCCATGCCAAGGTGAGTGAGAGGACCACTGACCCCAGACCAAGAGGAGAATTTCTACTGAGCTGTCAGAGCTTCTGTGACTGGGAAGGACCATGACCCAGACTGTGGTTCTGTTGGTCCATATTGTGATCTGGAAAATGGCCCTTCTTTTCTGAGACTCTGAGTGTGGATTCAGTGGTGAGTGGGAGGCTCTGCTTCCCTGGCTATGGGAGGCTGTGATATCTCTAATATATTTGCATGTTGTTAGGCAAGTGGAAAGAGCAGATTCTAGATCATGTAGATCATATGGCAGGAAATAGACATTAAATTATTCTTCTAAACTGTTTTGTGATTGGGCATCATTGGGACTGGGGTCTAAAACCACATGGGCACATGAGAGTTCACAGAGACATGGCATGAGATTTTTTCAAGAATTTTTCCATTTGCCAAAAAAGCTCTAGAGCTTGGGGCCTCTCTGTTTGGAAGATATACCCATAGCTACAGGGTCAGAAACAGCATTTAAAGGTCACTTTGAGTTAATTTTGTGGGAGTTGTGAAATTTGTGTTTATTTAATTTCTATACACATAGAAATATAGGTAGTTGGATAATATTTGTCATGATCCCACATTTCCTCTGTGTGCTTCCTTTGGTCTCTTGAGTAAAAGTTGACTTTATTTTTTCTGCTTCTGTTTTTGTTTTTTTTCTCTCGATCTACTTTATTCATTCTCAAATATTGTACATATTCTTGATGCTTGTAGCTTTGTGTTAAATATAGAAGTCACATTGTGTCAATATGGGTATTACTTTTTTATAGTCCTATGAGCCTTCTGAGAGTTACCACTTTGCATTTACCTTTGGAATCAGGTATCCTATTTTAAATGTTGGGAGTTTTCTTTGGATTGTATTCAATTCATGCTACAAATTTACCACATTCAGTATGTTAATATTGATGCATCATGTTCCTGATAAATCATTTATTAACATATGTATTTATTTACATTTTGTTGTTCCTGTTGTTAATCTGTGAGAGACTTTTAGTTTATTGGATAGAATGTACTATGGGGCTTGGCCAGTTCCTCAGCACATGTGTTTGGAAACAATCTGTGTTCACATCCCAACACCCAACATGGGAGGTTTATAAGACCCTGTTAATCCAGATCCAGGGGATCTGACATGCTTTTCTCTCATGTGTCACCTGTACATACTTGGAAGATATTTTTTCTTTCACATAATAACATGTACATAAAAATGAGGATAAACTTGTTTTCAAAAGATCTTGTGACTTATAAAACAGTTAGTGCAAAATAAGTTGTTTTAGATGTATAATAAAAATCATATATTTTCGATTTAAAAATCTGTTATCTTGTATTTGGTTGGGAAAAGTTTTTAGTTCCTCACTGATTCAGACTCACATATAGTCATCAAGCATAAGAAACAAATTGTTGTCTCCTGACAAATATACATAAGAGAATCAGATCTTTCAATAGTCAAAATTAAGAAACAAATTGTTGTCTCCTGACAAATTTACATAAGAGAATGAGATCTTTCAATAGTCAAAATTATTTTCTATAAAGTTAAAATACCAGAAGGTTACAAGTGAATCTCTCTAATTTTGGTGGAAAAACCCTCCTCACCCAACTCATTTTTTATTATTAGCAAATGAGAGAACTGGCATGCACAGGATGAGAGATGACCAGAGATTTCTTTTAGTGTGATTTAGATTATAATCTTGTAGTTCTTGTTAAAGGACCATGATATATATTTGAAGGTGTGTCTTTATTTTTTCAGTCGAGCTATGTTTTAGTTTTATTGCCATCTAATTGTATTGTTTCCCTGAAAAATAATGAACCATCACCAATATTTCATGAAAATTTATTATATCATGATATAATTACCTTGAGGTTTTCTATTTGTTTGTGAACTTTGTGTACAGAGACACTTTTAGTTTTGTTGATCTTAGAGGCTTGTCTATCCTCATTCCTAGACATGTCTGTTTTTCCAGTAACTGTTATCTTCATATTTAATTTATTTCTGCTTAAATGATTGATATGCCTAATTAATACATTGGTATTGAGTTTCTAAAACCTTTTGAGGTATCATTGTCTCTTTGTCTTAGTTAGCTTTTGCTGTCAACATGATGTGGCCTAGAGTCATGTGGGAGAACATCAACTGAGAGTGTTCCCAGATCAGAACTGCTGGTTACTGTGTATTAGAGAGATTGTGTTGATTGATGATTAATGTGGGAAGGCTCTTCCACTGAGCATAGCAATATCCATAAGCAAGTGGGCCTGGGCTGGATATGACAGCTAGCTGACCTAAGACAGTAGCTAGGCAAGAGAAAAAGCAATTAAACAAAGATTCCCAATGGATTTTTGCGTTCAGGTGCTAGCTTGAGTTTCTATCCTAAGCACCCACAATGATATGTTATGATATAGTAATGTCATCCAATAAACTCATTCATTACTTACGTTACTTTTGATTGGAAAATTTAATCATAGCAAGAAACATGCAAGTTAGGACAAAACATAGGACAACAAAAGTGATTTTGTTACAGTATAGGACCTAGGACTGTTGAAGATATAAAGAATTTAGATAGAAAAAAACATAGAGAGCTGTACACAGAGCTTAAGTGGCTAATCTTTTAGGACTGCTAAGAAAGGAAAATTGAGAGTAATGCAGTGGAGGTCAAGGTCATACCTTTTCCGTGGGAAATGGACTCCAGGAAAAATATAACCAGAGATGATTTGTATGGTATTTTGGCTCAAAATCTTTCTTACTTTCTCCCTTCCCTGGGAAATTGAGTAAGTCAGAATTAAAAGTAATGGTCTGATTTCTTAGAGAAAATGTTGATTTTGTTGCATGTTTTCTACTGATGACTCATGCAGGTCTCCAGTGAAAAAGAAACAAAGAAATGAAAAAATTTGTGTTTTGTAGAGAAAATCACTAGGTAGTTTCAGATGGCAGTCCAGTGGTGAAACAGACTCCATTCTCTGATTATAGTAGAATACAATTAGGAATCATATCATTGACTTTTTTCTTTTCAGTCGACTCTATTTGGTCCTGCCTTAATTCTCTGAGTGATTCAACTTCCAGTTCTTGTACATTCAGGCAGTCTTGGGCATGGGCTCCCTCTTGTGGTCTGTGCCTCAAATTACATGAGTCATAGATTGGGCATTAGACAAGCTCTGAGTTGCTATTGCCCCAACATATCAAGGGCAAGTGTGGTTCAAATATCTTTTTGGCTCTATTGTTATCAGTCCCACAACTGGGAGCCTTATGTGGCTACAGAAGCTGGCCAGTTCATGTTCTCTATTCTCAATTACTTGGAGTCCTCACTTTAGCCACACTCATAGCTTCCTGGAAATTTCCACTGCACTAGGCTTTCACATCGCCCCCTAATATCTTCCTTATTCCAGTCTTCTCTCCATGAATTCTCTCCCTCTGTCCTTTGCTTTGTCATTTGATCATTCATTTTCCTGCTGCCCATCCACCCACAAAATCTATTTATTTCCTCTTTTTAGGGGGATCTGTGATTCCCTCCCCACAGCTGTCCTTTTTACTTATCTTCTCTGGGTTTCTGGACTGTTCTGTGATTATTCTTTAATTATCAGCTAATACCCATGTATAAGTGAGTACATATTATGTTTGTCTATGTGGTTCTCAGTTGCCTCACCTAGGATAATAAAAATCTCAGGAAACTTGACATTAACAAACCAAATAATCTAATAAAAATTAAGTATAGATCTACACACAGAATTCTCAACAGAGGAATCTAAAATGGTGCGAAACACTTAAAGGAATCTTACACACTTAGCCTACAAGGATGTGCCAAAAAAATGTAATTTAAGATTTATTTTACACCTTTTATAAATGGCTAAGATCAGTAACACAAGAAACATCACATGCTGGTGTGCATGTGGAAGAAAGGGAAAATTCCTCTATTGCTGGGGGGAGTGGAAACTTGTACAGTTTTAAATTAATATGGTGATTACTTCAAAAATTAGGAATTGACCTATCTAGAGACACAGTTATACCTCTCTTGGGTATATACCCAAAAGATGCTCCTCCATCCTTCCACAAGGGCACTTGGTCAACTATGTTCATAGCAGCTTTATTCATAATAGCCCTAAACTGCTATGTCTTTGAGAGTTTGTTCCTCATTTTGGTTTTCATAATTTCACATACTCCCTTGAGATGTTGTTTGTTTTTCAGCCTGGCTGGGATATCCATAATTAATCAGGTATACATTTGAATTCATGACCCTTATGTGTCAGCCTCCTGAGTACAAGTACAAGAGCAGATGATGTACCCCCAATGAGCGCTGTATTGTCAACATGTTTCACCCATGTTAGTGTTAAAATGCTTAATTGAAAAAAGCATAATACACACTAAATACCCTGTGCATTTCCAAATCATCATTTTCATCTGTCTTCAAGAGCTGTAACAATGTAATATAACAAATACTCAATTGTATATTTTCCTAGAGACCTGCTTGGGGAAGGGGTTCAGGACTCTAAGTTGTATGGAGTCTGCAGTGGTTAGAAAGAAGGAGGAAATGGACATAATCTGAGGGTGAATCAAGATGGCTGCCAGCAGCATTCAATTGAAAAAGATATTGCTTATACTCTATAATTACATGTAGGATTGAAAAGGAGAAAAGAAATCTTAGGAGCTGGTGTATGGTTTGAAATTATAGGTTGAGGAAGATAGCCTTGATCTTGATTAGAGATACCAGCCATATGTTAATGAAAGGACCACAAGTTTCTCCTGCCACAGATAAAAAGAATGAGTGCTTTAGCTACTAGTCAGTACCTTTCCTCAATTCCCTGAATTATCAGAGACTCTTTTCCAAATGCCTGACCTTGGGAAAAAGACTTCTTCCAGGGAACAGACACTATACTACAATTTCGTAAATTTACTGTATAGGCCTGTTCCCCTCATAGCACTCCCAAAAGTGAAGATCCTGAGGTCTCACTATTTTTCCACTATACCATTCCATTCTAATTTCTCTGTATTTATTAACTGAATTCTTGCCTTTAGTTACCTCAGACTCTGGATGTGAAAAGTATGCATCTCATCCTTGGGATCAGGTGTGTCTAGTAAATCTCTAACTTTCCTCTTCTTTGTACAACTAAGAGGGCACAAAGGAATTCCTGGTTCAGCAGTGGCAGGGATTTGTTTCCAAAAATTTTGTTAAGAGAGTCTACCGTTGTACACATTTTTATCATTTACCAAAGCCTGCACTAATTTCCCCAAAGGGAAAGGCATTAATACTGAGAATCATTAACAATAAATGTAAAAATGTACTGGGGAATGTGGTCCATCTGCAATGTCAAAATGCTGGAACTTTGTCAAGCAGCAATGGTCCATACCGGTATTCTCAACATAGCTTGACATGTGATGGATATGTATAGTATTTGAAGTTTCATCCTTTTTCATCTCCCCATTAATTTTATATTTACCACTTCATCTTGAAGTACTGCCTTCCAGGGGATTATTCAGAGATGCCAGATAATACAATGGAAATGAAATTTATTGAAAATAGAACAAAACAAACAGAAAATATTTTTGATATGTTTGTGTTACTGTAATTATGGGTTTTTTGATCATGTCAGATATGTAGGAACAGAAAAAAAAACTTTGTGGGGTCTATTTTTGGCCCTCTTCATATGGTGATTAAGGTCAAGTCCCAGCCTTGCACAGATATTTCTTGCTTAGCTGTCTCACTGCTCCTCAAATAAAATTAGTTGAGATATTTAATCAGGAAAATATTGTCTTCCTTTCAAATTACAAACATATTATCATCTGATGGTAGAGGAAAACAGGACAATTTGAGTAACAGATCCTATTTGCAAATGGTAGTGATATACTCCTATCTTTTTTTCTTTGGAATTTGTTAGTTTATTCTGAGAATTAAGCTCTTGTTCATAACACTTTCTCATAACCACAAATGAATGCCATACAATTGTCGCAGTGGTAAATTGGTTGTTTTTAAGCCTAATAACTTGAGTTCAATCTGTGGAAGACTCAAATAACTCTACAAAATTTCCCCTTATTGCCACATTAGTGCTTTGGCATATTCACACTCTCACAATGGCACATACCTAAATAACTTTTAAACCCAAATAAAAGTCATTGAGGTCACTTACTTCCAGAACACTCCTGGGTTTCATCTGTAGAACTCACATAGGAGAAGAACTTATTAGACACTTTGAAGTTGTCCTCTCACTGCCACATACACATGATGGCACAGGGATACACACACAGACTGAGTTCAGACATTTTTAAATGGATAAAGTTAATATAGCAAGTAACCCAGTTATTGGGAATATATGAAATGATTTGCCAGTTTACATTATTATTACAGAATTTCAAGAAGTATTACTGTTCAATGAAACATTGATGATTTCTTTTAAAATCTTATGTTATTCTTTAATTCTCTGATTTAAAGATAGAATATTTAAAAACATATTTCATTTGGCCTTAGAGGTGCATGCCTGTAATCTCAGCATTTGGGAGACAGTGACAAGCCAATATTATTGAGTGTGAGGTTTCAGGTGAGTTTGGTTCAAACAGTGAGTTCCACAGCAGCCATGGCTATGTAGAGGTATCTTGTCTCAAAAAACTCTAAAAATAAATGGCATATCTCAAATTATAGAACTTTTCTTATATAATCTGACTGGACACTGACTGGTTTCAACAAATCAGGTTTGTTATCTTCACTCACATCAAGAGAATTGTGTTAATAATGAAAATAAGAAGCGAAGCATAGAGTCCAGTCAAAGAGGGTAAAAAGCCATTGAACTCTTTGGTAGCCATCTAGAGGGAACTTTCATCACCTTCAAGTGACAGGAGACAGAAAAAGTAATCAAGCATCTTCATCTACATTTTAATGCCATATTTGAGAGCTGGAAAGTTTACAGAATATTCTTGTTCCTCTTGGGTACACAAGTTTGGTTCCTAGCACCCAGATGACCCAGAACTCCCTGTATTTCTAGGTCCAGGAGATGTGGTGCATTCTTTAGGCCTGCTAGGCTACCAGATATACAAATTACAAAAAGACAGATATGTGTGATTCCATATTTTGAAGTTTTTCTTCATGCATATGTTATTTTCAAAAGGAATGAAGTTTAGTTTAGATGTATAAGTTTTGTCAGTGTGAATATCAAGAGCATGTCCGCTACCAGAGTGTGTCATAAGAGAGTATCTGATCCGAGGTGCCTGTAGTTACAGAAAGCAGTGAGCTGTCTTCTGGGTGCTGTGAATCAAAGTCTGGCCCTGTGAATGAGCAGCCAGTGTTCTCAGGTGTTGAACCTTCTATACAGTTCCATGAAAATGTCATTATAGCAGTGAGGTGTGATGGATGATCCTGATTTCATCTCCAACTCAGCCCTAATTATCTAAAAGAAATACAAGATTGAAAAGATCCAAAATCAACTTAGACATAGTACTTAAAGAAGTTTCCAAGCCCAAATCTCTACAAAATGAGGGAAGAGTACAAAAAAAAATGATTTGGAGTGTGATTGGCAATACAAGTCTTTCTTTTTTTAAGATTTATTTATTTTTATTATGTATGCAGTGTTCTGCCTGCATGCAAGAAGAGGTCATCAGATCTCATTTCAGATGGCATCCAGCCCCGACCAATACAAGTCTTAAAAAGTGTCTAACTGCTGGACCAAAGCCATGAGACATGAGTTTATCTCCAATGCCAAAAAATTAAGAACAATGTGAGCCCACAAGTACAATTGGCATGTGTACACTTCCTGGAGTTTATGCCTCCTGTAAGGAGAGGAGAGGAAAGGCATGAAGACTGGCTTGTCTGAATATAATCCTATTCTGCTTCCTTGATGCCTATAAAACTCTCTGTTGGAGCTCCTAATTGTGGTGACTCCAGATGACATCCAGCTTGTCAGGAGATCCTGAGACTGAAACAGAAGTCACTCTAATCCTGGGGCAATCAGGCATTTACAAAGAGTTGTAGCATACGAAGGAAGTGTCAGGAGGGAGCTTTGGGTGTGAAAGTCCAGGATCAAGTGACCAGAGAGGAATGCTTGGGGTGCACCTAAGGACAAGCTGTCTTCTACTGGGGTCTCTGTATCCACTCACCTGTGGTGAATTAGTGCATTACAGGTCTCTCACTCTTTCCTGTTTTTGACAACTACATGTACCTGTCAGTGACAATTTCCTGCAATTGCAACTGTGTGATCCTGACCTGGGCCTTAAAGCTCCTCTGTCCCCACCCAGTGAATCTCTATAACCTACATTCCTGGTAGGAATAAGGATGTTCTAAAGAGACACTTATATCTCTTCCTATGGCTAACAACTAGTGAAACAGTGGACAACAGGAAATTATATTTTCACTGAGTATCTCATTGTGAGAAAAGACTTGATTCCTCTGGAAGAGAATACAGGATGGTTTTAAAGATGGGAAAATTTAATTACATGGCTTCATTAGATTACTTTCTTTTGCATATCATTTGCCTTCTATCTAAACCTCTTAGGACCCCAAGGATGGATTAATTATCTTATGTTTTATTTATTGTTCCAAATTAGTCAATTTGAATAAATACCATGCTTTTAATTTTTATTAATAACTTGCTTTTTTTAACTTTTTCTTTTTACTTTATTCTTTCTTGTAAGGAATAGTATTACTATGACTCCCTGACTGGCCTGGGGAGATGCACTATAAACTAAGCCATCCTAGAACATCAGTGAGATCTGTCCACCTTGCCTCCAGAGTGCCTGTATTATAGGTGGGCATGTCACTCACTGGGTAACTTGGTTTATTTAATTGGCTTACTACGGATGAATGCCTAAGCCTGCCCAGTTAGAGTAGCCAGGGCACAGGTTCTGATCCTATCTTCAGTAACAGAGGAATGTTCCCATCCAATGTAGCCTTTCTGCCTTAATGTCCACTGTCTTCCAACTATAGGAAATTATATTTTTCTTTATTAGTGAGTTTGTTATAACTCATCCATGACCTAAAGACAGTTCTTTACTTATTTTGCAAAAGTTGAAACTCAGGCTGACAGAGAAAAGTAGTTTGTGAATATAGTTAATTGTAACTGCCCTTATTACTCATACACCATTCAAATTCCACACTAAATGGAGCTGAAGCCCCCTTACCCTGTCATGATGGCACAGGTCTGTAATCATGGTACTTAGAAGGTGGAGGTAGAAATTTCTGTATTTCAAAGTCATATAAAATAATAATGGTTATTGGGATATGGGGAGAAGACCACAGAGCCAAGGGAGAATGTGATTGGCTCAGAACAATGTCCATAGTCTTCCCTGCAGCTGCAGAAATTCAGGACCATGGCACCAGCAATTTTTAGCTGAGGTATTTACCAACTCAAGTTTACTATTCTTGATAATATTTTACATTCTTGATAAAGTTTCCTGTCTAAGGCACCTCGATCACTTGGGCATAAGACTCTTATTGATCATTAATAATGGAATTCTCTTGCAGGTGTGAGAATTAGCCTCATGCAGGGGTGAGCTCCTTAATTGCATATCCAATACAATGTGTTCATCCTTGAATCCCTATAAACACAGCCAACAGAAATGGACTCAGCAGGTTTTATTCATATATTTGTGCATGCATGTTCTCATATGCTTAACAAGGAAGAAATTGGAAGGGAAAATTTGGGAAGGGGTGGAGAAAGAACAGGGAACAGGGAAAGTTATTTAATACATATTAATTTAAGTGTATGAAAATAAATTTTAAATAAAGAAGTGGCCTTGGGAGATAGCCTAACAGTTAAAAGCAACACCAGGTGTTACATAGAATGCAGGTTTCATTATACCTAACCATCTCTGGTAACTCTCTTTTGGCCTCTGTAAGTACTCTGCACATACTCCTGGAGGGAAACACCCATATACATAAAATAAAATAAAGCTTAAAAATGAATGATGTCCCAGCCTTGAGACAGAGAGAAGGCAGGGTTAGTTAAACTGATGTTCTTCCCAGGCTACATGCTTGTAAGACATTCCACGAATTAAACTTTTTACATACATGGGGAGATTCATTTCCCAGTCCTGATCATGTAGAGAAGCTTGAATAAGACAGTTTTTTTTTCTTTTTTCTTTTTCTTTTCACCTGCTTATGGAGGAAGATGTACTGGCTAACAATGGTCATAAATGCATTCTCCCTAGGTCCACTATTCTCTAAGTATTGAACTTTCCAGGAAAACTACTCTAATTTGCCCACAGTTTGCTCTGAATTTAAGGAATAAAACTTCTAAAGCAATGGAGCCATCCTCCACATCCTCCAGCTTTCTCATAGAGGAAAGATCTATTAACCTGTTTGTGATCTTGTTCCTGCTTTTGTTTGGTGGTTTTCTGAAGTCCCTGTGACAACAAGGTAAAAAATTCTATCAGTTCACATGATGTCAGTGTTAAGTCACACAACAAACACTCTCCTTGTGTGTCTTTAAATATCTCTTTAGTTGTTAGTATTCTGGGTACCCTTCTAACTGTGTGGCAGGGAACCACAGCACCCCACATTGTATAGTGGTCTGTACAAGCTAGCTAGCCATATTGTGCCCAGGAGAAAGAAGGGGAAGTTCCTATGGAGAGCAGGAAGAGAGTGGTGTCTGCTTTTGCAGCCAGGGGCAAATGCTATTGATATGCATATTTCTGCTGATCTAGAACAAGGCTTTGTCTGTGCTGGAAGGGAGGGACAGGAACTATTGTGCTGTGTTACAAGCACATTGTGACCCTATGGGAGGTGCTCATGTCACTCAGGTCTCACTAGCCAATCAGGGCCTCCAGGTGACCTGCCAGTCAAAAGTGGTGCAGGGTCCTCCCTGCTGCCACCAGCTTCAGACTTGGCTTTCAACAGGAGCAGGTAGTATTGGTTTTCTGTGGTGTGCTGTGAGTGCTACTCCAGGGAGCTGAGCAGAGAACATGGCTAAGCTGGGAAACCATGACTTTGTGAGTGAGGGGCTGCTGTTTCCAGATGGGGTGAAGCAGACGGTGAGGTATAGGTTCCAGTGTGGTATGTCCTTGCCAGATCTGGATGGGAACCTGCCTGCAGAATCTTTGTCTTATGAGGTCGTATGTTGTACTTGAAACTCCCTGGATCCAAGAGCAGGCCTCTGAATAAATACTCTATGCGATGATCTGCTCACAGAATTGGAAGTAGGGAGCTCTGCTTAAAAACATCTTTGAAGCCAGGGAGTTGTGATGCATGAGCTGGGTGGTGGTGACACAAGCCTTTTATCCCAGCACTTGGGAGGCAGAACCATGTGGATCTCTGTGAGTTCAAAGCCAGCCTGTTCTACAGAGCAAGATCCAGGACAAGCACCAAAACTGCACAGAGAAACCCTATCTCAAAAAAAAAAAAAATACCCAAACAAACAAAAAACAAAAACTAAAAACAAAAACTAAAAACAAAAACAAAAGCAAAACATCTTTGAACTTCAACAAGATTTTGGTTCACATAAGGATAGCAGGTTGCCAAAATAGAAGAATACCTTCTAGTACCATGTAGAGGTTCAGTATTTTGCATTTAATTTTTACATGAAACGTCCATTTATAGTTAATTTTGTGAGCAGTTGTAAAAGGCATCTCATGCATTGGGTAGCACTCCGCTACTAAGGTTTGATGCAAATGAGTAGAATTGGTTATTTAAATAATTTACTAATGATCAGGAGATAGCAAATCTCAAAAAAAAGAATTTAGCAGAGGGACGACTGCTGCTAAAACACCCCAAAGGTAAATATATTCTAGCCGGGCCTGTTTGAGATTAGGACAGTAGGATACACATTTGTCCATCAGGATTGTCCAGACATTTGGCTCCAAAACATCACAAAGGAGGCATAACTGATTATACAACCAGCCACTATGCCCAACCCCATATACAAGAATGAGATTCTAACAAGCTGCTCATTGAGGCATTACAGGGTCACAACCAACTTTAGGGCCTGATGTGCTATAAAGTTCCAGGTTTCTTCTTGAGAAAAGCCTAGTTTTGCAAGATGCATAAGGTGACAATTATTTGAAAAGTAAAACTCGTTTGTGTTTAAGACTGGTCTGATGAATCAAGGTTTTCATATAGGTCCTCAGGCAAGGAAGAGGAACATTCTTGGGACAGCTAGTAACTGCCTGGGGGCTAGGCCTTGGGATTGACAATGAAACAGAGCTCTTTCCCTAAAATGCAAAATATGTTTTGGAGAGCTGGTAATGGTCTGGAACCAGGATCTTTGTGGTGGGCTGCTTCAGATCTGACATGGAGCTATTGTTATCTTCCAGTCTCAAGACCACCGGTGGACTTACTCAGTAACATTCTTTTTTTAAAGATTTATTTGTTTATTAAATATACAGTGTTCTGTCTGCACACCAGAAGAGGGCACCAGATCTTATTATAGAGGGTTGTGAGCCACCATGTTGTTGCTGGGAATTGAACTCAGGAACTCTGGAAGAACAGCCAGTGCTCTTAACCTCTGAGCCTTCTCTCCAGCCTGGTCACTTGTATATTTAAGAAACAATTCTGGGAATATTTTTGCTTTGTAACTAACCCATCAGCCTAAATATCTAGACCTACAAGTTACCTTTCTCTATTTAAATTGTTTAAGGTGGAACCTGGAGCAGGAAGCTAAAAGACCTAAGGATGGCAGCACGTGTTGAATGTAAAATGTGCCTAGGCTATATTCTCTTTGAGTATTTGCCAGAGATGGATGCCTACTATCATTAAAAGTATTTTTTTATTAATATTCTAAGCATGTGAAATGATTTCTCCATGGGAAGGAATATTAATTTTAGGACATCTGTATTTCCATCCTGTTAGAAAACTGTTTCTGAGACAAGCTCTCTTATGCTGACTGTGGTGGCCTTGCTTCTATTCTGTTGCTCTCTGGGCTAATGATTTTGCTGTCCTCTATGCTACTCCTTCAAATTCTTAAATTAAATGACTGTACCACCTCAGCGTTTTAAAATTATCCATTTGAGTCATGTAGTTGACAATCTAATATAATCACAGGAAAAAGTTTCACATATGGAGCACTGCTTCTGACTTCAGCCTAAGTAGAAGGAATTGTGTACACTGCAGATGGAAGGAAGGGAGGCAATCAGCTACTGGGGCCACTATTACAAAAAGGACCAAACTGTGGTAGCAGGAGTTATTTTATAATTTCCCAGCACATTTTACTGTATGCCACAAGAATAATTACAGACCAGATTGTGTGGGTGTAAAGTTTTGGAAGATTATCTTGAGCCAATGAATATTGAATTTGCAATTAGGAAACAATCCTATGCAGATATGTTCAATCCTGCTTGACACAGTTATGTCAGCTCAGATGCTGGAGAAACAGACCATTGACTGTAACTCTATGTGTCAAGTTATAGATCTCAGCAGCTAACACATGCATATGGGCAAGAGCAATCTATGTCATATTAATGACATTCCCTCTACTAGGGAAGAGCCTATTCTTTTTCAAAATTAATATAGCTAAGATTGTTTGTCTTAAAAATAAATTAACTTATCATTTTAAAAATTACTTACTGGTATCATTTTTAACACTTTCTTTTAGTTCATTCCTGCTTTTATCTATTTGTTTCTGTTGTACAATGTCTCTTGGTAATCAATAGTTTTAATCCTTTCAAGTGATGTTGATTATTGATTTCTGTGTAGAGCAATGTCTCCTTTAGTTTAGGCTTGCCTCAGTCTATGTAAGTGAGAATTGATTTGAACACCTAATCCTACCTTTGCTGTCCAGTGCTGGGACAAAAGTACTACAACTCCTTCCATTCTGGGCCTTGACTGGTCAGTGAGAAGGAAAAAAATTACCAGTTAATGAGTGACCTCCAATCTCTCTGGCTTTTAATGGAGACTTATAAAAGAAGGATCAGGACAAGAATTGTGGTCATTGGTCAACTTTGAAGCTGGTAAAGTCACAGTACAGAAAGGGAGAGGCAGGATGGATGTTGAGAAATTTTCTCCTTCAACAGTACTTGAGAATAGCACAGTGGAATTAAGTAATCAATTTTAGATATTCCATAAGTGTCCTGATTGGCTATTTCTTGGGGTCGACAGACAAGGACAATCGAGACTCTGGATAAAGGACTGACCATATCTTGAAAAAATTGTGAAAGTTACAGTAGTTCAATCAGAATAGATGTGGGTAAAATGCTGTCGCCATGCCTAACAGGACTGTTATTTTTCAGGTTTCAGATATACACCAGAGATAAAAGGTTTGCAAAATCATCCATGTGCTCTAATGGAAATCCCTAGACTGAAAAAAAATTCCTAGACTGTGGAACACATGGCCATAAAGTCTGTTTCAACTTTTCAAAATAATTTTTGGAGATCTCCACATTCTCTTTCCTGCCGCCTATCCATAACATGACCACTCATTGTTTTCTAATTCATGGCTTTTTTTGCATGCTTTTAACAACAGTTATACTGTAACAATAGTTATGTTGCTTGGCTAAACAATTCCCATCTATGAGGCAATGAGTTGGCTGCACTGCACATTGAGTGTATAATGGATTGTGCACACAAAAGAACCTGTGCTTTGGATGAGGAACAGGATATTCACTAGGAGAGTAGAAGAATGTCTACCAAAAATAGAAACTCTCTAGACTAGGTCCCTGTCTGCAGGGCTGGAAGGGCAGAGCTGGAAGGACTCTGCTCTCTGAGTCACTTGATCTCTGATCACCCAGAAGGTTAGCTGCTAATATTCTGAGGCCCAGCTGTATGGCCCTAGCTGATGAGGAACTCTAAGAATGCTTTGCAATCAGTAGAAAGAGTGGCAGGTAGCTTGCAGATTCTTTCCGGGATTATCCTTTGCTTGTCCTGTAATGAGTTGTAAGGAAGAACACAAGCTGGGCCATGGTGAGGATAGGGTATTCAGAGAAGGTGTGTTAAGCTGTTTTTTCTGTTGGTATTTGGATGGACCATGAGCCAGACTGCAGTTCTGTTGGTCCATGTGCTGTTTTTGGCAGTGATCTTTATACTTTAAGCCTCGATGTGAATGGATTTCATGGGTAGGAGAAACTGCTGTCCTAGCATGAGGATATGATGTTTGTAATATCACTGTCTAGTGTGCACACATGGGCACTGCTTTTGGTGTGCAGTGGGAAGACCGATTGAAAAACTGAAGGTCTAGCTTCTAGAAGTTCTGAATACTGCATTCCACTTCCAGGTTTGTCTTATCAATATTTCCAATAGTTTAGAAAATGATTGAAAGATGGTGGTGTGGATTGTCTTTCAGCAATAAGTGATTAGAATGCTTCTAACTTTCTGCTACCACCAGCTGCACTGGTGTGCTTTAGTAAAGTTTAGTTCCAAGGGATAAAAGGTGTTTCTGAGATGCAGAGGTTTCTGTGGTGTGTATGGTGTTGGCCAAGTAGATAGGGTAGAATCCACATCTTGTGTCATAATTCATGTGACAGAAAGCAGATTTGAAATTATTCTTCTATGTTGTTTTGGAGTTGAGCATCTCTGGGCCTGGGTTTACCTGAAACCACAAGAAGGCAGCAAGAGATCACGTCCTTTTGCAGCGATATCTCTAGAGCATGGGGCTCTGTCTTTTTAAAAAAATATCAGTAGTTTGAGAATCAGAAACAATTGCTTGAGGGTCACTTTGAGTTAATTTTGTAGTAATTGCCAAGTCTGTGTTTATTTAATTTCTATGTACATGCAATCATTGGTAGCTGGGTAACATTGGTCAAGATCACACTTTTTTTGGTAAGTTTCTTTTGGTCTTTTGATTAATAGTGGACTGTATTTTCCTTCCTTTCTTCTTGGCTTTTTTTTCTCTACCCTCTTTATTATTTTACAAGTATTGTATCACATTCTTGATTGTTATAGTGTTGTAGTAAGTATAGAAGTCATATTATATTAATCATTCTGAGTGTGTCCATTGTGAATATAGCTTTGTAATCAGCTTTTCTGCTATAATTTTTGGGGCATTGTTATTGTATTGTGTTTATTTTGTGCTGCAGATTTACCATAAGCAACATCTTAATTTTGATGCATTATATTCCCAAGAATCATTAAGTTACTTCTTTATTTATTTAGGATTTGTTTTTCTTATTGTTGTTAATCTGTGAAAGACTGTTGGTTTATTGGATAAAAAGTCTTATGTGTCTTGGCAGGTAGCTTAGCACATCTTCTTCTTGGTGCTGACCTGATTTCAGATAGTTATACTCAAGTTGGGAGGCTCATAACTCTACTATTCCAGATCCAAAGGATCTGATACCTCTCATTTTGTACGTCACCTGTATACATATGGAAGACATTCTCTCTCATGCACAAACATATACAAAAAATGGTTACAACCTGTTTTTAAAAGTGCTTGTGACTTATAAAGCATGGAGGGTAAATCAAGTTGCTGTAGGTATACACTGAATATGTAGAAATCTGTTATCTTGCATTTGGTTTGGAAAAAATTTCATTTCCTCACTCTAATGTGGGCTTACCATCAATCATCAGTCACAGGAAACAAAATGTTGTCCAAGTGATCCTAAAAATTATCCTTTTTTGTTAGCATAAGAGAATGAGATCCTTTTTTTTTTTTTTTTTTTTTTTTTTTTTTGAGACAGGGTCTCTCTGTGTAGCTTTGTGCCTTTCCTGGTCTTTGTAGACAAGGCTTGCCTCAAACTCACAGAGATCCATCTGTTTCTGCCTCCCAAGTGCTGAGATTAAAGGTGTGTACCACCACTGCCTGGCGAATGAGATCCTCATAATAATCAGAACTATTTTCTACAAAGTTAAAACTTTGGAAACCTTCAAGCAAATCTCTCCAACTTTGGTGGAAGAGCCCTTATAGCCCTATCCATTTTTTTTTATTGGCAAAATACAGAACTGTAGTGCAGAGGGTTAGTGCTGGCCAGTGACTTTTTGTGGTTTAATTTTGATTAGAATCTTGTTTAAGGGACCATAATATATATATTTATAGGTCTGTCTTTCTCTCTTATTTTACAAGTGGTGCCATATATTTAGTTGATTTGATTAACTATAATTAAATTATATTATTCATTTTCTGGAAAATGATGAATTTTATTTTATTTTATTTTTTATTTATCTTAAATTACATGAATTCCTGTAGTTTGTATGTTTTTTATTTTATTTTTATTTTTTAAATTACACTCATGATATTCATTAATTACACTCATGATATTAATCACATTTGTGGTATTCATAGATTACATTCACAGTATGTATATATGTAATATATATATATATATATATATATATATATATATATATATATATAAATTTTAAATGCCGAATGTCATTTATTGAAGGAGGAAGGAGGTCTTAAATACAGGCTTACAGCACAATGGGAGAACCCTGGAGGGCAGGAGTTTGCTACTGATGTTTTACAATCTTGCATCTAAGCTGTTAACGCTCATTATTCAGGATACACAGACAAGGAACTTCCCTTAAGCATTCAGAAGGGTAGAACCTGGCAAGGAATTAGCATAGGGAAAATATCATGGTCAAGGTCCTCAAATAAGGCAACAATTACCCAAAATGGGGTCCAGAGACCTATAGGTCCTCCTTTTATTAAAAAATGAGCTTCTGACTTGGGTCACATGGGATATCAGCAGGTCACCTTACCCGTCATGGAGATGCCTGCCCAGGCCACCCAGGTTCTCTGTCTTAGGTTGGTGAGTGCCCCCAGGCATTACCTGTCTCTGAATACTCATTACCATACAGGCTCAATCATCTGTGAGCTGCAGAGTTAACTGCTGCCAAAGATCTCAAAGTGTCACTGGGCTTGCAATCTGTGTGTTCAACACAGAAAAGACCCACAGAGGTCCTATCTCACCCATAGCCAGTAGGCTAAAGGCAACTGTGCCATTCCCTTCCTTAATGAGCCATCCTGTATGTTGGAGTCCTTGTAAGATAGTATCACCAAAGCAACTGGAACTTGAGTTTATACATTTATAATTTTCAAAGCCAATCAAGATGTATATAACTACTGAATTAAATATATTATGCCCAATAGAATGGAAGATTAACTAACTGTGGTAGCTACTTTTGTTGCCAGGGTCTCCACTGTGCTAGCTGTAGTAAGCAATTATGAAATGGTAATCCCAGAAACAGTAGCAGCGGTGGCTGCCATTGCTATAACAGCAACAGCAGGAGCAGCAATGTCAAATTCTCTTCTGGAGTGTGTGGACATCCACTGGCATGGATACAACTTGAGTAACACGAACCGCCAAGGCCCATTTTTTTTTGATCCCAGCATGACTTTAGCTGGCAGCTCTTCTGGAGAATCCAATCTTATGGCTAGAGTTCCTAGGCTTACATTAATGCTGGCGATATTGGGCTCTCATTCTCCATTGGCATCAGAAGGGTAGATTTTTTTCATGAAGGCAAATTAGGTCTCTGTCCTGTTGGGCTTTGGCAGCTGTCACAGGGCACGTTCAGTGCTCAGGAATTCAGAGAAACCTCATTGTCCTGAGGAAAGACATAAACAGAACCCCGGGGCCACACCAATATTAGATCGGGTCTCCACCACGTGTTAGTAGAAAGATCCTTCCATCACTCCAGAGGGTGATTTGCAACAGGGGCCCTCCAGTGCTTATCTGCATTGGATACTCCAGCAGAATCCACCAATAAATTCTAGCAGAATCCACCGATAAAAATTTAAAATATATAAAACAAGGGAAATAATAGAATGTGGAGAAGAGTGATGAGTCCCTAGTTCTCCCTTTTTTTACTTTAGTAAAATGTTTATTTGTTTGTTTAATATTTCAAATTTTTCTTTTATTTTTATTTATTTTTATTGTTTACGATTTATTTATTTATTTATTTTTCTATTATCAGCGTGATACAGTATGTATTCTTATCTTAATAATGAGCTATTTCCTTGAGGATTGCTCAGGAATTGAGTAAAACCAAAGTTTATTATAAGCCACAGTCGTCCTAGGGATCTCTATGCTATATATATAGCCTCCATGATTCTGTGGGTTATAGTCTGATTGTTCTTTATTTTATATCTAGAATCCACTTATGAGTGAGTATATACCATGTTTGTCTTTCTGGGTTTGGGTTACCACACTCAGGATGATTTTTTCTAGTTCCATCCATTTGCATGCAAATTTCATGCTTTCATTGTTTTTCTCTGCTGAGTAGTACTCCATTGTGTATATGTACCACATTTTCTTAATCCATTGGTGATTCAGTTGAGCATTACTCAGTTTCCATGAGATTGTAGGTTTTCTGTAGTTTTTCTTGTTGTTGAAATCTAACTTTAAACCCTGGTGGTCTGATAGAACACAGGAGGTTATTACAATTGTTTTGTATCTGTTGAGGTTTGCTTTGGGGCCAAGTATGTGGTCAATTTTACAGAAGGTTCCATGGGGTGCTGAGAAGGTATATTCTTTTTTGTTAGGATGGAATGTTCTGTAGATATCAATTAAGTCCATTTGAGTCATAACATCAGTTAAGTCCTTTATTTCTCTGTTAAGTTTCGATTTGGGAGATCTGTCTAGTGGTGAAAATGGGGTGTTGAAGTCTCCCACTATTAACGTGTGGGGTTTTACATATGTGTGTGCCCTTGTGTTTGGTGCATAAATGTTCAGAATTGAAACTTCATCTTGATGGATCATTCCTGTGATGTGTATGTAACACCTTTGATCTCTTTTGATTGATTTTAGTTTGAAGTCTATTTTGCTGGATATCAGGATGGCTTCACCTGCTTGTTTCTTAAGACCATTTGATTGGAAAGTCTTTTCCCAGCCTTTTATTCTTAGGTAGTGTCTATCTTTGAATTTGAGGTGTGTTTCTTGTATGCAGCAGAAAGATGGGTCCTGCTTTCATATCCATTCTTTTAGCCTGTGTTTTTTTATAGGTGAATTAAGTCCTAATATTAAGGGATATTAATGACCAGTGATTGTTCATTCCTGTTATTTTTGGTGGTAGTGTGTGTGTATTCCTCTTCTTTGGGGTTTAGTGCTGTGGCTTTATCTATTGCCTGTGTTTTCGAGGGTGTATCTGACTTCCTTGGGTTGGAATTTCCCTTCTAGTGTTTTTTTGTAGGGCTGGGTTTGTGGATAAGTATTGTTTAAATCTGGCTTTGTCTTGGAATGTCTTGTTCACTCCGTCAATGATGATTGAAAGTTTTGCTGGGTATATTAGTCTAGGCTGGCATCCATGGTCTCTTAGTGTCTGCATTTCATCTGTCCAAAACCTTCTGGCTTTCAAAGTCTCCATTGAGAAATCGGGTGTTATTCTGATGGGTTTGCCTTTATAAGTCACTTGGCCTTTTTCCTTTGCTGCTCTTAATATTCTTTCTTTATTCTGTACGTTTAGTTGTTTAATTATTATGTGGTGAGGGGACTTTTTTGGGGGTCTAGTCTGTTTGGTGTTCTATAGGCTTCTTGTATCTTCATAGGCATTTCCTTCTTTAAGTTGGGAAAGTTTTCTTCTATCATCTTGTTGAATATATTTTCTGTGCCTTTGAGTTGGTATTCTTCTCCTTCCTCTATGCTTATTATTCATAGGTTTAGTTTCTTCATGGTGTCCCAAATTTCTTGAACATTTTGGGTCATGATTCTGTTGGCTTTAGTGTTTTCTTTGACTGATGAATCTATTTCTGCTTTCGTATCTTCAAAGCCAGAGATCCTCTCTTCCATGTCTTGCATTCTGTTGGTTATACTTGCATCTGATGTTCCCGTTCGTTTACTCAGATTTTCTATTTCCAGCATTCCCTCTGTTTGTGTCTTCTCCATTTTTTCTATTTCCCTTTTCAGGGCTTGGACTATTTTCTTCATCTGTTTCATTGCTTTTTCATGATTTTCTTTCAGGGCTTTATTTTTTTCTTCCAGGGCTTTATTGTTTTCTTCTGCTTTATTTGTCCTTTCCTCTAATTTTTTTTTAGTGTTCTTCCCATTTTTTGTCTTTTCCTCTATATAAGCCTCTACCTTCTTCATGATGTTATTCATTAGGCTGTTTTATTCTGCTTCTTCCAACTTTTGATGTTCAAGTCTAGATGTTGGAGGAGGGCTAGGTTCTGGTGATGCTGTATTGCTCTTCATGTTGTTGTATGTACTTCTGCCTTGATGTCTGCCCATCTCCTTGTGGTTTGTTCTTGGTCTTTTCTGCGCACTTGGTCCAGACAGAGCTGACAGATCCAGGAAGTCTCCCTTGTCCAGATGGGAAGTCTGGGGCTGGATGGGAGCTCTTGTCCAGACAGAAAGTCTGGGGCAGGATGGGAGCTCTTATTCCAAAGGGAAGTTCAGGCCAAGATGGGAGCTGGGGGCCGATCTCTAAGTCTCAGGAAGTGGCTGGGGTCTTGGGAGGGTGGGTGTGGGGGCAGGGCATGGCGATTGCAGGGTTTGGTGGGGGTCTTGGAGAAGGGGAGCCTTCCAGGTGAGGGTGGGGGTAGAAGGATCCTGCTCAATGGCCAGAACCTGGGGACAAGTTAGGCAGGTCTTCCCTGGTGTGGCTGGTGCCCAGGGATGGGATCTAGGCTGAGCCCAGGCACTCATCTCTTGTCCAGAAGGGAAGTCCGGGGCAAGATGGGAGCTGGGGGCCGGTCTCTAAGTCTCAAGGAATGGCTCGGGTCTTGGGCGCGTGGGCGTGGCGGCAGGGCGTGGAGATTGCAGGGTCTTGTGGGGGTCTTGCAGAAGGGGAGCCTTTCCAGTTGAGGTAGAAAGGATCCTGCCCGATGGCCTGAACTGGGGGCCAAGTTGGGTAAGTCTTCTCGGAGTAGCTTGTGCCCAGGGATGGGATCTAGGTGAGCCCAGCTCAAACATATTTTGAATTTAAAATTTTGCAGAGGGTATCACTCTCTTTCTCAGGATGGCATGCATTCATGCCATTCTGTGTGAACCTTCTGAATCACTGAATTGCAGGTACATGACCTGCTTCCTTTCTGTTTTGTTTTTTTGTTTTTCTTTGAATTTTTAAATTAGTGTGAATAATTTCCTGTATGAATGGATATCCACCACACAGGGATCTGGTCCCCTCAGTGTTTAAAATACAGTCTCATAAACCATGAACTTTGAATAATGGATAGATGTGATCCCACATGTTAGTACTGGCAATTGAGTCCACCTATATGCAAGACAAGCAGTAGCTCTTTACTACTGTGTCATCTCTTGATTATTTATGATCAGCATTGACACTGCTAATATTTTTATCTGTCCATTTATAACTGTTACAACATGTCATGCCTTTTAGTAAAATCTGATTGATGTTACAGTTTAAATTGTGGCACTTCAGGTTACTAGTAGGTGAATATAGAACTGGAGTGAATGCTTAACATTTTGTAGGAACTTTATTAAAAAACCTATGAGTTCTTTCTATTTTTTTTGTTTGTTAGATTTTAGCATGGGAGACAGGGTTTTAAAATGTTCTCCTGGACCTGATTGCATACACTAGGCTGGCATTCACTTCAGAGTCACCAGTCTTTTCATTCTGAGTGCTGAGGTTAAAGATGTGAGCCAATACACCTAGCTTGTCCATCTTATTTTTCTTTTTTAGCTAGTATTTGTTCATACAACTTCTCTCATGTGTATTCAGTACTGTTGATCTGTTTCACTGTTTGTTATTATGCATTTCCTTAGCAAGATGATAGCCGATTCAAAGGGTACTGAAATGACAGAGGTGACCCTTCTATTCACTATACTTCTAAAGTAACATGATGATTACATTATAATGTTTATGTCTTAAAATGGCTGGTGAGAAGCACCAGAATTATATTAATATACAGTCAAATAAGTATACATTTACAATGTTGTCACTGTCATACTTTCTGTTTTACACATGCATGGGATATTTTAGAATGCAGTGACTTATGATAATGTGCATATTGGTTTCACTTGGGAAGAGTGGACTTTGCTGGATCCTTCTCAGAAGAATCTCTACAAAGATGTGATGCTGGAAACCTACAGGAACTTCACGATTATAGGTAACACTGAAATTTCTTTCATGATTTAAAATAAAGGTGCAACTGTTCCTTGGTTATTAATGCTCTTCTGTAATTTGAGTGTAAAAAGAAGATAGAGAAAAGTAAATCAGTCATGATTCTAATGTTCATTGAAGATACTGACTTAAATTTTGCACAGTTTTTAATGATATGTTATACCTTTGCTGGTATTATATTTTATGATACAGTTGGAAAGACCATAATATTGAAGAACTTTGTGAAAGTTCCAGAAGACATGAAAGGTAATTTTTATGTGCAATCTGATACAAATGTGCTTCTGAAGAAGTTGTAATGTGTCCTGGAAGTTTTTTTTGTTTGTTTGATTTAGTTTTGTGTGTTTGTTTGTATGTTTGTTTTGTTTTATTTTTCGAGACAGGGTCTCTCTGTGTAGCTTTGCCCCCTTTTTGGAACTCGCTTTGTAGATGAGGCTAGCTTCAAACTTACAGAGATCTGCGTGCCTCTGTCTCCCAGGTCCTGGGATTAAAGGCGTGCGCTACCACCACTGGGCATGACGTGGAAGTTTTAAACAATAGCATCAGTGTAAATAAGTACCACTTAAAGTACATTGATGATCATTAAATTTTCACACACCATAAACCTCAATTTTAGGTAGATGAAATGCATTTTCAAGGAATTCTTTTATTAAAGAAGACAGGAAAACAATGCCTCAAGACATGTGACCTTTTGAATCATAGCACCATAAAGGAGATGCTATATCACTCCCAATCCATTTATTTCATCCTACTCATATTATGAAAGTTATACACAGTGAAGAGCTGATAAGTATATCTCAAAAACATTCTAGTAAGCAAAGAGTCCATACTAAAACCAGTATTTCTCTTATAATTGTTGTATCTGTGTTGTTTAGTTAAAGGGGGAGTTATTGTCAAGAGTCAGGGGAAATTGACATGGAGAAAACTTAATCCCTATACCACCAGTCTATGAGGACAGAAAGTCAAATTGAATTCAATGTGGAAATCTTATATTTGTTATTCTTCCTTTACTATGTATATATCATATGTCACTATGGATACAAGCCATATGAGCATAGGGATATAGAAACACATAACATACCTCTCTCTCAGAGCATTTAGAAAATAAGTAGAAGTCCCAAAATGAATATAATTGTTAAAATTGATTCAAGTACACAAGTATTGGTTTCCTAGCTTCCTTGTTAATACATCAATGAACTCACACTACAGAAAAGTTTTGAGTTTTAGGACTGTGCAAATATTACATGTGTGTAAACACAGTGATAAAACCTAAAGAACAGATTCCTCTTTAGTGTGGGAACAAACTGTAAAATTAATTCTTAAAGATGTAAAGAGTCAACAGCATATTGACTATGGTAAAATTTTGATGTACCAATTATCCTTGTAGGCATGAAAGAAGCCAAACTAGAGAGAAACTTTCTGTATATACTCAATATGGTAAAGACTCTGCATATGATAGTCAGCATCAAAAGCATAAAAGATCACATCCTGAAGAGAAACCCTATGAATGTAATCAGTGTGGTAAAGCCTATGCTCATCACAATACACTTCAAATTCATAAAAGAACACATACTGGAGAAAAACCCTATGGTTGTAATCAGTATTGTGAAGCCTTTGCTTATCATGATGCTCTTCAATTACATAAAAGAACACATACTGCAGAGAAACCCTATGAATGAAATGAATGTGATAAAGCCTTTCATTATCACAGTGTTCTTCAAGTTCATAAAAGAACACATACTGGAGAGAAACCCTATGAATGTAATGGATGTGGTAAAGCCTTTAGTTATTACAGTCATCTTCAAGTACATTAAACAACACATACTGGAAAGAAACCCTATGAATGCAATCAATGTGGTAAAGCCTTTCGTTATCACAGTGTTCTACAGTTACATATAAGAACACATACTGGAGAGAAACCCTATGAATGCAGTAAAAATGGTAAAGCCTTTGGTCATCCCAATGCCTTTCAAGTACATAAAAGAACACATACTGGAGAGAAACCATATGAATGTAATCAATGTGGTAAAGCTTTTGATTATCACAGTAATCTTCAAGTACATAAAAGAACACATACTGGAGACAAACCCTTTGCATGTAATCAATGTGGTAAAGCCTTTGCACAACATAGTGCTCTTCAATTGCGTAAAAGAACACATACTGGAGAGAAACCCTATGAATGTAATGAATTTGGTAAAGCCTTTCGTTTTCACAGTAATCTTTAAGTTCATAAAAGAACACATACTGGAGAGAAACCCTATGAATGTAATCAATGTGGTAAAGCCTTTGCACAACAGGGTGCTCTTCAAATGCATAAACGAACACATACTGGAGAGAAACCCTATGAAAGTAATCAGTGTTGTAGAGCCTTTGGAAATTACAGTAGTCTTCAATGGCATTAAAGAATACACACTGGCAAGAAACCCTATGAATGTAATGAATGTGGTAAAGAATTTGTTTGTCACAGTGCTTTTCAAATGCATAAAAGAATATATACTGGAAAGAAACCCTATGAATGTAATCATTGTGGTAAAGCCTTGGTGTGTCACATTGCTCTTCAAAGACATAAAATAACACATGCTGGAGAGAAACCATATGAATGTATTTAGTGTGGTAAAGCCTTTGCACAACACAGTTATCTTCGAGTACATAAAAGAACATATACTGCAGAGAAAACTTATGAATGTAAATACTGTGGCAAAGCCTTTGCACATCATAGTAATCTTCAAGTACATAAAAGAAGTCATACTGGAGAAAAACTCTACGAATGTAAACAATGTGGCAAAGCCTTTGTATAACAGAGCATACTCTTCAAGTACATAAAATAACACATACTAGAAAGAAATCCTATGAATGTTATTAATGTCTAAAAGCCTAGTCACAATACATGGTAACCTTATAACTGTATAATGTCTAGTGTGTAATTGATCTCTTAATGCCTTTGAATATAGCAGTAGACTTAAGGGATCTAGAAGATCTTATAGTAAAATGAATCTAAATATATATGAATTGGTATGATCTTTAGCCAACATAAGGTTTGAGGTTGGATGTAGCTTGTTCTGTTCCTCTGATCTTTCAGTGTTCACTCCAAGTACTGGCTCCGGGTTTGTTTTATTAATAAGACCTTTTGAAATTTGTCTGTATCTGGTGCCCAACTTATCATGTACAAATTCATGTAAAAGCTACTTTCCTGTGGCCTTGCAGGCACCAGCGAAAGCCTGAGTTGCATGGGGCTGGTTGTGGTGGTGCATGCTGGTAGGATTTGCTGACAGATGCAGAAGCAGGAAGATCTAAAGTTCAAGGCCAGCGAGGGAGACTTGTTGAGGAGAAGCTGTGGTTGGGCCAGGTTACAAATGGTATTGGTGGGACCATGGAGGTTTTGGCTTCTGCTTCAAGTTGCCAGCTGCTTCTCATTATGTTTTTGGTGATGGAAACACTGGTATTGGAGACAAAGAGTTTACTGTTGCTTGTTCAGAGAACAAGTGGCATGACCATCTTGTTACAAGAAAGCATTAACAATGGTCAGTTTGGAGAAGTTTGGCGAGGCAAGTCGAGGGAAGAAATTGCTGTGAAGATATTTTCTTCTAAGGAAGAACATTTGTGGTTCCAAGAGACAGACATTTATCAGACTGTGATTGCTCCAAACCACAGATGAGGCAAAAAAAAAAAAAAAAATTCTGCAGGGAACCATGACATGCCTAACAGCAACTTTCAATTTTTCAAAAGGATGACAGAATCCCACAATGATGATTCCACATGGAATATGATAAACCAATAAGCTGATTAACACCACCGAAGGATATGCTTTGGACTACAAACTGCTCAAGACAATTTTGAGATGGCTAGCTGAGATGATTCAGCTTCACAGACTTCTTGAATTTCCATTATGCAGAGACTGGACAAGTCATACAGGACTTGACTATTAACCCAAAATTTTTCTTTAAGAATCCATAAAGATCTCTTCACCACTAGACAGCAGAAAGTAATTTGGAGAATACAACAACCACATTCCCAAAAGGTTGAGTAGTTGGTTTTTTGGTCATTTAAAAAGTTATGGATTCCCGGGCGGTGGTGGCGCACGCCTTTAATCCCAGCACTCGGGAGGCAGAGCCAGGTGGATCTCTGTGAGTTCGAGGCCATCCTGGACTACCAAGTGAGTCCCAGGAAAGGCACAAAGCTACACAGAGAAACCCTGTCATGAAAAACCAAAAAAAAAAGTTATGGATATTGTCATTATTTGTGGTGGTTGGTTACAAGATGCTAATCCATTAATTGTCAAAAAAAAGTTAAACAAAGAAGATTAGATACAGGGTTCTTGTTTTAAAAAAAGGAAAAGAGAAAGAAAAAAGGATATAGAAAAGGGTAGATTGTTGAATCTACTCTGTAAAGAAAAAAAGTGAAGATATAGAAATGATAAGATAAAATGTACGTTTTTGAACCACTCAGAAAATAAAAAAAGAAAGAATATGAATATAAAATGAAGATTATTGAATATACTTTTGAAAAGTAACTTCTTGTTTTAAATATGGTAAGTAATGAAGTTTTTGTCTGAATTAATGAAATGTTAATGAACTGGACCTTGTTAATGCATATAATGGACCTTTTTGTTTGAATTTGTCAAATTTTAATGGGCTTGAGGTTATTAATGTAATTCTTGCTTTGATAACACATCATTCTAAGTGAACTTAAAAAAGAGTTTATTTTGGCCCTTCATTCCAGAGCAATATATGTACCATTTGAAAGTGGCATGGAAACAAGTATCAGACATTGCAGCTAATACAGGAGGCTAAGATTTCACATCATTTACCTGGGGAATAAGCAAAAAGTGTAAATTGGAAATGCTGTGCAGATGTAAATTCTCAGGGTAACCCCAGTGACATATTTCATCCAGTAGGGCAGCATTTCCTATGTCTTCCCAAATAATATCACAGACGAGAATGATTGATTTCTCTGACTTCAAGCCTACATGCTTGCTTTTTGTTACGTGAACCACCTCATGATGAAGAAAAGCTCTGTAACTTTTGAGATTCCTGAACACCTTTGTGACAGGAATTACATAGGAAAATATTTATGATGAAAATTAGTTTAAAGATTTGTTTTCATTTTAATTATGCAATGTCTGTGCATCTTTGTGTGGGTATGTGTATGTGCACTCCGGTTTCCAAGAAGGTTAGACCCTTGGACCTTCTTGTAGCAGAAATTACTGGAGGGAGTCATCAAAACCCAGACCTTGGTCCAGGGAATGAACTTGTATTAGAGGCTTGGCCATGTCTCTATCCCTCTCAGTATTATAAAGCTTTTGTTTTATATCATCTTTATTAAGACTTTAGACATAACAGTTGTTTTCATTTTCAAGGGGAAAAAAAAAACTTGTTTCAAGTCTTTTTCATTGTAGACTTGAAACAAGTAAATTATTAATCAAGTTCACTAAAGACTGATGTGAAGACCACATTGTGGCTTCTATTTTGCAACATTTGAGGTAGATATTGAAGTGTGGGATACTTGTGGAAAATCTAATTAATGAAGTTTATTTTGTGGACATATATTCCTTTTGTGGATATTGTTCATCTTTTGTGCCTTCACTTAGTGAGAATTATTTATCTGCTGCAATGTAGAGAGTGGTATGGCTATCATCTAAGTGTTCCATTTTTGTTTAACTGTCACCTAATATGTGATCATACTTTTCAAGTAAGGGCATCTGTGAAAGGGTGGTGGATTTTTGTTCCTGATATTACTTTTCATATTTTTTCACAAATTCCCTAAAATATTTGTTATCCACCCTGGCTTGAATGTCAGTAATTTGTCATGAATACATTAGAATTGTGTGTTAATCTCCTGAGTACAAGTCAAAGGGTAGATGATGTGCTCCCAATGATTACTGTTTTCTCAAAATATTTTAAATATGTTAATGTTAAAATATTTAATAGAGAATAAAAAAATAAACATTTCATGTACATATCCAAAGATACCTTTTCTTCAACCTGAAAGAGATGTAATAATTTAAATTAATCAGTAATCAACTGTATATTTCACAATATAATTTGATATACTATATATATAGACAGATATTTATATATAGATACATATTATTTGTAGTTCCATGCCTCTTCATGTCCTCATCTGTTATCCATTTGGCACTTCATCTTGAAGTATTGTCTTCTAAAGGAATTATTCAATGATGCCACAAAATGTAATAATAGTAAGATTTACTTTATAATTTTCTTGATGTGTTTGTGTGTGTGTGTGTGTGTGTGTGTGTGTGTGTAATATAGGCCATGACACAAGTGTGGAGAATAGAAGACAACTTTATGGCATCTACACTTGTCTATCTTTTTTTTTTTTTTTTTTTTGGTTTTTCGAGACAGGGTTTCTCTGTGTAGCTTTGCGCCTTTCCTGGAACTCACTTGGTAGTCCAGGCTGGCCTCGAACTCACAGAGATCCACCTGGCTCTGCCTCCCGAGTGCTGGGATTAAAGGCGTGCGCCACCACCGCCCGGCTACACTTGTCTATCTTTATATGGTGATCCCAATGAGGTCACAGCCTTGTACAACACAGACATTTCTAACAGAGCTGTCTCATTGATGCTCAGATAAGATTAGTTGTATATCAGTAAAATATTGTTTATTGTGTTGTAAACATGTTTTCATTGAAATATAATGGAAAATAGGAGAAATTGAATAATAAATCCTATTTGCGAATGAAATTAGTTAATTCTGAGGACCAAACATTTGTTTATAGCACTTTCTCAGAACAACAAATGAATGTCAGAAAATAATTTCTGTGAGTAAAGATGGTTGCTGCTAATCCTGATGTCCTGAGTTCAATCTCTAGGAAACCCTTATGACTCATACAAAATTTTATCTTCTTTCTACACTTGTGGTGTGGCATATGCACACTCATATATCAGCACATACATAAATAACTTAAAAACCCAAACAAGTGCCACTGAGGTCACTGACAACCAAATGATTTCCTGTTTTTACTACAGACATGTGACCAATAATAACATACATAAAATGTGAATAAACATTTATATCCTAGAATCCAAATCTCTAACAGCCCTGGTTAACATACTATTTATCTCTGGGGTTTTTTAGAGGCAGTCCTGTTTTAGCTAAGATGTTCTTTGTGTAAATTATTATTTCCTAATCATTGGTAAATCCTTTATAACACCAATTATAATCTTCAAAGTTGCAGCTATTAAGTGGAGTGCTACCTAGTACATGAGATGCCATTTACAACTTCCTTAAATTAACTCCAAATGAATGTTACACCTACATGTCAAATGCAAAATGCAGAACTTTGAATGTACTTGAAACTAGGCCTTTATGAGTTTGGCAACCTGCATAAGCTTTGGGAGGTTTCTCTAAGAACCTGATGTATAAAGCAAAAACATCTCCACCTCCAATACTAGGAATATGCTTTGGAGACCTGGTAAAAGAAAGGGTTTCTTTAGATCCTCAGAACCTCACACTTTCCACACAAGGGGCTGTGGTTATCAGTCCCAACATCACTGTGGACTTTCTTTATAATGTTCTTGAGTTATGCTATGCTCTTCATTTGCAACATTGTCTGATTAGCCTCCTTTTGACTTAATACACTTTATTTTAAAACTGAACCCAATAATTTTCATTAGAAAGAGACTTGCTGATAAATTTGGCACAAATCTCAGGCAGCTGGGAAATGTCTGTCCTTAGATTGCAATGCTGGTCTGGGAACCATTGTGTTGTGTTCCTTCTGCTTACCTGGTCCTGTCACTCAGTCTTCACTAGCCAGTCAGAGCCTCCAGCAGATCCATCAGTCACATGGGTATGTTCTTCCTAGAGCCAGGCATCTGGTTCAGCTATTCTCCTTAGGAAATCAGAAGTTATCACATATGCTGTGTCTTGGGAGGAGAGTAGCCCGACTGTACAGCAACATCAATAAACCTCTTGCTGTTTGCATCAACTGGACCGGAGTCTGTGTTCTTGGGGCACTTATTTAGAATGTAGTACCCTGGGTCTGGGGTCTATCATTTGGATGTCCCACTGATATTTTGGGGTGCCCCTGGACCCCCACTCTGGGGCCAGTTGGAGGTAAATACGAACTCAATTTATGTTTTGTGTTATGTTCTTGTCCTTTGTCTGGTCAATTTGGCATCTGTGTTTTGTGTATGTGCAGGATCTGTAGCTGATCATTGGGACCTGTGAGGGGAGCAGATGTGCTCAGACACCCCCAGGTCCCCGCCCTGGAGGTCTCCTCTGGAGTGACCTGGAGGAAGAAGATGGACCTTGTGTCTCTCCTTCCTGAGGAGCGAGGCTGTTCTTGGCCACTCCCATCTGAATCTGTACTTTGCCGATGACCCGTGTGGACTGTGTCTGTCAGTGTCCTCTTTGAATTTTAACTGTCTTCACCACTACCTCTCTTTCTCTCTCCACATGGGGCAACAACTAACTACCCCCCTAAGTTTGACTTTAGATAACTGGAGAGATATCCTCGCCCGGGCTCACAATGCCTCTCTGGAAGTCAAGAAAACAAAATGGATCACCTTCTGCTTATTGGAATGGCCAGCCTTTGAGGTCAGCTGACCGGGGGATGGGACCTTTAATGTTGATAACATTCTGCAGGTGAAAGCTCGAGTCTTTGACCAAGGACAACATGGACACCCAGACCAAGTACCTTACATTTCACTCTGGAAGAATTTGGTCAGAGACCCACCTGCCAGGGTGAAGCCATTCCTCACTGCTTCACCTGCCCCAGCAATGCTGGGGCCCCGAACTCCACTCCCCCATTCTCAAACTCCCCTTATATCCCTATCCCCTGGTCTGCACACTCCCCTTGTCCCTTCAGCCCCAGCTGTCCCCCAACAGTCTCCCAGTTCTCCCACTTCCTCCCTTTATTCTCTTAAGGAAATCCAGCATGAAGAATCTAAAGAGAAGAAACCCCCAGTCCTTCCAGAGGACCGGAGAGATTTACTAATAATTGAACCCCCCCCCCTTATGCCGACCTGCCCACGCAGGGAAGCGAATCCTCCAGAATGGCTCTGGAGGCGAACTCTCTGCCGGGACCCCTCCCCACCTCCCACCACCACCACCACCTTCCTGGGGCTGAGCCGGCACAAGGAAGTGTTCCCCTTGACTCGCCCCGAGTGGGACTTCAACACCCCTCGCAGTAGGGAGTGACTTCTTCTCTATCGCCAGATTCTCCTGGCCGGTCTGGTCTCAAAGGGGCAGGTAGATGCCCCACCAATTTGGCTAAGGTATGTGCTATAGTACAAGGGTCAGAGGAAACTGCGGCAGGGTTTCTAGAGAGATTAATGGAGGGATACCGCATGTATACTCCCTTTGACCCACAGGCGCCAGACAGGCAGGCTGAGGTCATAATATCCTTCATTGGACAATTGGCCCCCAACATCCACACTAAGCTATAGCAGCTGGAAGGGCTCCAGGGGTATACCTTGCCAGACCTAGTAAAGGAAGCTTAAAAGATTTTCAACAAAAGAGAGACACCAGAGGAGAAGGAGGAAAGGCTACACAGAGAGCAGGAGCAAAGGGAGAAAAAGCTGCGTAGGGAACAAGAACAGAGAGAGGACTTAAGAGACAGAAAGAGAAATAAAGAATTGTCTAGAATCCTGGCCACCATAGTTTCAGGGACAGAGCAGAATAAGCCTAGGCATAATAGGAACCCGGGAAACAGGAGTAGGCCACCGCTGGAACAGGACCAATTTGCCTATTGCAAAGAAAAGGAACACTGGGCCAAGGAATTTCCAGTCCATGTTCAGAAGACAAAAACACGCAAGCCTGTCCCAGTACTGTCCTTGAAAGAAGACTAGGTGAGTCAGGGCCAGGAGCCTCCCTTTGATCCCCCGGTAACTCTTAAAGTGGGAGGCCAACCGGTGACGTTCCTGGTTGACACAGGGGCCCAACATTCGGTCCTTACCCAGAACAAGGGGCCTCTGAACTCCAAAACATCATGGATCCAGGGTGCCACCCGGGGAAGACTATATAAATGGACTTTGGAGAGAGAGATCCACTTATCCACGGGAAAAGTTACTCACTCATTCTTGCTGGTACCAGACTGTCCCTACCCACTGTTGGGAAGAGATCTTTTCTCCAGGGTAGGAGCCCAAATTCACTTCCAACAACAGGAAGTCTCCGTTACCAACCCAAAGGGTCAGGCTCTTTAGGTATTGACCCTGAGTCTGGAGGATGAGCACGGGCTACACGAGGCCCCTCTAAAAATCTCTCCAAATGGACCCCAAATGGCTCACCAACTACCCCTTGGCATGGGCAGAAATAGCAGGCATGGGACTGGCCACCCAGCAGCCACTGCTGGTGATAACTTTAAAGCCTACCGCCATCCCCATGTCCATCTGCCAGTACCCTATGGTCAAGGAGGCAAAAGAGGGTAAAAGGCCTCCCATCCAGAGACTCTTACAATTGGGCATTTTGAAGCCCTGCCAATTGGCATGGAATACTCCCCTGCTGCCAGTCAAGAAACTTGGCATCAATGATTATAGGCCAGTCCAGGACCCGAGAGAGGTAAACAAAAGGACTGAGGACATTCATCCTACTGTACCTAACCCTTACAATTTGCTCAGCACCCTGCCCCCAGGACATGTCTGGTGTACTGTACTTGATTTAAAAGATGCCTTTTTCTGCTTGAGATTGAGCCCTCAGAGCCAGACCCTTTTTGCCTTTGAATGGAAAGATCCGGAGTCTGGATTCTCAGGGCAGCTGACCTGGACCAGACTGCCATAGGGATTCAAAAATTTCCCCACCTTATTTGACGAAGTGCTGCACCAGGACTTAGTGGATTTCTGTGTCAACCACACAAACTAGGTTCTCCTCCAGTATGTGGATGATCTGTTCCTGGCAGCAAAGACAGAACAGGAATGCCTCCAAGGTATTGGGGCCTTGCTAAAGAGACTAGGGGAACTGGGATACCCGGCTTCAGCCAAGAAAGCCCAGATGTGTCAGCGGGAGGTGACTTACTTGGGACTTACTTGGGGTACCTTCTACGAGAGGGCCAGAGATGGCTAACTGAAGGACGTAAACAGGCCGTGGCTCTTTTACCCCTGCCCTCTAGCACTAAGAAGCTGAGAGATTTCCTAGGGAGTGCAGGCTTCTGCCTCCTTTGGATACCGGGGTGCGCAGAAATGGCAGCCCCGTTATACCCCCTCACAAAGGCCAATGCTCCCTACACCTGGGGCGAGAAGGAACAGCAAGCTTTCGATAACATCAAGAAGGATTTATTGTCAGCCCCCGTGTTGGGCCTCCCAGACATAAAAAAGCCATTCACCCTATATGTGGATGAATGCGGAGGTATAGCAAAGGGAGTCCTAACCCAACAATTGGGCCCCTGGAAAAGACCAGTAGCCTACTTTTCCAAGAAACTGGATAATGTAGCATCAGGATGGCCTCCTTGTCCCCACATGATAGCCGTGGTAGCAACCCTGGTCAAGGACTCTGATAAGATCACACTGGGACAACCTCTCACAATAATGGCCCCACATACTATAGAGACAGTAATCTGACAGCCGCCTGACTGGTGGCTCTCAAATGCAAGAGTCACCCACTACCAGGCTACGCTGCTGAACCCTGAACGGATCCGTTTTGGGACAGTCACCTCCCTCAACCCAGCCACTCTGTTCCCTGAGAAAGAACCAGAAACTGTGGTGGAGCACAACTGCCACCTAATGTTGGCTGAAACTCATGGCACTTGAGAAGATCTGATGGATCAACCACTTCTGGATGCAGAATTCTCCTGGTTCACAGATGGGAGCAGCTTCCTACATCAGGGGGAACAGAGGGCAGGTGCAGCAGTGGTGGATGGCACCATCGTGGTCTGGGCAAGGGCCCTAAGCCCTGGGACCTCAGCCCAGCGGGCTGAGCTAGTGGCCCTCACACAGGCCCTGAAGACAGCTACAGGTAAAGCAGTTAATATTTATACCGACAGCCGGTATGCGTTTGCCACTGCGCACGTTCATGGGGAGATATATCGCAGGAGAGGATTGCTGATCACTGCGAGAAAGAACATTATCTCTTAGAAGCCCTTCACCTGCCCAAGAGGCTGAGTATTATACACTGCCCAGGACACCAAAAAGGAGATGACCCAGTAGCTCGGGGAAATAGAACGGCTGATGAAACAGCTAAGGTCGCTGCTCTAGGTGAAGAGATACTCACCCTAAAAGAGCCTAGAGAGCAGCCCCAAACCCCAAGATATAAGTATTTAGATAGAGATCTGGACATTGTTCAACAGATGGGGCACAATATGATGAAAAAGAAGGAGCTTGGAGACTTCAGGACAAAACAGTCCTACCCCAAAAGATGGCTAGAATGCTAGTAACTGACCTCTACCACCTGACCCACCTAGGACATAAAAAGCTCAGAGAGCTACTACAAAGAGAAGAACAGTTCTATTTCATACCCAACCTAAATTCCCTGATTAAGCAGGTTATGGGGTCCTGTGTTCCTTGCACCAAGGTAAATGCCAATCATTGGGTATTGCCAGAAGGGGCCAGAGCTCCAGAATCCCGTCCAGGAACAAACTGGGAGGTGGACTTCACTGAGATCTGCCCAGGATGATATGGAGCTAAATATCTCTTAGTTTTTATAGACACATTCTCAGAGTGGACAAAAAAGATCTTAGAAGAGATTTTTCTCTGTTTTGGCCTGCCCAAGGTAATAGGGTCAGATAATGGCCCTGCCTTCGTTTCCCAGGTAAGTCAGTTGGTGGCCAGAATTTTGGGGCTGAGTTGGAAGCTACATTGCGCATATTGACCCCAAAGTTCAGGACAGGTAGAACATACCAATAGAACCCTCAAAAAGACCCTCACTAAATTAGTGATGGAGACTGGCACTAGAGACTGGGTTGAACTCCTCCCCATGGCCTTGTTCCAGGTTCAGAACACTCCTGCTTTCTTCGGATTAACCCCTTATGAAATCCTTTATGGGGGCCCTCCCCCAATAGCAGACCTGTTGGAGCCTGACATAGACTCCTTTGCTACATCCCCAGTCTCCAGGCACACCTGAAGGCCCTACAACTCATTCATAACCAAGTCTGGAAACCACTAGCAGCTGTGTACCAGTCCAAACCACCTAGTGTGCCTCATCCCTTCCAGATTGGAGACTCTGTCTACATCTGCAGACATCAGACTAAGACCCTGGAACCTCGCTGGAAGGGACCTTACACCGTGTTGCTGACCACCCCAACAGCCGTCAAGGTTGATGGAATTGCTGCCTGGATCCATGCCTCCCACGTCAAGTCGGCACCTGATGAGGCCAACGAGGACCCTACAGCCCCCCATGGAAGCTTCAGTGAACTCAAAATCCTCTAAAGCTCAAAATCATGCATGTCTGACACTGGTCTTCATAATGGGCATGACTGGGACACTGTCTATGAATAACCCTCATATACCAGGAACAACTACCTGGACCCTAACTGTTGCAGGTACTGATGTTGTTCTGGATACTAAATCTTTCACCAGCCCATACAGAGTTGGATGTCCAAATGAAATGGAAGCAGAACTCAAAAAGTTTCTTGAAACTCTAGGAGAAAGGACTCATGGTGTGGCCTGGTTTGATGACTGGTATGTTTACCCTGGGAACAAAATCACCCGCCACTTGGGATGTAACTCCCCACGGCCATTCTACTGTGATAAATGGGTTTCGAGACACCATCCTTTGGTATAGTGGCAGGAAGATAGGGCACAAAGCAAGGTAATGACCCCTTTTCAGTAGGATGGAAAGATTGTGGTCAAGTTTGCTATCCAGGCTGTCAAGGTCGATACAATCTCCTACTGAAATTTAATTGCAAAGACCCCTCCAAAGTACCAGGAACCTGGGGGTTACGACATTACAGCCTTACAGGATATAATTGGGGGGGCCCTCATCACTCTTTCCCATCGATTTATGCCCTCAATCCCTCCACAAGTCTTGGGACCAAACAAGGTATTGGCAGAATAATAGACACCCCCCAGACCCATGGGGCCGACCCCTAGATCTACCCTGAGCCAGGGCACCACTCTGACTTGGGTAGTTACCAACACTACTAAACCCAATGCCTGGCACCCACAGGGCACCGGAAAGAGAATGCTCAACCTGATAGAAGGAGCTTTGAGATCATTAACCAAACCAAGCCTAGCTTAGGAGACTCCTGCTGGTTATGTCTAGTGGTACGATTACGAGGGAATTGCCACTGTTGAAAATTACATCATTGGCAAGGCTTCCATTTGTCACTGGAATGGAATCCCTAAACTAACTCTAACTGAAGTTAACAGGGTAGGTCTTTGCATTGGGCAACCTACGGGAACACAAGCTAGCCTCTGTAATAAGACCATCCCAACCTCCAATATACAGGGACCACACATCATCCCACCTAAGGACTCATGGTGGGCCTGTACCACCAAGCTGACTCCTTGTGTATCCTTTGAAGTCCTTAAAAGGTTATAAACAGAGATAGGCTTTTGTGCAATGGTCCAGATCATCCCCAGAATATATTTCCACCTAGCAGGCACCCTTGAAAATTTCTATTCCAGCCACCCCACTCCCTTCAAACACAAACCTGTGACTCTAACTCTGGCAGCTCTACTAGGGCTTGGAGTCGCTGTAGGGGTTGGGACTGGGACAGCAGCCTTGATTCAGGAGAACCAGCATTATTTAACCCTCCAGGTTGCAGTCAATGATGACTTCTGAGCATTGGAGAAGTCGGTTTCAAAGTTAGCACAGTCCCTTACCTCCCTGTCAGAAGTAGTACTCCAGAATAGAAGAGGATTTCATCTACTATTCTTAAAAGAAAGTGGTCTCTGTGCCACCTTAGGAGAAGAATGCTGTTTTTATATAGACAACTCAGGGGTGGTCAGGGACTCCATTGAAAAGCTCCGAGCTAGATTTGATAAAAGACAGAGAGATTGGCAAGCCCAACAAGGCTGCATTGAAGGATGGTTTAATAGGTCCCCGTGGATGATGACCCTGGTATCTGCAATTATGGGACCCCTACTTATTTTACTCCTGCTTTTAACCTTTGGCCCGTGCATTTTAAAAATGTTACTGCAATTTATACAGGAGAGATTATCTGTTGTACAGGCCCTTGTTTTAACCCAACAATATCAAGCTTTAAAGATTACTGAAATAAAGGATACCATAATTTTAAGATTAAAATTTGCCAAAAGAAAGTGGTGGAATAAAAGACCCTAACCCTTCAGGCTTTCACCTTCAAGCCCCAGGAAATGAGAAACTAAAAATCTAGTTCCAAGGGCAAACTGACTCAATCATTACTCAATCACTCCTGCCACAATGTAACAATGTAAAGAGATTTCTATTAAGAGATGTGCTCAACTGTGACTGGGATAATTGCAAGTGTTCCAGGAAAGACCACTGTAACCTTTGTGTTACTCTCACTCCCACCCTGATACCCCTTTGAGGTTTCAGAAAGAATGTGCGTGCTGACGACGTGACTGTACCCCCTCTGTGATCAGACCATGATCTTGAGAAATTAGCCTCTAAACATAAATCAATCAAAATGAAATTGTACGGGAATTGTAATCTTGTGGTTTTTGTGGGTTTTTCCTTTAAAAGTACCTATGTGGCTTCAGTAGGATGCGACTCTTGCCCTCAGGACAAGGGGAGTCTGACTGTACAGCCGCTTCAATAAACCTCGTGCTGTTTGCATCAACTGGACTGGACACTGGGTTCTTGGGGCACCCACTTGAGAAGGTAGAACCCTAGATTTTGAGGTCTATCAATTGCATAAACATAATACCTTAAATATGAGTAGAGATATATACAATATAACAAAGTTAACTTTAAATTTGTATCAGTAAACTAAAATCTGTAGCAAAGTAAAATATTTTAAACAAGTTTTTGCTCTCTGAAAGTAGATTCAATAATCTACCCTTTTATCCTGTCACATCTATACTATCCCCTTTTCTTCTTTATAAAGAGATTGCATTTATAATCAATCCCCTTTAAAGAAAAATAAACACTTTTAAATAGTATTTTGGGAATTTGGTCATAGCTTCTCATACTAATCCCTGCTGGTTGGGGGCACTGCTAATCTTATGGTAATCCTGAGAAAATTAAGAATTATAGTTAAATTTTGGCTGTAATCTGTGAGGATAGATTGTCTCTGCCAGTTGCTTTGAAGCTGATTTTAGATGTTGGAACATTTGGAGACATCTTATGGTGTCTTCCTTGATTAAATAATATTAACTTGGGAGCAATCCATATCTTCTCATCTTCTGTGGAAAGAAAAGCAGAGCCTCTTTTCCAAAACAATCAATGTATCCTTAGACACAAATTTTAAAGTCTTATAATATATATAAGTATATTATATATATATATATATATATATATATATATATATATATATATATATATATATATATATATACTGGCTTATATACTGGCTTAACTCATCAGTCTTTACAATCAAATGTCTTTCCTCAGTTAAAAATCTCAGACACTACATAATGCAGACTCTCTGTTTGATTTCTGTCTTTAGGTGCTTTATTTTTATACTATTTTTACTGTCTCTTTAAAGACTTTATTTTTTAAAACTATGTACTTTTTATATAACTTTATATATGCCTTTTTCTATCCCAAGCCTATGTACATTTTTACACACATTGTAAACTTTTTAGAATTTTAGTCCATCTGAATCTGTCTTATTGTAAATCTATAATCCTTCTGTGACCAAGAGATTTTTAACTGTTAAACTGCATGGCTGGGATGAAGAGCAGCAGCCTTGGCTGCTGACTGCATCCATCTCAGCTTCCCAACATGGTGGAGATAATTTACTGTGAGCTGTGGTATCCATGCTTTCTGCTAATTCTAGGAGGCAGTGGGTAGATGTCTCTATCAAGGAACGTGTAGCCCAGACATTTTTTTCTATACTAGCAAAAGCTAAATCCAACATGCAGCATGCTGTGCAGCTTGGAAATGTGACAGTGTACCATGGTGATAATCCACCATGCTATGCTCTAGCCCTCATGCGTAAACCCACCATACCATGGCTGAAGCCCATATTCCACAGCTTGCCTAGAGACAGAACTAGGAAGCCGTTTTTAGATCCATTTTAGAATCTTTTCTTTTATGGAATTTTTTTCTTCCATGTCTGGGTGCCAAATTAGTCAGAAGGTTTCTACAGTCTTGCCTAGGCCTCCACCATTCCACCAATTCTCTTCCACGCATGGTCCCAGAGCTGCTTGGACCCAAGTAAACACACAGAGGTTTATTATTATTTACAAAATGTATGGACTATGACAGCCCACTAACTAGCTAGATCTTATATCTTAAATTAATCCATTTATAAAAATCTATGTTCTTTCATGTATTCCATGGTTTACTAGTCTGTTGGCATGTTTTTCCTTGGGTGGCAGACTGCTGTCTCTCCAGATTCTATCTTTTCCTTTCCTGCTTCTCTCTTTGGATTTCCTGCCTGTGCCAAAGCTGCCTTGCCATAAACCAAAGCAGCATACTTATTAACCAATGGGAACAACATCTATTCACAGCATAGAGAAAGACATTCCCCAGCAAGTTACATTTTAATTTGATTTAATACCTGCTTTAAAAGAGAGAAATCACCCTTGGTACTAGCAGTCTATCTATCTATTCAATGCCAATAAAGTCATGGTTATTAGAGTAGTACCTACAAATACCAATTTCCTGAACCAGTACAGTCCTTAATAATAATAATAAAAAACATTTGGGCTTATACTTGTCTGTGTAGTCTACACACCCCATCAAATAAATTTCTATATCTAATAGATGAAGTTCTCTACAGAAAACCACTAAGTAAAACCAGCCAATTAAATATCATAAAGGTGGATCTCAGGCACAGTGGACATATCTACAAAATAATGACTGCACCTAAGTCTTAAAGAATATTTTGGAAGTGGTAACAGAAAGATTTAAAAGCCAGAGGCTAAGTGACTTTGCCCTGAAATTGTATCTCCTGTAATGTCAGAAGTTACAGTCATTTATTCAGCAACACAGCTTCCTAAACATGATCTGAATAAGCATAACAATGATATTCATGCCAAGAAGAGCAAGGGAAAGCTAGCAAGTCCTCAACTTTACATGCTATAGGCAACAAAGGATTGCTCAGAATGGAAAAAAAGTCTTCCTAAAAGAAGAGCACAACTGGTTAAATAATGCATAAGTTAAAATTACAGAAAAAAGAATTTCCACACACAGATGTGAAACAGTTTTTCTTGCTCATTGATGACATTATTAATTGGTTAACATGACCAATTATTTGGTTGGGATCCAGAACTTCTGACAGAGACTCAACTGTTAAATAGGTGAACATTTATGAACTGTGTTCAGAAGTTCCATTTTTGAGATATTATAAGCACAGGAAGGCCTTTACCAGTTGATGATACCTTTGTGAACTAATCTTAGAGAATATTTTGGAAATGGTAACAGAAAGATTTAAGAGCCAGAGGCTAAGTGACTTTGCTCTGAAATTGTATCTCCTGTAATGTCAGAAGTTACAGTCATTTATTCTCAGCAACATAGCTTTCTAAACATGATCTGAATAAGCATAACATTGATTTTCATGCCAAGAAAAGCAAGGGAAAGCTAGCAAGTCCTCAACTTTACATGCTTATAGGCAACAAAGTGTAGCAAGTGTCTTACTTTGTTCATACAGTTTCCATGCAATGAATAACATTTTGTCGACATGATCTCACCATTATTGACTGAAGTAAGAGAAACATAAGAAAAATTAGCCCTTTATCATTTGCTGACATTCCATCTGCAATTTTGTTAGAGCATTAGAGTTCAGTAGACCATCTCCAGTAAATTTATCTTGCTTGGTTGAACACTTCCTTATATTATAGGAATCTGTTAGCAGGCATGGACTACACATCTGCATTAGACACATAAACACACATAAGCAAAAATATTAATCTGAGGTTGACTCTTTACAATGTATTTTTAGTTTAATATACTTGAAGTTAAATGTAAAACCACATACTGAATAGTAGACTAGAAGCAGAGATATGTGAAATACTGTCTGTAGTATTATAGTATTGATTAAGGACCTACAAATGATTCATTCATATAATATGCCAAAATATTTTTCATCCAATTCAATGTCCTTGTAATACTACAACATCCATTTAGAATATTTTTATACCTGAGGCCTTCCCAAAGGTGGCTTTGTCGCAGAGAGGAAGTAGGGAGGAGGTCAGGATAGGATAAGCCAGGGATGATTGCCCAGAGAATCTTGCAGCCTGACTGACAAGCAGCCAGAGTATTTACTTATTTATACAGAATTTATTAATCAGGGATAGATTCATATTTTTCCAAAACATAGATCATATAATTTTTGGTGTTAGGCATGAGTTTAAACTTTTTCTCTTGTACATCTGGGTTTATACATTTAGTTATTATTGATAATCCATAACAGAACAGAGTTATCTTTTGTAATAAATTTCCCCCAAGTTTAGATGTCATTGATAAACAGATGTCTTTTACAATAAATTTCAACCCTATAATCCAATTTTTTAATAAACTACAGGTATATGATAGCCTGTTCTCTAGTTGTTAATTTTTGTGACTTCAAAGACTGTAGACCAAATTGAAATTTCCATGCCAGCCTAGGCAGTTTGCCATGTCCCAAGCAATTTATTAACTCTTAATTGTCAGAATGCACAAAAAAAATCCCTTGGCAAAAGTTGTTGCAGTTATTTTTCAATTTGTGGCATAAGACAATGCTTATATTTTATATCTTTATAGAATGTATTTATACGTCTATTTTTTCATCTTTTCTTTTCTTTCTTTCTTTTTTTTTTAAATGCCGAATTCCATTTATTGAAGGAGGGATGAGGTCAGCTTACAGCACAATGGGAGAACCCTGGAGGGCAGAAGTTCACTACTGATGTTTTACAATCTTGCATCTAAGCTGTTAATGCCCATTATGCAGGATACACAGACAGGGAACTTCCCTTAAACATTTAAGAGGGTGAAACCTGGCAGGGAATTAGCATAGGGTTGATATCAAGGTCAAGGTCAGCAAGCATGACAACAGTTACACAAACAGGGGCCAGGGCCCTGCAGGTCCCCCTTTTTACTAAAAAATATGTCTAATCCTGGCATTCTTATGTTCCTTGGTCATAAAAAACAAAATGGCTCTTCGTGAGCTAACTTTTATCAGAAAGAAAGGTCTTGATACCTCAGTCTATTATCATCTTTTTACATCATTCTTTGCCTATCAATATACGTTTCTGTGTGGGGCTGAGGTAATTTTTGCTAATTTCACTTTCATGATGTATGTGACATGTAATTGTCTGAGTGTATAGTGGGAAAGGGCTTGCAAACTGATTTATGGCCAACTCCTCTAGCCCATCAAATCTTGTTGACCTCTGTAAGTTTACTTTGGTTTGATTATCTTGTTCCTTAATAAATACAGGAACAGATGTTTTAAAAATATCTCATGTCCTCATAAGAAACCTCTGGCTTCTATATGTGTGTCCAAATCTCCAAGGCTAAGAAAGATAGTGAAATAAATAAAGCTATCTTTTTAAAAGTAGAAGGGGTAGTATTCTCAGGCCTTTACTGGAGAAGCTTAGAAGCAGAAATCATGGGAGATGACATAAATCATTCATAAGAAAATTTCCAGCAATCCAATATCCCTAAATTGTACAAATATTAAAAATCCTGAAATCTGCAACATATCAAGATCAAAATTTAAAATGGCATGGAAGCCATTATGCTGCTCAGGTTTGCTGGATCATCTTCAGGCAGCTGTGATGGTTTTTTGACTTTTGCCCTTCCCAACAGATATGGCTGCATCAATATTGTGCATGTTAGTTCAGTAAAAATTTCTTCAAGAAATGTTTTCTAGACTAATCAACCATTGTGCCCCAATTATAGGGGATCCAGATTAATTTTACCTAGAGTTACAAATAATGAGATATAGTTAAATGATGTGTATAACTTTCTATCTTAGATGTATGTTTGTGTTACATCAATGAAATAATATACCATGTTCATTAAAATAAATTAATCTTTCTTCAAGTTGAAAAGTTTACATGTTCATGAACAAAATTATGAGATCAGGCATTGAAGAAACAACATTTTCTGGATTAAATGAGTCATCTTTCCAGTTTTGAAAACTAGTTGTGATTATTTGCTTATATAGGGACTAGTTTCATATTTACTTTCATGGATTCTAATGCTAGAAAGAATTTGCTGATGGTTGTTAATGTTCATTTCGGTCTGTAAAATTTTATTGCAGAAATTCTAATCTCAGGCTCATTAGTAGGCAATTTCTTTCTTGTTATTTTGTCTTTTTTTTTCAGAGCTGAGGACTGAACCAAGGGCCTTATGCATGCTAGGCAAGCACTCTACCACTGAGCTTAATTCCCAACCAGGCAATTTCTTTCTTAGTGGGAAATTATGAATACAATTCCTTACAAGCACCCAAATAATTCCTTCCTTGTTTGAATAGAGACTATTGTCTCTTGCTTTCCTGTCCAGAATTTCTCTTGTTACAGATCTAAGTAAATTGGTGAGAGAATGAGGAAAAAAACAGACAGATATGACACTGGGACCCAAAGAAAAGCTGGGGTGAGGTGTCTGTGTTCTCTGAGGTGAAATCACCATCACAAGTTTTTTTTCAATAATACCTACATTCAAATAGAGTTAAAGGTTTACCATGGTGATAATAGAAAGGCAGAGTTACTATCTAAAGCTATGCAAATACTCATGTTCAACTTATCTCAGTACTTTTTGTCTCTTTAGCCTTGAAATGTTGAAGCCTAAATTCTGAAAAGAGCAAATTATGGTGGAGAGTTTTTTCCCCCTAACTATTAACATCTTCATAAGATCACAAGAGGATTTATAATGTTTCAGCCCTCAGGTGATGAGGGGAAGTTTGTTTGCCTTTTTGTGTATGTCTATGTCTTGGTCCTTGATCTAGAGCCGTCCATGTAAACAGCTCTAGTTAACTCACAGACCTACTCAAGCCTTATTTTTTTCCCCTTATATACTTCTGGTGAATGAATCTGTTATATTTTCCCAAAACAATATGCTTCGTATTTTCATGACATGTTTTGAACATTTTCTGTAAAGCAGTAATTGGCATTAATTATACAATATCATTATAAAATAAATATCCAACATTCCAGAGCAGCAGAAATTGAACGTTTTATTGTATTTAGTGAGAGAAAAAAATTTTGGCATAATTACTGGTTTAAAAAATCTGTATTATATTCTATAAAATCTCAAGTATTAGCAAAACAAAAATATTTATATAAAAGCTGTAGCAGCCTAAGATCAATATCCTGTACTGTAAAATATACAGTAAATTATGCAGTGATTTTGACTTGAAATAGTTATCCATAATATTATCCTGGCATAAGTCTTCACATATTAAATTATTGTTTCTTTCATATCTTGTCAAATTAATCCTATGTCATTTAAATACATGATTATTGTGTAATTTTGTTTGATTCATTGCTGTGTATGTAGATTGTTTCCTAAGGAACTTTTTGTGAACATAAATTTTATTTCTTGGTAAAATATTTTAAAATCACACCAAGCATATGGCTTCCTGATGTCACTCATCTGACATTGAGTAAGGTTTGAACATTTGCTAAAGATTTTGTTCTGTTATCCATATTATAGAGAATCCTTTAATTGCATGAGTACTGGGGTAATAATTACCAATTGAGTTTGTTTCTTTCATGAATTTTCTGACATGTTCTAAGTTTTTAGCTTCTTGTAAAGAATTTTTTTTTTAATTCTGTACATGTGTTAAGTTTCTTCCCATTAGTGATACTCTGTGAGGCTTGAATATCAGAGGACTCCATAACACCTGCAACATTCTTGAAATTGTATAGGTTCTAGTATGGATTATGTGATGATCATCAAGATTTAAAAAACTAGATAAGATTTTCCCACATGCTTTGTATTTGTAAGCTTTCTCCAATGTATGGTTTTAGTGAGTTTATGCGAAGATGATCCATGGGAAAAGGACATAATACATAACACATTCATTACAACTTTAAGGGTTCTGTTTTCAATGGGTATTTATTGGCCTTGAACATGTGAATCATGGGCAAAGGACTTGTAACAATCAGTATATTTTTATCTTTTGTCTCCATTTAGGATTCTTTGATGGACTTGAAGTGTAGAGGCCCTGGTAAAGAACTTGCCACATTTTTCACATCTGTAATATTTTCCTCCTGTGTGGAGTTTGGGATGTCTTTGTAGATGTGAGATCTGCCTAAAGAACTTTTCACATTCTTTGCATCTCTAAGATTGTAATCCTGTGTGTATTCTTTGACGAATATGAAAACTTGAGCTGTGAGTGAAGAAGTTTCCACAATCTAAACATTTATAAGATTTTTCTACTGTGTGTATTCTTTAATTAACATGAAGTTTTGACCTCTGAGTATAGGACTTGCCAAAATCTCAACATTTATAAGGTTTCTGTCCAGTGTGTGTTCTCTGATGAACATGAAGATTTGAGCTCTGAGTAAAGGACTTGCCACAATCTGAACATTTATAAGGTTTTTCTCCAGTGTGTAATCTTTCATGAATTTTAAGTGCTGATATCTGAATAAAGGACTTTCCACATTCTTTACATTGGTAAAGTTTATCTCCAGTGTGTATTTGGTGAACTTGAAGTGATGAACTACGAGTAAATGACTTGCCACAATCTGAACATTTATAAGGTTTCTCTCCAGTGTGTATTCTTTGATGAACATGAAGATTTGAGTTCCTTTGACTTGCCACAATCTGAACATTTGTATGATTTTTTTCCAGTGTGTATTCTTTGATGCACTTTAAGATTAGAGCCTACATTAAAGGTATTTCCACATACATTACAAATGTAAGGTTTCACTACAGTGTATAATCTTTGATGAACTTTAAGTGTTGGGCATCTGATAAAGTACTTTCCACATTCTTTTCATTTGTAAGGCTTCAATCTAGTATGTACTCTTTTTTGAATTTGAAGTGTTGAGCTCTTAGTAAATGATTGTCACATATATTGCATTTGCAAAGTTTATCTCCAGTGTGTATTCTTTGATGAACATGAAGATTTGAGTTCCTTTGACTTGCCACAATCTGAACATTTGTATGATTTTTCTCCAGTGTGTATTCTTTGATGCACTTTAAGATTAGAGCCTACATTAAAGGTATTTCCACATACATAACAAATGTAAGGTTTCACTACAGTGTATAATCTTTGATGAACTTTAAGTGTTGGGCATCTGATAAAGTACTTTCCACATTCTTTTCATTTGTAAGGCTTCAATCTAGTATGTACTCTTTTTTGAATTTGAAGTGTTGAGCTCTTAGTAAATGATTGTCACATATATTGCATTTGCAAAGTTTATCTCCAATGTATACTGTCTGATGAGCTTGAAAATTTGAGGCCTTGTTAAGTGACTGGCCATTTTCTTTACATCTGTAAGGTTTATCTACAGTGTGGCTTGTCTGATGAATATGAAGTGTTGAACTCTGAATAAAAGGCCTGCCATGTGCTTCACATATGAAAAGTTTTTCTCCTGAATTACTTCTCTGAGGAAGATGAAGAGAAAACCCATGGGCAAAGGAATTGCCATACTCTGTACATTTGAAAGCATTTTCTTCAGTATGGATTTTACAATGACCTCTATATTTTGATTCATGGAAATGGAACTTGTCATGTTCTGGACATTTGTATGTTTTTTTGTTAAATAGATTTTATGATGCTTCTTAAATGCTGATAACATAGAAAACAACTTTCCACATATTTTACATTTGCACATTTTTCTCTAGTATGAACCACATTAATTCTGAAAAGGTCTGAGCATCTCCTGTAGATCCTCCCAAATTTATTATGAATTTGTCCAAAACTGGATCTTGGATTCCCCTCAAATTTTGATGGGTGGGTGAAATACTGTCTACATGCTTTGAATGTTGGTTGTTTCCCTTCAGTGTGTCTTGAGTCATTTTGAATAGTTGAATGGAAATTGCAGCATCTGAATGGAAATGATGCAGAGTGAGCTTTGTGAGGAGAAGCTGGAACTTCTTCATCTATACTGTCAGGAATGTCAGTGATGGGGACTACAAAAAGATCATTTCCATCAGCACATGATTCATGCTTTTCATTCTCAGATCTTCATGTCCAAACTCTCATGTGTAATTCAACAAGGCTATTACATTCAAACTGTCCTGATATTTCTCATTGGCAAGTATCCTCTGTATACTCTTTTGTGAATGACTCATGAATGGGATAACAAAACAGAGCTGAAAGAAGTGAAAGACAATCATTATCTAACTGTGTAGAATTAGACAAAAAATAATATACAAACGTTTTTATAAAATGACACCAATATGTGGTAAGTAGCAAAAAGATTTAAACAAAAATCTTCAGTATTTCTTCCATAGGGAATTAATGTCCAAATATGATGAATATGGAGAAGGCCATTTCATGAACTAGTACTTTATAATACAAAAAATTTGAGAAGGTCTTCTTTGAGCATGTAATGTAACTAACAACTGTAAATATAATAGTTAGAATACAAAATGAAACTATTAACCATTATTAAAAATATTCTTTTTATTTTGAAATTGCATTATCAATTTAGATCAAAATATTCTTTCAAAACAGATAAATGACAAAGTTATAGAAATAAAAAAAATCACATATAGATTTTCTGTGATTATTTAATACATGTTAATATGTAGTTATTTAGGAAGAGTAATTGTTGAAAAAAGAATAAAATGATCATGAAAAAATATGCCTATCAAGTCCATAGAGCTTCATGAACATGAGTTCAGAAACTTTCAAAATCCCCACAATTACATTGATAATTCTGTAGGTCTTTCATTTTTTCAGATTCGTAGGAATATCTATTGATAAAAGACTTGCCTTTCATCTCAGCAATTGGAAGGCAGAGGCAGGTGATTCTCTATGGTTATTAGGCCATCCTGATCTACATATTCAGTTTCTGGCCAACCAGGGCTACATGGTTACAGACCCTGTCTCAAAAAAGAGGAAAGGTGAGAAAAGTAAATCATATGTCCAGACAATAAAAAAAATGCCTATAGTGTCAACTAGGCAACGTTGTTCTGGGCAACATTAAGATGGATGGGTTTCTCCTCTATAAAACTAGTTGTCAGGAAAGCAAACCTTGATCTTGGCCTCACTATGTTTTTTCCTAGTGTAACTAACTGATAGAACCATCCCAGATGGCCCTTCAATGTGAATCACAGTCTGACTTTTTCTTAAAGTGTTCTTCACTGACTTGAATGCAGACTGTGAATGGTGGTCAGAGTGCATTACAATGTGTATTTTGCAAAAAGTCTTAGATATCTAATAAGTTTCTATTCAACAACACAATAAAGCAAGCCGGACAGCGGTGGCACATGCCTTTAGAACCAGCACTCAGGACACGGAGGCTTTAATCTCAGAACTCTGGGGGCAGAGACAGGCAAATCTCTGTGAGTTCCAGGCCTGCCTGGACTACAGAGCAAGTTCTGGACAGCCAGGGCAGTTACACAGAGAAATTTTGTTTCCCCAAAAGCACCACATTGATAAAACACCTACTGAATAAAATTTATATGTTCAAAGTAGACTGAAATGTAGAATTCTATTTCAAAGTAAAATATCGTAACTCAGAATTTACTTGTGAAATTCAAAAATTCTTTTTTAAGTGTAAATTTAATTTAAATATAATTATATTATTTCATTTTAACGTTATCCCTGCCACTTTTCCTCCAACTCCTCCCATATCCTCAAATCAATAATATAACCTCCAGTTGATAATTGTTACAGTTATATATTTATGTAAATATTTTTTCAAGTATATATACAAAATATATAACCTCAGAATGTTAGTCCAGCTTTATTGTTAATGATTATATCATTTCAGGCCTCACTACTTTGCATTAGACAAGCACTAACAGGGATAACCCATGGCAGATGGCAATTCTCCTTGTCACAGCATTCAATAGGTGTCTTTAATTCTTTGATTAGGGATTTGAGATAGAGGGACACTGAATTGGGAAACAAAAATTTGGGACAATTTTTAAGTTATGATGGAAGGAAAGTCAGTACAATAGGTGAAAGAGAGACTGATAATAACCTTAGCACCAAGCATAAGAATCTTGATTCAAATGTTCTGGTATAAAATATGTATTTTCTGGTATAAAATATATATTTTATATCAGAAAATTTAAATGAATTTTAATTACAAAGAGGAGTAACTATGATTATAGACCTGTTCTTGATAATCTTGACAATATATTTATATATTTATTGACTATATATGTGGGCATGTATATGATTGGATGGTAGTTTTCAGAAACCTCTTTCCACTCACTGTGTCCTGGTGATTGAACTCTGGTAATCAGATTTGCAGCAAAGTATTTTTATCTCTCTGGACCACAGTAGAAATCTTTTGAAGAAACACAGACAACTGTACTTCTGTAGAAGCTTTTTAAAACATGTATATATCACGACAATTAGGGTGTTTGGCCATCCCATTACCAGAGTAGGTCAGTTCGGGCTGACTCTCAACCATTGCCAGCAGTCTGTTGTGGGGGTATCTTTGTGGATTTCTGTGGGCCTCTTAAGCACTTTGCTTCATCCTATTCTCATGTGGTATTCATTTACCATGGTCTCCTATTCCTTTTTCTCCCTCTCTGTTGTTGATCCAGCTGGGATCTCCTGCACCCCCAAGCTCTCTTTCCCTCAACCCTCGCCCTTCACTACCCCCACTCATATCCAGGCTGTTCATGTAGATCTCATTCCATATCTCTGTCATTGAGCGATCCCAATTGTCATGCTAGAAACCTCATCCAACTACTGAGGGATCTGGATGCAGAGATCCATGGCTAGGCCCCGGGTGGATCTCTGGGAGTCCAATTAGTGAGAATGAGGAGGGTTTATATGAGTGAGAATTGTTGAGACCAAGGTTGGATAAAGCACAGGGACAAATAGCCAAACGAACGGAAACACATGAACTATGAACCAATGGCTGAAGGGTCACAAACTGAATCAGGCCCTCTGAATGGGTGAGACAGTTGATTGGCTTGATCTGTTTGGGAGGCATCCAGGCAGTGGGACTGGGTCCTGTGCTCATTGCATGAGTCGGCTGTTTGAAACCTGATGCCTAAGCAGGATCGTTTGGCACGGCCTGGAAGGAGAGGACTGGATCTACCTGAACTGAGACTACCAGGTTGATCTCAGTCCGTGGGAAAGGCTTTGCCCTGGAGGAGATGGGAATGGGGGCGGGCTGGGGGGGTGAGGGGGGCCGGAGGGGAGAAAATAAGTGTGTACTAATATACTTGCACGCATAAATTAATTAAATCCAGTACTATTAAAACAAAACAAAAAAAACATGTATATATCTAAAAACAATTTAAATATCTTTACTAAATGATGGTGTAGCCAATATCCAAACTTGAAATTGTGTGCCAACAAATAATGCCATATTGTTATACCATTAGATTTCTGGATCACTCATCCTTCACTAGAGAAGCTTAATATAGAGATTTTGGAGAACTAATCCCTACCTGGGATTCTTTTGTCTTAATCCTTGCATCAGGGTTCAAGCACATATGAATAAATGGATGCAGAGAGAACATAAAGACAAAAAATGGAAAATGACTCCAGGGAAGAAGCTTTCAAATATTATAGGAATAATGGCCATACAATCACCAAGTGTGTGACAGCAAGGCCAAAACTCACAGAAGCTCAAGAAAGATAAAAATCTCAGCTTTTAAAATGGAAAGTAGGCCAATAGTCACAACTTTTTGACTAGAACATGTGCAGTTCTTAGCTTCCATGAGTAAGAAAATCTGTTTTTCAATTGAGTAACATCAGGGTATATCAATCATATTCAAAGCCTTGTGTTCAGAAATAGTTGGCCAGCAGAAATCTTCCTCAATTTTTTAATGTATTTTCTGTTATTTCTTTGATAGAGAGAATGAGATGGGATGTGGGAATCAGGACATTAGGTTAGTGTGATAAAGGGATGGTATGCAAGGGGGTAAAAGAAATAACAATAAATTGATCCAGATACATTGTAAAATTTTTCAAAAACCACAGAAAAACACTAGAATCACTGTCACATAGGAGAAAAATTCAGACGTGTATTGGAATACAAAATAAAGCACCACATACATTGTGAAATTGGTATTGGCATTCTAAATTTCATCTAAACACTATTCTGTAAATGAGGGAAAATCATGTAAAATTCTCTGTGTGCTTGATCCTAGTACACAATTCTAAATAAAATTCTCAGGCATCACTTCTACTGAGGAGCTGGGCTAATCCAAATGAAGTTATTATTTTTTTCTTTCTTTGTACTCCAAAAATTAACCAATTTCCTTCCAACTTACCTGAGTCTCTACATTCTACTTCCCTTATGTTCATGATCCAGGGTTCCTTGTTCTGTTCAAGACAGGTGACTAACTCTGGTTTTGATACAGAAAGGCCTAGGAATTATAAGAGAGATATGAAAATTACTTAACATTATGGGAAAAAGACGGGATCAAACACAGGCTTTTACTCAGTGGATATGAAGTTACATAAAGAAAGACTCCTAAGTGGACTCTTATTACAGGTGTTATAGACTTTTAAGAAATCCATAATATTAATTTTGTATACATTCAACTTTCCTTATATTACCCCATTACAAAAATAAAACTATTATAATCAAACTGTATTCAAACATTATTGCTACTGACTGACTGACTGACTGCAAAAAAAAAAAAATTGGATTGAAGGAAGTATTACGTGTAACTAAAGTTTTCCTGCATGGCCCACAGGTTACCACCAGCTCTGGGAGCTATTGTGGCCTATGTTTTTATCTAAGCAGCATGTAGCCCAGAAACCTCATTTTTGTTTTGTACTAGCAAAGGCTTAATCCACCATGCAGCTTAATGTGCCACTTGCAGAGGCCTCATTCCCATCATACAGCAGGTCGAGCGCACACACTAGGAACCCAACATTAGCTCAAACCGGCAGGCTGCCGCTCATTTGAGAGAGACAATTAGGAAGCTGTTTTTAGCTCCGTTTTAGAATCTTTTCTCAGGTTTTAGGTGGAAACTCTTGCCAACATGTTGGGCGCCATTTGTAACTAAAGTTTTCCTGCCTGGCCCACAGTCAGGACAAATCTCTCTCACCCACCAGTCTCACAGCCGCTCAGACCCAACCAAGTAAACACAGAGACTTATATTGCTTACAAACTGTATGGCCATGGCAGGCTTCTTGCTAACTGTTCTTATATCTTAAATTAACCTATTTCTATAAATCTATACCTTGCCACGTGGCTCGTGGCTTACCAGCATCTTCACATGTGGCTTGTCATGGCGGCAGCTGACAGTGTCTCTGACTCAGCCTTCCACTTCCCAGAATTCTCCTTCTTGTCCCACCTATACTTCCTCCTGCCTGACTACTGGCCAATCAGTGTTTTATTTACTAACCAATCAGAGCAACACATTTGCCATACAGAACATCCCACAGCAATTAGGCTAAATTAAAAGACCTTTTGTTTTGTTTTGTTTTTTGTTTGTTTGTTTGTTTTTCATCTTTCTTTATTAAGAAATTTTCTACTCACTCCACATGCTATCCACAGACCCCTCCTCCTCCTTCCTTTCATGCCACAGCCCTCTTTCCAAGGCCACCCTGCATCCCCACATCCCCAAAATCGAGGTCTGCCATGGGGAGTCAGAAAATCCCAGAACACTGAGCCTAGGCAGGTCCAAGTCCCTTCCCACTGCACCAAGGCTGTGCAAGGTGTCACACCACAGGCACCAGTTTCCAGAAGCCCACCCATAGACCAGAGACAGATCCCAATCCCCCTGCCTGGGTGCCCCCCAAACAGTTTGAGCCAAACAACTGTCTTCTGTATCCAGACGGCCTAGTCCAGTCCCATGGGGGCTCCACAGCTACCAGTCCACAATTCATGGGCTTCCACTAGTGTGGCCAGTCTTGGCTCAGCCATTAAAGGCTAGGCTCACAATCAAAAATATAAGTTAAAAGACCTCTTAAAATAAGAAAATTTTCAGTCAATATTACACTCACCAATATGTAGAAATAATTGAAATTCATTGATAGAATACATTTTAAAATACTAATTCAAGTTGCTAGACATTTCTAGGGCTAAGCAGCAATCATGAAAGAATTTATTCTCACCTATTGAAACCAGGTTGCTGTAGTTCTGCAATGTGAGATCTCTGTACAAATCCCTCTGAGATGTGTCCAAGCATTCCTATTCCTCCTTGGAGAAATTGATGGCAACGTCCTTGAAAGTCAATGGACTCTGAAGTGAAAATTCAATTTTTCATTGTTATGATGGTTTGAGTCTCTATTTAGCCCAGAAAAAAAAGCATTTAACTAAAGAACTTGCTGTGTTATCAGTAATCGATATGCAAGTTTCAAATGTTACATATTAAGAGAGAGGATGTTGTGACATTTTTGTGAGATCAAAGTTCCCAATATCTAAACATTTCATCAAATATGCACCTTTTTTCAGGGATAAATAATGTCTGAAGTTGTCCACAATAGGAATTGAGTTTCAACATGCATCTCTAAAATCATAAAATTTGTAAATATTTCAGATCAAGAACTCATGTAGAAAAGTCATAGTGTAAAATAAAAAAAGCAGGAAAGGGTGGAAAGAAGGATGTAGAACCAAAAGGACACTGATAATAAAGAATTTATATTCAGAATATAATAAAAAAATATAGTTTTCTTACAATGAGGAACTATAGTGAAGGTTGAGAGCTCTGCAAAGAAGCATTTAATTGTGCAGTGTCTACCTGTCCTATCCTTGTCCATGGATTTACCTGAAAACATGCCATCTGTCCTTCTCCTTCCTTATGGATTCTGTCAGTAAGTTTATCTTAAAGTTTCACCTTTCTGATACTATTCTGTGGGCAAAGGCAACAGCATCTGCATTCCCTGATACCATACTCAGAGACCAGAAAGCAGGAAAAAATGTCCCCGATCAGTGACTTGAGACACAACAGAGATGCAAAAACCCATGAACTTTTAGAGACAGATCAAAACTTAGCTTCTCCTTTCCTGCACTGGGAGGGTCTGTTATTCTAGTGGATCATGGAAATCTCTGCAACCTGGGTATGTAGCTTCAGTGCCATCCTTTATACTGTGCACAGCCGTTTTTAATTGAATCTGAACACAGCTGTAAGAAGTTGCAGTGACCCCTTCCTCACATTTCATTTCCTTGAGATCATTAATTAAAGCATAACTGACAGATGTATTTGAAATAGTGGATGGAATCTGAGGGGTAGTAACACCTGAAAGTATTTCTCTCACTGGGTAAGAAATATACTTACCTACACCCAAGGCACAGCAGGAAACTGATGTCTCCCCAATGTCTCCAATGAGGCATTATTTTTGTTTCCAGGTTTCATTTTAAAATTCCATCATTTCACAGTTTCACAGTGAAACAAATTATTAGATTCTTTCTCAAGTTTCTTTTGAACAGGGAAGATAATTCTTTTGGATTCACCATCAAATGCCATACCTATGCAAACCTTAATATGACATGCCTACATCCAGTTTAATAGCTTTGGTTGTGAATGAAGACAGTTCAACTCAAACCACCTAGATTTTTCTTGTTGAAATTTTGATTGTGAAATCCACCTAAATATAAGTACTCTTTGCCACCCAGTTATTCCTCAGTTCATTTGTTTAAAAAAATTACTATATAACCATAGGATGTGATACTGCATTCAGTTGCAATCATAACCTGTATTGTTTATCTTGATTCTCTCAAGGAATGCCATAGTAATAATTCAAATTTCACTTCAATATTCAAATGGAGTATTTCAACTTTATCTAACTTTTTCTTGTCTATTTCTTTCTAGGTAGTAAAAATCCAGAGATCATGGATGTCTGCCATGAACATGAGGTTGCAGAAATGCAAGGTGCAAAATAGAGTGGCCAGGTTTCTTTCCTCATTGTTAGATTAGTACAATCTAGATTGCTAACAGTCTTGTCTTAGAAAGAAACACAAATTGAAGCTGATGCCAGAACATTCTGATAATGGGCACACAAAGAGCATAGGAAGTAGTCTGTGTAGCAGCCTTCCAGCTTTTAAAGTTAACGTGTTCTAAAATCCATGGGCTTGTACCAAACAGAAAGACATTCTGTATTGAAGCACATTCTAACCCTTGACACACTGAAGACAGATAGAAATGATTTATACAACAGACATTTCAAAGTCTAGAATGTGGTAATGTGCTATTGCTTAAGATTAATATGTAACACTGGTAGAAGCCTATGAATGGTAGACTAGTGGCTGTGGACCCCCATGGGACTGGACTAGGCCCTTTGGATACAGAAGACAGATTTGTGGTTCAAACTGTTTGGAGGGCACCCAGACAGGGTGATCGGGATCCATCCAAGGGGCATAGGCAGGCTTGGGGGGCCCAGTGCCTGTGGTATGATGCCTTGCACAGCCTTGGTGCAGTGTGGAGGGACTTGGACCTGCCTAGGCTCAGTGTGCCTGGCTCTGCTGACTCCCTATGGGAGACCTTGCTTTGGGGGATGTGGAGATGTGGGGTGGCTTGGAAGGGAGGGCCAGAGGGTAAGAGGAGAGAGGAGATAGGATCTGTGGGTGGTATGTAGAGTGAGTAGAAAATTTCTTGATAAAGAAAAATGAAAAAAAAAGATTAATGTGTATCATTGTTTTCATACATGTTTTTCTCTATGTACTTCCATATATTTGTATTGCATGGTTATCTATTAATCAAAACATTCCATTTCCTTATAAACATGATTTAATAATCATATAATATGTGTGGTGGTATGAATAAGAATAACATGCACAGGCTAGTATATTTGAACCCTTTTTTTCCCAAATGACTTACTGTTGGGATAAGTAGGTGAGACATTCCAGGAGTTGCTGTGGCCTTTTTTGAGAATGTGTATTCTGCAAGTAGACTTTGAGGTTTCAGATGCCCTTGCTAGGTTCAGTCTCTCTCTCTCTTGGCATGCTGCCTGTTAATCACAATCCTCTATTCAGGGACACCTCTGACACTTGACAGGCCTCAGCAGCTTTCCTTAGTCATGGAATATGGTTGAATAATGAGTTTTCTATCCTTGATTCTAAAGCCAAGCCAGGTGGCTAAAGCTGCCATATCTGCTGCTTGTTGGCACTGAAGCATAGCCTCCTTGTTCAATTATATCCTCACCAGATTTCCCTATTCCATGCTTTCCTTCAGTGCTGAAGGTTGGCTGTACTGGAATTTACACTGCGGGTCAGATTGACATAAAACTCAGACTTCCACTGACCTCTTCTTCTGGAGTGCTGATATTAAAGACATTCATGACCTCACCATGCTCTAAGATTTTCTTTAATTTGCTTTGAAAAGTTAGAAACTTTGCTCCATGGGATCTTTCCCTGGGGTTACCACATACTTTATTCCATTTCATTTATCTCCTTGAACTAAGAACTTAGCTCCATTCTGATTCCTGGTACTACTTTTCTCCTCAAAATATACTTTATATTTTTCTTTTCTCAGCTTGCTCCTTTACGTCATAAATCATTATAAGTATGAACACTAGAAAATAAATAATAGTGTCTAAATAGGCTGTTTTGAGATTTCCTTTGCTTATGGAATTAATCCAACATTCTTCACTTTGGCCACAGGCAAACTCTTCAGACAAGGGCAAAAGGCAGCCACATTATTCAACAAAATATTACAAATATGGTGTCTAAGCCACATACCAAAATTATTTTTATTGAGAATCCTTGAGCCAAGCCCCACAGTTAAAATCTTCCAGTCTACTACTCTGGCTGACTTATCCCTACTTAAAGCATTTCACTGCTTTCCTACCCCAAAATACTATAGTCAAATTCCTCTAAACAACATCATGGTCAGGTCTACTACAGTAATATCCCAGTTGTTACTACAAACATCTGTCTTAGAATTTCTATTGCTGTGAATTGACACTATGACCACTGCAACTCTTATAAAAGAAGACATTTAATTGGGTAGCTTACAGTTCAGTGGCTCACTCCATTGTCATTATCCTGGGACATGGCTGAGTGAAGGGAGATATGATTCTGGACATGTAGCTGTGAGTTCTACATCTTGAGAAGGCAATAGGAAGTGAACTGAGATACTGGGAGTAGCCTGAGCATATCTGAAACCACAACTACGACCCCCAGTGACCCATTTCCTCAAACAAGGCCATGCCTATTCCAACAAAACCATATGTCCTAATAATGCCAGTCCCTTTGAGGGCCATTTTATTTGAAACCACCACAGACCCTGAAGAAGCCTACAACATAGAATAGCAACTGGTCTGTTAAGATATACTCATTGATACCTTAGTGAGTACAATTTCATAGGATAATCCACTTTCAAACTCAAATTCAGGGCAACTGTAGAAAGTAATTCTCATGATGGAAACCATTTATTGGGCATACCCCTGATTGAGTATATTCTGGTCCTTAGGGGAGTGATTAATATTTTTAGTCTGATAAATGGTCACATTATTAAACTGCTACATAAAAAAGCAACCTACAATTCATGAGTTAGTGTCAAAATACAATCTCAAGTTATTTAAGAAGGAAAATAAATAAAAGACAAATTGCATGGACAGCTATTTCTCAATATTTGAATTGGTAATTTCCAAAAGGTATGATGTAGAACCACACACTTTTCTTACTCAGTGAGAGATACAACTTAAATCCAATATTGAATTTCTTTCCATCACAATGAGAATGGCAATCATTAAAGATGACAAACACTATTTTTGCCCTAGAAAAAGTGAAACAATTTTTCTGATCTGACAGGAAAGTGATTTACTGATAAAAACTATGAGGAATCTGAATGTTTATGCTTAATGAGGAATGTGTATCACATGGTCTGCTTTATCATGAGTAGTAACGTACAAGAAACCTATTAAATACCATAGTTGTGGATCCCCATCACAATGGACTGTTATCTAGCAATACAGAACTTCTGACAGAGTCTCAGCTTTTAAATAGGAAGACATTTGTGAAGCTTTCTCAGAAGTTGAGCTGCTTAGAGGTTATAAGTATAAAAAGGCAGTAACCAGGAGATGATCCCTTTCCATGAGATGAGGAGCATTTTATTCACATATTCTCATCATTACTCTTGGAAATAAGAGAAGCATGAGCCCAAATCATCTTTCAACTGTGACTTTCTTCAAACAACAATGTTCAGCAGAGCATCTCAAGTGAATTTAAGTTTTTTTGTTTGGACATTTCCTTGCATTGTAAGAATATGCCAGAAGGCATGAGACCACACATGGCCATTCACACATACACACACATAAGCAAAACACTAATCTCATATTGTCTCTTTACAACATAGCTTTAGCTTAATATATTTCACCTTAAATGTAAAACCACATACTGTATAGTAGGAGATCTGAAATATATTTATGGGAAATAATGTGTTTAGTATTATAGTATTCATTAAGGACCAAAAATAATTCATTATCATAATATGTCATATATTTTAAATCTAATTCAATGTCATTGAAATGCTATTATAGCCACTTATAATAGCTCTTTGTAAGTTATTTCCATAAAATATTCTGCATTAATATTTATCTAGAATAATCATCCAATATGCCCCATTTATACATACACAAATGAGTATTTCCTAGAGTTACAAATAAAGGGTTAGAATTGAATGATGTAGATAATTTTCTAACCTAGATAGAGATTTGTATAATATCATTAAATATAATACACTTTATTCACTAAAATAAGTTAAGCTTCCTTTAAGTTTAAAAGGAGTTATAAAATTTACATTTACATGGAAAAATTCCTGATGTAAAGCATTGAAGAAACAAATATTTCTGGGTTAGATAAGTCATTTTTCAACTTATAAAGTTAGTTCAAATTTATTTGCTTATTTGGTGACAAGTTTGGTATTTACCTTCATAAATTCTAAGAAGAGGTCATATTTGTTGTGGGTTGTTCATGTTTATTTCTGTCTATAAGTTTTATTGGAGATGTGCTACTCTCAAGACTCATTAGTACTTAAATAAGCAGACCATTTTCTTTCTTAATAGGAAATTATGAATACAATTTCATTCTGGAACTCAGATAACTTCTCTCTTGTTTGAATAGAAACTATTGGGTTATTGTTTTCTTGTCCAGTATGTCACCATTGACAGATCAAAGTGGAGTGCTGAGAAAAGGAAGAAAATACAGATAGACAGAGCACAGGAACACAGAAAAATAAATCTGAGATCAAGTGTTCTGTGCCATATGAGGAGAAACCACAACACAACATGCAAGTTCTGTGTCTTCAATACTTTTAAAACAAAAATGCGTATGTGAGATTCATTTACAAAAACCAGTTATGTCTCCTATTTACACTTGATAGAAATCACTGGAAAAAACTCAGAATGGTGCAAGAAAATTTTAATTACCACCTGGAGAAATCAGGTTGATATAGTTCTTCAACATTTTGTGACTGATTAGAGACCAGGCAACCCTACTCCTCCAGAATGAAGTCTATGACTATATTTTTCAATGTCAATAGGCCCATAAAGAAATACTGTTCTAATTTATGTTAATTTGCCAAATGCTTTAATGGCTGATAGGAGAATAAGTTAACTAAATAACGTATTCTGTTGTAAGTAATTTATAAAAATTTTCAAAAAGATCTGTTCTGAGAGGGAGGATAGTGTGATATATGTGCTGCGGACATGATGAGTAGACAGCTATGGAACTGGCATTAGTTGGGTAATCAAGAATTAAATATGTTTTGTGAGTCTGGGTTTGTGATTGTTAGTCAAGACCAGCAAAGATAATTTACATTCTCATAATTCTGGCAAAGGGAGACAGATGGATATACATTCAATATAGAAATATATCGCCGGGCGTTGGTGGCACACACCTTTAATCCCAGCACTCGGGAGGCAGAGCCAGGCGGATCTCTGTGAGTTCAACACCAGCCTGGGCTACCAAGTGAGTTCCAGGAGAGGTGCAAAGCTACACAGAGAAACCCTGTCTCGAAAAAAACAAACAAACAAAAAGAAATAAAATGAAGGATTTATACCTAGTTTGAAGAATATGGACAAATGGTAGGCTTTGGAAAAGAGGAGGAATTGTGATGTCCCAGGCATTTCAGTGATTCTATATGGATATTTTTCTAGTGATATAATGAAAAGAAAGGGATATCCCACTTGCTCCCCTTTCCCAACTTGCTATACAGGAATAAATAGCTGACAGTTGTGAGCTCCTGAAGCAGAGCCAAGAACAGAGCACAAACTGCTCAAAGACACACAGGATCATAAGAGCAGACTCACAAGTTGAATTTCAGCATGCAAGCCTGAAGCTGATTTTTTTCTAAAATCAGATCTTGCTTCCAATTTGTCAGTGAGCATTTGCATAGGAGCTCAAAAGAGTATATTGAACTCCAAAACCATATTCAAAAGTTAATGGATAGCTAATATTCATAACTTCTTTTGGGGACCTCAAACAGGTTTTATGTTTAAAAATCTGGATTTTCAGATGTGAACTGTAGATTTGAACTACATCTTACCTAGGAACAGATTGTTTCATGCTACTTCACAAAAAGATAAGGATGTTAAAAGAAAACCTTCCATGAACAAATACATTGTAGTAATTTCCTAATGTTTAATTAAATTTTGTAATTTTCTCTTCATCGCTGATGGGAGTGAAGGACGTGTCTGTGGTGGTACTATGTTCCCCAAAGTATTGTGCACCCTAATAAACTTATCTGGGGTCAGAGACAGAACAGCCCCTAGATACAAAGGCTAGAAAATGGTTGCACTCACACCTTTAATGCTATCATTCCAGAGGTAGAAATCCCTCTGGATTTCTGTGAGTTCAAGGCCATATTGGAAACAGCCAGTCACAGTGCCTCACACCTTTAATCCCAGAAAGCAAGCCTTTAATCCCAGGGAGTGGTGGTAGAAAGTAGAAAGGTATATAAGGTGTGAAGACCAGTAACTAGAAGCATTTTGGCTGGTTAAGCTTTCAGGCTTTGGAGCAGCCCAGTTCAGCTGAGACCCATTCTGGATGAGGATTTAGAGGCCTCCAGTCTGAGGAAACAAGACCAGCTGAGGATCCGGCAGCGAGGTGAGGTAGCTGTGGCTTGTTCTGGTTCTCTGATCTTCCAGTTCACCCCAATACCTGGCTCAGGTTTGATTTTATTAATAAGAACTTTTAAGATTCATGCTACACATTTCAGAAACTATGAGGAGCTATAATCAACTCTAAGCACATTTGGAAAACTAATACTGTAGAAAAATTCTAGAGCACATGCATCCACATATATAAGGACAGTTTAAATGGACCTATGTTGCACAGGTGCCACTGCCTCTTTCACATACCACAACCTATCAAGTGAAATGGCCTGTGAAAGGCATGGTTTAATTCTTTTTGAGTTTGTGGTGGTTTCAACAAAAATGGCCCCCAGAAGCTCATATATTTGAATGCTTTTTCTTAGTAGGTGGATCGCTTTAAGAAATGATTAAAGTTGTGGCTCAAAATAAGGATATTTCACAACATTTGTTGTTTTGAGCTTCCAAAGGCTCATGTCGGGCCATAGTAAGCAACACAAATATAAAGCCATAGAGGCATCCTACTCTGTAGAGAAGGAGTACAGGTCACACCTAAAGACAAAGATTACCTTCTACTTTGACCCTTATTGAATTTTCACATTGCTCTGTAAATTCCTTAGAACTGTTATTACTGTTGAAGACAAAACAGTGACCTCTAAGTGGTGAAGGCAAAGACAAAAGCACACAGCCAGAGCAAGAACATTAGTATCAGCTTCCAGAGGAGAGATTGGTAGCAGGTCTCAGCACAACAGAAGGTTATTGCAGGTTCACAAGGAGGTTAGTAGTTTACACAGAGAAATGATGGAATAGAATCTATAATCTAGTCACAAAACAGAATAGCAAACAGAAGAAAACTCACCTGATAGGATAATTTCACACCAGCTTATGACTGACAAATTCCATTTGGAAGTTTGTATTACATTTAAATACTTTATCATAGTATATAACACAGTATGTCTTTCATATCAATACTACTACTTTAATCATTATACATTGATGGAAAGATATGCCACCCTTTTTCACAGTGCCTCTTTCTTGAAACAGTCTACATTGAGCAAATAAATACCTAGGAAGAAGGATCATGGAACATGGTTTGTTTCTCATTCATAAGAGATGACTCAATTCCATTTTCAGTAGGACATGTGTATGCATGTTTTTTGCATATCAAAAGGCTACATCATGCATTAATGCAGAGAATTTATGCTAAAAAAAATAGCCCGGTGGCAATGACACACACCTTTAAACTCAGCCCTCAGGAGGCAGAGCTTGGTGGATTCTATGAGTTTGAGGCCAGCCTGGGCTACAGAGTGAGTTCCAGGAAAGGCACAAAGCTACATAGAGAAACCTAGTCTTGAAAAAACAAAACAAATAACAAAAAATAAAAAAAATAATAAAATGATGAGAACATAGTGGACAGGAGCACACACTTATGAGACATGAATTCTAAAGACTTTCCCTTAACAATCAGTTCAGAAAAAGAAAACGAAAGTCTTGTAAAAACTGAGGGGTAATGTAAAGGTTTGGGATCTTCGAAAAAGAAGCTTTTCTAGGAGAACAGACAACATGTCCCACTTCCACACATAATACACTTACCTGAGAAAAAGCCATTTTTTTTACTCTTGTCTCTGGATCCTCTCAGGAAACTTTTATCTCAAAATTTCACCTTCCTGATAATATTTTGGGTTTCAAAGCAAGAAAAGGCTCATATATATTCTACCACAAAAGAGACTGAAAGGCAGGATTAAAATTCTAACTCAGTGTACTATAACAGAGCAGAGATGTAGAACAACATGAGCTTCTGAAGGTAGACAAAACTACTTTCATGTATTCAGGTACTTAGTCTGTTTGGCCAGCATCATGAATGACTTTAGTACAGACCTGGCAACCTGGTTAAATTGACATGCTATAGCTAGCAGAGTCAAGATGGCATTTCAAAGGGAGGCTGAACACTGCTGACATTGAGAAGCATTAAAAATTCTCACATTCTTTTTCTTTGTGTTAGATGATTAAAGCAAAATAAGGCTCCCAAGGAGGATAACAGACAGTGTCTGTGTAGTATTCTCAGATGAAAGTAATTCTTCAACTAGGTAAGAAATCTAGTTTCTTGTGTCCAAGAAGCATGAGGGCAATGAATTCATCTCTAAAGTCTCCACTGACTTTTCTCATTAGGTACCATGATACAATTAATTGACCAATCCATGGAACTGGCATTCACTACATAGAAATCTGCACACATACTAAGGTTCTTTTTGTTTTCTACATGAGTTCCATAGTAATTACTCAAACACCCCTTTAATATTTGGAAGAAAGTAGGCAAACCTTTAATTTTTTTTGTCTTTTTCTTGCACTTAGGTAAGGTATTTACTAGAATCGGGGCTTTATGATATGCATGTCTATGTGCAGAAATGAATGCCCCGGAATTCCTTGGTGTTGTTTAAATTTCAATATTCAGTTTTTAGTTACTGCAGCCTATGCACATTTTTTAAATAGGATTCTAATGAACACTAATTCCTATTCTTGGATAGAAAGTCAAATTTTAAAAGGTCATAAACAAGATTAAAGAAAAACTAATCCTAAACTGAAGAAGATAAAATGACCTTGTTTGTATAGAGAATTTTGCAGGATAACCACCTCCTTCATAAATGAATAAACCTCTCACCATAGTCCAGATATGTATGTCAAGACTCTGCAGGAAGAAAAAGATTGGAACCCAGAGTAGGAGGAAGGAAATAAAACTGGGGTAGAATTAAATGTAGTCAGTTTAGAGAAATAGACAGAAGGATAACAATAACAATCATGCTTCTCCTTACTCGCAGCAAGCATAACAAATTACAATTATGTTAATTTGCCTGTATTTTCCCAGAAATTTATTTGGTAACTGCATGGACACTAATAGCTTCCTACAAGACAAATCTGGTATCTGAATTGCATGCTTATTAGTTGTATGGTATCATCTAGTCTGACCTTACTATATAAATTCCACACCTGCAGAAGGCACTCTAGACTCACTGAGATTAGGTGAGGAATCTGCCTGGTTCGTGAAAAGATTCCTTCTTTAACCATGCTTTTATCAGAAGGTTCTTTACCAAAGATTTTTAATTTAAGATCAAAGAGAATGTATGTCTGACACAAATTGACCAGCTATGTTTTTCTGAAACAAACACATTTCCATTCATGGACATAAGGCAGAGAAACACTCTGAAAGCATAACATACATATGCTCCACTAGGTTTGAGTTAAATGTTACCTCTTTTCTCCTACTAAACTTGGATCTCCACATTGTTCAAACTGCAATTAGAAGTCATTTCAAAGACATTATTAATTTATTCCTCATAATCCTCCCTCTATTTTACCTTTAAGTTTCTCTTTATTGATGGCTCCCAATATTATAGCTCTGAGGAAATGAAGAAAAATTATCTGAACTAGTTTGTGGTACATTGGAAATGGAAAGTACTGTGTGTTTTCCTGGAAATTTCAATTAAAAAAACAATATGCCTCAACGCCTACACATAAACAAGTTTGCACATGATTAAATTTAGGCACATGATAAAGCAGGTATGCAGTGAGCAGTCTTACATTTTTCAAGCCCATACTTCAGCGTAGAAGCCCATTAGTGTCTTGCACCTCAGTATTCAACTACTCCACTTAATTGACATAATTAAAGGAACACCCAGTATGGTTGACATAACTTGTTCCATAATGTCACTTCTTAAAATGTGACCAAGTTTTTTTTGTTATTCAGAGCCAATGTTTTCTAAGTACAGAGCTAACTCCTTTCACACTGTGACAAAAAGCTACAAGAGAGAAACATACACATACACACACCACACAAACGTGTACACAGAACATTGATCAAACAGAAGGCCCATACACTATTCTATACTGTTGAATAATTGCACTTAAAGAACCCACTGTTTTACTGCAGAGGTGTTATCTGTAGTATGTGTTGTCTTGTGAAAAAATTCTCTATTTTAAATTCTCTGTGTGAGTCAGGACCTTGATTATGACTTCCTGAATCCAGACCATAACCAATTTAAAATGTGGCTGTGAGAAACAGAGAAAACAGCATAAGGTATGAAAAGTCAGTGGATTTTGATTGTTTCACACACTCTCCAGTCATGACCAGTAGAAAAGTCTGCTAATGTTCACAAAATCCAAACTCATAGGAAAACTAGCATTGCTTGAGAGAAAACCCAGAACACTCACCGGACACTAAGATAAAGGCTTGATGATGTCAAAGCCGTTTAGAGGAAAAATAAATCTGTGCAAAAATAAGCTAATAAAAATAATAATAGAGTAAGATGATCATGTATTTATGAACATAGAGACAAACTTGAAGGAGACAAAATAGAAATCTATGAAACAGAACAGACATAATTGAGGGTCCCAAAAATCGAGGCAGTAGTATAACCTGAGAGAAGTGTTTCAGATCACTTTTCTGCTTTTCTATGACAGTTGAGAGTGGTTGTGAGTAGGAGGGGACTAATAATGAGATCAGAACTTCAGGAGCTACTTAGAGGCTTAATCCATGCAGATGGCATAGATCTCACTGATTCTACATGGTGAGTTTTCTTTTATCCATGTGCTCCAAAAACTATTAAATTCTGTATCAAGATGTAACAACAGAAATTGAGCTAAGTAGCCTTGGAATGAAATACCATAGGCTAGAGTTCAAATAAGCTTTTCTTCATTTGAGATGATTTTCTTCAATGTTCATGATCTTATACGACTTCATATGATAGTACAGGTATATGCACACCTACCTAGACCCACAAGAACACACCACATGCACTTAATTTTCTGAGGTTTTCTGATGGAATCATCTTTCTGTGTAACACAACTCAGTATTTCTTTTACTTATTGAATTTTCTGTTAATGTTTTCAATTGTGGAAGTCTTATTTATAGTAAATGAATTCAATTACATATTGACAACAATCAAACCTTGTCTCAAAATAAAGGATAATAGAAAAAGAAAACAACACACTAGATGTACTTCTTATAACATTTAAAAAATAGAAATTTACTTACAGAATAAATACAGCCTGAGTTATGACGAGGCCTCCAATTGTTGTTTTTTGAGTGATTTGATTTCTAGTAATGCATACACAATTTGTTCTACTCTTGGGAATCCTCTAAGTTCTAATATGACACTGAGTCATTGCTAAAACCAGCATGGTGTATTTTACAATATAAGATAGAGAGTAAGATTAAGGAAATATTCAGTGAAGTTTTATGATATTAAGGAAATATCAAGTATAAATATTTTTTCATATAATACTCCATAACATTCTTTTAAATGATTAAAGAGTGAAAATAATCTTCAATAAATATCATTGTGGGTGAAGATATGTGATATATTTCAATTTTAAGTTCTGTAGGAAAAGATCCCGTGTCTCAAAGTTATATTGATACACACTGGGCATTTGAATTATTTTCTCTATGAAATGAATAATTTGTGAAGGTTTAAAGGTGTGGAAGATTTTTTCTGTGACTTATAGATATTTTTATTTTATATTATTATACTCAAAACAGTTTATGAAATCTCCCAGTGAGATTTAGCTTTTACATTTGCTTTAAAAGAACGCTCATTTTACCATTTGTCAAAGCATTTATATAGATTCCTTGAGGAGTCATTTAGCCAATTTTCGATAAATGTTCAAAGATACTAGGTTATCAGGTATCTACCTTGAATTTCACTTGACAATATTTAAAGAATAAGTTACATCTTGTTTATTTTTGCTTGTATACATTTCTCTCTACATAATCAGTTTATAGAAATCATTCAGCCACAGTTCTAAACCTGTGGGTCATGGTCCCTTTGGTGGGTGCAATGACCCTTTACCAGGGATTTTGAAAGACCATCAGCAATATCAGATATGTACATTACAATTTATCACATGAACAAAATTATGCTTATTAAAGAGCAACAAAAATAATGTTATAGTTTAAGGTCACCAAGAAATTTAATACTATATTAAAATGTCTCAGCATTAGGAAAGTTAAGAATGACTATCTTATACTGAGACTCATCAGTAGTCAATGTACAAACAAAATTTTTTTGTCTGTGTGTTTGTACTGTTATTCTTCTACAAATTTAATAATTTATTAATTGGCCAGGTGGTGGTGGTGCACGCCTTTAATCCCAGCACTCGAGAGGCAGAGCCAGGTGGATCTCTGTGTGTTCAAGGCCAGCCTGGGCTACCAAGTGAGTTCCAGGAGAGGCACAAAGCTACACAGAGAAACCCTGTCTCAAAAAACCAAAAAAAAAAATTAATTATTTTATATCCTGACCTCATTTTCCCCTCCCTCCTTTTCTCCAATTCCTTCCCCAATTCCACTCCACACCCCAATCCACTCTCCCTCTGTCTCTGTTAAGAAAGAGGGAAGCCTCCCATGCATATCAGCAAAGAATGATCTATCAATTAGCTCTAATACTAAGACCCTCCTCTTGAAATTACATTAGGCAAAGCAATCCATTAAGAGGAATGGGCTCTGAAGAGCCAACTAAAGCATTAGGGACAGACTCTGCTCAAATTGTTATTACTTCCACAAACAGACAAACTACAAACATGTTACATATATGTAGAGGGCTAAGTTTGGTCACTTGAAGGCTCCCTGGTTGCTAGTTAAAACTCTGTGAGTTCTTAGGAGCAAGAAGAGAGGGAAGAAGAATTGTAGGAATCAAGGGGATCAAGCATTATCTTATCTCACTGTGAAAATAGAGACACAATTTACTTAAAACAATCCTTTCTCTCCTTCCCTTGAACTTATAATATTGTTCTTTGCATATGCTTATTTCCACTCTTATAGTTTTCTATAGAACCCAGTTTAAATTTTAATGATGTGTTTTTATTAGAATTGCCATCTCTGAAATAGCTAATCTTCATAATGTCATCATTTTTTTTAATGAAGATTCAACTTGTCAAGGAAAATATAAATAAACAAAAGGTATAATACATTTATTTGTACTCATAAAAACAGGAACTTAATATGAGGTTAAAAACAATCATTAAAATACACTCTTCAAAAGTTAAAATATTGGGAATATAATAATGGCATAGAATATAATAACATCACATGTAAGTCAATATCATCTTCAACAAATTGCATAAAATAATTATGTAGCTACTTGGACTTTGTATTGCAGTCATTAATCATCTATTAGCAATAATTCTTCTGTTTCACAAAGCTATTGCTTTAGTGTTTTCAAACAAGAACTCACTGTAAATATTGAGAATAAATGTTTTCATAAAGCAATATGCATAGCTAATTTTTCAATAAGCATTTAGTAATTATAAGGTCTACTTCTGAATAAATACTTCCAAATTCACATCAAGTGTAGGGCTTCCTAAAGTGATGTTTGTGATACTGTCTATGGAATGAATATTGGTCAAAGATTTGTTTATTCCACAAATTCAGAAGGAAATTTTATTGCATAAATATATGATACTGAAAGACAGTTGATAATTATTATAGAATTTTTTCAAATTTCTTTCTAATGAGTTTTCTGATGTCTTCATTTTCCATATTCTTCATACTTGTAAAGTTTCTCTCTGGTATGGGTTAGGAAAGATAAAGAAGTGTTGAGGATGTGGTAAATGAATGTTCACATTCTTAAAATTTATAAGGCTTGACTCAGATATGAGTTCAGTGATGATCTTTAACGGAAGAGCAATGGGTAGACAACTTGATGCATTTTTAGTTTTTCTGCGGTTTACCTCTAGTAAGGATGCTATGATGAACATGAAGAGAAGAGCCATGCCTAAAGCACTTTCCACATTCATCACACTTATAAGGTTTCTCTCCAGTATGGATTCTCCTATGACACTGAAGATTGGAGGACTGGACAAAGGACTTTCCACATTCATCACATTTATAAGGTTTCTCTCCAGTATGGATTCTCTGATGAACACAAAGAGATGAGCCATTCCTAAAGCACTTTCCACATTCACCACATTTATAAGGCTTTTCTCCAGTATGGATTCTCCTATGACGTTTAAGTTCAGAGGATTGGCCAAAGGACTTTCCACATTCATCACATTTATAAGGTTTCTCTCCAGTATGGATTCTTTGATGAGCACAAAGAGATGAGCCATTCCTAAAGCACTTTCCACATTCATCACATTTATAAGGCTTTTCTCCAGTATGAATTCTCTTGTGACATTGAAGATGGGAGGACTGGACAAAGGATTTTCCACATTCATCACATTTATAAGGTTTCTCTCCAGTATGGATTCTCTGATGAGCACAAAGAGATGAGCCATTCCTAAAGCACTTTCCACATTCATCACATTTATAAGGCTTTTCTCCAGTATGAATTCTCTTGTGACATTGGAGAGTGGAGGACTGGACAAAGGATTTTCCACATTCATCACATTTATGAGGTTTCTCTCCAGTATGGATTTTGTGATGAACATGAAGAGATGAGACATCTCTAAAGCACATTCCACATTCATTATATTTATAAGATTTCTCTCCAGTATGGATTCTTCTATGACATTGAAGATTAGACGATTGGACAAAGGATTTTCCACATTCTTCACATTTATAATGTTTCTCTCCAGTATGAATTCTCTGATGAGCACAAAGAGATGAGCCATTCCTAAAGCACTTTCCACATTCATCACATTTATAAGGCTTTTCTCCAGTATGGATTCTCTTGTGACATTGAAGATGGGAGGACTGGACAAAGGATTTTCCACATTCATCACATGTACAAGGCTTTTCTCCAGTATGGATTCTCTTGTGACATTGAAGAGTGGAGGACTGGACAAAGGATTTTCCACATTCATCACATTTATAAGGTTTCTCTCCAGTATGGATTTTGTGATGAACATGAAGAGATGAGAAATCTCTAAAGCACATTCCACATTCATCACATTTATAAGGTTTCTTTCCAGTATGGATTCTCTGATGAGCACAAAGAGATGAGCCATTCCTAAAGCACTTTCCACATTCATTACATTTATAAGGCTTTTGTCCAGTATGGATTCTCTTGTGACGTTGAAGATTGGAGGACTGGAAAAAGGACTGTCCACATTCATCACATTTATAAGGCTTTTCTCCAGTATGGATTCTCTTGTGACATTGAAGATTGGAGGACTGGACAAAGGACTTTCCACATTCATCACATTTATAAGGCTTTTTTCCAGTATGGATTCTCTTGTGACGTTGAAGATTGGATAAGTGGACAAAGGACTTTCCACATTCATTACATTTATAAGGTTTCTCTCCAGTATGGATTCTCTGATGAGCACAAAGAGATGAGCCATCCCTAAAGCACTTTCCACATTCATCACATTTATAAGGCTTTTCTCCAGTATGGATTCTCTTGTGACATTGGAGAGTGGAGGACTGGACAAAGGATTTTCCACATTCATCACATTTATAAGGTTTCTCTCCAGCATGGATTCTCTGATGAGCACAAAGAGATGAGGCATTCCTAAAGAACTTTCCACATTCATCACATTTACATGGCTTTTTTCCAGTATGGATTCTCTTGTGACATTGAAGAGTGGAGGACTGGACAAAGGACTTTCCACATTCATCACATATATAAGGTTTCTCTCTAATATGGATTCTGTGATGAATATGAAGGTATGAGAGTTTTTTATATGACTTTCCACATGCATTACATTTGTATGGTTTCTCTTCTGTAGTGTTACTTGAAACATTTTGAGTTATATTTGAATTAAAATCAAAGAATTCATTACAGTCTTTAACCTGGCAAAATTTTGTTCCAGTATGCTTTATACTATCCATCTCTAGATTTGAGTATTCAATTGTGACCTTCATACATGCATCACCTGTTTGTCTCTCATAAATATCTTGAGTATTAGTTCCATTATACTGAGTACAGTTTGAGAATTCATAAAGAATTTGGTCTTTTTGATTGTTTGTCCAATGCTTCTCTTTGATATGGTCATGTTGGTGCAAAGAAGTCTTTGAGTACTTATCAAAAAACTTTTGATGTGCATTGTTTTCAGAATGATTAACTGTCAAGCAAGTATTTATCTGAGAACTTTTAGGAATTATGTCATCAGTAGAGTAAATCCATGAGTCCTTGCCATTAAAAGGTATTTCAAACTGACTATTCTGGTAATTGTTTAGCAAAGAAAACTTAGCAAGGTCATTATTAACATCACTTAATATATACGGATTTTGAAGAGTGCTTTCCCTATGGTACATATTATGCCACATTTTATTCTTAAAATATTTATGTTGATCTAAACTGTAGAATTTGACACATAGTGGAAGTAATTGTTTAGGAAACTCTGCCAAATTTTGAGTAAAGGAAATAGCATACTGCTGATGATTTAAATATTTTTCTGTGCTTAAAGCATTCCTTTCTTCAGGGACTTTTGGAGTTCCATTTAATCCCACCACACTTGAAAAATATTGCAAAAAAATTGA